>NC_135756.1:33355416-33992500 GCF_041903045.1 Epinephelus lanceolatus | reverse complement strand
CAGCAGGTTAGATTAGAAGAATTTGCCCAATTTTAAGGTAAGCGGCAAACTAAGCTAAACAATTAGCCTGTTAAAACCAAAAGTTCCCCAACTGGGGGACTTTGAGAGCAACTTTGCAAACACAGTGTGAAACAATGCACTGATCACGAAGAATATAGTGATGTTGCACATCAAATTAAACAGCAGAACCTGGGCTACAAGGCTGTAAAAACCCTTTTTACATGCCCCAAACACAGCTTAAACAACAACTAAATAAACAACAACAAATCCAACTCCAAACAGCACCAATATCCCGACCCGCTCGGTATATTTTGGGCTCTAACTCGACGACACGTTATCAAAACACACACCATTCATCTCAAAATGAAAGCTGAGACTCCGCTGTTTCCACACACGCCAAAGCACTCTACACCAAAGCATCAGAGAGATACTGTATAGGCCAAAGAACAACAATGACAACAGAAATCGTTTCGCCAAGCTATAGTATTTCTCGTACCTTTGTTGTTTTTGCCACGACAAGCTCATTCTGCCGTTAAATCATGCTACATTCCGGTTGACTGACATGTTGTCCGGCATTCAGATGAATCCAGGCAAAACATGACGGCCATCAGGTTCCGGGGATAAGCATAACAATGACCACTCACAGCAGCCGACATCTCCCCCACAACAGCGTTCAGCTGACTCTGATTGGCTTACAGTGCTGTCAGTCTTGTTTTGGTGGGTATAGCATCATTCTATTGGCTCTAACTCAAATCGACCAAGCCGTCACGGAGATACGAGCCTCCAAAGCACAGAAGAGAAAATCTGTTTCACTTGTAGTAGGTGTGTATTGGTCAAAATGGACAGTTGTACGTGTATGTCCTAAACATCAGTCAGGGATTTACAGAAACAAAAAATGAAAGATATAGGATTGTACATGACAAAAATCACATGCAAACATGGTGCAATTTTGGAGAGCTCACCTGAATTTTCTGTACTAAAACCTCTCAAATATTCTTCTGCTTCACTTTATCAGAATCAACCTTTGCAGAGTTAATGTTCACATATTGTGCTATGATTTGATAGAGGTTTAGAGCTGTAGCTGCATCATTCCAAAGGGATACTCATCCTAAAAATGCTTTTTTTTAGGCAAACCTCAAAATGTTTCATTTGTGCTGTGTGCCATCTTCATTTACTCTTCACATATAACACATATACTGACATATACTGATATTTATACCTCTCTGCTGTTCACTGACTTTACTCCATGTGGTGTGGGTGTGTGTGTGTGTGGAGGAGTTCAGTCCTGGCACAGAGTGCAGGTGAGAGGCTACATGATGATAATGAATTAAACCAAAATGTTAAAAAGTACCAATAAAAGAAACAATAATGTAAGAGCTTATCCACACTATGGTTTTGAAGATTTAGCCCGGGGGCTCAATTAATACCGGGTTTCGGTGCCCATCCCTACTGCCTCCTGACTTGTGAAATCACCTTTATTTTTGGTCAGAGTTACATTGTACTGTGCACAGAGGCAGTTTCTTAATATTTTTCTTCAACTGATGTGTCTGCTGATGACCATTACTGGTTTTCCTCCTTATCAAAAGTCTCTCCATCTTTGCTTTCTGAATACATCTCGCTTAATAACCTCGCTGGCAACAGAGCCCTTGTTTCCCTATTGTTCCCTAATTAATGAGATCAACAGTAACAGGTTAACTTATAATAACATAATAACAGGAAGAGCACAGGTGGAACAAATAACATTAGCAAGGGCTCCATTTCAGCAATTATTGCAATGCAGCAAATACTTAGGATAATAGTTACACCTGTGTGTCACATCAAAATGCTTGTGGTGAAATTTTTTTCTATTCACCTTTATTTTCAATTTCACTTTTCCCTCTGGTCATGAGCGGCAATTAACACAGCAATTTCACCAGAAAAGAAAAAGGAAATATAAACTCCTACAATTTCTTGACAAATGAGCAACTCCCAGCTTCAAGTTTGGCATTTTGGCTGTTGCTATCTTTAATTTATGGAGCCAGAAGTGACGACATGTGGATTAAAGGGTGGAGATAACCCTAATGCTAACTGCTAGCTTGGTTAGCACAATGCATTTATATCTATAGGCTACTTAACTGTAATCATGCTAATGCTAATCGATTAATTAAATACTTTATAAATGCTATTCATCGGTAAAAAACAGGCTTAAAACCATTAAAATAAAATACTGGGAAAACTAAACATCGGACTCCTTAGTGTCTTTCAGTTCCACAAAACGCTGAACAAGACTGTTTTAGGCTACAAAAATGTTACAGTTCTCTTTGATTAACTATGTCTGGCATTTTGGCTGTCACCTTTCTGGATTTTTGGTGCCACAAGTCGCCATATTCAGACCAGAGTCTGGAGATAACTCTGGAGCTAACTATTAGCTTGGATGCACAATGCATTTATAGCTAAATGCTTGTCAGCTGTAATCATGCTAATGCTAATCAATTAATGAACTAATTAATAACTGCTATTTGCTAGTAAAAACAGGTTTAAAACTATAAAAACAAACTGAACCTTTCAGAAAAACTAAACATTAGACTCTTCAGAGTGTCTTTCAGTTCCACCAAACACTGAACTGAACCAAAACATTATAACTTACTTTTATGACTGCAGTCTGGCATTTTGGATTTTTCCATCTTGGAGTTTTGGAGCCAGAAGTGACCATATTTAGACCAGAAGGTGGAGATAACTTTAGCATGATGCATTTCTAGCTATAGGTTTCTTAACTGTATTCATGCAAATGCTAATCGAAATGAACTAATTAATAAATGCTTATTTGCTAGAAAAAAAACAGGCTTGAAACCATTAAAACAAAATGTACTTGGTGGAAAAATGAACAACCGACTTCATAGAGGGTCTTTTAGTACAACCAAATGCTGAAAAAGATGATTTTCAGTGATCAAAAAGTTCCATTTTTAAGCTTAATTTGGCATTTTGAACGTAGCTCATCTTGGATTTTTGGGGGCCAGAAGTGACTATATTTAGACCAGAGGGTAGAACTAAGCCACATGCTATAAGTGCTGGCTTAAGTCACCCAGTGCATTCACAGCTATGGCTAACTGTGACAATACCAATGGTAACTTTTACTTGCAAAAAACTTTAAAGGTAGGATCTGGAGGATTTTCAAACAAAACAAAATATAAACATGTACAAATGAAATCCTGCTTAATCATCACCTATGGGCTTCTACTGATGTGTGGTGGTGACTCTGTTTGCAGAGCTCCTGCCCTTTAACTGTATTTTGATGTTTTTGTGAGCTCAGACTGCTTCTGGGCGGCGATTTTCCCAGCCAATGAGAGAGCGCAGGTGCCGTGCCCGAGCGTGTCCGAGCGTGCACCAGCGCAAGCCTTGCCTGAACCTCTTCTGTGAAGCCTTCTTCCGTACCTCCGGGCTCCGTACACCCGGGAGAGTTCAGCCTGATAGGAGGGGCCAAATTTGAAGGTGTGTTTACAAACAGCAACTGGAAAATCCTCCAGACCCTACCTTTAACAAACATTAAAAAAAACATTAAAACAAAATATAACATTATATGCCATAAAAACTGTATATGTGACTCTGGTCTTTTAGTGCAACCGAACATTTTTTAAGGCAACCAAACCATTACAATTAACTAACGTGAACTGAAAACACAGCTATGTCTATTCACCTTATTTTTCACGGAAACACGGAGGCAAAACAGAATGCAGCATGCTTCGCATTTTTTGTGCGACACTTTCGGTCCAGCACTCTTGACCGCTGTGTAAATGGGAATCACCTTGTTGTTTACCTTGTTGAGTTTAGCTATATGTATATATATATGTATATATATATACGTATATATATATATATATATATATATATATATATATATATATATACACACACATACATACATATATAAAATATATATATATACATACAGTACAGGCCAAAAGTTTGGACACACCTTCTCATTCAATGCGTTTTCTTTATTTTCATGACTATTTACATTGTAGATTCTCACTGAAGGCATCAAAATATGAATGAACACATGTGGAGTTATGTACTTAACAAAAAAAGGTGAAATAACTGAAAACATGTTTTATATTCTAGTTTCTTCAAAATAGCCACCCTTTGCTCTGATTACTGCTTTGCACACTCTTGGCATTCTCTCCATGAGCTTCAAGAGGTAGTCACCTGAAATGGTTTTCCAACAGTCTTGAAGGAGTTCCCAGAGGTGTTTAGCACTTGTTGGCCCCTTTGCCTTCACTCTGCGGTCCAGCTCACCCCAAACCATCTCGATTGGGTTCAGGTCCGGTGACTGTGGAGGCCAGGTCATCTGCCGCAGCACTCCATCACTCTCCTTCTTGGTCAAATAGCCCTTACACAGCCTGGAGGTGTGTTTGGGGTCATTGTCCTGTTGAAAAATAAATGATCGTCCAACTAAACGCAAACCGGATGGGATGGCATGTCGCTGCAGGATGCTGTGGTAGCCATGCTGGTTCAGTGTGCCTTCAATTTTGAATAAATCCCCAACAGTGTCACCAGCAAAACACCCCCACACCATCACACCTCCTCCTCCATGCTTCACAGTGGGAACCAGGCATGTGGAATCCATCCATTCACCTTTTCTGCGTCTCACAAAGACACGGCGGTTGGAACCAAAGATCTCAAATTTGGACTCATCAGACCAAAGCACAGATTTCCACTGGTCTGATGTCCATTCCTTGTGTTTCTTGGCCCAAACAAATCTCTTCTGCTTGTTGCCTCTCCTTAGCAGTGGTTTCCTAGCAGCTATTTGACCATGAAGGCCTGATTTGCGCAGTCTCCTCTTAACAGTTGTTCTAGAGATGGGTCTGCTGCTAGAACTCTGTGTGGCATTCATCTGGTCTCTGATCTGAGCTGCTGTTAACTTGCGATTTCTGAGGCTGGTGACTCGGATGAACTTATCCTCAGAAACAGAGGTGACTCTTGGTCTTCCTTTCCTGGGTCGGTCCTCATGTGTGCCAGTTTCGTTGTAGCGCTTGATGGTTTTTGCGACTCCACTTGGGGAAACATTTAAAGTTTTTGCAATTTTCCGGACTGACTGACCTTCATTTCTTAAAGTAATGATAGCCACTCGTTTTTCTTTAGTTAGCTGATTGGTTCTTGCCATAATATGAATTTTAACAGTTGTCCAATAGGGCTGTCGGCTGTGTATTAACCTGACTTCTGCACAACACAACTGATGGTCCCAACCCCATTGATAAAGCAAGAAATTCCACTAATTAACCCTGATAAGGCACACCTGTGAAGTGGAAACCATTTCAGGTGACTACCTCTTGAAGCTCATCGAGAGAATGCCAAGAGTGTGCAAAGCAGTAATCAGAGCAAAGGGTGGCTATTTTGAAGAAACTAGAATATAAAACATGTTTTCAGTTATGTCACATTTTTTTGTTAAGTACATAACTCCACATGTGTTCATTCATATTTTGATGCCTTCAGTGAGAATCTACAATGTAAATAGTCATGAAAATAAAGAAAACGCATTGAATGAGAAGGTGTGTCCAAACTTTTGGCCTGTACTGTATATAATATATATATATATATATATATATATATATATATATATATATGTGTGTCACATTTTTCATGTCACTGTATCACCGTTTAGACTAATCTGATGTTTGTAAAGTCTATAAACACAATGACTGAACAAACATTACTATTTCTGTGTGCACGTTTAGTAATTAACATGGTTATCGTAGATTAGCTGTTCTAAACGTTAGCTGTTAGCCGTTAGCCGTTAGCGGTATCGATAATAACTCAATAACTCAATAAACAGTCCGTGAAAAAATATTTTTTCCAGCGGATGTCTTAGTTACAACATGATTGAGCTAACTGGAGTAGTTTCATGTCGTATCCGACAACGGGAGGCTTTTAACAGATGACGTCCGGATGTTAGCTTTGCTGCTAGTGTTAGCTGTCCCTGTCAGCTGCAGCCACTGATGCTTTCTAGATATTGTGATTTCCCAAAACTGAATAAATACCACACACAGCAACACAAAACTGCTTTAAAGCAGTTTTGTGTTGCTATGTGTGTGCATCAACCATCCAGCCGTTACAACATGATTGAGCTAGCAATTGCTAGCTCAATCATGTTGTAACGGTGTACATGCTGATTCAGATGCTATCAGAGCCGATCCACGCATCACTATGGCTTAATAATCAACTCAGTCAATAAAAACAACCTGTCCTGTGTTAGGAGTGTATGTCGCTGACAGAAAGAAAGAAAGAAAAAAAGAAAAAAAAAGATAGAAAAGCAGCGTACACCTCACATATTTATTTCTCACAGTTGAGCACACGTTTGGCTGGCATGCAGAAGCACCATCTGTGTGTCGAGGGTGCGAGCAGCAGCTTCAGCTGCTCAGGTAGAGAGGCTGTGTAGCCTGGTGTGTTTTTTCGCTGATTCGGTTCTGCAGGTTCTCTGCTGGTACACTGGAGACAGGGAGCAAGCAGTTTGTCTCACTCGGGATAGATTGTGCTTTTTTGGTTCATAGTTTTTGATTGACGTGCGATTTATTCGCGTTTAGAGGGAATTATTTTTACCAGCAATTACCAGATAACGGAAACGTGGGCACAGTTGTCTATATAAAATACACAGACTAACTAACTAACTAACTGATTGACTAACATAAACAATTGAAAATTGGCTTGCACTGTTAGCTCCGGTAAGGGAAAGCGGCTGACCGGAAGTCACGCACAGAAACACGGAAGTTGATCACTATTTACAAGAGATGGGGACTCGAGTCATTGTGACTTGGACTCGAGTCGACTCGAGCCGCTGTTTTGATGACTTGTGACTTGACTTGACAAAAAATAAAAGACTTGAGACTTGACTTGGACTTGGAAGTTAAAGACTTGGGACTTGACTTGAGACACGATGACTTGAGTGTTATTCACATCATGTTTTCAGTTTGAATATAAAATTAATAAATTAATTTAAAAAATAATGTCGATTACCCAGTAGGAGCGCAGGCTGAGGATGGCGTTGTCATGATTGGATCACTACCCTGTCAATCAGTCATGCCCTCTATACGTACCTTACGTGTTTATTGGAGAAACATGCCCTCTTATATCAGATAGGCATCAACATGTCAGCAGGAGGGGTACCGAGAGTCATCGTCTTCGGCTTTTGGAATTACCATTATTACGGCAAAAGACGAACAGCACAGTGCAAGGCATGCGGCATAAACACCTCGGACAGCCAGGCGACAACTTCAAACTTTGTTCGTCATTTGAAGAGCCATTCTCCCCAGTAAGCGCTTGTCAATTAGCTAATATTATCTGGTTAGTCGGTAGTTAGATAACGTTAGCTTGATACGATATGGGGGTGGGGGGGGGGGTGGGTCGGTTTGGTGGAACTTGTTTTTTAATTTATTTGCTAACATTAACCCCAGAAAACGTGAGCGAACATTTCGACCTGTTCATCACAAGGCCGGCTGTATGTTTTATGAATGAGCAACACAGGGTTAAATGAGCTAAATGGGTGATTTTGGCCGCTGCCTTGGTTAGTGTGTGTGTGTGTGTGTGTGTGCACGCGCGCGCGAACGCATGGGGGTCATCCCTGCAAAGTAAACATTGCAGCGATGAAGTCAATGTTTACTGACAGTTACTTAAATCTTGTCTTTTCACTTTATTAAGATCAGATTCTGACAATAATAAGGTGACTTGACTTGGACTTGACCTATTACAGGACTTGACTTGACTTGACTTGACATAACCTGTGACTTGACTTGACTTGACTTGCCCAAGAAAAAATGACTTGGGACTTACTTGAGACTTGAAGGTTAAGACTTGAGACTTACTTGAGACTTGCACATGTGTGACTTGGTCCCATCTCTGCTATTTACTTCCGTGTTTGAAAATAAGGTGGATACTCTGTGAATCTGGAGTGACACCATGGTTACTTTACCTAATAAACTTTGTTGCCATGGTAGCGACTTATCAACAGATGGCAGCCACCTGTCAATCCATTCAGCCACGCCCTTAATCATTTTAATGAAATATAAAGTTTTATAAAAGCTCACCTCCAGCACAGTTGTTCTGAACAGGGAAATGAGCAATAGTGACCAAAACTGTTTGTTGTACCTGGCTGTAATCATGTTTATTTCTGCTGTAAAGTTGGGCATTTTAACGTGGGGGTCTATGGGGATTGACTCGCTATTAGGGCCAGCCTTAGGTGACCATTAGAGGAACTGCAGTTTTTGGCACTTTGATGTTTCATTTTTCAGCCCTTGAGGTTGTCGCTTGGTCAAGACTTGGCATTGAGGCATGAGAAAACATTCTCAGCAAAAGATTCATCATGTAGCTGTTGTAAAGTTTGGCGCTTGTTGGTCTGTAGAATAAGGTTAAACTAAGTGGTGAGTTAGGGATGGATGGAGAGAAGTGGTGTTAGGACAACACTCACAAACACAGTGACAGTGAGAAGGGCGCTGCCGGCTAGTCTCTGTCACATCTCTAATCCGCCTTATTGTCAGAGTCAGATATACTCTGCCTTCCAGCGCTGTCTTCCTCCCTTCCTTCCTCACTCCAGCCATCCCTTCCTCGCTGCTTCTGTCCCTTCTCCTTTTACTCATCCCTTTCCATCTTTTTTCATTCTTCAACCACCTCATTATGTCATCACCCATAATAATTCCACTTACTCTCTGCATCTTGTCTCTTGTTTACTTTATAAAATGTGTCTTTTGCATCCTCTGTCCTCTTTATTACTCTCTGTCTCTCTTATGTCTCTCACCCTCTCTCTGCATTCCTGCTGTGAGAATCTGCTGATTATGGCAGGCTGATGCTTGTGTGTGCTGGCCCATGATTAAACATCATAGTCTGTATGTGATTGTGGGAATTGAATGGCATGTGTCTGCAGTGGTTTCGAGTCATGATAAATAATAAAATTGAGGAAATGTCTCTTTGTATCATATAAAACAACTTGTTCCCTCTCTGTGTCTCCCTAACTCGGCGCCCTGCTGTGCTGAGTGGGCCGGCCGAGGCAAACTCTCACATGCTTGCCATGTACCACCACGGGCTATGTGTGCGTCGAAGCACATTTAGCCCCTATGCACATGCCTGTTTGTGTCCACAAGCGCCGCCGTATCGATTGAGTTATAACTGTCAGATTTGCCAAAGTGAGCACAGCTAATCCTACTGTGTGGGAAGGAAGAGGGGGATGTGAGGACGGATGGGCCTTTGCTTCTCAAACACGCCACTTTTACCTGTAGTTTTCGTTTGAAGCATGCCTTTTAATTTGGTCTCGTCTAGTCTCTTACTGTCTTGTGTTTCGATGCTTCATCATCATCATTCTTCACTGTTGTTGCAGTTCTAGGCATTCAAAGCTATATTTTTATATGTTTTCGATTGTTCAGTTCAATGTCAAGTAGCTTTGGTTAAGAGCTGCAGTTCACAGTGTAACTTCTGATCACCTGTGGCTGTTGCTAAGTTTATACACAGACTGTTAGAGTAACCTTTTGGAGCTGGAAATATCAGTAGTAGGAATGTATGATTACGTTGTGTTTGGATACAGCTGCCTGATAGCTGTTATCATTCAGAGTTGTTAGGTTGTTTGATATGGCAGGCTAGTCAAAGAAGATAATAAAATGGAAAACAGAAAAGCTCTAAAAAAAAAAAAAAACATCCTCAATGAACAGCCGGTTTTCATTCCCAGGTCATCAAATTTCAATTTTTTGTGTGTCTTTTTACTAATTTAAATGAAAATCCGGCAGCAATACGCCGAAACTGACAGCAACTAAAGAGAGGGGAAGTCTGCCTTAGGTGGGAAGGTCAAATAAATCTGGACTTTCACTAGGAGATCAAAGTTTGTGTCTCATGTGAAACTAAGTCACTGTTGTTTAAACGCAACTTTATTTAACTGACATACGTGCATCCCATATAAAACCAAAAGTCAGTGTTGTTTTAACACAACATTACTTAACTTGTATATTTTAGTCCCATATGAAACCAAAAGTCACAGTAGTTTTAACTTAATACTATGTATCTTAGGTACTTACATCCCATAAGAAACCAAAAGTCAATGATGTTATAACTTAACTTATAAAACTTAGGTTCTTGCTTCCTATATGAAACCAAAAATGAATGTTGTTTTAACCTAATGTTAAGTAACTTATGTGACCAAAAGTCAGTGCTGTTTTAAAGTAACGTTGCATAACTTACATACTTATGCCCCATATGAAACTAAAAGCGTTGTTTTTAAGTAACTTACGTACTTACATCCCATTAGAAACCAAAGGTCAATGTTATTCTAACAAATCTTACGTACAGTAACCTACGCACTTACGTCCCATACGAAACCATAAGACAATGTTTTGTTTATGTAAAGTTACATATCTTATCTACTTGCATCCCATTAGAACCCAAAAGTCTATGTTGTTTTAACACATTACGCAACTTGCATACTTTAGTCCCATATGAAACCAAAAGTCACCGTTGTTTTAACTTAGGTACCTACGTCCCATAAGACACCAAAAGCTAGTGCTGTTATAACTTAACATTACATAACTTACGTACTTACATCCAATATGAAACCAAAAGTCAAAGTTGTTTTAACATAATGTTACAAATCTTATGTAATTACATCCCATTAGAAACCAAAGGTCAGTGTTATTCTAATACAATCTTATGTGACCTACAAACTTACATCCCATATAAAACCAAAAGACAATGTTGTTTAAACGTAACGTTATATAACTTATGTACTTGGGTCTCATATGAAACTAGAAGTCAGTGTTGTTTTAACGTAGTGTTTTATAATTACGTATGGTCATGACATCTCTCACAAATTTATGTCACGTTTTATGTAACCAATGTAGTTATTTTAACCCAAAACATGATCATTTTTCTAAACCTAGTCATATTTTTAATGCCCAAACCTCACCCCGACTGTTTCACAACATTTACCCACGTTACAATTTTTTTTCCAGCTGTGTCACATAGAGACGCTAAAGGGGGTGTGTCATTGGCTTGACCAAGTGTGTTTGACAACCTTGGAATGAGAATGGGTTGCAATAAACATACATGAATATTGGATTAATGTTACATTTAAAATTCCTAATAATAACCTGGGGCAGCATACATATGAGTCCAGTTTCATTTATTAAAGTTTGACAAGGCAGAAACCAGCAGAATAAAAACACTTTTTACATAATGAATCCTGAAATGTGTCAAACCCAACATTACTCAACATCCTGAGCATGTAGTTATGAG
This sequence comes from Epinephelus lanceolatus, assembly GCF_041903045.1. NCBI lineage: Eukaryota > Metazoa > Chordata > Actinopteri > Perciformes > Serranidae > Epinephelus > Epinephelus lanceolatus. Next base: position 33,981,262 of record NC_135756.1, on the reverse strand, counting down.
CATAAAACTGAAATACCCTAAATATTTGGTCAGTCATAGGTTAAACAAATTAAGAGCATGAGGAATAAATAGGTGATACGTAATTTATTCATATTACAATTTTAACAACAGATTTACAGTGAGAAGTGTCGGGCTTTAAAGGCCACCCTTTTCACCTGCATGAATGATTGGGCCTTAAAAGCCAGCTGCTGAGTGAGACAGGGATTGTGAAGCATTCTACAGCACCCACCCTGACCCGAGCACTGCATTCCACTGACACAGCAGGAAAAGCACAGAGAGGCAGCAAGGGAAACCTGGCTTCTGGCTGTGCTTCAGGAGCGAACAACAGAGGCTGAGTCGGCTTCTGAGGCAGCGCGGCAGGCGCTCTCACCTGCCAGATGATTTTGAAAAGGCTTCAGAGTCGACCTCAGTCAGAGCGAGTAAGTCCCAGGGGAGCAGCAGTCTCCCCTCTGGTCATTTTTAATTGAAACAGTTCCCCAGTGATGTTTCCTAATGAGGGGAGCAAAGAGGTCTAAGGATGTAAAGAGATAGATGTCAGGAACAGGAAATTTGAAAATAAAGCTGTGGGGAAAACAGATAAATTGGTATGAGTGCATTTGTGAATAAGCATCTATACTTGTGCTGCACGTCAAACACAGAAGGAAACATCACTTCACAAATGTGTGTGTGTGGCTTGAGTGTGTATGCGACCGCTGCGCTTCACTCTCCCAACCTGCCTCCCAGGGTGTTATTAGGGTCGTTAAGTCATGAGTAGTTAATTAAATCTAGCAGAGGTGATCACGGTTGGGTGTTTTCACTGCGTCAGTGCATGTAGTGATTAGCACGAGGCCCGTGTTGCACATTAAGATGGACCTTGTTACAGTAATCCTCTTTAATTCTTATTTCCCTTTTTTTTCTCACACTACAACAACAACCTCCTCCTCATCCGTCTCTTTGTGTGTGTGTGTGTGTGTGTGTGTGTGTGTGTGTCTGCATGTTAGCTGTATTTTTCTCTCCCTCCTGTCTCGATCTCATTTGAAAAGTTTTGATATTGGTGCCAATATCACACCTGAGTTTTAGCACTGATGCCAGAAATACACTTTTATTTAAGACCTTAGTTTGAGGTACAGTTGCAATCAAAATTATTCAACCCCCATTGCATATTATTGGCAAAATGTACAATTTTTCAGCTGTTTGCAATAAACAAAGTAGACAAGAACAGTTGAAATAGTTTAATAAAACTAATATTACCATGGTTTTTATCCAAATTCAACACAAAATGCTACTTTTAATCACTACTGCAGTCTCAAAATTATTCAACCTCCTGTCTCAAGCACACCTGATGCAACTAATCAAGGGCTTCATTAGTTCAGGTGTGCTTGAGACAGAACACATAAATACCTGGACTGGCTAGGGGTTTGTTGAGAATGACATTTGATTGCATGTTAGAAATATGGCTAAGTCAAAAGAATTATCCAAAAAGTTCAGAGAAGAAATCATTGCCTTGCACAAACAAGGAAAAGGATACAAAACAATAGCAAAAGCTCTGAATAGATACAGTTGGAAGCATAGTTCGCAAGTTCAAAGTTAAAGGAACAGTGACTACACTACCTGGACGTGGCAGAAAGAGGAAACTATCAGCAGCTGCCACCAGATTCCTGAGGAGGCAAGTGGTCAAAAACCCTCGAGTGACTGCAAAACACCTGCAGCAAGACTTGGTGGCAGCAGGCACTGAGGTTTCAGTTTGTACAATAAGGCACATACTAAACACGAAGGGCTCCATGCCCGGACTCCAAGACGTACACCACCACTGACCCAAAAGCACAAGAAAAGTCGGCTCCAATATGCTCAAAACCATATAAATAAGCCACAGAAGTTTTGGAATTCTGTTCTGTGGAGCGATGAAACAAAACTGGAACTTTTCGGGCCTATGGAACAGCGGTATGTCTGGAGGAAGAAGAATGAAGCATATGCTGAAAAGAACACCCTGCCTACAGTGAAGCATGGCGGTGGCTCAGTGATGCTCTGGGGCTGCTTTGCTGCCTCTGGCACTGGAAACCTGCAGCGTGTGGAGGGCACGATGGATTCAGTCAAGTATCAGGAAATCTTAGGTGAAAGCGTCATGCTGTCTGTGAGGAAGCTGAAGCTTGGGCGTCATTGGACCTTCCAAAAGGATAATGATCCAAAGCATACCTCAAAGTCCACCAAGGCTTGGTTTCAGAAGAAGAAATGGAAGATTCTAGAGTGGCCGTCACAGTCGCCTGACTTGAACCCCATAGAAAATTTCTGGTGGGATTTGAAGAAGGCGGTTGCAAAACGCACACCCAAGAATATTACTGAACTGGAGGCCATTGCCCATGAGGAATGGGCTAAGATTCCTCAGAAACGCTGTCTGAAGCTGGTGTCTGGCTATGCATCACGTTTGCAGCAGGTCATAACAGCAAAAGGGTGCTCTACTAAGTACTGAAGATGCTTGTCATGAAGGGGTTGAATAGTTTTGAGACTGCAGTAGTCATTAAAAGTAGCATTTTGTATTGAATTTGGATCAAAACCCTTGTAATATCAGTTTCATTGAACTACTTAAACAGTTCTTGTGTAATTTGTTTATTGCAAACAGCTGAGAAATTGTATATTTTGCCAATAAGCCTAATATGCAGTGGGGGTTAAATAAATTTGATTGCAACTGTACACCTAAAAGAAGTAATTTAAATTTTTATATAACCCACGTAATCATGAGCCAGTAATTTATGTATAACCCACGTGATCAGGAAGCAGCTTACTGTGCTGCCCCAAGAGGCCATTTAATGAATGAATAAAGGTTTAACTAATATCCAATGCCATCTACTTGAAAATGCCAAACGGCACAATCTTGCACTGAAAAATGAAGCAAACACAGAATCGCCAAAAACGTGGCCACTTGAAGCTGACTCCAAGAGCCAGTCAATCCCCATAGACACCCATGTTAAAAGGCCCTACTTTAACGTTTACAGCCTGGTACAAAAAACAGTTTCGGGTTTTTATAGCTAATTTCCCCTTGCTTGACAACTGTTTGGGGGGTGAATTTTTATATATCTCACCCATTTAGGTGTTATTTAGGCTTAAAATTGTGTATAATTAAGGGCAGGGCCACTTTAATTGACACATAGATGGTGTCTGTTAACAAGTCCATAGATTGAACAGGTCCATAGACTGAATCTGCACTTGTAGGCTTTTGCTCAAAGTCCCTGTAACATCCGACACCGTAGCACTACTTTTTGTGCAATATGAGCAAAAGAATTAAGATTATCTAATCCAGTAAAAAAAAAAATTGCTTGCAGGATTCTTGCAGGGTTTAAACACAACACACACACACACACACACACACACACACACAAAACACTTCAAGAATCAATACAGCATCACAAAACATATCATCAGGATACTCAAGTGTATATATTTCTTACACTTTAATTCTTATATCCATGTATAAATACAGCACCATGACATGCAGCAAAGGGCTGAAAATTAAAATACATTTTTTTATATACATTTGTCAGCTTTATTTAAAGATTTACATCCTCACTGGGAACTAATGGGCTTGTAGTAAAGAGCCGCAGACAATTGCACAGTCAGAATGTATTGACAGGTGGACTAACACATTATTGGTTTGGCTTTTTATGGGTTTTCTTGGAAAAAAAAACCCTGCATTATTCTGTAAATGTTAGGGTGTTGTAGACAACCGTAGTAGACAACCGTAGTAACCCCAGTATTACAGGGTAATAGGCAAAGCTGTAGCTATCACTATTTCATTGTGTTTTTAGTTCATGAAAGTTAATTGTAACATTTTGTCGCCAAAAAAATCTTGTTCAATGTTGTACTAAAAGACCCTCTGAGGAGTCGGATGTTAAGTTTTTCCACTGAGTACATTTTGTCTTAATGTTTTTAAGTCCTTTTTGCTAGCAAAAATTGCCATCAGCATTATCACAGTTAACCGCAGCTGTAAATGCAATGTGCTATCCAAACTAGCTGCTAAAGTTAGGGTTAACTCTAAATATAGTCTCTCCTGGCTCTGAAAATCCAAGGTGGCAATAGCTAAAACGTCAGTCTTAAGGCCATAAAAAGGAGTCCACAGACCAATGAGTGTTGTCACAGCAGCTACATTCATTATTATACAGTCTATGGCAGGGGACAGCAACCTTTGCTATCAAAAGAGCTAATTTTGACAAATAAGAAGAAGAAGAAGAAGAAGAAGAATGATAATAATGATAAAAAGCTGTCAGAAGCAGCAAAACATAATTGAGCCTTACAAGCATCCTATCAGCCTATCAACATCACTAGTGGGTCTAAATGAGCATCATGAAATACCTATGTTTTAACACAAGGTGGCTACTTTGCAGTTATCCTACTATTAAATCCTACTATTAAATGGAGAAACCTCTGTCCCTTCGTCCGTCCGTCTGTCCCGTCTGTCTGTCATCATCCGTTTTCCTCCTCACTGCTTTGACATACTTCTCTGACTTGCACATAGGCTTTCATCTTGGTCATGTGCAGACAGCCACGACGCCATTTTTGCATTTTTACCACATCTCTACTGTTTATATTCGTGTTTTTGTCCACTACCCATTCATACTGTGAGCACCATTAGCAGCACGAGCTGCGCATGCGCGCTGGGACCACAGTTTGGCTGGGAAGCCTTTATCTCCAACACTTGCAGATTGACGCGCGTGCCTCCGTGCCATCAGCCAAAACTATGCTCCATGTATTTTGCCATAAAGCATGTTTCTAAATACAGTGTGCATTGTTTGTCTTACATTAATATTTATTACACAGTGCATTTACAGTGCTCTGATTTTGCATCTCCTCTAATATACTGTTTCTGATTTCTTATTCATCTATACATAACACATCCCGGGTATGGACTACTTTATGATTATTTTGTAATTTAACTTTGCAGCATTGGCGCTGAAAGCAAACAAATCTGGAATTATCTTTATATTCCTCTAGAACTTTCCTTTTTTGAATTTAGAATCCATAGCTAGCTCAGCTAGGAAGACTCAAAACTGGCCACCACTAGTAAGGTTTGGCAAAATTCTGAGGAAAAGGTGCCAGGCTGATGACATATAACACATATTTTGGTTGTTGAAAGGTTAGAAGGTTTATATTTTTTATTCTGTTTATAAATTACACATTTTTACAACAGGAGAATTTAAGACTTTCATTTGGCCTACAACAATTTATACGATTTTATTTCTCAAAGCTACAGGAATCTTCTAGAGAGAGGCTAAAGAACTGCATATGGCTCCAGAGCTGCAGGTTGCCTAACAGTGGTCTGCGACTGAAGTAGCCATCCAAATGTGGATCTCGGGTCCATTCTTAGAGGACCACAAGTGATGTCAAATTGGAAAAAAAAAAAAAAAAAAAAGGAGACCACTTTATTTTTAAGCACCGTGATATTCAGGCTCAGAGTGTTTACTTTATTTTATTTTTTTCAGTTGCCTACAGTAGAGTGAGTGACTAATGTCTTGACAGAGACAGCAAATTAGTTCGACAAGATGGCCAAATGCAAGTATGAATCTGACTGTAATAAACTGTGTGGACTGGTCTATGGAAATTACAGGATGCCACGGATACATTTAAATAGTTATTCCAAGTGTACTGGCCTGTAGTTTGAACCCAGTCCTTCCCCTGTCTCTAAACTCTGCTTCTCTCTTCCCTGCTGGACCTCAGAATACCTTTACTGTTGATGTGGTTTTTAAAAATTCCCTCTCAAACACAGAAGGCAGCCTCTCAGAGAGCAGGCTGCTCTCCTGGCAGCAGGTCGTTCCCCCACTAACGAGGAGAGTGAGGGGGAGAACTGAAGAGGAAGAGCAAGAGAGAGATGGAGTAATGTGTCAAGAGGAGACCGAGAGGGAAGGAGGAGGAGAGGACAGAGAGATGTGATGAGGGGGAGAGATGAAGAAGAGAGAGAATGAGGGGAAACTGAGAGGAGAGAGAGGCAGGCATGGGTGCTTGGCAGCCCTCGGCATTCAATGATTCATGGACTTACTCCAGTGATATCAGTGGGCCTCCGTTAGTAAGACACACAAATACACACGCAGTGATACATGCAAGCTCAGAAACTTAAGCAAAGAGCTGTGCATTGCCCTGTTTGTGTTAAATCCTTAACTGCATTTTAGATTAAGTGTAAAGTTTGACTTTTTCTCATGTCCTAAAGAGAGGTGAAGCTGTAACTCTCAGTGTGTGGGGTGGGTGTGTGTGTGTGTGTGAAATGAAAGTAATGGTTTGAACGCTGTTGTTTTTCTCCCACAGTGTTGCCTGAAGATGTGCCGAGGGATTGAGTACTCTAACACAAACATCTGTTTTCTCCTTTTTTTAAAACCCATAACAAATACCAGCCCAGCACATTAACAGAATCTTTAATATTCTCCACGCCTCGCCCGCTTCTCCTCCTCTACGTTAACACAAATCACTTGTACCATTGTAATCCCTTACCTGATAAAAACATCATATTCTGAAGCAGGGATATTATCCGTGGAATTACATTCAGTTAGTCTCGGGTTTGCTCAGCAAACACAGGAATGGGTCTCTCATGGAGGGAAGCTACGGTCAATTCCTTGCAAGAGATAATCTCTTTTTAGCAACTGTGATGGAGACGCCTACAGTCGGCATGGAGACGTTTTCCTGGCACGCTGGACACCAAGAGGAGGTTTGCTGCAAAATGAGATATAAACCATTTGACAAAGAGCGGCGCCTTCTCTTACAGAATGATTGATGTCACCAAATTAAAGCAGCTGTGCTACTTTATAAAGGATACTGTAATCCTCGGCTGACACAATGATAGACTGGATCATCACTGTTTTAGGTATACTGCATGACAAACTGGAGGGGTTTTTTTTCTTTCCAAAATCGGATACACAGCCTCCAAAGAGATTAAAAAGAAAGTTTATAATTTGAAAGTGTATTTTTAGAAGTTTTGACAGGAACTCAAAAGCAACATTGATCAGTCACAGATTGCTTGTGCATGCGTTAAGCGACTATATCGGTGGTTATGACTGTTTTATCCCATTGACTACGGATATCGTTTTCTTTACATTATTGCCAACCATATTCCAAAGATTATCATCAACTTTTAGATTGATTCCTAAACACTGTGTGTTTAAGAATGCTCAGACACTCAGTGCAACAACCTTCTGAGTTTAACCAAGTTTTCATTACTACATAACAGCTTCAGTGTTTTCCTCTTCTAGGTTTAATTTTCTGACAACTAAAATTTTCTCTCACACATGTGGGATGGCGGCACATCATTAAATGCACCATCTCAGAGTAAACAGTCCCTAGTTGTACTGAACTGCAGTACAATGCAAAGGTCACATAACTTTGAACAACGTGGTCATGAAGTTGGAGTTTTTGTGTTGATTTGACTTTATCATAATTTGTGTATATTGTGCTGCTGTTTAAAGCAGGATTTATACTTGTTTGTCACCTCTTTGCAAAACCTACGCTGTACCCTATGCACGTGGCCTATGCTATTGTGAGCGTTTATACTTGTGCAGTGGTCTTCTTGTGCCACTCTGCAGTTACACCTCCAAAACACTAGTCAGCGGTGGGATTTCAGTGAAGTGCTGTGAAGTTGAGCTGATAAAGTTTAATCAATTGAGCTTTGTGACATGGCGCGTTATAGGTCCCACCCACTTTGAATTTAAACCCCACCCACTTTCAGTCCAAACTCCAGATACAGATAATTTAGGTGGTTAAACAGATACAGATAATGGTGTATTCGCTCATCCCTTTTGTTACTATAGGTAAAACTAAACAGCACTGATCAAATATAAACTAAGATTCTATTACTGCCTATTTCTCACGTCAAATGTTTTTAAAAACATGTTTTAGCTTACTGTGTAATTGTAAAACAATTAATTGTAATCATTGTAATTATTCCAAACAGACATGTTCGCATTACTCACTCACCAGCGGGAGCGTTCATCGGTCTGGTGTGGTGCAGTGCATTCTGTAGCTGTAGGTATTCTCGCTCTTGAGCAAAAGTGTCTTTTTTCTCTTTTTTCTCTGGTGATGTAGCACCAATATCAGAAGTATTTGCATCTTTCTACTGCATAGACAGACCAGTTTTGTTAAGAGGCCATCTTTCCAGCAGTGAAGTACTTCTTAAAGTTTAGGCAAATCTTAACAGGAAAAGCTTGTGGTCAAAGTCAAGGTCAGGGAAAGGTCCCGAGCATATAGTTAAAACAAACCAGTGTTGACTGGTGGAGAAAGAATGCAAGTAAAGGGTTTGAAAGAAAAGAGATCAATCTAAATACTGACTATACTTTGGAAAATAGTAGTGAAAAATGTATACTGAACATGATTTGTAGTTAATAAAACATGCAAAACTACATTATCGTCCTTTATGCTGACTTGAACTGCTCTATCTATCCATCTAAGCATCTCCCTTGTTCTCTCCATCTTCATGAATGTTTCTCTTTGCTTCTCTATGACTCTGTTATGTTATCTATTATATATACTGTATATATAAATATATATAAATATGAATCACCGTCCATTGGTCGTTAACGAAGGAAATCCGTCTCCTCTCATCCTTTGCTCTCTTCATCCCTCCATTCACACTGTGAAAATCGGGAGCATCAACCACACCGCCGAGCTCATTTCATTTTAATTGAGACGTCCATGTGAAGATGGAGATGAATATTACATTCCACAGGCCCTATTAATATGCTAAGGCCAGTCTAAATGTTTTAATATTCGCAGTGTAAATTATTGAAATTGTGTTCATGGGCAGCATCAGATCATTCGTCAGAAATGTTTAGTCTCTGATGTTCAGGATGTGATGGAATTTTAATGCATGGACTCTGAAATAGGACGTGATTTCCCATGATGCACTGGCACATGTGCTTGACCAGCCCTCCCTGAGCAGGTGACCTGGAGTCACCATTTTTAGCTTTCTTAATTAGAGAGAAGGACAAGGAGACAGTGAGTGTGTGACAGGTATTTCTTCCTATCTTCAGGCCTGTCTTTCTGTCTCCCCATCTGTCTGTGAAGTCCCCAAGCATGTCAGAAACACACACGCACACACACACGCTCCGGAAATTATTCTAAAAAATCCTCATCTGATGTCCCACTGAGCACAGACACGTCGGGCAGCGGCCACAGCGATAAAGTTGGCGTTTCGAGTGACTGCACTCGGCAATTTAAAAAAAAGCCGTTTGCACGGTGGTGGCGGACGTCGTCGCCTACGGTTGCGTACACACACACTCATACACGTGCTGCGTCTTGGAGAAGAAGATGGATCGGAGTACAGATTGTAAGTGACATGTTAATTTCTTCTCCGTCACTCACGGCCGAGGCGTCTGTTATCAAAGTAAAGGGACACGAGCCCCAGCCATCAAGGCTCTCCTCTTCTTCTCTTCTTTTCTCATTTCTCCCCTTTTCTTCCATCTTCTTCCTGTCGTGGAGTGTTCCAGGGCTGACTGTGATCAAGGAGATGTTTAATGTAGCTTTCTGCTGCCCCCCCAGTGATCATTTTGATTCCTCCCCTCATCCCCCACTAGATGACTGCTCTTCATAAGCCCCCTGGCAGCTTTTCATGTTGAAGGTCATACCACATGGTTAGACACTAAAAGGTAGCAGACTGACAGTTTTGTTTGCGTGGGATGCAGTGTGAGGTCAGCTGGAGTTATGATCTTTGCTCTCCGTCTTGTGTTCCTTATGTTTTTTTTCCACCATGATATGCTGTGATGTCCTGTTAGGAAAAGGAGCACAGATTCAGAAATGGGGTTTTAAGGCAACAGAAGACAGCCTAGAAAGAGGCCAGGTATTTACTGCTGGTGCCAAAAAGCTAAATATACATCCATTATCTGTAACTGCCTATCCTATGGGGGGTCCCAGCTGACACTGGTCACCAGACAACCACAGGGTTGACACATAGGCTGCATTCGACAAGGCTCTCCTCAAAGTTGTAGCCTACATAATACCTGGCAGAGGTGTGGACTAGAGTCACATAACTTAGACACACAAACAAGTCAAAAATGCCATTCCTCAACTTGACTAAATCAAAAAAGTCTTGCAACTCGACTTTAACAACAATGACAGTTGGACTTGAGCCATTTGGCTCAGTATTCTTACCATCCCTCAAGCCCAAAGAATATAAAGTATGTTAAGTTTGTCAGTGTCATGTACAACATTGAAGTATTCTATTTACTATTTTACAGCGTTTACATTTACATTATTCGACAAGCAAAGACAAGACAGGAACTTACAGAACTCATTTTGTTGTGGTACTGGTTAATAATGTTACATGCTATAAAAGTGCAATGTCAGCACTGCTCTTTTCTGATTAAGTTCAGTTGCACTTTTTTTTAAAAATGGCATTACATTTGCATTGCACATTATGAGTCTTGAGTTAGTGCTTATCAGTCTTGACTTGGGATCTGACAAGAAATTTGCCTGTCTTGACTTGGAACATGACTCTGGACTTCAGTGCAAAGACTTGTGACTTACTTGTGACTAGTAAAATAATTATGTTGTCCCACCTCTGGTACCTGGTACTGTTTTTTGGTACCACCTCGGTCCAAATGAGCAGAGCTGACCTTCGAAGGTGGAATGAAAACACTGCAGGCCACTGACTTGTCAATAAGAATTGAACTTACGCAAAACAGGACATCCTGCACAAACAAAATAAAGAGAACAAAAACGAGATAAGGACCTGGTACCAAAAGAGAGTTGAGTAGAGTCAAGTGGAACCATGCAGTGGAAATGAGGCTTTAGAGACACCCATCCACTCGTGCTCACATGCACACCTATGGTCAATTTAGATTTCATAACCTGCATGTCTTTGGACTGTAGGGAGGAGCCAGAAGATCTGGATAAAACCCACACTGACACAGGGAGAAAAGTTGCACACGCTAATTTAGACCAGTGATACTTAACTTGCGGCCCACGGGCCAAATCTGGAGGTTCCAGAGCTTAATAATCCAGAGCTGAAAAGTGCCAGTGGAGGATTTCCTGGACCCCCCTACAGAGGTCTGTGCTGATTATTTATATGTTAATTATCTTTATTTATTAGCTGGCCCCAGGCCTTCTGTCATTTTGCAAAAGTGGCCCCCGGGGTTAGCAAGCTGAGTATCCCTGTATTAGACCCTTGTCAAAAACTGTTCGGTTGATTCAACAGTGTAGTTGAGTTCGACATTGTCAACTTCTTCAAAGTGCACAAGCCATACAATTTTCCAAATTATTAATGGTTCACCCCTCACATGGATTACATTGCCCTAATCAACATCCAGGTTCAGCATAAAGTATTTAAACATTTTGGAGCATCACATCTTTGCTGTGTGTTTGTTCAATGGTCCGTTTAATGTCAGTGTTAGACTGTGATTTAAATGTCTGTATATAGTGTACATTAAATGAATAAAGCTCTTTATGCTGTACAGCTGGGGACCATTTTTATGCCTCCATGCTGAGGATAGCTGTGGCTGTTCTTGGGTTGCCCGTCCGTCCATTTGTTCCATTCTTGTAAACACAATGGCCTCTAGTTTCGCAGACGGGCGAGACGGTAGGTACTGGGTGTGGCCAGGCGGATTTTGCAAGTTTGGCGCACCGTGCGCACTGGCGCAGCTACTCGTCTGTCCCACCTCCGTCCCTTCTACCTGCGCAAGTCGGAAAGAGGGAGGAGAGAAGGCGTGGAGTGGGTTTTACACACATCACACCAATCAAATGAGCCCCTCTCCTCGTCCTTAAATGCGTCATGCAAAGGCGTAATGAGAGTTTACTCAATTCGCCATGGCAGAAGAGAGCAGCAGCGTCAGATGGCCAAACTTCTCCCAGGAGGAAACTGATGTTTTGGTCTGGGAGGTCCAAGCTCGCAGTGTCCGAATATACGGAACTGCGAGCAGACCTCCACAGGCTGATGATGCAAAGGTAGCCTGGGAGGAGGTCACCACAATTGTAAATCAATGTTGCGTTTCTCTTGTGCACACGCGCTCTCTCTTTCTCTCTCGCAGTCTCACTCTGTTTCTTTTCTTTTGACTTTTCTAAGATGACAGATGCTGAATATATACTCCCTATCTGATGCTGTGGCTGTTTGTGGTTGGCTGAGAGGGATGTGAACTCATTAGTTTGCAGCTGTGTTAATCAAATTAGGTTGGGTTTCCATTACGCGTGCCAAACGGTGCCAATCCCCTTTGATCTGACATCAGATGTGAGGGGACAGTCGATACAGAGATACATTTATGTGCTGATTGCAGATAGTTGCATTAAATAGTGGTTTTTGTGGGTATTTATTGGATCGTTAATGTACCTGATATTCTGGAAACCTGCCTGTGAGGTTTTGGTGATGTGTGCGCACTGTCCGCCGGTCAGCCAAACTTCGGCTTACACTGGCTGTGCTCCGCCTGCGCTGACAGTAGAACTGGTTTCAGCTGGCGAGCTTTTAGCGCACCTTTGGCGAAGCCTTTTTGCACGAAACTGTCACTGCGCCAAGCTGGATCTGTTGACACCTCCCCCTGCTGTGCCGCCACACCCATCTCAGTGCACCTCGGTCTGCCAAACTACTAAACTGAGCGCACCTCGGGTTGCGCTGCTCGAAACTAGCTCTGCACGGGGTTCACCACCCTGCGCCACCCTGCACTGCGCCGGGAACCTAGAGCTCAGAGATACATTTATGTGCTGATTACAGATAGTTGCATTGAACAGAGTTTTTTGTGGCTATTTATTGCATTGTTAATGTGCCTGACATTCTGGAAACCTGCCTGTGAGGTTTTTGTGACGTGTGCGCACTGTCCGCCGGTCAGCCAAACTTCCACTTATACCAGCTGTGCTCCGCCTGTGCTGACAGTAGACCTGGTTTCAGCTGGCGAGCTTTTAGCACACCTTCGGCGAAGCCTTTTGGCAGGAAACTGTCACTGCGCCAAGCTAGATCTGTCGACACCTCCCTCTGCTGCGCCACCACACCCATCTCACCTTGGTCTGCCAAACAACCAAACTGAGCGCGCCTCGGGTTGCGCTGCTCGAAACTAGCTCTGCGCGGGGTTCGCCACCCTGTGCCGTGCCGGGAAACTAGAGGCCAATATCTCAAAAACCCCTTGAGGAAATTTAAAAAATTGACACAAGTGACCACTTGGACTTGAGGATGAACTGACTAGATTTTAGGGGTCATAGGTCAGCGTTCAAGGTCATTGTGACCTCATCTGTCTCATTCTTGTGAATGCACTATTTGATTGATTTGCTTTGATTTTTTACTTTGTGTCATGCACACTTACATGTGCCCAGCCCTCATGGGTTTACAAGACACCATTACAATGATGTTGCAGTTATTTCACTACTCAGTATCTCAAGAAGGCCTTAAGGGATTTTTTTTCTTCAAATTCTGCACAAATGTTTCCCCAGACTCAAGGATGAACTGATTAGATTTTAGTGGGAAAAGGTCAGAAGTCAAGGTCAGCATGACCTTGCATCTGTCTCGTTCTTGTGAATGCAACCTCTCAAGAACATCTTGAGAGAATTTCCAAAATTTGAGTCAAGGATGACTTGATAAGAATTTGGTCAAAGGTCAAGGTCACAATGACCTTGTCCGTCGCATTCTTGTAACCGTGGTATCTCTAGAACACCAGGAGGAAATATCCTCAAATTTGGCACAAATGTCCACTTGGACTCAAGAATGAACTGATTACAATTTGGTGGTCAAAGGTTAAAGGTCAAGGTTAGTGTTACCTCACAAAGCATATTTTGGGTCATAATTCAATAATTGTTACACTTATAATGCCAAAATTTTGTACAAATGTCTAATATGATAGAATGATAAAGTGATGACATTTTATATCAAAAATTTCAAAGGTCAGCTTCACTGTGACATCATAATGTTCTGCAAAAACAGTGTTTATGGCCATTACTCAATGCCATATCTCAGAATTTGGTCAGATACTGAATTGGTGACTCTAATCTTGGGTGTCCACCCAGAAACTGTGCTGATTATACAGATCTTCTGTGCTGCTGGGGAGAAGATGTGTGTGAAGCATCAGTGTTTCCACAGACATGGATGTAAACTTCAACTGCAACTTGAAGGGTTTGTGAATTAATTGAAGGAATTAAAGAGGGAAGCTGAGTTTGCACAATCCAACAAGTCCACCACCTGTGGAAAATTTTGCAAAGGAGCAAAATGACACAAGCGACAGCCATTCCACTTTTCTATATTGTGACGTAATAAATGACATGGTGGGGCACATTAATCAGAGTATGTATGGCTGCACGTAAATGGGGATATTAGTAGAATATTCATTTTTATTATCCATGTAAACTGTTAAGTAGGAATATAGTCTTTTTTAGTATAAGGGCAAAAAATGAAATATTTGTGCATGTAAACGTCATTGCACTGTAGTTATCAATGTTGCAGGATGTGTGATATGATTTGATCTCTGGTTATGTGTTTTCATTGTGGCTGCTGTTACACATGTGAGGAGAATGTGAAAAGTTCATATGTTACTCGCAAATCCTATCAATCATCATGGGCGACATTATTAATGTAAAGGTTAACAGCCAGGATAAAAGACAGAGTGAAGTGTTTGCCTTGATTTAAAAGATTCATAATACACATCCCACATGATGCTGTCTATACCTCTGACAAGTGTAGTAACCAAACTGTCTGTTTTTCTTTCTTCTTTTCTGTGTGTGTGTGTGTGTGTGTGTGTGCGCGTGTGTGTGTGTGTGTGTGTGTGTGTGTGTGTGTGTGTGTGTGTGTGTGTGTGTGTGTGCGTGCGCGCAGGCAGCCCTGGTACTATGGCTGGGGCTTCAACCTGCCACGGGGTCAGGCTCTGCTGGACAAGTGGAACCAGATCCCCGACAACACAGACATCCTGGTCACACACTGCCCCCCACTGGGTAAGACATACATTACAGCACACACACACAGACGCACGCACACATACACACATGCACACACACACACACACACACACGCTCCAACATATATCAAAGGTGCACATACTGTATATATGTGTAGATCACTGAACTGTGAAAGGAAATTATAATGCAGTGATCATTTACTTCAGTCATGGCTGAACTCCAACTGAGAAAAACCGTTGTTTGTCATAAAATCAGATCATACTCTCTCTAAATATGAATACATAGGCCACTGCAACTCATGGAGAAAGAAAGAGAGATGGGGAAGCAGGTGGAGGTAGAGATAGTGTTACAGTAATATGGATAGTAATATCAAGGTAAATGCAAGGTAAATGCAAGATGCAAGACCGTAGTAATTTGATGGTTAAGTTCACATTCAAATGTCCACTTCTTATTTGCCCTACAGATATTGTATTCTTTAATAATAGCCTAATCTGATAATTGGTTTCCAGTAATTTACAATCCTATATTAAATTGTTTCTTTTCACCACTACAACCTTCCTGTAACTTCCATCTGTGCTGGTTCACACCCGGTCTTGACCTCAGTTAATCCAGCAGAACACATAATTAACCTCTGTTACTGTAACATGTCTTCTACTATGATTTGCAAGATCCTCCCTTAAATGCATATGCAACGAGAATGAATATGCACCTGAACAAATGAAACACAATCTGAGACTCCTGCCTGCTGCATCTGTGTGATTAATACACCGCATGTGTTCGGGGCAGAATGCGTCACATCTGTGCCTGAAAAACATGCCCAAAAGCTGCAGTAAATCTGGCCCTCAGCTCCCTTTATTTATTTATTTAGTCACATGCGCATATATTGAGTCTGTAAATACTGGCATTAACCTGTAAAGTGCCCACAATGTTTTGTATTTTTTTAGTAAATAGTAAATAGTAAATAAGTAATAAGTATGCTCATCCTAAATACAAGCAACGATAACCAAATTTTATTTCAAACCGATATTATACCAATATTTACCGTAACAATTAAAATTCAATGAAAATAAAAATAAACATTGTACAGTATTTATTGTTGCTTTCATAAAATGTAGCCTGTTTCAAAATTAAAACCCCCTCTACTGAAAATTGGTAAGAGGTTTATTTTACTTTACTTTAGCACCTTTCTAGTCATAGTCAAAGCGCTTTTTACACTACGAGTCACATTCACCCATTCACACACACATTCATACACTGGTGGCCGAGGCTACCATACAAGGTGCCACCTTCTACTCAGTTTTTAACACACTCACACACCGGTGGAAGCATCAATTTGGGGTTCAGCATCTTGCTCAAGGATAGTGACATGCAGATTGGAGGAGCTGGAGATTGAACCGCTGACCTTTCTGATCGGTGGATGACCTGTTCTACCTCTGAGCCACAGCCTTCGCAGTGTAGTTGCTCCAGTTATAGCTTTACCTACTTATCCTCCATGGCTGCAGAAGACTCATCTTTGATGTGGTGTATTTCCTAGAGCTTTACACTGTTGTGCTGTGGTAGTCAATGTTTCAGGAGGTTTGAGGGTGTGTTTTTGGCAGTGTAAAGAGTCTTAGTACCACTACCTGGAGCAACATTGTTGTCATCTTCCCTCGGGAGGGAAAATGTAATGGGAGTAATGGGAATAGGAATATATTCACCATCTTTCAAACTAGCTTGCTGCTTACTGATGTGCATGCACGATAATCACGAAAATAATCCACTGACGTGGTTGATTGTTGAATTTCAAATCCGTAGGAGGCTGACAACAAAACTAAGATTGTAATGACATATTTGTTTTGGGGGTAACTGTAGTAGTATTACTGAAATTAAATTAGAAAGTTACTGCCCAACACTGCTAACTCTTCTACCCAAGAGGTTGCTAGCATCAGTGAAGGATCCACCTGTGACAAAGAGGATGAAAATGCATATGTAGCCCCCATCACTGACAAAGTCTATATGTATGCCTTAACGTGAGTAAAGCAAATACGGGGAGGACCCATTTAGCAGCCGTTTTCAAGGGCCCAGGAGTTTCTGTAGGTGGGCCTGGGGATGACAGGGAGATGATGACAAGCTAAGGTTCCCAGCTGGACTTTAACTGGTGAAATTGTTGTTACCATGTTCCAGAGGACTTGACGTCAGTGGTCCTGGAAGTATGTGAATAAACACGTACATATTCATACCACAGGTACCTGTGCACATCTCTCTACAGCTTTTACACACCACGAGCACGCTCTCTGTGAATGCTTTATTTTCCTTCTCGAATGAAAGAGAGCAGAGGAAGTGGTGCTGATGAATCACTGTCGTATTGAGTGGATGAATAAAGGGTGAAGGTAATCAAAGCTGTGACTCACAGTCCAGTCAGCTCATCCTGCTTGGCCTGAAAACACACTTTATCTTTAGAGGAGATCATTAGCTCTCTTACTGATCACCTTTCAGCCTCCATGCACTTTTCGTCCACACAAACACAGCAAGAGTTTGAACAAACACAGACGCCGGCTCACAAGCTAACTGACATCCTGTACGCATGTCTCTGTCTCACACAAAGAAACACATGCAGACGCTTGTACACACACACACCCACACACACACACACACACACACACACACACACACACACACACACACACTCCTCTCCCTCTCTCTCTCTCTCTCTCTCTCTCTCTCTGTCTGACTCTCACTCTAACACACACACTTTCACACCTCATCTCCCGCTGCAGCTGTGGTGCTCAGACGAGTGTGTGTGATTGATTTCTGTGCCTGCGTCTCGGCTGCGAACACGGCCGTTTATTTTCCATTCAGCTTAGCGAAGTGTCTCCAGCTATCTGCTCGTAAGCCACCGGCATATGGAGCAGCTACAGCAGGCTACTAATGCATGAGACACACACACACACACACACACACACACACACACACACACACACACTCAGAGCAAGACTGGAGGGAATGGCATGAGAAAGAAAGAAGCATAAAGAAAAAAGGGGATGGAGGACAAAAGTGTGGACGATTAAGTGGATTCTTTAAAGTGCAAGAGGTCAAGAAAAGACATCCTTTTTTGAAATATTTTTTAAAAGAGTGAGAAAAGAATGATGGCCAAGAAGGTGACGGAAAACGGAGTGTGAACGAGACGTTGTTTCGCACTGCAGCAAAAGCTCCCGTCTTTTATGAGGCGCGATAAAGCGGCAGATCGGGAGCTAGAGAGGAAAAATATGGCCTCTTTATCTGGCTGTGAGGAACAAGTTAACAGCAGAGAGAGAGAAAGAAAGTGAGACAAAAAGAGGAAAACAGGCGCAGTGCCCAAAGCAGCAGCTGCTTTGAAACAAGCGGCACATTAGAGCAAAATACCCCGAGACACAAAGAGCCCTCGTAACTTCTCACTTCACTTCCACTGTCTCCCAAGGCTTGTAAAGAATACACTTACAGTTTTAAGGCATTTTATACCTAAACTGATACTAAAAGTGTGTTTTTTACAGGTAGATACATTTAGAGGACAAAGGAGTCAGTCTGTATTACTTTACCGGAATGACTGATTCACTGCCAGCTGAGAACATGGAAGTTTTTATGTCTGTGTTGAGTGTGAGAGGGTCCATTAACTTTGCCTTGAGTGAGATTTTTAGCACTTTGTTTGGTAGTAAAAAATAAATAAAAATGTATAAAGAATTTTAAAATCATCCCAAGATGGTCTTTTCTTTTGCCCTGCTGAGGACTTGCTGAAAGCTACCAAGCCATGAGACTTGCTATTTCTCACTTGTCACAGTTCAACACCTGCAAGCATATGGCCACAAACCTTTGTATGTAAAGTTTTGGACTGGGGCTAGGCAGCTAATTCAGACTTGTTGAACTACTGTTCAGAATTGGAAAAATTTGACCTGTAATGATCCATCCATATTGAAACTACAGTGATTTAGGGCTGTGACTCGAGTTGCAAAAATGTTGGAGTAAGGACTTGACTTTAACTCATCTCCATTAAGACTTTGCTTACATGAAAATTAAAGACTTGACTTGAGGCTTAAGGGCAAACAGCTGATGAAGTATGTACCTTTCACTAAAATAGAGACACTTCTCTTGGGTTTTGCTCCTAAAATCATTAACCTTGACTTGGACTTGTCCTTAAAAAAATGACACTTGGCTTGCCCCTAAAATTATGAGACATGGTTTGGACTTACTGACTTGAGACTTGGCCTGGGCTCTTAAAGACCGGACACTGACTTGCCTCTTAAATCATGAGCTTTAAGTTGGACATGCCCTAAAGAGTAGAGACTTGACTTGCCCCTAAATTTCTGAGACTTGAGTTGGACTTGCTCTCAAAAACTAGAAACTTGACACTTCCCTAAAATCACAAAATTTAAGTTGGACTTATCCTTAAAGACTTGAGACATGATTGAGACTTGAAACAATTTTCTGGTGTTTTATTAAAAATTAGAAGATAAAAAAAATAAAACAAACAATAACTTGTTAAATTTGTCCAGACCCGTTTCTTTCCTCACTTGGTAATTTGTTCTTTGTTCACTTTACTTCTCTCCTTTCCTTGTGTTTACTTTCTTATTCCTGTCTGAGCAGAGCGACAGAAGGCAGGGAAGATGGAGGCACGAGCTCCTCACTCATTTTATTTCTCCGACTTGATGCTTTTATTGACTCAGCATCAGCAGCATCCCTCCTCACAGAGCAGCCACTAAATCATATACACTCCATGCTTCATCCTTGTCACACACACTGTGAAGTCTGCATCTGTGTGTGGCTGTGATTGATCTTTATTTTCTATGGCTGCTTTCTAAGAGTCTTTTTTTTTTGTGCTGCGATGTGCAGTTTGCCATTAGACAAGAAGTCTGAAATGGAGAGCTGCGTTCTAAAATGTGATGGATTGTCTTTTGAAGGGAGATGAAATTTATAACCTTGGAGACACATTCAGCCACGGAAATGCAGAAAATCAACCCAACTATCATCACACACAGTTAAATGAAATACTGAAATGATCCGCATAGGATCATTACTGCCAGTTTATATCAAAACATAAGGGTTAAACGGGACATTGTTTTGTTTCCATTAAATAACAGCCAAATATGACTGATAAAAAATAGATTTAGAAACTATATAATTCATTCAAATAAACACAAGAAGTTTGTGCTCTAGAGAAAGGATCAACACTCAGTGAATAACCTCCTAAGCCCTATAATAAGCTATTATGGCAAGCCTTAACTACAGTATACAGACCAGTGAGCAGTGATAACTAACATGTCATTGGGGCCATCAGATGGGAACCTAAAAAAGAAACACAACATGCTTTCCAAAATAATGGACCATAGTTTGAATAAATTAGTTTTTTTTTTTTGTACATTTTAGGGGATTAATGTAAACAGTTTTATTATAAATTTGAATGGCAAAGGTGTGGACTGGAGTCACATGACTTGACAAAATCAAAAAAAGACTTGCAACTTGACTTGCACTTTTACACCAATGACTTGTGATTTCACTTGGACTTTTCATATTTCCCCCAAGCCCAAAGATTGTAAAGAATGTCATGGTCAGAGATGCTGTATACAACATCAAAGAATTCTATTTACTTATTTACAAAATTGATATTTACATTATACAAGAAGACAGGATAGATTTTACTGTATGAGTGTGCAAGGTCAGCACAACTTCTTTTTTTAATTAAGTTTGGTTGTACTTGTTTTAACAAACTTGATAACAAATAAATACAAATTTTAAAAAGCAATCTTTTTTTTACATTTCAAATGTTTTTTAAATTGTTCTTAAATTGACATTACATTGCTGAAGAGTACATAATGACTTTTTTAGGACTTGAAAATCAAATGTTTAGGACTTTTAACATGACTCAGGACTTGCCCGTCTTGACTCTGGATTTGACTCAGAACTAGTTAGGCCTGACGTCGGACTTGACTTGGAACTTACCCATCTTAGATTGAGACTTTATTTGGGACTTTTCTGTTTTGACTTGGAACTTGACACGTGACTTGCTTATTTTGATTTGGGACTTGACTTGGGACTTGACACGTGACTTGCTTATTTTGATTTGGGACTTGACTTGGGACTTGACACGCGACCTGCTTATTTTGATTTGAGACTTGACTGGAGACTTGCTTGTCTTGACTCGGGACCTTATTGCCTGTCTCGACTTGGAACTTGACTCAGCACTTGCCAGTCTTGACTTGGAACTTGATTCAGAAGTTGCTTGTCTAACTCGAGACTTGACTCAGGACTTGCCTGTCTTGACTCGGGACCTGCCTGCCTTGACTTGGGACTTGCCTGTTTTGATTTGGGACTTGACTCTGGACTTGCCTGTCTTAACCTGGGAATTGACTCGGCACTTGCTAGTCTTGACTTGGGACTTGACCCAGAACTTACCTTTCTTGACTTGGGATTTGACTCAGGACTTGTCAGTCTTGACTTGGGACTTGACTCGGGACTTGCTTGTCTTGAATTGGGACTTGAATGAGAACTTGCCTGTCTTGGCTTGAGACTTGACCCAGGACTTGCCTGTCTTGACTCGGGACTACAGTGCAAAGACTTGCGACTTATCCGTGACTTGTGTAACAGTGACTTGGTCGCACCTCAGTTGAATGTTAAGATTACATTGTGGAATGAGTTTACAGTAGTTACATGTTTCCTGTAATACACTGGAGCCACGGCACATGGTTGATAGCATTGTTGTGTTCCTCACTGCCTCCCCACCTCTTCGCAGCAGCCTTAACTGACTACATCGGAGCCAATACTGATACTGTCCATCTCCACATTATAGTAGCAAACATAGAATGTCACGAAGCAGACAGTATTAGACAGTGGAAAAGTTTAGCCCATCTACCATTTCACCACTTCATTATTTCATTTTGGGCTAAAGCTCTTCATACTGTATGTGACCTGGTGCTATTAGCTGGCTCTGTGAGAAGAAGTGTGTTTAGTGTGAGCTTAAGGTGTGTTTGATTTGCTTGTCACTGTGTGCAGGTTTCCTGGACTGGGTCCCAAAGAAGATGCAGCGTGTTGGGTGCATGGAGCTGCTCAACACAGTCCAGAGGAGAGTCCAGCCCAAATTACATGTGTTCGGACACATTCACGAAGGTACGTCCATGTGCTAATTAAACACTTAAAAGTACACACACATACACAAGGGCAGTTGAAATGAATCGTCAACTATATATTAAATAGAAAAAAAGTATACAAATTGAATGGCTAAATTACTATTCAAATGTACATTTAAAAAAAAAAATGTCATAAATGCATAACCTAACGTTAGCATATCTAAGCCCAGTCACCAGAGAAAAATGCTGACATTGTATGTTTCTGCCACGGATACGTTATATTTGTACGTTTCATAAGTATCGTGCCAGTGTTTCCAAAGTCACCTAGTAGCTGAATGCATATGAGCTGACTTTGTCATTGGGGGATGGATGGCGTGTTACCTAAGCGAGACACCTGCCAAGCTGCAGACCCCTGTTCAACTAGCCTGGAAATCCAGACCCAAATCTAGAAAGATTTAGGGTCTGGCTATGAGTAATGCAAATGGCCCAACTTGAGGGGCGGCACCAAGCATGCATTTGAAAATATCACTGCACGCAATTGGATAACACTACGACCAATCAGAACAATACACAGGGTTATGTATCCAGAGCGCTACCAGCGAAGCTAACTGGTAGATTAGACTCTTGCCATATCCGGTCGGCAAAACAGCAAAAACGTCCTTCTTGCAAAGGAAAGATTTGAGTGCCATCTTCTGTTCCTCTTTTAGAGAAAAAGCCAAGTCTAACTTGTTCATTGTAGCTGCCAAAGCCGTTTCAAACAACTGGTGTTCTTCTGTATCCATCTTGCAATGTTTACTAACTGATTCCGGACTTCGTCGTTGCTGCGGTGTTGTCATCTGTTTAGCTCGCCTCTGGCCCGCCTATATCAGATACACCGATGTGATTGGTGCAGCTTGGCTCCAAGGGCATGGGTAATGAGCATCATTACTGATTGCCAGAGTGACTCGCTGAGCAAATTCAAATTGTGCTCTAGCGAGAACTCTGGATTTCCAGGGTACTGTTCATCACCAAGAAACAACAAAACTGGTTGTTTTTATGCAAATCAATGCTGCGTCTGCAAATGCCCTCTAGTGGACAGAAGATACAACAACCACACACTGACAGTGGAATTGGCAACACTTACACCTGTGCATAGAGAGTATGGGTGCATAGTAAGCATACACAATATTGGATTTTTTGCTGATATCCAATATGCCGATATGTAACAACTCATTTGTCTGATAACCAATATCAGTATGGATATAACCATTTTTTCCCTACCTAATTTTAGTGATCATCAAGTCTCTTCTGTAGTGGAATAAACATCATATTATGCATGCATACTCTTATGTGATGGACTACCAGCAGATGGAGAAATGAAATCGAATGCTTTTCAATGTAAGTAATAATTATTCATTGTGCAAGTTAAGATAAAGCATGTTTGCAGATTCTGATAGTTCATTTTAAACACGATATAGGCAGATGCCAATGAATGAATGCTGATATTATCGTACATCCCCAGTGCGTAGTACTGTTAATATCAATAATTGGCTAAATTTGAGCATTAAAAGATTGAAAATAATTCAAATATTAAAAAAAAGTAAGGAATGAAATTCAGATGGGACTGTAGGGGAAGACTGACAGCTCTAATACACACATAATACTGCCATTACAACAGAGGCTCATGATAATCCACAGTCATTCAAAGCATGTGGATTTCCAAATGTTAGTATACATACGCAATGTTTTTGACACTGTATATCACAGTAGTTCATGGGCCGCATACTATCCTATTGGTCCAGGTGGCCCTGGACCAATAAAACCATTGCATAATATCCTATAAATAACAGACACCTCCATATTTTTCCCTTTTTTTTTGTTTAAATAAGTGATGAAGTGATGACTTTTTATATGCAAAAAAGTCAAAGGTCAACTTCACTGTGACATTATAATGTCCTACAAAAACACTCTCTGGCCATTATTCTACATCATAATTTTAACCAAAGGGAAGACATTTGGTCAGATATTGAATTGTTGACAATAATCTTATGTGCCCACCTTGAAACTGTGCTGATTGTGTAACTCCTCTGTGCTGTTGGGGGAAAGATGTATGTGAAGCATCCACATTTCACAGACATGGATGTAAACTGTAAGCGCAAAATGACTCGTGCGGATGCAAACCATCGCAAGGTGGTTCTAGTTTTATTTCCAGTTTATGCATTTTCAGACTCACATAAATCCTAATGATCTGAATTCATGGGATGCAATATAAAATTTAGCATCAAACTAAAGACGGACCTCTACCTTATCACATTCTGAAGGTGGCAGTTAGTTTACACACATTTCCACCAGCCGCTACATCAGTGTGTCTACATTTTTCTCACATATCCTAACACCTTAACATTTATCATATAAATCAGCCAACCACATGAAGATATAGCACAAATAGACCAAAACCATGTCGTTTAGATTATAGTTTTATATTCCCCTTAAACTGAATATTTTTAAGTAATTAAATTGACTGAGAAAATTCAATTCCACGTAACCTTAGAGAATATGGGGATACTGTTTCCCGGAAGAAAATGATTTAATTGTATATTAGAGAACAGCTGTGCTGCCTCATCCCTATCAGCATTTCATCCAGGCCAGCCAGGGCAGAGAGGCCGTCTCCCTGGACTGAGGATTGCTTTTTCGGGGTTATCAGGTCACCGCGGAGCCCCTGGAGCTGCGGCCCCCCATCAGAGAGAACCAGATTAGAAACTAGATCAGATTTTATAAAAGGAAAAATAGGCTGAGAGCTGCTCTCTTCATTAATGTGAGGACTCTGGGAGAAAATTTTTGTATTCATGTATTCCAAATCTGAAAGGACCAACACAGACATCTGTTCGCTTCCAAGAGATGGCGAAAGTGGCACCTACACTTAAAAAATCACTGATAGTGCAAAGTACTTTCTGAGAGATGGTAGTTAACTTATGCTTGACAAAATGGTAACACTTTTACATCTGCCATTTGGAAGAAACGTTGATCCAAAGTGCCTTTGAAGCAGAGATTTTTTAACTGTAGTGGTGTTAGTGTCACACTCTCATGCATACAGTACATTTGCTCACACTGGATTCTCGCCATTTTAGAAATGATGAAGAAATGCTTTGATACTAAGCGCTTATAACTCTGGTGATTCTCGCTTGCATGTCTTCATTATGATTCCCATCAGATGCATCACACTTATTGTTAGTCCTGGGGTCTACTGTGATAAACTGTACTTCCTCTGATTTAACTGTATCATTCAGTCATATATTGGTGAATATTTACTGAGGATTTGCATCCCTTTTAGGGAGACTGTATATCAATAGTAAGCAGTAAAAAGCTGTTGAAATTCTGTATTTATTAAAAGGTTGCATCAAAGTTTTGCACTTTTTTATTTTATTTTATTATATTTCAAAAACTGAGAGCAGGGTCTTAAATTAACACCTGTGAAATGATCAGGCCATTCACCACTTTGGCAGACATGAAAACTGGACAGATGTGTCCCATTTGGAGAGACTACATATCAGTATTAAAGCAGTAAAAAGGCACTAAAATTTTGTAATTATTAAAGGGTTCGATGAAAGATTTGCTCTTTTTAAACTTTATTTCATTTTGTTTTGAAGTCTGAGAGCAGGTCTGAAATTAGGTCCTGCCATATGTGGGTAATTTATTGGCAGCGGTGTGTAAAATTGTCAGGCCATTCACCATTTTGGTGGACATGGAAAACACACTTTTGAGTATTTATAATGATGAAGCATCAGAGTTGCTGTTTGTCCTGAGGTCCACTGTGATTGGCAGTACTTTTTCTGATTTAACTATATCATTCAGTCATATGTTTGTAAGTATTTATTAGGATTTGCATACCTTTTGGGGAGAATAAATTTTAGTAGTGAGCAATAAAATAATTCAGTGTTTATTAAAGAGTCACATTAAAGTTAAGTTTCTTTTTTTATTATATATCAAAATCTGAGAACAGGATCTGAAATTAGCTTCTGCCAATACATTTTTGGCAGTGGTGTGTAAAATTGTGATTATTATTATTAATTGTGAATTAAATGATGTCTAAGTGACTGAAATGTTATTCTTCCATTTAGCACATAGATTTTGATAGTGGCACATACAATATCTGGGTGGCAGGAAGTGAAACAAGTGAATATCAGATTTGGTCTTAGAGAACAAATCAGAACAAAATCAAACAGACTCAAAAATGTTCAACCTCTGCACACCTATATGACAGGTGAAGAGAGACATTCCCTATCGTATGGTTTGGAAACATGGCTTATTTAAAAACGTCATCTCTCCCACTGCTCCCCAGGTTATGGCATGATGACAGACGGCACCACCACATTCGTCAACGCCTCAGCCTGCACTGTCAACTTCCTGCCCATGAACGCTCCAATTGTCTTCGACCTTCCAAATCCCAGGACCACATGACTAGAGGAAGCTCGCCCCCAGTCACCTGCCGCCAGTCAAGAGAAAGGAGCCAGGAGAGGTAGGTGAGGTCGGTGGGCAGAGCAGAGCACATTCTGTAAATATAAGGCAGCCGTGTGTTTAACGCAACACATATGCTACATGCCTGGAGACGGAGCAGACTCGGTGAGGGACGCTCCCTAACGCTATTAATGTTATTCTATGTGCCATCATTTCTTCATCTCAACACTGAGTCTAAAAGCAGAGAAATGGACGAGCAAAGAGACGCTTTTAGATGCAAACAACGGATATTTCTTTGTCCTCTTTTACTGCACTGACAATCTGATGTGGCTCTCAGACAGACAAAAAAGACACCCCGACGTCACTGTTGGCCTTTTTCACTTCATTTAAATGAACTGTAAACATTTGGACTCAAAGTGAAGCAACCCAACGCCTCGTCAACATGAGAGTTTTGGTTAAGGCACAACTCAACAGCAGAACATTTGCCTGGGGGATTGTAACACAACTTTCCTCCCTTCCCACTTTTAAACATTAATTTCCTCACTTCTCCCCCTCCATCTTCCGCCTGTTTCTCTCCTCTCCTCGGGCCTGCAGCATTATGGAGTGTGTTCTTTTTGCCAGCGTGTGTGTGTGTGTGTGTGTGTGTGAGATCAAAGTGAGTGTGTGAGGGCAGCAAGAGGTCTCTGCCAGGGGCTGTGTGAGTCGGGGTGTCAAACATGTTGACACCACTCCCCTGGGCCTCATTACAGCCCTCATAAGCCTCTTAACCGGGAGAGAGGAGGACACTGAGGAAACTGCGCGCAGCACTTCCTTCCATGCAGCTCCCCTTTCACCTTTTCTCCTCTTTTTCATTTCTTCCTCCCTCTCCATCCTTCATGCTGTGAATGAGTAGCACAGCTTTTCTGCACTGACTGAAATTCCGAGCTTTAAGGACTTGGAAAAGACAGCAGGTAACACACGACGTAAAGGTGCTACTTCTGGACAGTCATTCTGAGCTGTGGTGATTGTTTCAAGGACCCTCCCTCATGTTGGGAGTGATGGGACATTTGATCCTTTATCAAGAGGAGTAAAGCTGTAACTACATGTACTGTAACTGGTCTATGTAAATGTTCTCTGTCAATGTAAAGAAAAAAAACTTGAAGATTTCTTGAAGATTTCCAAGTTGTTGCTATGCGTTTCAAAAAAAAAAACCTTGTTAATATTTGTGGTTGTTACATTTCCTTTGGTCTATTTCTTAGTAATGTAAATGCTTATTATGGTATTTCCTTCTCTGTGAAGCTGCTCGGCCCCATTTGGTGATTATTAACTCTTTCATGTCCCTTAGCAGTTTGTCTGTGTTTAAAAAAAAAAAGAAAAAAAAGCCTTTCATTTTTTTCCTTTGCTCTATTTTCTGAATAAGGCCGTTCTCAGTGAGAGTCTGAATGTGCTTAGCATAACAAGACCACGTCACACTTTGATCTTCCTGCTCTCCGACATTATGTATGAACGTTCCCTGGGGCTGCAGTTTACTCCCACTTCACTCCGGCTTCCTCAGTACATCAGCATTCATTGTGCCAGCTGATGTCTTAATGTTTCCAAATAGGCAAAAGAGGAAAGAGCAGCAGAATTGCTCACCAAGAAAACCAGTGTGTGTGGATAATGGTGGGAGGTGCGAGCATGAACGTTGATGCCTGAGTGTCTGTGCGTGTTATGTTATCGTTAATGTGGAGCAGTTTAAGTTTTAAGCCCTGAAATTGAGGACATTGTGTTTGATCCTCATGTCTTCAAGGTTTAGAGTTAGAATTAGGTTTAGAATAAAGATCGAGTTTAAGGTGTGGTGTACCAGGTAGAGTATGGGAACTGCAGCTTAATAAAAAACAGGCATATAGGGACATGTATTACCCAGTTTAATAACACATGCATTTGGTGGTTAATTTACACATTTTAAAGTCCTTGAACACAGAAGATGCTGGTCTGACAGTTGAGGGTCTGATAACATGGTCACATGGTCTGATAACATGGACAATAAAACCATGTAAAAATGTTATAAATAAAATACAATAAAATACATGTAAATATGTTAGCCCAACTGAATTTCTCAAAGTCAGACTAACACACCAAGATATTGTGATTGGGAGTCGAATTCCTCCTGCATGTATACAGTCAATTGGACCGAAACTGGCCTAAAAAAAGTACCCAGGTTGCCCAGGTTTGTCATTTTAGCAAACATAGCAGTCAAATAATAGTCATATGTGGCTAGCACAAAGGCGGTTTGCTAGTAAAGGCTAATGAAGATGAAACATATACATATCTTAACAATCCAATTGCCAGGGAAATGTAGGCATTATATGTTTCTTTTCCAGACTGGGAACAGCAATGTCTCAGTGGCAGATCAAATTTGAAATTCTAAAGTCGCTGTCAGGGCCAGATAAATGCACCAAGCTGTCCAGGAGCAAAAGTGAGCTGTGGGCCCGTTTCCCCACCCCTTTCCCATGTTAGTTTGTGATCATTTGTGATAATGTGATACATTTTTTGATTATTACTGCTTTCACAATCTATTTACACATAGAGATTTTTGATAAATAATCATCAGTAATGTGGATATAATGACTAAGTGGGTAAAGGCAAATAATAGAATAGGTAGAACAGTCTGGTAAATTCAGACAATTATATCATTTTACTGTAATGCAGCCTTTAAGGCAAGGAAAAGACAACAATGGATATTACAGTGTTGAAAATCCTAGGAAATATCTAGTCTCATTTCATGATATTGATGTAATAACAAGCTATTAAAAGTGGTCTGACACAGGGCCTTTGCCTTGGTCCAGATCTTGAAATCCACTCACTCACCCGAGGTGACTGATTCATCTGGAATCATGACATGAAATAGCAATTTTTTGGTAAAAAAGCACTCGATCCACTGAGCACTGTGGGATTCTGATGATCAGCCAATCATTGTGCCGGCACAATATCTCATTACAGTCCTCTTCAAAGAAGCAGAATATAAGGCTTGAAGTGGACTTTCGATCAGGGTTAGCAGGAATAGATTGAATGTAGCCAGTGGAAGGCCCGTACAAGTGTATGTGTGTGTGTGTGTGTGTATGTGTGTGTGTGAGTGTATTTAAGAGTGTAAAGGAAAAAAAGTGCTCAGCCTCATCATTTAAAACACAGACTTAATTAATGTCCACGAAGGAAAATGTTCCAAGAGAGGAATAAAGGGAACTATTAAAAACCAAAAGATGGGAGGAACTTTCATCTGAGTTTCATGAAGAGCAGTCTGTTTGGTCCCACTCTCCACTTCCAGTCCTCATTTAGATGTCTCGCTTTGATGCTCCTCTGCTTCAGTAGCCGTGTTATGTGTTTCCTGTTTTCTCTGAGAAAAGAAAAAAAAAAAAAAAAAAAAAAGTGCCGTACTATTTCTTGATTTCTTTCTTGAGGCATGCTTAAAGGAGTTAATGACTTCTGCTACCCAGACAATCTGCATATGAAGAGTTTTGTTCCAAAATGAGATATCCACTGTTTGAAAAAAGGTACGCCTACACAGGCACAATGATTGACAGCTGAAACTTAAAAGCAGATCGCGGTGGTACTTTTTAAAGCGTCGTTATTAACTTATGTTTTTGGTAACGTTTGTACTGGCTGGATCCTCTACATTTCAACAAGACTGGACAGTTATGAACGTCAGGTCTTTTTTTAAACGGAGGTATAGCATTTTGGAATAAAAGTGTTCATATGGTATTGTATTTTGCCATCGCTGTTGGGGACATTTTTTTAAAGAAGTGTAAAACAAGAAAATGGAGACCCAACGGCTGCAAAATGTTACTGTGTTGCTCCTGGAGACAACTCTAAAAATGTAAAGTACCTCTCTTTCTTAAAGATTATGCTGGTTCTGAGAGATTATTCACCGATTGAATAAAACCTTATCTGTGACCGCTGGATCATGCTTCCTTACTTCCATCCTCGCTTTCCCTTTTGTCTCTCCCCTCTTTTATTTCTTGTTCTAGAGAGAAAAAAAATTAGAGGTGGTGAGGAAACTTTTCTCGTCCTGGTTCTTCCCTTTTGTTCCAATCAAAGGTATCTGTGTCTCGTATCAATTATAGAGCCCAAAGCAGCCAGTTAATTTCCAGTAGCTAAACCCTCGCCGCTCCATCTCCCATTTTGTTCCGCAGGTCTTCCACACCTCTGCACATTCTAATGAGAACCTTCGTTCAAATAATTACATTAGTAATCCTGGGGGAGACTGGGTAATTTATTCGCGGATGGCTTTTTACTTTGCCATTAATACAACTAGCTTTCATATACTCTTGTCTTCCTCCAGCTCTCTCCCTCCCCTCTTTTTTTCTCGCTCTGCCTCTCCAACCACAATGCTGAGCTCTTTTTCTCAGTTCTGATCATCCCTTTTCCATTTCCATCTGCTCGTCCCTCTCTTCGCTCCCTCAGATAATGATTCCCAGCTCTCTACATTTTTCTCCCCTCTCTGAGAGCTACTGTACATCTTGCTGCTGCAGCGTTTCCTTTGAATGAATGACAGACGTCCCCTCTATCTCCTTGTCATCCATCTCACTTCACACTTCCCATCGGAACAAAAGATGCGCCCAGCGCTTCCCGTCGTCTGCATCATTAAAAAGGCACTTTATTTGATTGGCTTTGGAACACAAATCAGTGTCAAATAGTCGGGCAGGAGACAGAGGGTGGAGAACTCTAGAATCATTTATCAATCTCTCCTTGTTCTTCTTTTCAGTTTTTGTTTTTCAGTCATCACATCTCAGGATGGATCTATTTGTCGTATTAGTGGCAGATCAAATTTGAAATTCTAAAGTCGCTGTCAGGGCCAGATAAATGCACCAAGCTGTCCAGGAGCAAAAGTGAGCTGTGGGCCCGTTTCCCCACCCCTTTCCCATGTTAGTTTGTGATCATTTGTGATAATGTGATACATTTTTTGATTATTACTGCTTTCACAATCTATTTACACATAGAGATTTTTGATAAATAATCATCAGTAATG
Source organism: Epinephelus lanceolatus (assembly GCF_041903045.1). Lineage (NCBI taxonomy): Eukaryota > Metazoa > Chordata > Actinopteri > Perciformes > Serranidae > Epinephelus > Epinephelus lanceolatus. The sequence continues at coordinate 33,949,966 of NC_135756.1, read as the reverse complement.
TGGATATAATGACTAAGTGGGTAAAGGCAAATAATAGAATAGGTAGAACAGTCTGGTAAATTCAGACAATTATATCATTTTACTGTAATGCAGCCTTTGAGGCAAGGAAAAGACAACAATGGATATTACAGTGTTGAAAATCCTAGGAAATATCTAGTCTCATTTCATGATATTGATGTAATAACAAGCTATTAAAAGTGGTCTGACACAGGGCCTTTGCCTGGGTCCAGATCTTGAAATCCACTCACTCACCCGAGGTGACTGATTCATCTGGAATCATGACATGAAATAGCAATTTTTTGGTAAAAAAGCACTCGATCCACTGAGCACTGTGGGATTCTGATGATCAGCCAATCAGCACCATGGGCGGGACTAACGCTGTTGCCAAGCTGTTGTCTGCTGTGCTCCAGAACCAATGGAGTAATAACAATAGAGTGCAACTGCTACTGAGGTTGTTCTAAATCAGCGTCTTCTCAATATTGTCCGTCTAAGCATGTACATTGTCATGGCTACACATGAGTGTGGCCTTAAAATTGCATTACTTTAGACAAATATGTGGGTCTCTAGTGATTGGTTAGGGAAAATCACATCCCCCTCCTCCATGGAAATTGGTTATAGTGGATGCAATGTCAGACTGAAGATGGAAATGGAGTGTAACAACTTGACGATTCTGTCTGATATCAGACAAACAGGGCCTGCCTAAAAAGCAGCAAAACAACATAACACCAGGCTAAACAAGTGTTTCACTGTCCTCTCTAGTTAAACTTTTCGTGTCTTTTGCAGATCTGAATCACTCAATTGCTCAATCATTGTAACCAGCAGAAATAAGAATGGGGCAGGGTTCCCACACATTTTTATCTATACATTTAAAAAAAAAAAAAACACTTTTCCATATCTTTTGCTTAATAAATTTTTACCTCATGTCCATGACTGTATTTATCCATCCATCCATTTTCATCTGCTTATCTGGGGGCAGGTTACAGAGGCAGCTTATTTAGTTTATAATGGGTATGTCTCTATTATGGCAGCCATTCATTATTAAAACACGCATTTGCGGAAAGCAACCTTCTAGCGCTTGCTAACTTTACTCACTCATTAGACATTCCCGCTGCCAACTAGCTACATATGACCAAAAGACCAGACCCGTGTAATGGGCACTTCTCACAATGTCGAGGCCTAAGCCCTTTTTGGGGATAGAAAACCAAGGATCCTGTAGACATCAGTCATTGTGTTTAGATTATAATTATTTTATTATATATTATTATAATCTTAAAACAAATATTTGTTTTATGGACATGTCTAACAATTGCTTTGTGACCTTAGCTGAACCTGAGCATCTGCAATACCTTCATAAATTAAGTTTGATCGCTGTCATGTCCCTTTAGGCTTCCCCATTCCAAGTACATCAATGATCCAACACAGTGGTTGGATATTGCATCTACCCCATTGGTGATGACGTGATGCCGCTCTGCTCTATGTGCATCATGTGACACTAGTGACGTTTAAGTGGTCACCAAGCGCAGCAGTCAATCAATCAATTTTATTTATAAAGCCCAATATCACAAATCACAATTTGCCTCACAGGGCTTTACAGCATACGACATCCCTCTGTCCTTTGGACCCTCACAGCGGATAAGGAAAAACTCCCCCCCAAAAAAAACCTTTAACGGGGGGGAAAAAACGGTAGAAACCTCAGGAAGAGCAACTGAGGAGGGATCCCTCTTCCAGGACGGACAGACGTGCAATAGATGTCATACAGAACAGATCCGATCAGATCAGCAGTCAGGTAAGGTACTTAGTGTAACATTAGACATGTTTTGGGATTTTTATAAAAAATATTTCAAACAGTCAAACAGTGTGCATTCGAAACATTTCCAACCAGTGTTTCTAATTTCATAACTTTTCATGACCGTGGGAACCCTGATTGAGAATTCTCACACAGAAGATTATCACTTACAGCACTCACAGCACTTTCCAGCACCCAGTCTTAAAGGTTTAATTGTGAGTGAGTGCATTGTGTCTTATTTTAACCCTGATTAAGAAAAATCTTGCTTCATAGCTAGCTGGCTTCATTTACATGAAAAGTAACAACAGAAAAATGGCGACAAGCATGAAAGAGACTGACTGCAAGCAACCCTTAAATGTTTATAATTTTAATGTTCTATATTTCTTTGATCAGTGTGAAAAATGTAAGTTACTTGCTCCAAGATACATCGCCAGCTGCTGTGTGGTTACAGCTAAACAAAATAACCCTTTCCAAAATCACCTCACATAAACATGTCAGGCTGAATGAATCAAGCAAAATGGCAATGTTATGTAGCACCTGTTTCAGCAGACAAGAATTTTAGCTGTATAAAACCACAGAATACATTCAGTGACAAAAAATTTTTAAATTCTTGCTTACCACAATATCTGCACATGGTAACTACAGCATGACTTAAGGTTTACGTTTGTTGCAGGTCTGTGAAGTCCGACATGCCACACTCCTATTCACCACCCCGACATTCACACCCTTACTTTCCTCTTCGCTACTTAAACACTTACACGTTAGCACTGAACATAAATCTAAGGTGCTGAATTTCCAACATGGACATAATTCCTACCCAACCAACATTTGTATGTGGGACCAATGTGGGTAGTAAATGGGCTGAAAAAGTGCCTCTATATGGGATTGTCCACAAGTTCCATATTGACCCTAGGCCAATTGCCCACATGGGTGGGTTTACCCAAGTGGGCTCCACATGGATTATGCTAGGGCTACCTGGGTACTAAGTGGATATGGGTCCAAAATGGGCACCCTCCCTGGGACTCACTTAGATTAACCAACTCATGTGGGCTACTGGCATAGGGCCAATGTGGAACTTGTGTACAATCCCATACAGGGCCCATTTTTCAGCCCATTTACTACCCACATGGGCCCCACATACTGACACTGTGCTAATGAATATGAGTGTTCACCATTTCAGGTTATATTTTGCTTTCTACAGTACCTATTACCATTTAACAAATAATATGACATACTTAATCAAATAACCTAACCTGTTATTGCCAAACAGTAAACCTGTGGCACCTGCGTGTCTGGGCCTTGGGGTAGGCATCTGAATGAAGGTCAGTGAAGAAAGGCCCACAGGAAGTTGTTGTAGCAGATCCTCCCTGTGGTGTCAGCATCAAAATAAGAGCTGAGGTGGAAGAACTCCTCCTCTGACAGTTTGATGCTGAAATGGCGCAGCACCTGCAGGGCAACAACAGCAGGAGTTGGAGTGTGTGCATATTTGTGTGTGTCACAGTGTATTAGGTTGGGGTTTAGAAGATGTCATTCCTAACCAGGTTGCTAATTGTTTCTATCGATTAGCTCGGGGAGCGTTGTCGTCATTAAATTGTACAGCAGGTAAATGGCAGGGACAATAAAAGTGGAGTGTCAGCTGCTGTTCTCTGGGGCCAAAATGTCAGTGTGGTCTTGTTTCAACCTTGGGTTTAATTGAACAATTAAAATTACTGATTGGCTGTCAAGTGAACAGGTGTGTGTGTGTGTGTGTGTGTGTGTGTGTGTGTGTGTGTGTGCGCGCGCGCGTGTGCTTGCAAGCTTGAGCTTCATGGATTTCCAGTCACTCTCCATCATTCTCCTTCAGACATTTTGATAGAAGACACAAGCGGAGCTCAAATGGTGGCATCAATAATTCATAAAGAACCAGTTTATCTCAGAGTGTTTGACACTGAGCAGGTGGCGCTCTGCAGGGTGAAGCGCTGCAAGATGACCTCACCTTCCTGAAGTCCTGCACAGAGACACTTCCTGCGCGGGTGCGGTCAGACGTCAGGAAGCAGCGTCTGATAGAGGTCCAGGAGGAGCAGACCACATCATGGATCCTCAGCATGACCTCCACGCAGTCTCGGCTCAGAACACCCTGGCTCGTCTGAACCGGACCAGAGCAAGCAGGATCCCATCAGAGCGCAAAGTACAAGGCCAGAACAAGAAGACATGAACAATGAGAAAGAAAAAAACGACAAATAAAGGTGAGAGCCCCCGCATTATTGGTAATATTTCACTTCTTCACAAGCTGAGCTTTGAAACAAAGTGTTTTTTGTTCTGTGATCAGATAAAAAGGTTTTGTCTGTACACACCATCGACTCAGATGAGATGCAGGGGGTCTTTGCAATTTTACACAGATGGTGGGTTCGGCCGAGACAATGCAGGTCTTTGTGATTCCAAAGTTGGTTTGGAAGGTTGCAGCTCATGGGTTGCCAGATTAGGCCCTCACCCACACGCTCCACTGAAGCTTGGGGCTCGGCTTAGTCGCTCAGCAGGGGTCCTTTTAGAATGTGCCCACCCGTGTGTCATTGTTCAAAGCTTCATATACACCTCGCTATGCCAAAAAAGCACTGCGACTTACCAAACTCACCCAATTTGCTTGTCATAGGAGGCGATAGTCGAGAGCCTGAGGGTGGGAGGTCCCCGCTGAGTTTACACAATCTGGCAACCCGCCGTAGCCCATCGCCACCCCCTCACATTCCAGAGCCACCCCCCTCCCACTTTACTGTAACCCAATTTCAACTTGCAGCCAATAAAACTACAATAGATCAGACGTTAAACGGAGGAAAGGAGAGGGACTACAGAGTTAATTTGAAATGTGCTAATGTGCAGCTCAGCATGGAGATGTGTAGCTGAAAGTACGTATCCTGTGTCCCAATTTCACACTAAACTCCAACTGTGAGGACTGGATAGATGAGGGAGAAGTAGATTTACAAATGCTAACATAGATCCTGAAATCATTTGAGTTGTCAGCTGTGGACTGAATTGCACCAGGTGAACCAAGCAGAAGAAAAGCAAAGGACTCATTGAAAAAACTGTTGTTACTTGCAATTTTTAATATCAGTGACAAAATGATTTTATGTCACGTATCATGTTAATATTTTGTTTGGTACAACTTTCTAGAAAGTCAGCTTTGTTCATGGTTACTTAATAAATCATTTATGAGACATCAATGAGGTCAGCTTTTGGGTTGCTAGGTTGTGAAAAGTCTGCAGTTAATGTGTCATTAATTTAAGGTAATTAAAAGTCAACAATAGTGAATAGTAAGTAATGTGTGTGTGTGTGTGTGTGTGTGTACATATATATATATATATATATATATTTTTTTTTTTTTTTTTTTTTTTTTTTTTTTTTACCGTCATAACAGGAGGAGGGAGTTTACATCGCCCAAATGGCATCTTGGCCTCTGCTGGTTTTAGGTTCAGGAGGAAGTGACGAAGGAAGTTGTTATATGAAACGCAGCCATCATTGATGATGTCAGACTTCACAGCCAGATGCTCAAACTGCTCCTGAGTCACACTGATGTTGAAAGATTGGAGGATCTCTGCAACACACAGTCAGACGTTAGGATATAGCAGGTAGAAGGTTTGTCATGTATGATGTCTGTGGTTTGCTGCTCACCTAGAAAGGAGGTGGTGCTGATGTGTCCTTCTCGCTGAGGATCTTCCTCGGTACACTTCCTCAGGATCTCCTTCCAGCAGCACTGCACCGCCCAGCGCAGCCTCCTCTCCCTGCTGCCCAGCGGGCTTCCTGTTCCTGGCCTTCCCACCAAGGCAGGACGCCTGGAGCAGCACTGGGGGGCAGACTGAAAGAGGAATAAGGCGAGGTGAGGAGAAGGGCTGCATAACTACACTAAAGAAAAGAGTGGTTTGCACCAAGCAGCTAATTCTAACAGTGTGCCTACAAAAGAGGCATTGACATAATTCATGAAATAATTACACTTTTGCCCTATACAGTTTCACTTAAGCCCCCCTTCCACTGCACAAAAAACCCTAACACCCACTAATATCTGGCTTTTGTATTTTATTGGAAAGGTTATAATCAGTATTCACTTCTGGGTCAAATGGTTCTGCAGTAGTCACTGGTATTTATTGGTTCCAGCTCTGATTGGCTCCGATCAGTGGTGATGGAAATTTTAATTTTAGCCCTTTATAAGCAAAATACAATGAAAATGAAATAACAATGACATGCACAACAAAATACCGACCCTCCTGTCAAAGCAGTGCTCAAGCATTGATCCAAATTTAGTCTGAAGCAAAATATAAAAAAAGAAGTAACCAATGACACATTTCCACAGGCCTCCATACTGCTTTCTGCTGTTTAATATCCTGTTTTCTGGCCTGTCTGTGACGTCACACATGACACAGTTAAAAAAAAAAACCAGAAAGGCATACTTGTGTACTGCAGAGCCGTGTGCATGACTTTAGTCTACTGGCAATGGGAAAGGAGTCTATTACCTATTTTTAGTGAGTGTTCCCACGTTTAAACTAGAATTACCACCTCATGGTTGTATGTCTCCACAAACCCTTCAAGTTGCAGAGAGATGGATGCTTATCACACGTCCTCCTCCCAGCAGCACAGAAGATATATACAATCATTACGGTTTCAAGGTGGTCCCAAAATTAGAGTCACCAATTCAGTATCTGACCAAATGTCTCCACTTCTGTTCTGGAGTTATGACATGGAATAATGGCCAGAAAAGTGTTTGTGCAGAACATTATGATGTCAGAGTGAAGCTGACATTTGACCTTTTGTATATAAAATGTCAGCACTTTATCATTTTATCCTATTAGACATTTTTATGTGACATTTTGTCATAATTAGTAGAAAAATTCTTGGGTTATGGCCAAAAACAGGTTTTGTGAGGTCACAATGACCTTGATCTTTGACCACCAAATTCTAATCAGTTCATTACTGAGTCCAAGCGAATGTTTGTGCCAAATTTGAAGAAATTCTTTCAGGGTGTTTTTGAAACATAGGGCTCTAGTTTCCCGGCGCAGCGCAGGTGGCGAACCCCGCACAGAGCTAGTTTCGAACAGTGCAACCCGAGGTGCGCTCAGTTTGGTAGTTTGCCAGACCGAGGTGCGCTGAGATGGGTGTGGCAGCGCAGCAGGGGGAGCTGTCGACAGATCCAGCTTGGCGCAGTGACAGTTTCCTGCCAAAAGGCTTCGCCGAAGGTGCGCTAAAAGCTTGCAATCTGAAACCAGGTCTACTGTCAGCGCAGGGGGAGCGCAGCCGCTGTAAGCCGAAGTTTGGCTGACCGGCGGACAGTGCGCACACGTCACCAAAACCTCACAGGCAGGTTTCCAGAATATCATGCACATTAACAATGCAATAAATAGCCACAAAAACCACTATTCAATGCAACTATCTGCAATCAGCACATAAATGTATCTCTATACCGACTGTCCCTTTACATCTGATGTCAGATCAAAGGGGATTGGCACCGTTTGGCACATTTGGCACGCGTAATGGAAACTGAACCTGATTTGATTAACACAGCTGCAAAGTAATGAGTTCACATCCCTCTCAGCCAACCACAAACAGCCACAGCATCAGATAGGGAGTATATATTCAGCATCTGTCATCTTAGAAAACTCAAGAGAAAAGAAACAGAGTGAGACTGCGAGAGAGAAAGAGAGAGCCCACACGTGCACGAGAGAAACGCAACATTGATTTACAATTGTGGTGACCTCCTCCCAGGCTACCTTTGCATCATCAGCCCGTGGAGTTTCAGTTTCCTCCTGGGAGGAGTTTGGCCGCCTGACGCTGCTGCTCTCTTCTGCCATGGTGAATTGAGTAAACTCTCATTACACCTTCGCGTGGCGCATTTAAGGGCGAGGAGAGGGGCTCATTTGATTGGTGTAATGTGTGTAAAACCCACTCCACGCCTTCTCTCCTCCCTCTTTCCGACTTGCGCCGGTAGGAGGGACGGAGGTGGGAAAGAGGAGTAGCTGCGCCAGGGCGCACAGTGTGCCAAACTTACAAAATCCGCCTGGCCTAACTCAGTTGGCGAAGCACAGGTCTGCGAAACTAGAGCCCATCGTGTTCACAAGAATGCAATGGACGAGGTCACAGTGACCTTTGACCTACAACTGACAAATTCTGATCAGTTTGTTCTTGACTCAAAGTGGATGTTTGTGCCAAATTTAAAAAAAATAAAAAATAAAAAGTCTTCAAGGCATTCTTAAAGTACGACATTTATGAGAATGAGACAGATGAGGTCACAGTGACCTTTGACTGCCAAATTCTGATTAGTTTGTTCTTGACTCAAAGTGGATGTTTGTGCCAAATTAAAAAACAAACAAACTTCAAGGTATTCTTGAGGTACCGCATTCACGAGAATGACACAGAGGTAACAGTGACTTTGACATTTAACCACCAAGGTCTGATCATTGCATACTTGAGTCCAAGTGGACAATTGTGCCAAATTTGAAGAAATTCTGTTAAGGTGTTCTTGATAGTGTGTTCATGAGAATAGGATATAGTACGGATGGAGGAATGGAGGAACAGAGGGACGGAAGGACAGATGGACGGATGGATGGATAACCTGAAAATATAATGCCTCTGGCTATGACTGTTGCCTGCACAGAGGCATAAAAAACGCATAAACTTACTAATGTAGGTGGAAAATGGGTATTAGTGTTTGAAACAGGGCTAAATACATTATATGATTTATCTTGTGTAATGTCAGTGAAGTTACACACAACTTGCGTTTTGGAGTCACGTGCAGAGATGAAACTACTTTCTCCCGGTGTCTAAGCTGAAAATGTGGCTAAAGTTGTGCCTACAGCCTTGATCAGCCCAGAATTATAAATTGCTCCTTGAAGCCTTGCAGCACTGAACACGCATCTGCTTAACACAATTTCCAGTATGCTGTACAGTGAATGACTGACATTTCACCAAACACCCTCCCTTCATCCACCTTAGTGGACAAAAGATGTCAACAAAGGACTCACATGTGGTTCTGTTTGCTCTGTCCAACCCGCTCAACTGTACAGTAACTGCTCTTTGCTTTTAATCTGCAGACTGAAAAGACACAGCGGACGTTCTGGAAATGTCAAATAACTCCAAAAGAAGTTTCTGAAGAAATATGAGAAGGCAACACAGTTACTGGATCTTTCCCTTTGTGTACATAAAGCAAATTTTCACCTCATGTTATTTGCAGGAATTTGACAGATGGAGTGTCTTTGCAGTCTGTGTTTATTCGCCCCAAACTGCAAACGTACTGACTGTACAGACGTTTGCTGTAGCTAGGTAGCAACATACACACAGGGTGTCTGTGTAATTGCTCTGACACATGCTGATTTTTTAATGCATTTTTGCTGCAGCATTGTATCTGTGATTTCAGTCTTAGCATGCAGTGGAACATTTGAGCATGGAAAAATATTTGTATAAATTAATATTTGAGTGAGCAAAATCTATTCTCAGCTCAATACATTTATTTCTGTTTGCCATTATCCACATAAATGCACAATAATAACCTTTCTCATTCAGTTTTACTTATTTTCTGACTTATACATTTTTTGTGGCACACTGTTAACACCCAAGCAAACCTGAAGAGTGCACAGAGCAGAGAGACTGTGATTAAGTGTCCAAGGGTCTGTAAGTGCACAGAGTGCCTGAGTGAGAGAGGTTATTATTGTGCAGTCTTCTGGATATTAACACATACTTAGTCATGTGTTAAGCAGAGAAATGTGGTTTGTTTGCTCAAATTAAATCTTTTTTTTGTTTATTTGTTGTTGTTTTTTGGTGTGTATGTGTATACCATCCACTTTAATTAGGTACACCTTGCTAGTACCAGGTTGGACCCCCTTTTGCCTTCAGAACTGCCTTCATTCTTGGTGGCATAAATTCTACAAGGTGCTGGAAAAATTTCTGAGATTTTGGTCCATATTGACATGATAGCATCACACAGTTGCTGCAGATTTGTCGGCAGCACATCCATGATGCAAATATCCTGTTCCACCACATTCCAAAGGTGATCTATTGGGTTGAGATCTGGCGACTGTGGAGGCCATTGGAGTACAGTGAAGTCATTGTCATGTTCAAGAAACCAGTTTGAGATGATTTGAGCTTTGTGACATGGTGCGTTTTCCTGCTGGAAGTAGCCATCAGAAGACTGTCATAAAGGGATGGACATGGTGAGCAACAATACTCAGGTAGGCTGTGGCGTTTAAACGAGGCTCAGTTGGGGCCCAAAGTGTGCCAAGAAAATATTGTCCACACCATTACACCACCACCACCAGCCTGAACTGTTGATACAAAGCAGGATGGATCCATGCTTTCATGTTGTTTACACCAAATTCTGACCCTACAATCTGAATGTTGCAGCAGAAATCAAGACTCATGGGGCGTCTGTAGCGTAGTGGATAGTGCCAGCGCCCAATATACAGAGGCGTTGCCTCGCTGCAGCGGTCGCGGGTTAGACTCCGGCTCGCAACCATTTGCTGCATGTCATCCCCCCACTCTCTCTCACTCCCCCATTTCACTCTCTCCTGTCAATTAAAGGCAAAAGCCCAAAAAATAATCTTTAAAAAAAAAGAAATCGAGACTCATCAGACCAGGCAATATTTTTCCAATTTTCTGTTGTCCGATTTTGGTGAGCCCTTGTGAATTGAAGCCTCAGTTTTCTGTTGTTAGCTGACAGGAGTGGCACCCGGTGTGGTCTTCTGCTGCTGTAGCCCATCTGCTTCAAGGTTCAACCTGTTGCTTGTTCAGAGATGGTCTTCTGCATACCTTTGTTGTAACAAGTGGTTATTGGAGTTACTGTTGCCTTTATATCATCTTGAACCAGTCTGGTCATTCTCCTCTGATCTGATCTGGCATCAACAAGCCATTTTCTCCCAGAGAACCGCCACTCACTGGATATTTTGTCTTTTCAGACCATCCTCTATAAACCTTGGTAGCCCTGTGTTAAAACGATCAACTCCTCCATAATTATCACAGACTGATATTTATGGAAAAAAGGGACGGTATCTGCCGATACTGCCAATTGTTACTTGTCACATGACATGTGATGCCAGTCACTGCGTTCCAAAAGTCTAACTGTGTTTATCTCAGGGTGCTGCCGTCGAGCCCTGAAAAATGGGCACTTAGAAACACTTGCACGGCACAACAACATCGCTTTTGATTTTGAGCGTGCTTTCTGCATGTCTACATTGACAGCATTGGATTTGAGAGCCCTGAAAAAACAGGATGCATTCAGGCCCTTATGCAGCTCTACTCAGGCTGACATAATTCATAACAGAGCTTAAATAGTAGGTAAGGTTTCGAAAGATAACAACTGGCTACCCTGTTGTGTATTCTACCTTAGTGCGTTGCAGAACGGCAGCTGCAGTCTCAGAGGATGGTGATTGGACACTGTTGAAGGGCCCCTCTGCTTCTGTCCTGTCCAGTGCACCAAAAAGCTTCAGAAACTCTCTGTACTGCAGCTTCTCCTTCTCATTCACAGGCATCTGACTCCACACACACTCAAACTGAGAAGCAAAAGGAAACACACACACAGATGCACACATAATAATCCTGTGCACTGGGGGGACTGGCACCCCAAAGAGAGTTCCACAGTACACATCACGTAAATTGGCTTTACAGATGACTAACTCTCTCACGCAGTCAATAATTATCAGCAAAGATGAATTAAATTTTGATTAGAATAATTAAAGAAAACATATCAGACTAAAAAGAATGAAACTGGCAAATGTTCCGATATTCAGACTCATCTCCTCATTTGTAACCGTGGACTGAAGCCAGCGTGAGTTGTTTCAGCTTGAAAGCACTGGGAGAGTTGTTGGAAATGTGCTTGTTCTCTTGAATGTCTCCTCTTTGAATTCTCTGAGTTATAAGGCAGTGGAATACACGCAATAGTAAACAGTTTTTCCTGGCTTTACCTGATCATTTGTGAGTCTCAAGCAGCGGCAATCACAAAGCTGTCTGAACTGCTCTTTGGAGATTGTCATGCTGATGGAAGGGTCCAGGTCCATCAGCTCTTTGGTGATGTCATACAAATGACCTGAGACCACTTCCTAGATCTGCTGCAGGCATTCTGTGGTTTCAGAGGTCTTGGCCCAGATAGGGGATCTGGTTTTAGCCCTTTGCTCCCAATTTTTACTCAGGGACCTCTCGAACATCTTCAGCAGTATGAACAGCAGCAGACAACAAACAAATATGCTCTATGTGAGGCATACAGGTACAGACAACGTACAGCCAAAAGAACAGTTCAACTTTTGGGGCAATACAGTGCTCCAGGAATTTTTTTTTTTTTTTTGTAGACTGATGCTTAAGTAAGTATCACACCGGTTCCCTCGTCAAAAAGCCAACAGGATTTTTCCGTTAGATTTTGGATTATTGACGAAAATAAGCTCTGTGGCAAACAAACCTTAATGATACTTATATGTTCAATTACATTTTGTTCAGCAAGATAATCTTCACAAATGAACACCACTTAATTGATTACTGAAGCCTAAATTTCATTGCCAGAAGTAAAAAGCTAATGTTAGGCTATAAATGAACTACACTACGGTTGTATGAACATGCATATTTTATGTCAGAAAACAAAAAATTTAAGTCTCTTGAGCTTGTGTTACCAATAGACATTATTTCAGGCAACAAACCAAAAAAACCCATTCAGAAAATCTGAAACTTTGAGATGGGGCACCCAGAAGTGGTAAAATGCTAACTTATTTCCGGGTTTTAGGACTCATTCCTATGCACTAAAGACTAAACTGAGCCCTGCCCCCAGGGGGTGCATAAATCTGACCCTGCCAAAGGCCCAGGGGGGCCCATGCAAAAGTATATGGGATCAAGTACAACAATTTATTTACTGACTTATAAATAAAGCCAGTTAGGTCAAGCTACAGTTAAAGCTCAACTAGGTCATTTAATTGGACTACTGTCCTTGTCCCAGTATACAAGCATGGGAGGGGAATCGATTTATTGACTGTAGTATGTGCGACTACAATAGATGGCGATATGCCCACTTTCAGATTTTTAGTACTGGACCTATTCCTGGTTGACCTGTTATGTCACAGACCAAACAGCTGACAAACAAGTTAGCTACGGTTAGCTAGCGGCAAACTGGCACCATGGTGGACAACTTAACAGCTCTGTACATTTCGTCCGGCCAAAAATGCATGGCTCTGGATTTAGATTTGGCCATGTTGTTACTGGCTTCTTCTTCTTCTGTTGTGCATTTAATGCTATTCAACCTCCGGGTCAAACCTCTGGAGGATGTGCAGAGCACCTAGGCCAGTTTGGGTCTGATTAACTTTATACATACAGGAGGAATTTGACTCCCATTCGCATTATCTGGGTGTTAGTCCAACTTTGAGAAATTTCATTTAGTGTGATTTCAGTCCAGCTAACATGTTTACATGTATTTTAAAAGTTCGGTTTTAGTCGGACTAACACAATAAATCCATTTTCTCTAATGTCATGTAAATGTACTGATTGAAAGGTGCAGAGAGGCAATGGCCATATTTCTGGCTAAAAAAAAAAAAATGTGAAGAAGTCCCAGGTATGACAGGCGAAGCTAAACGTGACAAAGGTGAGGAGCTCAGCAAAGTAGCAAATTAAATCCTATGTAGCAGAATCAGTCTTAAGCTGGAGTGATTGCCTCTTGCCTGGTATTGCCTCTTCATCAACGATGCAGAGGAACGTCTGCACCTTGTTTATTGTTCATGGAACATGGTGGCACACACATTTTCAGAACAAAAATGAACAGGTTGAAGTGTTTAGATTCTCTGTCAAAAATAACCATTCTAATGTGTAACTAACTAAACTGAACCAGACTGCTTGGTGAGAACAAGGCTATATTGAGTATATGGAGGTAAAACAGAGCACGACCTGGATGGATCTATAACACTGGATTTGGAAATGGTTGTCAGACACTCCATCTCTGGCACTACAAGGCTAATGGCCTAGAGGTTATATGTAATTGCCTGTGTTGGTATAAGAGCTAAGGATGAGTGGTGGTGGTGCTGCTGAAGTGGATGTGGATGACGGGCTCAATTTGGGAAATGTTTGTCTATAATTCCTAATGGCTGGCCTGAACACACTTATTTGCTTATTTTCTGGTAGTAAGATGAAACATTAGATGTTAATCTCATATCTGTGTGTTAGGTACAAAGCTGGAGTCATGATGTGGTTAGCCTAGCTTAGCATAACAAGTCTACAACCATAGTGGTGGCTTTGTGGGACTTTGGCACAGCATTTTTTTGGTTGTTTTTTTTTTTTTTTTTGCCATGTTCATGTCAGCATCTTTGGAAAGAAAGCTAAAAGGCATATTTCCCAAAATGTTAAACCTTACCAGTGGGCTCTGTGACTGAAACTTGTTGAGAAAGTCCTTCCAGTTAACAGTGCAGCTCTCGCGGTCCAGTTCCAGTTTGGTCAGCATGTATCTGTACTGTTTGTCTGACAGGTGAGCACAAAAATTCTCTAGCACCTGACGAAATTCCAGAGCTTTGACTGTCCCTGTCCCGCTCTGGTCAAAGGCCAAGAATACCTGGAGGATAGAGAGACACAGAACAGTGATCACCTGAGGAACTAAGGACAAAGACAATGTTGCATATGTGAACGTTACCCTCCACAGATGAGGAGCTGAGGCAGTGACTAGCTCTCGCATTCTAGCCAGAGCCTTGCCTGGACTGAGGCTGTCCAATGACTCTATCTGACATGCAGCATTGGGAGTAGCAGGAGGACGCTCACAATTCTTCTCTATTTTCTGGCCAAATGCAGATAGGAAATCCATGTAAGCTAGCCTCTTGCAGCTATCATCCATAGAAACTTTGAGCCTGAGAAGAGAGGAAGAAAGTGCAACACACAAGTTGGTTTCAAACTGATTTCAAATAACCTGCAGTTTTTAGCCATGCAGAAAATTTCTAAAGACATTAACGATCTCAGAGAAAGAATTCATAGGCAATTAGCCAGGGTGTGAGTCTCAGCTACTGAAAAGTTTTTCTTTTCTTTCTCTCTTTCTTTGTTTGCTTCATGTTCACAGGTTGATAGGATGCACTTATCCATTGTAATTATTAGCTCCTTATATAGTGGTCACTGGCTTATCATGGGCTGAGATGTATGCTAATGGCTGACTAGCGAGAGTGCGCTGTCAATTTGTGATTGAGTGGCATTTATGAACACCTGCCTATGATCAAATCTGAGTTTTCCACAGTGGTCATCAATTCGGTGTGGGCTTTTAGTAGCAAGGTTTTTATGTGCAAATCTACTTGCAGCTTTACTAACATTTCATGAACGTGACCCACTTGTCTTAAATATGTGTCTACAGAGAAAGTACAGATGGAGTGGACCTGCACAGGTGATTTACAAGCTGGTCTCTGTGGACACAGTAGCTGTAGGATTGTAACAGGCTCAGCAGCTCTTCCACTGTCACTGTGCCGTCTCTCCTCATTTCCAGGTGAGTCAGGGAGTCGCTCAACCCCTCATAGTTCTCTTCCAAAATCTGTCTATGGACAGTACAACAAACAGGAAACATGCTGCTATGCTCTCATAGCTTCAGTAATGTATTTTTGTTCAAACAAACAGTGTAATTAAAAATGTTTTGGCTTCAACTTTTACAAACATAATCAGATTATTTTCTGCTCTCATAAATCTAAACTTGTGCTCACACAGCTAATAATTGGCATACCTATTGTGCAGCTACACTTAAAAATTAGTGGAATTTAATAAAGCCTTGTTGCACGGCATTCACAATATTTATCAAGAAAAATATTTTAATAAGGGCTCAATAATAATCACAGCATGTGCAAAATGTTTCTACGCCAGACTTTAATGTTTGTTTATCCAAACCCCCCGGGATACGCAGCCCATTCAGGAGAGTAAAACAACAGCATATGTACTATTGAAAAGTACTGACACTCTAGAGCAAAGCTTGCTCAGAAAACTAAAATCCGTAAATATCAATCTATAAATATGTTCTCTGTTGTTTGTCTGTTTTTTTAGGGCATATATCCTGCCTGAGTCACTGAAGAAACTAAACCAACTGTGTGAATCATGATCAAATTTAAAAGTTTAAAATCACTGAAATGTTATTTATGTGTTTATTTTATAATCTGGTGCATGCTTTATATAATCACACTGCTCAGAAAGTTAAGGGAACACTTAAATCACACATCAGATGTTGAAGAGTGAATAATTCAAGTTGAAAATCTTTACTGATGTCCATTGTATAATTTGTGAGGGCTGGATTCAGATTCACATCAAACATCAAAGTAAAAAATTGAAATCACAGGCTGATCCAACTTGTGTGAACTTAATCACAGCAACTCATAATACTGTATGGCTCAGTAATGTGTAGGTGACCCCCGCGTACCTTGTGGGGATGCCAGCATCCTTGGCCAATATTATTATAATACTAATGCTCCAATTTTTGGTGAGGGAAAACCTGGCATGTTTGAATTCACAGAGGTCCTTTGACCGCTCACCTCAAGATATTTGAATGAAAAAGGGTCCTCTGGATACCCACCAGTCTTCCCTTTACAGACATGCCTACTTTATACAAGTCCTATGCAGTTTAGGGCAAAATAATGCAATTTATTTTGCCTGCAGTACAAATATGTTATTTTCACTTATTATATTTGAATCTTTCTGCATACTAACAGTCTTGGTATTGCATAAATTGGGTCTGACTGGAAAGTTTAAGGCTCTTGTGGATTCAGTGAGCCCAATTTTATTTATGTGTGATGGTGTCAGTCCACATAGGAGCCATTTTACTGCAGTGAGACAATTTTTTTAAACTTGACCTCACTGTATAAATAGTGACCTCTAGGATAGCCATAGCCTCATGAAACAGCCACAAACTAGAGACCTCAGGCATTCAGAGGATGGATGGCATTTGTAGGTAAATTGACAATAAGGGGGTTTCTCAGCAGTTTGCAAAACAGAAGTGCTTGTCATCCAATTGCTGAAAAAAACCTCAATTCGTAAAAAAAATCTCCAAATGTCAAAACGTTTTTAAACCAAGTCACAGCATGGATTTTTCTGTGGTGTTCTGTGTTATTTTGGTGGGATTTTTGAACACACTATTAAACACGCACTTCGGGGCAATGGCAAATAAGCAAACTGCTAGCGCTTGCAAACTATACTCACTCAACATTCCTGCCGCTCACTATCTGCAAATGCCAATAGATCTTTTTGGGGTACAGAATAAGATCACGTAAACGTTAATGCAATTTGATGTCTGTTTGGGTTATGATTTAGATTGGGTCATAAATTTGCATGCATTTATTTGTTGATAAAAAATTGTTTGTTTTATATTGTGCAATACTTGTTTTGTGACCTCAGCTGAACCTGAGTGTTAATGATACCTTAATACATGCAAGCTGATCGCCGTCATGTCCCTTCAGTCTTCCACCATCCAAGTGGATCGATGACCACAGTACACAGTAACTGGATATTTTAGATGTCTGGACCTGGTGATTCAGTCAAATTTGTATTTGAATGAATCACCAGGTATCATTGGGCTATATGTTGTCTGTAAATAACAACAAATAACAGCCAACTTGTTGATCCATTCGCTGAAATTTAGTTGGAGACAACAGTCTGATGCTGTTGGACTGTTTGACTGTACTGCAGCAGCCTCCCACTCAAGCTAATGTTAGCCCACCTATCAGTTGTAACTATCACCAGTATCATTTAGACAAGTACCACACTGACAGTGGATATTTCCATATCAAACATGGCTCAAAACCTTAGTTAGCCTGCTACATAACAGTTTTTCAGCATTTTCCTGTTTCTCTCCTGATGTGACAGTGCGTTTCTTTCCCCCAAAAGGAGGCATTGCCTTAGCAATTACACAGTACTGTTCTGGTCTATGTGTAAAGTGGGATTTATACTTCTGCGTTGAATCGATGCCATAACCTACGGCGCAGCCTGACGTGCACCTCCCCAGAAATGTAACTACACATCGTGGCGCCGCAGACCTATTTTATAAGCTGAAAACCATTTCCCTCTGTGGAAACAAAGCTTTACTTTTATTTTACTGATAAGAAACAATAAATTGTTAAGACAATAAAGCCCTATAAAATAGCATTTTATGTCTTGTGTGTGATTACCCTGGCTTCATATGAGTAGAGGAAATCTCCGCTAGTCACTAAGCTAATTTGTACAATGTAAAATGCCATGGGTTTGTGCTACTAACATTAGCATGTTGTACTTGTTTGTAAAACGTGTTTAGTATAAGACAGTTGTTTTGTCAGTGAACCTCGTGAGCTATAATGGAGCTAAATTTTGTAACATTTCCTTAGTAAATTTTGCTGTTGTCCCTGGCTTCATATAAGTTGAGGAAATCTCTGCTAGCCTCTAGGCTAATTTATACAATGTAAAAATGCCATAAGCTTGTGTTACTTTCATTAGCAGGGCTGCCAACTTTTCAAAAACCTTGGAGTGAGATTCAGCGGGGCCGACCACAACTTTGTTGTCTAGGCCTACACATAAAATTTTTGTTTGTCAACTGATTTGGTAGGCAAAAAAGGTTCTATGTTTCCTGGGTTCTATGTTGCTCGCTCAACCAAGCGGGAAACATAGAACGCTTTTTGTGTAAGCGGGGAACATAGAAGCTTTTTTGCAGGGTTAAGTGGGGAACATAGAACCCAGGAAACATAGAACCCTGGAAACATAGGGATGACCCCATTCTGATCCCCCTAACGGATACTAACGGATTTTTGGGGCGCCTGCTGGAGATGGATAGGGCCTAATACCTTACATACAAATACTATACAGAGGGAGACAATGGTGGTATAGTGTCTCAGGGTCCTCCAACAGAAAATTTTGGATGTGGTGGATATGATTACCTGCATTCTGGTGAGTTTAGGGGTAGCATTCTGGAGATGGGCAATACCTACAGTATATTCATTCAAAGCTACCCTGACTTGCAGGGACTTCACAAGTTAACCTGCATTCAGCTCAGAGTGACTGAATGAGTTAAAACCAGAAACTAAGACTTGCCTAAGTGGCATATAGCCTATTACTTTGTATACACAAGACCCATTTTGGATTTGAAGCAAATTCATGGTTGAAATGGTTGAATATATTTTGATTAAGATCTAACTAAAATATTATTTTGGAAATAATAATATATTTATATATTATATTAATAATATATTTTGTGGCCATTTATTGTTGTATTATAATAAATAAATATAATATAATAAACAATTATTGTTATTAATTTATTATATGTATTATAATTTGTGTTACAACCTACAACATTTACAAAGCTCTCAAAATGCCTTTACATGCTCTCACAACACATATAAGAAACTAAATGTAAAGTTTAAAAGCTAAGGACTGACTACTTCACAACACACTTGCCAACATACCTGGAGGTGAGAAATGCAAGACTTGAAATATTTCTTTTTCCTCTTGTTACTAGTAGGACCAACCAATTGCGTGACTCTCACGGCGAATGCGTGACAGTTGCCAGCTATGCATTTCAGGGGCGGAAATCCCGGGGGAGACAGGGGGGACATGACTCCCCCTTCAGTAAAGCTGTACCCCCTAGAATAATTTGAGACACAATTAATAATTTTTGAAAAATGCAGTAGTATTTATTAAAAGCACAATGTAAGCGGTGCTCATTATAATCGCGCAATAATGTGCTATTTAAATCTTAAAAGATTTAGTCCCCCCCTCCCATTCCTAGTAGTGGTATATCCCTTTCATTTCTCACAAGTACAGACATTCACTCTGCCTGTTGGAGAGATAGAAAGAAGATTAAAGCGTCAAATTGCGGTAAAAGATGCTGTATAAAAGACAGGCTACAACTTTTTTTCCTTGCCCCCCCCCTGGAATTATTCTCTAAAATTTTACTGTTTATTGTCCCCCCCAACTATGAAATGGGATTTTCGCCCCTGAGTATGTTGTATTTGTGGGGAAAATGTGTCCAGCAAAAGACAAGTGCTTTGGCTGTGAATCCTGAGAGTTATGGTTAAGCCGATTTCAGTACTTGTAGTTGAAATGATTGTTATTTAGCCATAATTAATGTGTGTTTTGGGTGTGTTTTGAATCAATTAACCTTACAGCACTATAAAGAAACTCCACTGCCGACCAATGTTTTAGAGGTGTAACTGCAGAATGACATAGACACAGCACCACATGAGTATAAAGGCTCACAACAGCGTAGGTCATGTGCATAGGCTCTGCATAGAGCTGACGCCCAAGTATAAATCTGCCTTAATATGTGATAGTGACATTTCAACTATTCCACAGCACTAGATTTTAATTTAGTAATATAGGGAACATATTTCACGTAACATTTGACATGTTTTTATGAACATATTTTGAACATTCGCCAAAACAAAGTATATTGAAAACTCTTAATTTCAATGAACTTCATTGGGTTAATTACTTAATTTCCTGAACAAATTGTAGGATTGGATCCAGTGAATGGATGGATAACCTTTAATCGTCTACAGTACCCTTCTTGACTTACTTCATACACTGCAGTGAGGCAGTATCAGAGGATAAAGGTCTGCCAGCGTTCTGTTGGTCAACAGTTTGGTTCAGCTTCTGGCTCTGAGCTGTCACTTCTCCTTCGTGATGAAACCCCAACTTTTCCAGGAAGTCACAAACTGCCACACAGCCCCTTCCATCTGGGTCATACCTGTCCAAATGAAGTTAAAAATCTTAGCTGGCATAGACAAGAACACATCAATGTCCGCTGCAGTAATTGTAATACCTCAGCTGGAGTACCTCTTACCTCGACCAAAGCTGGTCAAACTCATCAGGTCTCATTGGAAGAGCATAGGTAAAGAGGAGTCCTCTCAGACTCTCTTTATGGATCCAGCCTTGGTCATCTGTGTCAAACTGGCACAGTACCTGATGGGAAAGAGTGCAAAAGGTACACATCTTTGCATCGTGCAAAGATTCATTTTATATGTACATTCTGTGTTGCTAACCTTGGACATGTCTGCCCACTTGTAGCGTGCTTCACAGGCCAGGAGTTCATGGAGCTGCTCCTGTCTGTCAGGAGAGACAGAAAAACTAACACAGACCCAATCTTTTTCAAAATGGCCACGCATCAGTAATAATGACCATATAAGACTTACACACAAGCTGTTTGTGGCCCTGGTTTGCGTTTGCCATTATTTTCAACAACATCCACAAATTCTGCATAGTTGAGGTTGGCCCCTGGATGCAGGCCAATCAGATCCAGCAGCCGATCATATTCTCCCTCCCTGCAGAAAAAGCCCAGGCTGCTGTACAGCGCTTTGAAATCATGGCAGTCCACCACACCTTTGCGATTTCTGTCCATCAGTCGGAACGCTGTCTGGTTGTCCTGATGGAGAGGGATTGGGTTATCAGAGAGGACACAGTCATTGATTGAATAGTTGTGTGTACTGATTGTTCTTAAAATTCAATTCCTCCTCAGTTTTAACACTTCAAGAAAGTAAAGTTATAACTCGTAAAGCTGCCCTGTTTTCTTGAAAATGAACAAAAGCTGTGGACACATGCATGTGCATGTATTACGGTAATTACATGAAACTAAGAATTATCGTGTTTTTGTAACCTTAGAATGAGCGGGTCCACCTCCACAAAGTCCTCCATGTTGTTTCTACAGTGGCCCAGAATGAACAAACCAAACACTGGCTGTAGATCGTGTCAGTCGAGTTTTTGCGTTAGCCACTGAACAACCTGGTCTCACTTTGAAGTCATCGAACAGCGGCACTTGGGCAGTGACCTCCAGTATCAGACACCAATGAAAAAAGCCACCCTTTCATGTCCGCATGATACACAGCCAGTCACTGTTATTGTTAAAAGGAATCTAGCTGTGTCAGGGAGAAATGTGGCGGGACAACAACTTAAGTTAAGGTGGCAAAAGTCTGAGTAGGGCGGGAGGGAGGGTGGTGGATGGGTCCAACAACCGCCAATTGAAAACATTGTGAAGCCAAACCCTGTTTTTTTTTTCTCTAAACCCATCCATGTGCTTTGTTGCGGTGTTGTACCAAGGTAGTGTGTTTATTTTGAAAGAGACTGTATGCAAACTGTACATTTCCTATGAAAACTGAAGTGTTATTTGAAAACAGACAATGCATGTAACAGGCTGAAGTTGACACAGTGTCCCAGAACATCAGCAACAAACGACAAGACATCCAGGCATCTCTCTCTATCTCCTTTGTTTCCTGTCATTTCGCTTATCAATGTATACATAGTGCCAAAACGGGTTCTGGTGTAATAAAAAATCTTATTGAATATGAGCACACCATTCACATCATTCTTTTAAAGACATCCTTCTTTCTTCAAACTTAAATAGCTATTGAATGCATTACTGCTTAGAAGCAAATGTGAAAGATTTCCTGTTGCTCACCCCATGGATGATCTTGATCCTGGTCTTCATGACAGCCAGGCACTGCTCTGCAGTAAGCAGTGGGTTGACCTCCTCCTTATCACCATGACCCTCAGAGCACTGCTGCCCGTCTCTTCCTGTGGCCTCTACAGAAACCATGGAGAAAACAGATGTTTGATATTTGGCCTTTTAATCAGGCACGTAATCACTGTGAGGGAATTATACCCGACAAATTGGATTTTTTGTTCCATTTTGTGAATCATTTGTGTTTTTCCACACTCTGCAGAATGCCCTTCATGTCTTCAAGCACACTGGGCATTTAACAGCCTGACCTAATTTAGTTTTAATTAGAAGCACTCTTGTATTCTTAATCTAGGAAACTTGATTTTTTGTTGTTGTTTTTTTGCCTCACAGACACGACAAACTTTACATCCTGGCTTTGTTTGATGATTCTTTCTTTTTTTTGTTGTTATTTTTTCTACTGTGTTTCTTTTTACTTTTTTTTTTTTTTTTTTTTTTTTTTAGAGGATACAAATTAGAGCGATGCCCTGCTGCTCTGTTTTCTGCTTCCAAAGCATATAATTAGCCCAAACAAGCAGAAATGAGTGCGATTCTGAATCTGTGTGCTTCTCTGCTCGGCTAATGAGAGACGAAGAGGCTCACTCTTACTCTATTTATAATCCAGGATGATTTCTCCAATGGCTCATGTGCTAAGAAAGACATCATTTTACAGGAAGCGGGGGGCTTATGTTTGATCACCGTGGGTGGGGTAGGAGTTGGGATGCAAGGCAAGATGGAGTGGAGGGGGACGGGAGCCTGGTAGGGAGTAGGAAGGGATTTTAAAAATCTCTATTTAAGCATTGAAAACCCTGCCATGCAGAACTGATGGGATTGCTGACGCCACTGGTCAAGATGTTCTGGCTGCCGTTCTCCTGTCTCACCCTCGTATTTCACCAGGAACACTGAGCGCTCGATCTGTCCATCCCTGAAGCCCAGAAGTTCAGTGAACTTTTGGAAATTCCTATCATCCAAGATGACCCAGCTGTCCTCTAGTATCTGGGGGCAAAAGAAGAGAAAGAAGGACAAGTTCCACTGTGCTTCAGGCTTCAGTTTGCATTGATTTGTCAGGGTCACAACTACGGTGATTCTCCAGGTACAACAGGTACATGCAGACATTTGACCTTTATCTTTCACTGACCAGCTATGGAAGATTTAAAATGCTGGAAAGAAAATGTAATACAAGTATACATATATATATTATAAATAAACAGATTTTTATTTGTAACGTTAATTTCCCATGCCACATTTAAAAAACACACTTGACTGATTAATCACGTTAAAGTCAAATTACAACATCGAAAACAAAGTTGGGCCTGCTAGCTCACAGCAAACTGCTATGGTAAAAAAAGCTGTCTGTCGTGGCTGCCATCAGCTCATGTCAGCAATAAGCCCCACCCATGCTTCCACCCCTAAAGCTGTGATTGGACAACTGATTTTTTTTTTTAAATCTTGGCATGGACGATGTGACCAGAGATATTGGATAAAGCGAGATACCCCGGTTGAGGGAGAACAGTCTCTGATTGGAGGGAGAGCTAACCACGCCCACTTAGGGAACAGGAAGAGTAACCATTTTCTTATCACTGGATAAGCCTACGGTGGGGTATCTCCTTTATCCAATATCTCTGATGTGACCCATCTCGAAAAGAGAAAGCTCTCCTGTACCTCCTCATGAAAACTAGTGAGAGTGCTTTGTGTTCAGTGTTGGCAGGTCTATGCTGCTCTCTGCTGGACAACACCGAAGTGTAATACATCTCTTTGTTTTCTTGGTTGTGATTTGATTTTAATGTGACATGGAAAATTAATGTCACAATGAAAAATACTTAAGTCAGTCATTAAAGGAGACCTACGTCCTCATCTTCAGGTTCATACTTGTATTTTGGATTTCTACTAGAACATATTCACATGCTTTAATGTTCAAAAATCTCTTTATTTTCCTCATAATGTCTGCCTACACACTCCTTTATTCAACTTCTGCCTAGAACGCTCCATTTTAGCGCCTGTCTCTTTAAGCACCTCCTCCTGAAAAAGCCTAGTCTGCTGTGATTGGTTTGCAGGTCTTCAGTATCTGAGCTCTCAGCGTCTCTTCCATGGATGTTTTGAGAGACCTGGATACAGCATTGGTGGCAAGGCCCCGTCCATACCCTGAAAGTTGCTCAGTGGGGCATAAGGTCAAAAAGATCTATTTCCGCAATATGAAATTACCCGGATGATAGGCGCTGCTTTTGCCTCACTGGGTCTATAGAGCCAGCACACTAGAGCAGAGCAGAGCAGAGTGATTTTTTTCTGGTTTAGCTCTCCGCTATCTTGAATGGGGATAAAAAAATTTAATCTTGCAACTCTTAAAGACTTTTGAAATGTCATTGGAGCTAATGGATTAAATCTTGATAGTGGAATGAATCATTTCACAGGGGTTGTGACCGGTGTTGGGCAGTAATGCATTACTAGTAACACATTATAGTGCAAACTTTTTCCAGTAATATAATATTACAGTTACCCCAAAACCAAACAATTCGTTACAGTGTTACTTTTGTTATCACTAGTGATGTTACATCTGATACTGCAGTCCCGAGGCCTGTGTTGAGCAAAGGGGGCGTGTCCAAATGAAGCCCGTGTCAAAGGCCGTATCATTTTTCAGGATATCACATGACCAAAGACAAACGAGGCCTTGTTTCTCTGGAATTACGTGACTGCCTCGTTGTGTGATTCGAGTCGGGAAATACAGTAAGTGTTTTGCATGATCCGAGGTGATTCTGAAGATCGTTAAGTGCAGAGGATTGAGTGACCCAGTCACACAAGCACTCTAACCTTTTACAGTACCTCATAAGGGGATTCTGGCATGTAGCCCACATGTAATATAACAGTAGGACTGCTGTACATCAAATGACCAGCAGATGTCAGTACTAAATGAGCTGTTAAGCAGGGTTTCGTGTGATAGCCCTTTTGGCGAAGCAATTGGCCTGAAAGATTCAACACATTTACGGGGCTTCATCACACCATCACTAGTTATCACCCCACTACTGACTTGAAATACAACATCACATCAGCAGACTCATTTTCAAAACTGTCATGCTGCACAGGCATGTCACAAAGCAACAAGCTAGTTTGGAAGACGGAAACGCGTACCTTAGAGGCTGAAAATATTAGGGCTATAGTCTCCTGGTCGACTAGTCGATTATTTGGTTGATATGCTCTCGTCTGACCAAATTCTCATTAGTCAAATAATCGCTGTGTTACGCCCACCCTCACACTCAGCGTCGTGGTGACACAGACCTCCTGTCTGTTTCTGACCAGTGTTGCCAAGTCCGCTTATTATAAGCAACTTTGGGCTTGTTTTTCTGTAAAGTCGCTTACAAATATTGGTAGTCATGGGTCGCGTTTTTTTTTGGGCTTGTTTCTAAAGTGTAGTTGCTTATTTGGGCTTGTTCCCAGCTCCATAATAAGTTGTCAAGTAGATATTTTTGATATGTTATTTAAAAGTAGGATAGTTTGTCTTGCCTGTTGCCTCTGTCCCTCCCCTTTCCCCATACACACAGGAGACAGCAGAGAGTTTTTTCCCACACGCATCCTGCTTCTAATTGGCTCTGACCCTGATGGCAACAAGTACTAGCCAATCAGAGGCAGAGCAGGGCAATCTGTTTTTTTCTGGTGAATTTTTTGTGAATTCAGGATGATATTTATTTGTGTGTGCAAATTTTAATTATCAGAGGTTTACTGTGTATATAATGTACTTGGTACATCAGTCTATATTTGATATCCCATCTGTTTTCTAATGTTAATTAAATAATGTTAAAAGGTGGTTTAACTCCCTCTTGTAGTCATTGTCCTGAAGCTCAGGGGGGAGAAAATAAATAAACTGTGTACCGTGGGTACAGTTTTGCAAAACTGCACACTGTTTATCAATCTGTCCACATGCATGTATATTGACAATCTGTACCCACACGTCCCCACGGATTGTAAAACAGTGCACACAGTTTATTTATTTTTCTCTCCCCGGAACCTAGGGGGGTCCATAGAAAAAGTCGCTTGTTTTGGGCTTGTTTTTACAGGCCTGGTTGCTTATTTGTCTCGCGAGATCTGGCAACACTGTTTCTGACACCATTTCCCTCAGTGGACACAAAGCTTGTATCCACTTGTATTTCACATATAAGAAACAATCAATTGTGAAGACAGTAAAGCCTCCACTGAAATAGCATTTTAAGTCTTGTGTGAGATTTAGCCTTAAGGTATTTATACTTCGGGATTTATCCTGGCTTCATATGAGCAGAAGAAATCTCCGCTCGTCGCTAGGCTAATGTATACAATGTAAAATGCCAGGGTCCATGTCATTGGTTCGACAGCCCATTGGTTCGACATCCCATTAGTCCGACTGTCCGCGGTGCTGAACGGCTCGCGGCAGGCGTATGGTGTGCCACGACTGGCTTGAGGCGGAGCAGGCTCACGGCTTATGTGTTTGTCACTTTCTTTTTCATTTTAACCCACACCATGATCTTTTCCTAACCCTAACCAAGTGGTTTTTGAGCCTAAACCTAACCAGACCTTAACCACAGGGCATCATGATGATTTCGGAACGGACTTCGGAACAATGAGTTTAATATGGTCGGAACAATGGGATGTTGAACCAATGGGCAGTTCCCATACTTTTGACCACATACTATACTATGACTTTTTTGTGAGATTTTTGACCACATACTATACTGACTTTTTTGTGAGATTTTTGATCACATACTATACTATGACTTTTTTATGATATTTTTGACCACATACTATACTATGACTTTTTTGTGAGATTTTTGACCACATACTATACTATGACTTTTTTGTGAGATTTTTGACCACATACTATACTGACTTTTTTGTGAGATTTTTGATCACATACTATACTATGACTTTTTTGTGAGATTTTTGATCACATACTATACTATGACTTTCTTGTGATATTTTTGACCACATACTATACTATGACTTTTTTGTGAGATTTTTGATCACATACTATACTGTGACTTTTGTGATATTTTTGACCACATACTATACTATGACTTTTTTGTGAGATTTTTGATCACATACTATACTGTGACTTTTGTGATATTTTTGACCACATACTATACTATGACTTTTTTGTGAGATTTTTGATCACATACTATACTATGTCTTTCTTGTGATATTTTTGACCACATACTATACTATGACTTTTTTGTGAGATTTTTGATCACATACTATACTATGACTTTTTTATGATATTTTTGACCACATACTATACTATGACTTTTTTGTGAGATTTTTGATCACATACTATACTATGACTTTCTTGTGATATTTTTGACCACATACTATACTATGACTTTTTTGTGAGATTTTTGATCACATACTATACTGTGACTTTTGTGATATTTTTGACCACATACTATACTATGACTTTTTTGTGAGATTTTTGATCACATACTATGTCTTTCTTGTGATATTTTTGACCACATACTATACTATGACTTTTTTGTGAGATTTTTGATCACATACTATACTGTGACTTTTGTGATATTTTTGACCACATACTATACTATGACTTTTTTGTGAGATTTTGATCACATACTATACTATGTCTTTCTTGTGATATTTTTGACCACATACTATACTATGACTTTTTTGTGAGATTTTTGATCACATACTATACTGTGACTTTTGTGATATTTTTGACCACATACTATACTATGACTTTTTTGTGAGATTTTTGATCACATACTATACTGTAACTTTTTTGTGAGATTTTTGACCACATACAATACTATGACTTTTTTTGTGAGATTTTTGATCACATACTATACTGTGACTTTTTTTGTGAGATTTTTGACCACATACTATACTATGACTTTTTTGTGATATTTTTGACCACATACTATACTATGACTTTTTTGTGATATTTTTGACCACATACTATACTATGACTTTTTTGTTAGATTTTTGATCACATACTATACTATGACTTTTTTGTGAGATTTTTGGGTCCATGTCATTGGTTCGACAGCCCATTGGTTTGACATCCCATTAGTCCAACTGTCCGCGGTGCTGAACGGCTCACAGCGGGCGTATGGTGCGCCACGACCGGCTTGAGGCGGAGCAGGCTCACGGCTTATGTGTTTGCCACTTTCTTTTTCATTTTAACCCACACCATGATCTTTTCCTGACCCTAACCAAGTGGTTTTTGTGCCTAAACCTAACCAGATCTTAACCACAGGGCATCATGATGATTTCGGAACGGACTTCGGAACAATGAGTTTAATATGGTCGGAACAATGGGATGTCGAACCAATGGGTTGTCGAACCAATGGGCAGTTCCCAAATGCCATAGGCTGGCGCTAATAACGTTAGTATGTTGTATTTTGTTTGGAAAACATGTTTAGTGTGACAGTTGTTTTATCGGTGAATCTTATGAGATGCAATGGAGCCAAATTGTGTGCTGTTACATTTGTCAAATGCTGCTGTTGTCCCTGACTTTATATGAGAAGAGGGAAAGCTCACTAGTTGCTAGGCTAATGTATACAATGTAAAACGCCATAGGCTGGCGTTAATAACGTTAGCATGTTGTATTTGCTTGGAAAACGTGTTTAGTGTAAGACAGTTGTTTTGTCGGTGAACCCTGTGAGTTGTAATGGAGCCAAACTGTGTGCCGTTACCTTTGTTAAATGTTGCTGTTGTCCCTGGCTTTATATGAGAAGAGGAGAAGATCGCTAGATGCTAGGCTAGTTTATACAATGTAAAATGTCATAGACTTGTGCTAATAACGTTAGCATGTTACATTGGTGGGGGAAATGTGTCCACATAAAGACAAATGTTTGTCTGTCAGTTCTGTGATTTATAGTGAAGACAATTTGTGGACTTGTGTTTGAAATTGTCTCTATTAAGCCATATTTAATATGTGTTTTGAATCGACTTTATAAATAAACGTTGATTTGAACTAAACTTTACAGCACTTAACACAGTACTCCACCGCCGACTAGTGTTTTGGAGGTGTAACTGCAGAGTGACACAGACACACCACCACAGAAGTAAAAATAACATGCAGATTTTTTTCCCCCACGACTAATCAATTAGTTGAAGATTATGTACGGCTTTAGTCAACCAAGATTTTCTTTGGTTGACTAAATCAACCAAAAATTATGTAGCATCCATGTTTAAGAATTTGTAGACACTCTCTTTGAAACATCCACATTGAAAGCATTGCACTGTCATACATATGAGCTACATGAGTCTGGAGAGATATGGATGTCAACTGTAACTTGACTGGCTGGGGCAGCCTGTAATCCAGTCCCATTAAAAAATATCTGTTCCAGCTTTATTTACATATTTTGCCCTTAACATTCATCTTACGGATGAAGTTCTGAGAGTTAATTAAAATTAATAAACTGGAATAACAGGCTTGGAAAAGTGATCTGTCCCTTGATTTAGTACTTCATAGAACTACCTTTTAATTACAGCCATCAGTCTGTTTGAATATGTCACTACCAGGTTTGTGCATTAAAAGTGGGGAATATTAGTCCAGTCTTCCTTGCAGAGTTGTTGGAGCTCAGTCAAACTACCTGGTGAGAGACAATGGACTGCTCTCTTCAAGCCCATCCACAGAAGGACAACTTTTCAATCCTTAAGCTACTGAGTTGTTTTTTTTTTTTTTTTGGTAGTGTTTTTAGGGTTGTGAACTACCCATCTTCAGCTGTCTAGCAGAGGGTCACAGGTCTTCATCAAGAATTTGGGTGTGCTTGGCAGCATCCATTTTCCCCTCAATCCTGACCAACAGCCCAGTCCCCACTAAAAAGAAACACCCTCACAACATAATGTTGCCACCACCATGCTTCACAGTAGGTATGGTGTGTTTTGGGTGGTGTATTCTTGTTTTTGCCAAAGATAGCACTTGCAATTTAGTCCAAAAAGTTCAATCTTGGTCTCATCTGACCATAAAACCTTTTGCCACATGGCATCACAATCTACCAAGCGTTTTTTTTCTTTTCCAAAGCAAAAATTAGACTTAGTGTGGCACTTTTTTTTTAGAAGAGGCCTCTTTCTTGCCACCCTGCCATGCCGGCCAGCTTTGAGTAAAGCTTGTAAGATTGTTGTCACATTCACAGACCGACCAATCGCAGCTATAAAGACTTGCAAGTTGCCATTAGCCTTTTGGTAGCTTCCTCCTAGCTCAGCCTTCCAGTTTGTATGGACGGCTCAATCTAGGCAAGGTGCTGGTGGTGCCACACACTCTCCACTTCTTAATGATGCTCTGAACAGTATTCAGAGGGATAATTAAAACCTTTGAAAACTTTTTGTGCTGTCCTAACTTGTGCTTTTCCACAACTTAATCCTGAAGCCCCTTTGAAAGCACTTGTGCAGCCACGGTGAATTCTTTTCAGTACCATGCACTACTAGTAGTAGTGGAACCCTGAAGGAACAGCTGGTTTTACTCTTAAGTAATCAAAAACACCACAGCTGATATCAAATGAGAGCCAGTTAGCCTGGTGTGTGGTCTGGAAAATGACTGATTGTACCTGAGCAAGTTTATAATAAAAGCTGATTACTTATGGGAGCCAGGTATTTTGTGTTATAAAATATAATAACTGTTCCTATTTTTTTATAATGTTATTTTCACTTTGATGGTAAGGGTTATAATGTTTTATTACAGCTAGGAAAGTTAGATTTAATTAATTTTATTTCCCCAATATAATGTGAGAAAAGGTAGGACACATTTTCTGTAGGCACTGGATATCATGATGATGATATTATATGATAGCACAGTTAAATTAAAATAGGAATGCTCGATAATATCAGCATGTCATTGGTTTCGGCCAATATTGGCATTAAAATGAAATATCAGAATTGGCCAACATGCTTTTTCTGGTGGGCTATCACATTAGTAAGTATGCATAATATGATGTGAATTCCACTACAGAAGAGACTTGATGATCACTAAAATTAGGTGGGGGAAAAAGTGTATCAATATATTAATAATGTTATCAGTCAAATGAGTTGTTACATATTGGCATATTGGATATTGGCAAAAAAATCTAATCTAATATTGTGTATCCACATATTAGCACACTTTGACCGCAAAATAGAGTGCATTAACATAAACTCTAAAAAAGTAATGGCTGTAGCCATCCATTGGTTTGTGGACTCACATTTTGAAGCCTTGATTTCTTGATTTTGGCATTGTGGCTGTCGCCATCTTAGATTTTTGGAGCCAAAAGTGACCAAATTTGGATGAGAGGGTGGAGCTAACCCCTCACGCTCACGATCACCAAGTTCTCTCATTAGCAGCTAAGCCAGTAGTACACACTGTCTATAGAAACACAGTGCACACTCCCTTCGGGGTGAAGAACAAATGCACTCTGCAGCGGCTGTCAATGCTATTGACTTAGCTGCTACGAGAGTCCGCTGGGAACAAGAGCTACTATACAGTGATAGCCTCTTGTTCAGCAGCTAACAGCAGCTAACGTTAGCTTGCCCACAGTAGTGAGCAGTAACTGCTGGCAGGCTGGTTTGCTGCATTTTAGGCCAGAAAATAGATCTGCTAGCAATGCAGTTTTAAACACCACTTTGTCTGTTTATTAATTGCTTTTAACTCGTTCCGAATTGCTTCTGAACCGTCCATGCTGTGTTTTGGTCCATACTTGACGGAGCCTTGTCCAGACATCGCCCTCTCTCTTCCAGCCTCTCCCCCCGGAGAGTAGAGTTGCCACCCGTCCCGTTTTTCCCAGAATTGTTCTCTTTTTTCATCAGCTGTCCCGGGAAAAAAACAATCTCTCCCGGGACACAATTTGTCCCGTTTTTTGGGGAAAATGAAGCAGCAGCAGGCCAAGGAGTCCATCGAGAATCAGTGCAATCAGTGCAACAGGCCCCGAACGACGCATTGTGCGTCCAAATCACACCTGTTCTTCTCTATGGTTTTTCTCCACAACCGTGCGTCATAGCAAGAAGCCACGCATATCTCGTGAAACAGCGGAATCGTAGCTTTCCGAAAGTTTTCACAGCGAAAAAAAAGGTAAAGTTACACTAAAATTATGTATAACAGAGCTTTCATACAGCTCTGCACACACATTACTCTTGGATGGATTACTTGCGAATGCAGGGTCGCACAGAAATGCCACGCATATCACATGAAAGCGCAGGGGCAGAGCTTTCCAATGATACCACACACATCATTGTGCTGTCATCCCATCACGCTATAAATACAGATCAATTGTCTACCAAATAAAATCCTGACGAATTTCTTTACAATCCATTATACAGATCTTGTTATCAGTCACTTCATATAGTGAGGAATATTGTATCTTACCACGTCTTAGGCTTGCGTGTGTTTCTCCCTGTCTATCCACATTTGTAGTCCGGCTTTCAACATGCAAATATCTCCATATTGTCCAGCTGACAATCAAACTTTGTATGACAAGACAAGCGCACTTTACCTTTGCGCACCCAGACAACTGCAGCCTAATTATGCATGCTGACAGGGCCGTAGTCACCATATACATTGAGGGGGACACGTGCAGAATGTCCCAGCATCATGGTTCTTATATTACCAGATTCCAGAGAGTCTCTCCTCTTCATATATGGCAAAATATGTTAACTTCCAACTTGCTATGGTGAGATACATGTAAAAATGTAAGAATTTAGGCACACAGATTTGTTTTTTTCATTGATATAAAAATTAATATAAAATACAGGCACATACAGGGACATGAAATGATGGCAAATCTGGTCTCCTATGTCCGAATTTCATGTTCATTGGTCAGTCTGAACTGGTAATAATGGCCGAGCCCTCCGCCT
This sequence comes from Epinephelus lanceolatus, assembly GCF_041903045.1. NCBI lineage: Eukaryota > Metazoa > Chordata > Actinopteri > Perciformes > Serranidae > Epinephelus > Epinephelus lanceolatus. The sequence continues at coordinate 33,917,003 of NC_135756.1, read as the reverse complement.
CAAACATTTGGTCGAGTGTCCCTTTTTTTCACAAATCCAAGGTGGCAACCCTACCGGAGAGAGTCCAGTGGTCGCCTGTGAGCCCAGCCTTCGAGATGTGCAACACTCCGTTAAATGTCATTCAGTTCATCAAAAAATATCCCAATTAAAGTCAGTAGTAGTGGGGCGGCATAGCTAAACTATCGTTCATTTTGTGATGAAAGCACCAAATTTGGTACACTCATTGCTGAATATATGTTGTACCAAATTTTGTGCTTTCATCACAAAATGAACGATTGTTGTGATATATTGAGCTAAGCCGCCCCACTATAGCATAATAAGCAGATATGTTCCATGTTATTTTGTTTAATTTCAACAACACAGAGAACAGCTTGAACAAGCTGCGTGTGAGCTAACAATCAGGGAGTTTACTCTCAGCAGTATGTGACTGTGCATGCGTGTCTACTTCCGAAACACAGCGGGTGGGGTGCGTTTGATTTATTGTACTGGGACGTTTGATTTTTCCACAACTGGACCACGGACGTCAAAAAACGCCGTTTGCACCGGGACAGGACAAACAAAAAATGAAACCACCGAAATTCCACACATTCTTGTGGCTGGCTCAAACGCTGTCAGCGTGATTTAAATAGTAAATATTTGTAAATAGTTTATTGCGGATGTTGATCAATGTTTTTTACAATGAAAAATAGGTAAAGAGGAAAAGAGAAAAAGAAAAAAATTACATGCATGGTTTTATCATCAAGGTTTTGTATGCCAGCACCCTAAACATTAAAACAAATATTTTACTGTACACGTTGTGAAGTGTTTTTATTTCTTAAATCTATGTTTTTATTTGTTTGTTTGGTTTTTGACTTTGCTTTTTAAAAATGCATGAAGCGAGGAAAGGTGAACAATATGAGTGAAGGTTTTGGTAATAGTACCGGCAAGAATTTAAAACTACTTTCACCCCTGGGTATAGCACAAAAAGTGTGATAGTCATCAGTGATTTATTAGATGATTACAGAAGTAGAACTTCATTCATTCTATTGGTCTAAAATTTGCAAGGTTTCCTTGATTGATATCTCAATATTTCTAAATGGACAAATGCCAGTGCTCATTTTTGAAAATTTTGCTAACCTGTTATTCTAAAATGTCAAGTTTTTAAAAACTAAAAGACTGTTTAAATGTGGTAAAATCTGTCAAAGCTGATCAAATAAAATATGTGCTGATAACACCATTTGATTCCTATCGATTTGATTTTAAGTGTCCTTACCAAGTTCAAGGGGTAAATGCATTATTCGGCAGAACGGATCATAGCTGCTAAGTAATGCACGCCCTGAATTACTGCGAAATTCATGCTCCAAGCCTAGAACATGGGGTCACTGTCAATGACCCACTGTCATTCTGAGATAGGTGAAAGGCAGGTACACTTTTAAGATTTGTCAGAATTCACATTTGGTGCAAAACTAATCACCTACCGCACGAATGCCTTGCCTTGTGCACAAATTACATGTTTACTATTAATTAGCATGTATCTCATCAACCTTATATCCTGGCCTGGTCGTCTTTTGTTGGTGTTTCTGACTGAAAAATGCCAATGGGAGGTAGTTCACATCCTGTAAGTCAGACTGCATGAAGGGTTTAAATAAAGAATGGCACCTTTAATTATTATTATTTAAACTTTACATTGTTCCACACTCACCTTGTGTACATCTGTCTCTGTTAGCATCCCCTCAGAGCTGTGGGTGATGGCCTGGATGCGGTCAGTCAGGCTGCTGTTGTGTTGCTCTAACCTTGATCTCATCCTCTGGAAAACAATGTCCAGGATATTGAAGGTGTCTGAAGTGACCTGCAGGCTGAAGGGAGGCCGCTGTTCCCTGGCTGACTGAAGGCTTGACTTAGGTGATGTGCAGTGGCTGTAGGGCAGATTGTTTAGAGCTCAGTAATACAAGGGGACTATGAATAACAGATGGTCTTTACAGGGCTGCATTCAAGAATCTACTTGAACAATTCAAAGTGACCAGTAAAGTTGGAGTTAAAACCTGTTCCAAGGTGAGAGTGAGACCAGAGCAAATCATGCTGTAATCCAACTTGAAATATAAACATGCAACAACACCTCTTCAGATGTAAAAAGTAATGCTTAAGATAAACTAGAATTACCGCCTTGTGGTTATATGTTTCCATGAACAAGTCATGTTGCAGTGACATTTTACATTCATGTCTATCCAGAATGTCATCACTTCATCATTATATTCTATTAGATAGTCTGTTAGATAGATGATAGATAAATGTGTCATAATTAATGTTTGAATTCTTGAGTAATGGCCACAACAGTTTTAAAAAGGTCATAGAGACCTTGAACCACCAAGTTCTAATCAATTCATCGTTGAGTCTAAGTAGATGTTTGTGGCAAATTTGAGGAAATTCCCTCATGACTTTTTGCGATAACGTGCTCACAAGAATGAGACCGACCCAAAGCCACAATGACTTTGACCCTTGATGACCAAAATCTAATCCTTTCATTGTTGAGTCCATGCAGGTGTTGGAGGCAAATTTGAAGAAATTCCCTCGAGGCATCACATTCACGAGAGTGAGATGGATGCAAGGTCACCCTGACTTTACCCTTTCACCGTTGACCACCAAAATCTAACCAGTTTATTGTTGAGTTCAAGTTGACATTTGTACCAAATTTGAAGAAAATCCCTGAAAGTGTTCATGACATATCGTGTTCACAAATATGGAACATACATACTTAAGCACGCACATATACGGATGAACGGACAACTTGAAAACATAATGAGAATTATGTATCGGCAGGATGTCCGTATTTCTACCTGTCACGGCCAAAAAATGAAGTCATAGGAAGGGACCACCACAAGTTTGATGGATCAGGGGGTTCAGCTTAAGGAGTTAGGGTTAGAGGAAAGAAACTGATAATAGCAAGTAAATGCTATAGCTAATACAGTAGGGCAACAGCCACTACAGCATAGGTCTGAGCCACATACTCCGTCTCTTTCTCTTTCTATGCTCACCTCTCAGTATGGTTACCCTCCTCTTGGAGTGAGGGTGGGTATGTTTCATCTGTTAGTGGTACTCCCAGGTTTCTGAGAAAACCAGTGTAAGAAACCAACTTAGAAGAACTGCCAGGTCTAGAACTGGAGGTCTCACAGAGCCTGGAAACACAAAGGGAAAGTCTGAGAGTGAGCTGAGAAAAACCCAAATTCAACCCCACACTGAGTAAAGGTCATAGTTTCATCACTTGACAGTCAAACATGCAATGCATCATACTGTAGCACCAAAACAAGTGGGGTTTTTTTCACCACTAAGCATGTATGATACATTGTAAAGTTTGTGGACTCAACCAGATTGTACCTTCAAATTATATTTTATCACTTGGGGGAAGAAAAACAAGTTTCCTCTCTGGCAACCTGACCAATGTTAGTCCAATATTTACTCTCCTTTTACTTCTAATTTGGTCTCCACCAACTCCTGAGAAAAAATTGCTGGCTCCACCATGTGTTGACCAGCTAGCTGCTTACTTTTTCTATCCACCATTTGGTGCTGAGCACATGGCACAGTGCCAAGTTTTTATATTTTTAGCTGAAAACAGCTGCCTTCTGCTGCTGGAAACAAAGTTAATGAGAGTGGGAAAGTCAAAACACTGGGTTAAAAAACCTCCACAGAGCTGAGGGGAACTGCAGAGGTGAAATGTTTTTTTGTCATTTTATACTTTGAGTAAGTTTCAGAGTCATTTAATTCATCTTTTTTAAAAAGAAATTATGAATTTGTGCAGCTTTAAAGGCAATAAAAGTTTCTATAAGACCTTACATGCACCAAAAACTACCTACTTTAAATGGGCAGGGCAACATTTTTTTCAGTATTTAATGAAAATAAAAAATTGCAAAGTCAAAGTGCAGTCCAGAGGGTTGAAATACTTCTTCATTTTCAAGTCATTCAAGCCACTTAATCAAAACACTGACAATCAACTGAACAAAAATGGGGCATCTTGATAGTGTTCCTGCCTGACACTTTTAGGACAGCGTTACACCAAATGACTTTTCAAGCAATTTCATTGTCTCAGACCTTTCCATGTTGGAATAAAATTATGACAGCGTTGGTACAGTTGTGGCGTGCTCCCATGATCTTAGCTGTTTAAGGTGGTAATATAACTCAGTCTGAGCTGTCTTAAGTCTGTCTTTTTCTCTTGATGTTCCAATAAACACAAACATGCTTAATATTATTGTAAGATTTTAGTCTTGGCTCATCTCTGTCATGCACCAAACAGTAAGCAGCAAACTGGGTAGATAGTAAACATTAAAGAGACATTGGTGAGATGCAAGACCATGAACAAGTCTCTGTTCTCTTGTACTGTAGTACAGGAAACTGGTGGAACTGTGGAGTGATCAAGAGTTGGTGTGTAACTGTATTCGTGGTGGGACATATGCATTTAGATGAAAAAATCATAAAAATGAGCTTTAAAAATATATATACATTTATAATTCATTTTATAATATGGTGTTAAGTAATAGCTTTTTGAAACACTTTCATTTGAATTCATGTCATATTGTAATTGAATTAGCAATTTTATGTATCTCAACACTGAGACCAAGGTTGTTGGACATGAACAAAAGTGGTGTTTGGACCAACCTGATCTCACAGAAATACGTGAAATGACCACGACCTCTTAACACCGCATTCCGTGGTGGCAGCACATAATGGGTTTAAATTACGTGCTGCCACCACGAAAACAATGCCAATGTAAAGTCAATTAGGGTCCTCTCCCGTGGTGGACACACGGATTCCCTGATTCGATCACGTCACGTCAACCTCGTTTTCCTCAATGATATCTTTAACATTCCTGTATACACACAAAACGCGGAAGTGTTCTTGATATTAAAACGGCAAATATATTCCTCTGTTATAATTTCCCACCAATAATAATAATAATGATAATAACGTGATAGTTCGGCTGTTCTAGATATTTGTTATAGCCTATTCAAATATTCAATCCCAAAAACGCCATTTCTAGAGAACTTGCTAAAATATCTGAAATGAACCATCATGCCTACTTTTTCTTAACATATTTCATCTAGGTGCAGTGTCATTACTAGTTCAGCTTTACTAGACATTTGATATATTCAGTAGCTGTATCTTTTTACGACCCTGTTTTACAACAAGCCGCAAAAAAACCTACTGTCCCAAAAACGCCGTTTTTAGAGTACTATCTAAAATAACTACGATTAGCCAATATCCTTGCTTTTTTTCTTAACATAGTTCATCTAGGTGCAGTGTAATAACTACTTCGGCTTTACTAGATATTAGTAAATATTAGTAGAACTACAACTATGTTGCTGATATGTATCAAACTGCATGGCGCGGTCCCAGGGAATTGTAGTTTTTTAAAAATCTAAGTGTTTGATTTGGAACACAATTTGGAAGTTGTAAATATTGAATTGAGAGTACACTGTGGACTTTAAGGGGATGGTAAACACATTTGTGAAATCAGATTTTAAATATCTAATTTCTAAATGGGTGAAAATTAATTTTATCCATATTTTATCCATATCTGACAGCACCCTCAGTTGTTGACTACACTGACATGATAGTTGAGGTCAAGAGCTCTCTATAACAGTTGGTTCCATGTCTGTACCCCCTTTAGTTGCTGAGTTATAAGCCCTCAAACATGCACTGAGGTCAAGGTTCAAAGGTCAATGGCTGAAAGCAGGATCCATGTAGAATCTTCATACTGACATATGTCACTCTCCAGGTTGAGACCTTTCCAATGATGTATTTGGTTTAGCTCTACGACGAAGTTTAGATTTTTTCATTTTTTGGACACAAGCCATGCCAGGTGTAGTTTCAGAGAGCACTTTGAAGGCCCCGTGTATAAAATGAGTTTTGTTTGTTTCTTTGCTTGTTTTTATCTTTTTTACTGTAGATAGTTACTAAAATGAGTCATCCTCAGACAATACAATACTACTAAAAAGTAAAACCAATAATAACAATAATGAAATAAGCAAAAATAATATTAAAATCATATTGAAATTTTAAAATCTATTTACAGAGTGGAATGGTAGCCTAATAGATAACTTAGATAATATTTATTATTGTTTAGACACTTTGTTATTGCTTAGATACTATTTAGCCTATTATTGTATTTACTTTTAGCATGTTCTACTTTTGAGTAATTTCCGAGAAGAACACTATTTGTCAGCTTTTATAATGCCTTTTTTTTTTTTTTTTTTTTTTTGCTGTCTCCAGTTGAGAGTGGTGATTTGCTAAATACATTCTACAATAATAATTAGATTAACATTTGGTCTATAATATTGTTGGCTATATTACGCATTTTAATTAAAAAAAACGGAAGAATAAAAGAAATAAACACCGAAATAATTACTGGAAACTTTTTTTTTTATTGATACTCCTCTCTGACACACACACACACACACACACACATTGAACACGCGATTGAATGAATGAATGAATGAATGAATGAATGAACATTGGAATTGGTTCAGCCACAATCCCGCCGGCTGGCGCGGTCACATTGAGATTACGTTTGTTTTTTATTACTAACAAAATGTTTTATATTGACCGTATGAATGGTTTCGTTTTCAAATAAATATTTGGAAACGAAAATATGCTTTGGTGTACTTTTACAGAGTTTTGCAATATGTATATAGCCTACCTGTATCAAAATGTATAATTTTCAGCAGCGGTTTGTGTGACAGCTGCCACGGTCGGAGTATAACCAGCGGGGCAGCCGTTCTGTGGCGCTGGCTTGGGGTCCACTCTCCCCTGGTGGAGTGGAGGGTGGCCAGGTTTCCAGGGGCAGATGGCTCCATGTGATGGTGTTTCCTCTCTGGTTCTTCCGTGCTCAGCCTTATTTTTATCTTCTTATTTATTTATTTATTAGTGGCATTTGGATTCGGTTACGGCAGATGGATGGCAAGCTGAAATGGAATGAGGCCCACAGACAGCGGACAGCAGCTACAAAACAGTAGTGGAACGCACCCCATCCACCCACAGCACAATGCTCTTAAAGCCCCACGCTATCAAAAGCTGGCAAAATACATTTATTTTATTTTATGGCCTTGACATTAACCTGTCATATTGTTGAGTTATCAAGGACACTTCCGCGTTTTTGTGTGTGTACAGGAACGTTAAAGATATCATTGAGGAAAACGAGGTTGACGTGACGTGATTGAATCAGGGAATCCGTGTGTCCACCACGGGAGAGGATCCTAATTGACTTTACATTGGCATTGTTTTCGTGGTGGCAGCACGTAATTTCAACCCATTATGTGCTGCCACCACGGAATGCGGTGTTAAGAGGTCGTGGTCATTTCACGTATTTCTGTGAGATCAGGTTGATTTGGACCCATAAAATTCTCCATAAATTTAGTTAAATCACAATATTTAGTAGGTCATTTTTTGTTTCAAGATGTGTAATAATATTGTGTTTATATTTATCAAGCATCCCACTAAAATAGCGCCTGTTGATAAGTTAAATATTTTTGACCAGTATGTATAGGTTAATTTTTCTGCAATTGAGTCTGGTAGGAGCTAGCTAGTGGTGTCGCTTATTTGGCGACTACGCCTAGTTAGGCCATCTCAACCCAACAGTGCAACTGTGGAAACATTTTGTGTACCCTCCAGACTCCCCCCAGGCTGCCCCATTGAGTGAGTGGCTCAATTATTAGCCTCAAACCCCCTTTAGCGTGTTAACTATGTTATCACTTTTAGCTCTGTTCGCACAGTTAGCAGTGTCAGCATGGCTGGTTGTACTTACATAGTAGCAATGCTAATGGGGTTTTGCAGGCCTGAATTGAAGCCACTTTATCACTCAGGCTGTCTCCGCAGCAACCAGCAGTAATCACAGAATAAGCAGTGCCGCTAGCTAGCTCTTATTGGACCCAGGTGGTGCACAGTGCAGAGCACTGATTGCACAGAATGTTTTCGCCATTCCACCATCAAGCGCAGCCAGTGAAAGACACTTTTCCTCCACTGGATTTGTAATTCAAGAACAGAGAACCCATCTCAATACAAGTGACTGTAGCCTGTGTGTGTTTAATCACGGGTGTGGGTTGGGTCGGGAGACTTTTATTAACAGGTGCAGGCGGGTGCAGCTTTGACTTAGACATAATGACAGGTACCTGGTCGGCTGTGGTACTGAGCTTTACAGTGCTTTGGAATGCAGTGCTAAAGCTCACTTTTTCAGGGGAGGGCTAAGCTAAAAGGAATTGCCTTTTGTATTTTATATAATTTTGTGCTGTTTTTTGTTTTTTCTTAAAAATTAACCAGTAAGTTACCACTTAATGGGTGTTGGGTTATCAAAAACAGAATTAACTGTCATTGACAGCCCTATACAGGGCTTTATGTGGCCTCAGCAGTTAACACTGTTGCTCATAGGTGGGAATGTGTTTGTCTGTTCATGTTTGAGCCCTCTGATAGACTGAGTTCTTGAGGTTACAACTTTGCTCTACTTAGCGTATTTCTTAAAATTACGGCTACATCTTTTTTTCTTTTTCCTTTTTTTTTTAAATTACTGCACTGTATGTCTGGGTGTGTTTCTTACTTGTTGAAGTGTGTGTCTGAGATGGGTACGCCATGGCAGCTTAAGACCTTCTTCAGATCTTCCTGTGTGATGTATCCAGTGTGCTGAGGGTCACACAGCTTTAGAGATGCCAGCACTGGACAGAGCTGCTCACACAGCTTGTCCACCAGTACATTCTCCACCTTAATATACAAGTGCACACACAGTGCACACACAAACATACAGCACACACACACACACACACACACACACACACACACACACACACAAACTGTGTATTAATAATTAACCCCTTTTTTTTTTTTCTTTTGATCCATCTTCTTTATTCTCTCTGTTTGATCTCATGGTGTGTGCTATGTGTGATATGGGTGATATTTGATCACAGTATGCTGTTAACACACTCACTGTTGTCCATGAAGCAGGTGCCACAGACAGTTTATCAGCACATTGTGTAGTCTGCCTCTCATCTGGTGCTTTTTGCTCCTCCTCAGGAAAAAAAAATCAAAAACATAGTCCACATTTTTCGCCTTACATGGAATTAGAGTGTGCGCATACACACACATGGTAAACAATCTTACAGTGGTTTCCTCAGGGCCATCCAGGGGCTCAGCAGTGGTAGCAATGGAGGGTTGTGGTTCTGTGTTGGTGCTGCTGGGGTTGAGTCTCTTCAGGTTGGCCAGCTGGATGACCCCGGTGTGTTCTGGGTCCAGTTCATTGAGCAGCTCTGTGATCTGTGACCGTCGAGCTCTCGGCCGGGCCCCACCTGGTCTCTCCAGCAAATGTCGCAGGTCTGCTCTAGTGATCCAACCTACTTCCCTCTGGAGAGAAAAGCCATGTGAGCGTTGTATAGTTTCACGGGTCCATGTCATTGGTTCGACAGCCCATTGGTTCGACATCCCATTAGTCCGACTGTCCGCGGTGCTGAACGGCTCGCGGCAGGCATATGGTGCGCCGCGACCGGCTTGAGGCGGAGCAGGCTCACAGCTTATGTGTTTGTCACTTTCTTTTTCACTTTAACCCACACCATGATCTTTTCCTGACCTGATCCAAGTGGTTTTTGAGCCTAAACCTAACCAGACCTTAACCACAGGGCGTCATGATGATTTCGGAACGGACTTCGGAACAATGAGTTTAATATGGTCGGAACAATGGGATGTCGGACCAATGGGCTGTCGAACTAATGGGCAGTTCCCTAGTTTCACAGGGACGTATTAGACATTAAAGCAGGGAAAGGTTTAATCACGGGCAGTGTGGTCAGGGCAGTGGGACCACAGCTAGAAGTGTCCACCACCATTATTACCCCTCCGGGAAAATGATGCCTGCGTTTTTTTTATTGGATTTTTTATATATACTTTAAGTATTACAAAAACAACAAAAAACAGAAGACAAGTAAGGTACAATACAGGACATTAACAGTAAGGCACACGAATTGAGCTGCAAATGAAAGTTGAAGACTGGTTAACTTTATGCAAATTAGCTAAGACGCGTTTGATCTGCAAATGACCAGGCACCGATCGAAAAGTAGATGTCCATCGCTTGTGTTGAACCCAGAGAACATCCTCAGAAACTTTTAGTTCCTACCACACATTCGTTCCTACTTCAAAACAACCAGCAAGCTGTCAAACTGATATGTTCAGCCTGAAGTAGCGCTGGAACCTCTCCCCATCCAGCCACACCTCCCGCACCAGCCGATGATATTGCCCGTGCTGTTCACAGTCCCGGAGGATATCGTGAACCCAGACCCGACGGCGGCGCAGGCACCACACGGCAGCACAAATTACAAGTGTCTTCTGCCATGTTGAATTGAAAGTGAAAGTGTGGAATGCTTGTTATTAGTGGGAATGCAATTAATTTGCTCTCCTTACCACCAGTTGAACTCATCGCACTGTAGGCACTCTAATCCAAAGCACTGACAGTGTTTCCCCTAGGTTTACAGCTTTGGGGGGAAATAACAAATAAAAAAATGTTGCTCATATTCGGTTCTGGTTCGGCCCACTTGACATGCTGCTGTGTTGTGCTACGGTGTGTTCAAGTACTGGAATTTGTTATTTACGTGACAACGCCTGAACGCAACACAGGCTGTGTGTGTTTAATGTTTAATGTCCAAATGTTTTCAGTGACCAAATGTGAAAGTTTCTGTACTCAGGAAAATGCACAAAGTCACATTTCTGTGCTCCAGCCAGTAACCTGCTTTGCAGCTCCTGCAAATTGAGAAGCATAATCGAACGTTCAGAATTTGAGGTCATGAGCGACTTGAGCTGCTTTCGCAGCCCCAAATATTTTACCAGCGGCACTGCTAGAGCAAATTCAGCTATTTTGCAGCTCTGGTAGCTTTTGGTGTGAACGTGCAGTTAACCTTAATGTTAGCCGTGTGCTGCCGACAGTTAGCCCTGTTACCGTGTGTGTGGCCAGTGGCATCTCACAACTGATCAGTTCACACTCCAGCAGCAGTCTGTGGTGGTGAGGCTGAGCAAGGTATATTTCACAGAATTGGTAGTTCAGTGTGCCAAGATGCCACAAAAACATTTGAAAGTATAGTTATACTACACACCCCTCCATTCATATGACCTTGACCTTTGACATTCAATTCCCAAATTCAGTTCATTCTCAAGTCCAAGTGGATGTTTGTGCAGTATTTGAAGAAATTCCCTCAAGGCCTTTCTGAGATGTCGGGTTCACAAGAATGACACAGACAATGTCACAGTGACCTTGACCTTTGACCACCAATATCTAATCAGTTAATCATTTAGTCCAAGTGGACCTTTTGCCAAATTTCAAGAAACTCCCTCCAGGCATTCTTGAGATATCTCGTTCACAAGAACAGCACAAAGGCATAAAAACTGTCTTGAAATGTCAGTTTGCTTATATATACATATGTTAACAGCTAATGATCTCTGGGAGAATGTCATAAATATGAGTTAAGAGATAAAGTCCAATACAACAATACAAACTATAATGCCTATATTGAAGGGCTGTTATATTGGGTTACATTATGTTGATGTTGTGTTCACTTCTTGTGATGATACAAAATATTTAAATGCCTATATGACAAGGCAGTGTATTATGATGGTACTAATTATGGCCTGGCACAATAGTGTGTCCATCTGATGTGTATGTTACATTGTGAATCATACACAAACAATGTGAATCATAGCAAGTCTTCGGAGCTCATGAATGCTTCCCAAGAGATAGTCTAAAAACCATAGTTGGCTTAGAACGTGCCTGAGTGAAAAACCTCATTATTGGCTGGCGGTGTGAGGACACTCTTGTTTGATCTCCCACCCGCTGAATAGATTATTAAAACAGTTGATGGATGGATTTTTTTCCCTCCCATGCCATTAAAAGGAGGAGATTTTGGCAGATAGATATGTGTGATTCATATCTGGGAGAGGCTTCACACACGTACACACACACGCACGCATACACATATACACACACACTTCCTCCAACTTGGAAGCCGACTGTTGTTTTGTGAGTGGCGGCAGCAACATCAAACATAACTGTGAATTAATGGAAATTCAACCCCCCTTTCCCCAAAGTTTAGTCAAACTCCAAAGTTTCATCCAGCTGAAGAAGACTGATTTGAAATTAAAGAGGCAGAACTGGATGCGGAGGCGTGTTGAAGGGGATGGCTGTCAGACGAACATATGGCTAGTGACTGAGTGGCTAACCAGTGGCCATATGCAATCATCTAATCATGTTTATGGCCATCAAAAAGCTGCGGATGATGATTGGCTCATCTGTAAAGCTGTCTGGCATTTATATTTAAAGCGTACACCTGAGCATGTGCCTTTGTCTCTTAGCAATCTGCTGAAATTACTCCCTTGTGTCCTGTCGGATCACATTCAAAATCACTTCTGTCTTGTCTATTACTACAGTTTTTGCAAGGCTGTGCACATAAGGGAGAGGTTTAAAGCACTTCAGTGTGTCTTTTGTACAAGTTAGACATTTATTACTCTACTATTTTAAACAGTTATTTACTACCATGTCCAGCAGGTGGAAGATCTCTTTCAGATGAGAGTAAGTGTCCTGGAGATCCAAGATATTTTCTTGGACAGGCTGCTCTGACGCCCTGAGAAAAGGAAAGAAGACAACATATCAGAATGGATATTAATGGCCGTAAATTTCTTATCTTTTGTCCTTACAATTCCATCTGTCTCTAACCAGTAACCATTGTTTCAACTCGTCATCATATCAAGTATTAGAAAATTGTATCCTTGTTTCAGCAGGAGCTGTTATTAAGATAGATGGTTGCCTTGTGTGATGTGTGTGTGATGAGACTGTGCACATTTTTTTAAAAAAAGTGCAGGTTTATTTATATCTCTCAACCAGCTGAACATTAAAGAGCTTCAAAATTGTTGGTAAATCAAAATCCAAAAGACAAACAATAACATAGCATGGTCATTGTAAAAAGGATTATGTACTTTCCAATATCCCTTGGAATTACAATCATCTTGTACAATTCTGCATTGGACTGTGGAGAAGTCACAGGTAAGGTAAGAGTGAGAGTAGGGCTGGGCGATATTACTATTACTATACTATATTTTTAGGCTATGTTGTGTGATACATGATATATATCCCAATATTTATATATATTTATTTATCTTTATATTTATTAAATTTATATCTCTTCTAACCTACTGTAGACTATTAAAATACAAAACTATCGAATGAACTACAGTTACAGTGAAGTTAAATAAAGTAGCTACTGTCATATAATAAAGTTAAACAAAATACCATCATAACAAATGTATTGGTAGGCTATGATTTAAAAAGTCAAAGCGGAACCAGTGGTGCTTTTATTTTGAATCAACCAGTTCATCTCGGGCCACAAGTGTTGATGTTTGTGCAGTGAACTTAAAGATTAAAGCCTAATGCAGATTTGGTCAGGCCAAGGTAAGCATATTTTTTTGATGTGTTCAATCAGGGTGCTATTCGGAGGAAAATTGTATTTGTTTTCAAGACATCTGTTTGTTTGTTTTTATTTTTGTTTTGTTTTTTTGTTTTTTGAAAGATCACGTTTTGGGTTTTCCTAACATTTTAAAGTATTGTTCTAAAATGGTTAGGTTACGTTAGAGACCATCTCTGGTTTGGGACAACAGAATACATTCTCTCTCTGTCTCTCTCTCTCTCTCTCTCTCTCTCTCTCAGTGTATTATTTTGTCATATGGATCACTGTACATTTATTATGTTGATCTGTACGCATGACATGATCCCTCCTCAGTTGCTCTTCCTGAGGTTTATACCATTTATACCATAGTTTTTCCATATCTGCTGTGAGGGTCTAAGGACAGAGGGATGTCGTATGCTGCAAAGCCCTCTGAGGCCAATTTTGAATTGTGATATTGGGCTTTATAAATAAAACTGAAATTAAAATTGAAAGAAAGGCAGTATTTGTGTGTGCAATTCTGCTATGAAAAGACAGAAGACAAAAAGAAAAATACGGAGGCGCAGATGGCTGGAAGATGCACACAATATTGTCTGTCTGTTCTGCAGCGAAGTTCAGTTTTATATCACAGCAGACTCAACACAAAAGAAAATAGAAGTGTGGTCAACATGTGATGACCTAACAACACGTGGAGCTTCCATGTGTGAACAGGGCAAAAAATATTTCAAACTGACCTGATGGTGTGAAGATTTGTGTCACCCTCTTTTTTGACTGGGCTCATGAAGTGGCCCATGAAGTGTTTCCACCTCACTCGCCCCATTGCTCCTACACCGTAACTACAAACACACAAAATCCATACACATGCATGAAAAATGTATTAAACAGAATAGATGATAGCTGGATTTTAAGATTTAAAGAGTAAAGGGTAGGGAGGTTGGGGCAGGGTAGGTTGGTAGAAACAGGGAAAACACAAATAAATTAAATATTGCTTTCCCTACCAGCTGGTAAGCTTCTGGAAAGAATGAGGGTTCATGGGAAATATAAAGCTGCTGAGAATGGCCCTGAGGACATCCTGTTCTACCAGGCCAGAGTGGGTGGTGTCAAAGGCCTGCAGTGCTTGCCACACCGGGGTAGAGTTCATGCACATCTGATAGGTAGAAGAACACAGTGATGTACAAACATTCATATTTTACAGACAGACCTCTCTCTTTGTTTTATTTCTCTCTCATCAATAAAGACAGGAAGTGAGTCATCTCCAGTTTCGGTTGCCATGGAGAACATCCCAGCGCGGCTCTAGGATGCAAGAGAAGAGTCATCCCCGACTCTGCCGCCTATCCCGCAAATTAGCCGTGATTAACACACTAACTCAGGAGCTGATTTTTCTGGGCAAACATTTTAATTAGAAGTGTTCCCTCTGCCGTTTGCATCCTGACGTGCCACTTAGAGCCAATTTAGCCGTCCATCCTCAAAGAGGATAATGCAAAGGAGAGGGCCAGATGGTGACACGCAAACAGGAGCAATAAAACACACAAGTCTGTACCTTGTCGTAGAAGAGAGTCTGCAGCTTCCTGTGTTGCAGGACTGATGGGGCATCACACAGACTGGAGACAGATTCCGGTTTCTGTTTCCTCTGTTTGACTTTCTCAGGTGGAGTTGTCCCTCGGCTGGACATTTCTGTAAAACACAATCTTTAGGGGCATTGGTGGCTTGGTGTTTAGAGCAGGTGCCCCACGTACAAAGGTGCTGTCCCTGCTGCAGCGGCCCAGGTTCACACTGTTGTCCTATCCATTAAAGGCAAAAACATTGCAGAGGAAAGTTGCAGCTGTGTGAACTGGCCGTCTAAGCTCAACTCAAGCCGGCTGATTGTGTCACCTGCAGCTCTGCTGGTCAAATCGGCAGCAGCTGGTTTTAGAACTTAAAGCAAGTCACTTGTTTCAACAGCCAATCGGCTTGTAGTGAAGTCCGATGGTCAAGTCAAAATGACCGCAGACAGCATGTTCGCTTGCTGTGGCACGTGTTCTGTCCCAGCTAAACTCTCTATTTGCGTCCTCATGGTGTGCCGGTGTCAGACGGCAGGTTGCTGCTGCTGGCTGTATGTGCTTAGGCCTCCCCCCACACACACATTCTCACTGACTGATTAATAGGTGCTGGTTTTTAATATCATTGTGGTGTATTTGTTATGAATGTAGTCTATCTGATTCTCTTTTTGTTTCTGTTTATCGCCGTTTCATCACTACTACAACTGCAACTGTAGCCAGCATCTTACTATCACTATCCTTATTCATATTTTAAGAAGCTACAAATTATATTCAGCCACAAAATAAGCCTGACAAGCTGCAAACAGAGGGGACATACAGAGAGTTGTTGCATGGAGATAATACACTGTCTCATCTAGGTGCATCGGTGTTTTTAGAATGTTGCAGAATGGTGCATTGTAAGTTGTTGCCTGTTTCAACTTATCTCTTTGAGAATCTTATGTCTGACCAGGACTTAAAGATAACTTCGGTATTTTTCAACCTGGGCCCTATTTCCCCATGTGTATGTGTGCGTATGATTCATAGGTACAACTCGTTTTAAAATTGGTTCAGTATCAAGGGAGGCGGATGCAACCGGGAGCCGCGAAACAAGCTAAAACGGTAACGGGGGCAAATGCGTCCCGTATAAGTTTGCACATTAAAAGTGCTTTTATTCACCACTGACCGGTTCAGATCGCCAGTGCTATCTCTGTAACTAGCATACTGAGCGTTTCCCTTACCTCTGGGCTGTGACGTCATCTCGCGAGAGCTTTGCTCCACTGTGTCTGTAGCTCGCTCTACTCGTGGGGCAGCCGTTTTCTTGAGGCTGGCAGTAGTCATCTGGGAGAAGTGAGCACTGCAGACCCGATGGTCTGCAAGGCGCAGTGTCTGGACAGGAGTGTTAGCATCCATTTGTAGCACAACTAGCCACAACTTCAGCATTTCGCCGTCCGGCAAAGGCAGCCTATGAAAGCTGTACGGGGTGCTGCGTGACATCCTGTTCTTGCAATTCGGATAAGCACAAACACGAACCATTGTTTTCAATCAATGCAGTAAAACTCTCAACTGTACTCCGGGACAACGAGTGCCACTCTGAGCGGCGCTCAGCATGGCTCCTCTGTTTTCTTCCGGCAACAAGCAAAGCTCTCGTGAGATGGCGTCACACAGCCCAGAGGTAAGGGAAACGCTTAGTATGCTATTTACAGAGATAGCACTGGCGATCTGAACCGGTCAGTGGCGAAAAAAAACACTTTTAATGCGCAAACTTATACGGGACGCATTTGCCCCCGTTACTGTTTTAGCTTGTTTCGCAGCTGCCGGCTGCATCCGCCTCCCTCAATACCGAACCAATTTTAAAACGAGTTGTACCTATGATTCATACGCACACATACACATGGGGAAATAGGGCCCAGGTTGAAAAATACCGAAGTTATCCTTTAACATGCTAAAATAATACAGCGACCATTTTAAACAATATTTGCTAAAGATGCATTAGCATCATTACTGTGAGCATGTTACTATCAGTGTAAGATGAGATTTATTTCACATTAATTTACTTATGTATATTTGGATGAGTTACATATTTAATTAATGGTAAATAAACCACATATCTTTTAATATTTTGTAGATAGAGAACTACATAACACTGTGCACACTGCCTCTAGCATTAGCAACTTTTAAATCTCATCCACTCTGGAAACATGCCGACATTCCAGGTTGACATTGTTTTGGAGGCAGTAGTGGGCTCCTTAAAGCTAGCTTGAATATGCTGGTGTCATATAAATCTAGAAGGCCTAAGGAATCCATTGGTACCAACCATTTTATGCTAGCTTGTCAGGAAGAAGGTAGAATAACACTCCAAACAAAAAACTGGTATGGCCATTTTGTGATCCCTCAACCCCTCACTTAAAGATATTTGAATGAAAGTGGGTTCTATGGATACCCACAACTCTCCCCTATACAGACACGCCCACTTTATGCAAATTTCATGCAGTTTTGGCAACAAACATGCATTTTTCCTTATACAATACAAATGTGTTATTTTTGCCTAGTCTATTTGAAACTTTCTGTGTACTGGGATCCCTAAACTGGAATGCACAAAGTGGAGCCAACTGGAAAGCTGTCAGACTCTTGTGGATTCAATGAGCCTAATTTCATTCATGTGTGATCATGTTAGTCCCCATAGGAGCCGTTTTATTGTAGTGACATCATCAAATTTTGGAGGGATTATTGACCATTTTTATCAATTCTCCAGTGATCAAAAGTACTTACATTTTGCATCAAATCTGTGTAACAAAGGGTATCAATACAAAAATGGCTGCAACAACTTATGAGACATAACTGAGCATGAGAATGGACATCATATAATTCCATCAAATTGCTTTAGCTCCTGTACACTCTAAACTTTAAACCCTATACTATACTATACACTCTAAAGTTTGAATAGGTGCATTACCAAAACACAATGTTTACTTTACTTGAGGAGCAAAAAAATCCAACACCCAAAGAAATAGATTTTGTCCCACTTCTCAAGAGTGAGTGATTATATTTGTTGTCAGTGTTTTGTTGTCTAACTGCTGTGTCAGTTATTTAAGTGGACCAAGTTCTTCTGGAGAAGCTGTCCCCATGCTGTTATTTTCCATTTGGTCCATAAGTAGTTAGCTGTAGAACTTTCAGTGTGACTCAAATCACATACTGTACTTCTGCACTAGGCACTTAATATTCTGAGTGCACAAGTGCGCTAGGTGTTCACACTGCATAGTACGGGAAAATGCAGTGTACTACTGCCACATTCAAAATGGTCCAATGGTGTGGAATGATGGACACTTCTCACCCTCAATGTTCGGCAACTTTGTGACGTAACAAACTTCTCAACTTTTGACATGGTGGCTGGGGACAACAAGGAGCCTGTTAGTTTACATGTTTTTTGCACTAAGTACTAATACTGCTGTCGAACAGAAGTCATCAGTAATGTTTGTTGGGTCTGTAATGATTTGGTACCGTGAAAAATAATGCTAACATTAGCAATCGTTAGCCTGCTAACTTGTTCCTAGCTATGACAGCACAATATAGAAAGCACTGATTTTGTGGCGTGTGTTTGGTATATGTGCGAGCACAGATAGCGGTCAAATGTTGGCAATAATGCTTTACCATCAATCTGCAATTCAGCGTTTAAAAAGAAGACAAAGATGAAAAGATAATAAACCGACAAAGATAATAAAAATGTCACTTCTGTTTGAGACAACACCACCCTGTTTAAATGAGTGCACCATGTAAAGAACCTAGTGCACATAGTGTTCTACATTGAAGTGTACTAGAGGGGGCATGCAGTTTGAGACACACTCATTAACAATGCTGTGAGAGTAAATGATGTTACAAAATTAGCATTTAGTAGGCCTACAGCTATCAGGGCAGTAGACTCATTGTTAGCATCTCAGTTTGTGTTCCCTGCTGCTGTCAGTCGCATTCTCTAAATCCACATTGAAATCCACTGTATCCATACCTAGTTTAGTGCAGATGGGCGCAATCCTTAAGTAATGGCTGCCCCCAAAGCCTAGCTTGTCCAGGAACACTTCATAGGAAATGGTGGATGTGTTGTTGGGACTGTAGTGATTCCACAGCCTGGGAAAAAGCAAGCAGATTCTGGAAGTTCATATTTTAAATAAATGGTACAGTTTCACAGGTGACCTATAATGTCAAGAACATCTATGTCAATGACGAGATGAGAAAAGAGGTTATGCTTTATGCTTGGCTCTATCTATTCTAACACAGCATAAGTGTGTGTGTGTGTGTGTGTGTGAGAGAGAGAGAGAGAGAGAGAGAGAGAGAGAGAGACCTGAGCGTTAAAACCAATTAAAGCCATTGAAAATGAACCTGTCACACACAATCCTCTAGAGCCGCGTCAAAAAAGTTGAGGAGCATTTCTGGAGTGGATTTGACTGCAGGGCCCGAAGTTTTAAAAGTCAATTAGCGCTCCCTCATCCTGAGACAAACGCTGACCACAAAGTTAGTGCAAGTGATCTCGTCCTAGCTGACAAACCACTTCCCACCACTGGGAATACTGGAAAGAGTCAGGCCTGTGCTGGTTGGATGAGAGCTGTGTGTGTGTGTGTGTGTGTGCGCGCGCATGTGTGCAATAAATTACTGCATGCACAGTAAAAAAAAAAGTACAACTTTTTTAAGACAGAATGTGTCTGTCTTAAACAAGAGTGAACACATTTAGCTGTGGAGCTCAGAATAAAATGTACGTGTGTGAAAGAGAGAGTGTGTGTACATGATATAATACAAAGAACAGTGAACAGTAGTGAAAGGGACAATTAATTAGTTAAGGCATTATATTGCAAAACAAAACCTTACATGATTTTGTCATTGTTATTCAAAACACAGTTCAGGAACCATTGATAGTTGTTTAGTACATTGATTGTATGACATACTGTAGCTCATTTTCATTCCCAAGCTGTCAAAAACTGACGCTGTGTCACACCCCTCTGCATGTGATACCAACACCTATGTAAGACAGCCTTTGGTATCTCTATGAGATGCACAGGACTTTCAACTAACTCCATTGTAAACTCATCAGTTGAAATACTTGACACTCAGGGCAACTGACATAGCACAAAGAGCGAGAAAGTCCATGTGGGGTGGAAGGAAGGGAAGGTGGCTGGGTCAAAAACACAGACTTCCAAAACATTCTGGTTTTTCTAAACCTAACCAAGTAGTTTTATTGCCAAAACCGAACTGCGACCGATTGACAACTTTGTTGCGAGTTTCACCTAGGAGACAACTGTGCATCACACAGAGATGTCAAAGGATGCATTCCCCATTGGTATCACACACAATGGGCGTGAGAAAGTGTAGTATACAACTTGGTTGGTTTCTGACGACCTGGAGGCATTAGTATGTGACGACCTGAAAGCATCAGTATTTGATGACCTGGAACTGCTGATATTTAACGACCTGGGAGCATCAGTATTGACAACCAGGGAAGCATCAGTAGATGACCTGAGAATTTCAGTATTTGACAACCTGGAAGTATCTGTATTTGAAGACCTGGGAGGGTTAGTATTTACAACCTAGAATCATTAGTATGTGATGACCTGGAAGTATCAGTACTTGACAACCTGGGAACAATAGTATGTGACGACCTGGGAGCATGAGTATTTGATAAACTGGGACTGTGGACTCTTGATGACCTGGCAGCTTACTATTTGACGACTGAGGAATGTCAGTATGTAATGACCAGGGAAGCATCTGAGAGTGTCGGTATTTGACGACCTGGAATTGTTGGTATTTGACAACCTGGAAGCATTAGTATGTGATGTACTGGGAGTGTTGGTATTTGACGACCTTGGAGCATCAGTATTTGATGACCCAGGACCATCAGTTTTTGATGACCTGGGATGAGAACCCACAGATGTTAGGGAGGAAATAATAAATAACATATAAATAATATCTATAAACAGATTTGTATGCAGAATCTGTAGGGGACAATGTGACAAGGTGTTGGTATCTGAAGTGTTCTGGTTTCTGCTGGTTGTGTGTTTGTAGTCCGAGTGGTATTGACCAATCACTTTTGAACAGCAGGTAAACAGTCACTGTGGAGAGGCAGAGCACATTGGCTGTAATGTAATCTCAGAGCTCACTGGCTACCATCTGACGATGAATTAGCTCTTTATTATTTTTTTGTTGTTGTTTTTTAACCAGCATTCATGTGCAGATATCTGTTTATAGAGATTAACAGGAATGACGCACATGGAAGAGGAAGTCTTGGCTCAGATATCTGCTGGCTACTCATGATACTTATGAACCTGAAATATTGGCCTTCTCCCCTAGAGGCTTTATTGTCAGCAGACGATAACCGATAAGTTCTGAGATGGTGGAGGAAATACTTGGTCATTTGTTACACTAGCCAAATTTTTTTAAACTAACTAGCAACAGCAGCAGTACCATGGGTTGGGCATGTTTATTAAAGTAATAGTTCAACATTTTGGAAAAGACGCTTTCTTACCGTCTTGCCTAATGCTACAGAAAATGAGAAGATCCAATGGTTGGAAGGTCAATACCACTCTGTTTATAGGCCTGCATTAAATATAAGGCTACAGCTTAATATTTAGCCAGTTAGCTTAGCTTAGTATAAAGACTGGAAGCAGGGAGAAAGAGCTAGCCTGGCTCTGTCCAAAGGTGAGAGAACCACTAGCATGTCTGACATGATCATGAGGTTGCCAGGCAACAATGTACATAACTACAATGTACATAACATTTAATTAACTATTCATCAAGTAGCACATATGCCATATAGCCAGGCAAAGATTAGTATCACAATACTAACTCTATCAACCCGTGATTTTTAGGGGATTTCATTTCAACTTTGATAAGCAAATTTAATACTGGATCCAGATATGATAGCATGGTACTGAACCCTAAGCCTACTCACTGCACTGGAATGTGTGCGCACAATTGCAGGATTTAAAGTTTGTTATACTAAAGCATTATGTCAATCCGTAGACTGTGATGGATGCTGGAGACAACCTGATCTCACAGAAATACGTGAAATGACCACGACCTCTTAACACCGCATTCCGTGGTGACAGCACGTAATGGGTTGAAATTACGTGCTGCCACCACGAAAACAATGCCAATGTAAAGTCAATTAGAGTCCTCTCCCGTGGTGGACACACGGATTCCCTGATTCAATCACGTCACGTCAACCTCGTTTTCCTCAATGATATCTTTAACATTCCTGTATACACACAAAACGCGGAAGTTTTCTTGATATTAAAACGGCAAATACATTCCCCTGTTATAATTTCCCACCAATAATAATAATAATGATAATAACGTGATAGTTTGGCTGTTCTAGATATTTGTTATAGCCTATTCAAATATTCATCCCAAAAACGCCGTTTCTAGAGAACTTGCTAAAATATCTGAAATGAACCATCATGCCTACTTTTTCTTAACATATTTCATCTAGGTGCAGTGTCATTACTAGTTCAGCTTTACTAGACATTTGATATACTCGGTAGATGTATCTTTTTACGACCCTGTTTTACAACAAGCTGCAAAAAACCTACTGTCCCAAAAATGCCGTTTTTAGAGTACTATCTAAAATAACTACGATTAGCCAATATCCTTGCTTTTTTTCTTAACATAGTCCATCTAGGTGCAGTGTAATAACTACTTCGGCTTTACTAGATATTAGATTTATTCAGTAGATCTAGCTTTTTACAACCCTATTTTACATGCATACAAATGAACCTACTGTCCCAAAAACGCCGTTTCTAGTGTATTAGCTAAAATATCGAAAATTAGCAGACATCTTTACTTTTTCTTACCATAGTTCATCTAGGTGGAGTGTAATAACTAGTTTGGCTTTACTTGATATTAGATATATTCAGTAGATCTATCTTTTTACAACCCTATTTAGAGCCCTACTTTGCAAATCAGAAGAACTACAACTATGTTGCTGATATGTATCAAACTGCATGGCGCGGTCCCAGGGAATTGTAGTTTTTTAAAAATCTAAGTGTTTTTCCCAGATTTGGAAGTTGTAAATATTGAATTGAGAGTACACTGTGGACTTTAAGGGGATGGTAAACGCATTTGTGAAATCAGATTTTAAATATCTTAGATAATTTCTAAATGGGTGAACATTAATTTTATCCATATTTTATCCATATCTGACAGCACCCTCAGTTGTTGACTACACTCACATGATAGCTGAGGTCAAGAGCTCTCTATAACAGTTGGTCCCATGTCTGTACCCCCTTTTGTTGCTGTTATAAGCCCTCAAACATGCACTGAGGTCAAGGTTCAAAGTTCAATGGCTGAAAGCAGGAGCCATGTAGAATCTTCATACTGACATATGTCACTCTCCAGGTTGAGACCTTTCCAATGATGTATTTGGTTTAGCTCTACGACGAAGTTTAGATTTTTTCATTTTTTGGACACAAGCCAACTGTAGATAGTTACTAAAATGAGTCATCCTCAGACAATACAATACTACTAAAAAGTAAAACCAATAATAACAATAATGAAATAAGCAAAAATAATATTAAAATCATATTGAAATGTTAAAATCTATTTACAGAGTGGAATGGTAGCCTAATAGATAACTTAGATAATATTTATTACTGTTTAGACACTTTATTATTGCTTAGATACTATTTAGCCTATTATTGTATTTACTTTTAGCATGTTCTACTTTTGAGTAATTTCCGAAAAGTTATGATAAAAAAATAAAAAATTACAGACTATAGGAGACAACCTCTTCAGTGTCTCATGTCAATTAATTAACACGATTTGTCGGCTTTTTATAATGCCTTTTTTTTTTTTTCTTTTTTGCTGCTGTCTCCAGTTGAGAGTGGTGATTTGCTAAATACATTCTACAATAATAATTAGATTAACACTTGGTCTATAATATTGTTGGCTATATTACGCATTTTAATTAAAAAAAAAAAACGGAAGAATAAAAGAAATAAACACCGAAATAATTACTTTTTTTTTATTGATACTCCTCTCTGACACACACACACACACACACACACACACACACACACACACATTGAACACGCGATTGAATGAATGAATGAATGAATGAACATTGGAAGTGGTTCAGCCGCAGTCCCGCCGGCTGGCTCACATTGAGATTACATTTGTTTTTTATTACTAACAAAATGCTTTATATTGACCGTATGAATGGTTTCGTTTTCAAATAAATATTTGGAAACGAAAATATGCTTTGGTGTACTTTTACAGAGTTTTGCAATATGTATATAGCCTACCTGTCCTAATTTTCAGTAGCGGTTTGTGTGACAGCTGCCACGGTCGGAGTATAACCAGCGGGGCAGCCGTTCTGTGGCGCTGGCTTGGGGTCCACTCTCCCCTGGTGGAGTGGAGGGTGGCCAGGTTGCCAGGGGCAGACGGCTCCATGTGATGGTGTTTCCTCTCTGGTTCTTCCGTGCTCAGCCTTATTTTTATCTTCTTATTTATTTATTTATTAGTGGCGTTTGGATTCAGTTACGGCAGACGGATGGCAATCTTAAATGGAATGAAGCCCACAGACGGCGGACAGCAGCTACAAAACAGTAGTGGAACGCGCCCCATCCGCCCACAGCACAATGCTCTTAAAGCCCCACGCTATCAAAAGCTGGCAAAATACATTTATTTTATTTTATGGCCTTGACATTAACCTGTCATATTGTTGAGTTATCAAGGACACTTCCACGTTTTTGTGTGTATACAGGAATGTTAAAGATATCATTGAGGAAAACGAGGTTGACGTGACGTGATTGAATCAGGGAATCCGTGTGTCCACCACGGGAGAGGATCCTAATTGACTTTACATTGGCATTGTTTTCGTGGTGGCAGCACGTAATTTCAACCCATTACGTGCTGCAACCACGGAATGCGGTGTTAAGAGGTCGTGGTCATTTCACGTATTTCTGAGAGATCAGGTTGGCTGGAGAGTTTAATCATTTTTGGAGTTGGAGGCTGGTTTGCAGCCTGTCTGATTATTTCACTGACTTCTTTTAATCAATGTCACACTTTCCCAAATCCCAGCAATTAACTAAATACCACGTGACTGATACTAATAGAAATGATGGTCAAAAATAAAACCCAAATATGAATAAACCATTTTTAAGTACAGTACAGACTTCCTTTACTTACTCTGACTTGTTGGCTGGAAACGTTTCTTACGTAGATGTAGATGCAGTAATGAATAGGGCTGGGTAGTGTTTAAAAGATATCAGTATCAACACCAGTTCCCTTAAAGTGATTCCGATATTAATAATGTACTTTATTGAATACCCGTAATGTAAATGAAGTGATGCATAGTCATAGCCATACTGTCTTGGTGGCATCTCGGCAAACTGAACAGCCAACCACCTCAAATACATTGCTCTTGTCTTCGCACACACATAGTGACAGGGCTAATTCATATTGTTTACTCATCGTTATTAATGGATTTCTGGACAGAGTTGAGCTATTTCAGAGTCGGTGTGAGTTTGTTGGAACCTTTAAATGGCTCAGTGTTGAATGCTAGCTGCTGTCACTGTGTTAGCTCATGCTAACTTTGCAGATGTTTAACTGACACGGAGGAGAGCTGTTGCAGACACAGCAGCAACAGAAAATTTGCTGATCCAGCAGGGAGTTGGGAAGGTTCAGGATCAGACCCCCAGCATAAAATAGGATCGAATGCAGGTATAATTTGAATGGTGACATTTTGATACTACTTGATAATGGGTTATTTCAGCTGATATTTTAATATCAAGTACCAAAACCCAGCCCCAGTAATGAAGTGCCCTAATGGTTTTTAGGACAAGTGAATGTTGGCAGAAATCCCGGCTTACTAAGCTGTCAACCAGTCCTCATGTGTGGTGTGAGTGTGGACCAGCACAGATTTTATGTATGATCTGTTGTGTCAAACTGTTGATGTATACTACGAACCCCACCTCTGAAACTCCTTATCTGTCAGGTGGATGCAGTAGTTATCCAGTATGCGGCGGAACTCATGCTGTTGGATGTGTCCTTTGCTGTTGCAGTCAAACAGGCTGAACACTCTGATCACAGTCCTCAGGTTGCCTCCGATCTGCAAGGTTCACACACAATGATTGACAGCAACAGCAACACTACACCTCAGCGGCGCCTGTGAACTCCTGAACCCAAGCAACTTGTGAGGCTCGGCTCGCCGGAGCTTTCATCTCTGTGAACATGGTTATTGACATGCCTGCCTTGATCTGTGGAAGCCCGGGTCTATTCCCCAAAGTGCTGACAACTGATGAGGTGGGAGAGAGCAAAGAGGAGATGCAAAGATGGCTAGTAGACAGATGACATAGAGAGAGGAGAAGGAGGAGGGAGGGCACTGAGGTGGATTATGGGTCAGTAAAGCACAGACAGAGAAGTTTAAGGTTTAGAACAGCAGCCCGAAATGGATGTGTTCTTGTGTTTCATGACTGCAAATTGGGAAATATACCTACAGGTGATCTGATCTGAAGTCTCTAATAGATCAAACCTTAGATAGCAAAAGTCAAACTAAATTAATCTCAGAGCAGAGATGTTTCAGCTGCAATGCGGATATTTCTGGGACATACATTTAACTTTAACATTAAAGGTTAAAGTAAATCAACAGCCCATTTTACACATTTTACGCCGCTACAAAGTCCCTTCTTTATGTTGCCTTTGCATTTTTCACCCAGAACCAAACAACTGCGGCATCATGCCGCTCCAGTGTGTGATTATAGACAGCATGCCCGCATCGCAGAATCAAAAGAGGTGTGACAGGCATGACATGTAACACAACAGCGTCAGCCTCTAGTGTGACATATAACATAAGCGTAGCAGGGTTTTATAAACAATCAATCAATCAATCGATTTTATTTATAAATAATGACTAATGACTAATGATGGCAGCAGCAGCAGGAGGCATCTGGCAGGACCACGGCAGCAGCACAACCACACACGTCACGCTGTCCAGGCACCGCTGCGATATGAGTTAATCTGAGAGACAGTGGAGCACAAAGGCTCCGGAGAAGAAGCCGAGTTAGTGACATCCAGAATGGCCGAGTTAGCAAGATGCAGTAATAGAATACGAGAGAGAGAGAGAAGGAGAGAAGGTGCCCGGTGTATTATAGGGGGGGTCCTCCGGCAGACTAGGCCTAAGTCAGCCTAACTAGGGGCTGGTACAGGGCAAGCCTGAGCCAGCCCTAACTAGCTTATAAGCTTATAAGCCTAACTAATAAGCTTTATCAAAAAGGAAAGTCTTAAGTCTAGTCTTAAATGTGGAGACGGTGTCTGCCTCCCGGACCGTAACAGGAAGATGATTCCACAGGAGAGGAGCCTGATAGCTGAAGGCTCTAGCTCCTGATCTACTTTTGGAGACTTTAGGGACCACGAGTAACCCTGCGTTCTCAGAGCGCAGTGTTCTGGTGGGATAATATGGCACTATCAGCTCACTAAGATATGATGGAGCTTGACCATTTAGAGCTTTATAAGTTAACAGTAGGATTTTAAATTCAATTCTGGATTTTACAGGGAGCCAGTGCAGAGAAGCTAAAACAGGAGAAATATGATCTTGTTTCTTAGTTCCTGTTAGTACACGTGCTGCTGCATTCTGAATTAGCTTGACAGTTTTTAAGGACTTACTAGAGCTACCTGATAATAGAGAGTTACAGTAATCCAGCCTTGAGGTAACAAAAGCGTGGACCAATTTTTCTGCATCTTTTCGGGTCAGGATAGGCCTAATTTTCGCAATATTACGCAGATGAAAAAATGCAGTCCGTGAGGTTTGTTTTAAATGAGAATTAAAAGACAAATCTTGATCAAATATTACTCCGAGGTTACTTACGGTAGTGCTAGAGGCCAGAGCAATGCCATCTAGAGAAACTATGTCATCAGATAAAGAGTCTCTGAGTTGTTTGGGGCCAAGAACAATAACTTCAGTTTTGTCTGAATTTAACATCAGGAAATTGGTGCTCATCCAAGTTTTTATGTCTTTAAGGCAGTTATGGAGTTTAGTTAATTGATTACTTTCTTCTGGCTTCATCGATAAATACAACTGAGTATCATCCGCATAACAATGGAAATTTATAGAGTGATTTCTAATGATGTTACCTAAAGGAAGCATATATAGAGTAAATAGGATTGGTCCGAGCACAGAACCTTGCGGAACTCCAAAACAAACTTTGGTACGTAAGGATGATTCATTATGAACGTCAACAAACTGAAAACGATCAGATAAATAAGATTTAAACCAGCTTAGTGCAGAACCTTTTAGGCCAATTAAGTGATCCAGTCTCTGCAGTAGAATTTGATGGTCAGTTGTGTCAAACGCCGCACTAAGAAATAATAAAATAAGTACAGAGACAAGTCCTTTGTCTGAAGCAATCAGAAGGTCATTTGTAATTTTAACTAGTGCTGTCTCAGTGCTATGATGCACTCTAAATCCTGACTGAAATTCCTCAAATAAATTATTATCATGGAGAAAATCACACAGCTGGTCTGCGACTACTTTCTCAAGGATCTTTGACATAAAGGGAAGATTAGATATTGGTCTATAGTTGGCTAACACCTCTGGATCCAGGGTGGGCTTTTTTAGTAGAGGTTTAATTACAGCTACCTTAAAAGACTGTGGTACATAGCCTGTTAATAAGGATATATTGATCATATCTAATATATGAGTGTTAACTAAAGGAAAGACCTCCTTAAGTAGCCTAGTTGGGATGGGGTCTAAGAGACACGTTGATGATTTAGATGAAGAAATCACTGCTGTCAATTCTTAAAGAGAAATTGGGGAGAAGCAATCTAAATATATATTAGGTCTTACAGCTGTGTTTGAGATTAGATACCATCTGAGGACAGGAGGTCATGAATTTTGCCTCTAATAGTTAGAATTTTGTCATTAAAAAAGCTCATAAAATCATTACTGCTAAGGGCTAAAGGAATACAAGGCTCAATAGAGCTTTGACTCTCAGTCAGCCTGGCTACAGTGCTGAAATTTAACCTGGGGTTGTTCTTGTTTTCTTCTATTAATGCTGAGTAATAGTTTGCTCTGGCATTGCAGAGGTCCCTCTTATAAGTTTTGAGACTGTCTGTCCAGATTAAACGAGATTCTTCCAGTTTGGTCAATCGCCAATTCCTTTCAAATTTTCGCGATATTTGTTTTAACTTACGGGTTTGAGAGTTATACCAAGGAGCGAACTTTCTTTGCTTTTTTAACTTCTTTTTAAGAGGAGCTACAGAGTCAAGTGTTGTTCGCAGCGAGCCTACGGCGCTATCGACAAAATGATCAAAGTCAGTACAGGAAACCTCTGTTACTGAGGGACTTGGTATTGAATTTAACGACGGAGTAATCTTCTCCTTAAATTTTGCGACAGCACTATCTGATAAACATCTAGTATAGTAACTGTCGCTGAGTGGCGTGTAATCGGGTAAAAAGAAATCAAAAGTAATCAGATAATGATCCGATAGCGAGGGATTCTGTGGAAAGACTTTTAGGTTATCAATTTCAATTCCATACGTCAGAACTAGATCGAGGGTATGGTTAAAACAATGAGTGGGTTCATGTACACCCTGACTGAAGCCAATGGAGTCTAATAATGAGATAAACGCGGTAGCCAGGGAGTCATTATCAACGTCGACATGAATGTTAAAATCGCCTACAATAATAACTTTATCTGATTTAAGAACTAAACTGGATAAAAACTCTGAGAATTCAGATACAAATTCAGAATACGGGCCAGGAGCACGGTACACTATAACAAATAAAAGTGGCTGCGAGGTTTTCCAGGTCGGATGTAAAAGACTAAGAACGAGGCTTTCAATGGCATTTACATGACAGTAACAATCATTTACCATCCCTGTTATATGATAGCTGATCTCATCCTCTGCTCAAAGGAGGAGCTCCCGGACCTCATTGTTTTCCCAGTATGTGCACATTTATGGCCGCTGTTCTTCTTACTTGAGTTAGCTGCTAACTGCTATCAGCTACCTTTTAATTCTCCTGCGGTGGGGCGCATGCATAATACGTCGTCAGAACGTCACACCCATGCTGCCCATGATCCTACCGGCTGTCCAGTTCATACCATGCCCCCAGGAAGTACACTGGGTTTTGAAGTCAGTTTCTGTTGTGGCCATACAGTGGTATTACAATTTCCAGGGCCTGTGATGGCAAAGAAGCATCTGTAAATTAGTGGATAAATAGCATCACAACCCCTGTGAAATGACTAGTTTCATATCAGAATTTAATCCATTCAGTCCGATGACATTAAAGTGCAACTTGCAAGTTAAATTTTTTTAAAAATATATACATAACCTTGTCTGAAAATTACCACGAGAAGTTAATTCAGAATTTATTATGGTTTACACGACATAAGGGCACAAATTCAGAGGAAAAAGTGGCTCTTTTTAGCTCCTCTTCTAAAAACGCTTTTTTTTCAACATCGCCTGATACTACGTCACAAGAGGGACTCTGCGTCCTTGACCCTGTCTCTGTCCAATGCGCAGTAGTAGGTGGTAGTGAGTCTGAGTGGTAGTAAACTTGTGAGTTAGTATTTTTTCGGTTGTTAACAGTGCATTTCACCATTTGTGATTATGCTGAATTATTGTGTTTGTGCAGGTTGCACAAACTCGAGTCTGTCAGGACATCAAGTCCCCCGTTTTCCGGACACAAGTAGTTTTCGTGCCTGGGTGCGTTTTGTGCAGGTGAAGAGGCACGATTTCACGGCTTCATCTGTGACCAAAAACACGGTCGTGTGCAGTGCTCATTTTGGACAGGAGGATTATGTTCCTGGCAGAGCCCGCCCACCCTTACACATACCCCCAAGGCTCGGGTCTTCCCGTATGTGCGGGGCCGCGAGCCTTGGGTCTCCCTCTCCGTCTCGGTGGTATGTGCGAGGGCGGATGGGCCCTCCGGCATGAGGGTTGATGGGCAGTGTGAGGCATGTTATGTCTGGTCTGGGGGTCAGATTCTCCACCAGAGCCCAGAAGGCATCCACCTCCCTGCAGCACATACTCTCCACAGCTGAGGACATGGGCTGGCAGTTCCCACACAAGAACCTATCATACATAAAATTATCAGGAAATCTTCGTATCTCTCTCTCTCTCTCCCTCTCTTCCCTGCGGACGTCAATACACCACAATGCGGAGTTATAACACGCATAGCAAGATACGTCTGATACAAGCTGATATTTGCGCATTAGTTTCTGTTATGGGTAAGAAGCATTAGTTATCTAATACTGGCAGAACTATTGGTAGCTTTGTTATAACCTAATACATGAAACTTAATGTTGTGATGTGAACACAGTGTTAGACATCGTTAGCTGTCGTTAGCTAACGCTGGTTGCTCACCAAGACACCTGCCCAGTCCTCCACTAGGACCCGGGGAACATAGAACATAGTTCTATTTCTCTCCTGTGGCCATTATTTCTCCTAACCCTGATCTGTTCCTGGTCTCTTGGATGCCTAGCAGGCTCATAATTATAAGCCTGTGGGCCGTCATATGCATATGCATATGAATGTACATTTTCAACCTCTTAAGTCTCAAAACTAGTACTGGGATCCATGTTTATTAATGTTACACTCAATCGAACTCGGCCGGACTCCCTTACACTACATCACTTCCGGTTAGTGGGTTTTTAGATGCGGAAGCAAAATTCTCTCACAAAAACGACCCCAAAAGTCACTGTAGTGTGAATATGTTTTTGTTTTTTGTTTTAATCGAGTTTCTACATTATTTTCCTACACATTCATTCACCATGGTCTCCAACCTGCAAGTTGGGCTTTAAGTCTAGAGGAGCGGCAAGATTAAATCATTTTATTCCCACTCAAGTTAGTGGCCGTTTGGCCACTTGGTAATGCTTTGCCACCGTTAAGTTTCCAGTGCGATTGCTGTATGGGCCGCACATCAGACCCAGATCATCCAGGTATAATTTCATACGCAGCAACTGAACCATTTTGTTTTCATTTGGCACTAAGCAACTCTCACAGGAATGAATAGGGCATTAAGTTTATTGCTATATCCTGTTTTCCTAATACAGCACGGAGCACAGAGAAGCAGTCAGAGCTACAGGCTACAGTGAGGCTAAAAACAGAGTTCATGACGTTTTTCGAAACAACTTTTTATGTAGCGGCTGCAGCATACTTGGATCATTATGGATGAGCAGTATGGAGGTACTTTGTGGATTCAATTATGTGTTCTTGGACGTTAGTCTGGGGCGCCGTCTACCATTAGGTGTGCTAGCCGCTCCACCCGCCGATCTCCGCAAGGGATGTGAGCACTCTAAAACTTCACCAGGGCCTCCATCAGCATATGGGTGAGTAGATAATGGCTGAATTTTCATTTTTGGGTGCACTAATCCTTTAAGACCAAAATTTTGACAATTGCTCCTTTTCTGAGAATTTGGCTTCCCCCTGCCTGGCTTAACAATGCTGTCTATGGCCATGTGTAAATCTGTCCTAAAACCACGTAAACGTTCATTTTCAAAGCCATGAAACTCACCGAGTGGTCAGTGGTGTTCGTTGATGTTTTGACATAAAAATCATAGCAAACTGTGGTTTCCATCCTTGTTTTCGCTGTTCATCTCAATTGTGGAACTATTTTTTCAGCTGCCTCACACCTATGTGTAAACTTCCGGTAGTGGTGGTGGATGGGTCCAACGGGAACTGCCCATTGGTTCGACAGCCCATTGTTCCGACCATATTAAACCCATTGTTCCGAAGTCCCGTTGTTCCGAAATCATCATGATGCCCTGTGATTAAGGTCTGGTTAGGTTTAGGCACAAAAAAAACACTTGGTTAGGGTCAGGAAAAGATCATGGTGTGGGTTAAAATGAAAAAGAAAGTGACAAACACATAAGCCGTGAGCCTGCTTCGCCTCAAGCTGGTCGCGGCGCACCATACGCCCGCCGCGAGCCGTTCAGCACTGCGGACAGTCGGACTAATGCGATGTCGAACCAATGGGCTGTCGGACCAATGACATGGACCCGGGTCCAACAACCACCGACTTTCACCCGGGAGGTTATTTTTATGTACGCATGTGTTGGCTAAACGTAACCACGTGTGTTTGTTGTTGAAGGAAAGAAAACTGTACATTTCCTGTGAAAACTAAAGTGTATTTTGAAAACAGACAATGCATGTAATAGGCTGAAGTTGTTGTTGAAGAACGTCAACAACCAATGCACCCAGGGTACCTTGCATGCCCCATGTCGACATAGACAGTCCATGACCAAACCCTGATATGTGACGAGGTTGGAATGAGAACGTGTTGGATTAGGGAATGTTAACTGCAGGTCTGTGACTGGAACCAAACTCTAGTATTCTGTATCTGACACACTTCATTCATTCCCCACTCCACCCACCACCCTCCATACGCTTACTGCATAAAGGACACATTACTTCCCACATGGGTACTGAAGACTGGCACTGGATGCAACTCATGAGCTGCAGAACCATCCAAAATGTACATAATTCCTAGGTGATACTGGGCTGCATTTAAAAGAGGTTGCAATATTGGCCCTCCCTAGAGGCAAACAGATATATGAGTCTAACTCTGACTAACACAATGAGCAGTCTAGGATCAGAGCAGCAGAGCGCTGAGGAGCTACAGGCACAAAGAGATTATACATGTGTAATTTGGATCACCCTCACACCCTGGGCTGCTGGATGATGAGGCTTTGGATCAGGTTAACGTTGTTAGAGCTCAGTTGCAGTCATATAGTCAGTCTGAGCGAGCGCCCCGGCCAAGTCCGGCCTGTTCCACCTCCCAGTGTCTCCGCCATGCACCAGCTCACTCCGTAGCTTGGGGCGGCACGCTAACCACGGAGGAACGAGAGCAGAGATACTAAATATACCCCCGGTGACTCTTGGGTAATCAGAGTCTTCTGTCGCCCAGAGAAGTCTCCGTCTAATTGCACTCTGATTAGACGAGCTGCCAAGTCTCTCAGTGAAAGGCGTGGAGGGAGCCTCCCTCATGTGCTGTTACACTGACATTGTCTCTACAAAGACACAAAATAGAGCAGATGGAGTAAAGTCAAGTAAAAATATACAAAATGCTGACCTCTGAAATGTTACGGTTCACTCATCCAGCAATGCACCACACTAGGTTTTTATAAGTCCAGATTTAAACAACCTAAGTTCTCTCTAAACCACAGCTGAGGGTTTCTTTTTCCTTTTTTTTTTGTACAGCAGTAAAACTTTGAAAATATCCACTTTTTGTAATCTAACAACTTCAGCTACTGTTCAAGCGTCTTTACAAGCATAACAATTAGCCCTGCATTTACACCACCTTTCATTCTGCCAGAGTCAGGGGAAAGAGAAGAGGCGCTCCACAGCAGCCGTGCGTTTAAAAAAAGATCAAATGAAAGTGAATTTATTA
The DNA here is from genome assembly GCF_041903045.1 of Epinephelus lanceolatus. Classification (NCBI taxonomy): domain Eukaryota; kingdom Metazoa; phylum Chordata; class Actinopteri; order Perciformes; family Serranidae; genus Epinephelus; species Epinephelus lanceolatus. The sequence goes on along the minus strand of NC_135756.1, from coordinate 33,882,693 downwards.
AAGGCAGATATAAATATGATTCTCTCTCCCCCCGATCTCCCTCCCTCCCTCCCTCCTGCTCCAACTTAGAGGATTCTGTGCTAATTAGAAATGTGTTAAAATCACAAAGGAGGGAGAGAGGAGATCATACGGTATTAATGAACAGAGACAGAGGGATATCATCCAATCTCCATCTCTATCTCCATCTCATCTCTCCCTCTGCACACACACTCCCCCTCTCCTTTTATCTGCCTTTGTTTCCACCTCTTCTCAATTCCCTTGCAAACTTTGTTTCCCTTTCTTTCTTCCCTTTTGTCTTTCAGCCCATGCCTCCCTCTGCCTTTTTTCTACTACAAATTCCTTGATAATCTATTTTTTATCTCCAATTTCCCCCCTTTCTCCCCCCCCCCCCCCACTCTCTCCACTCCCCCATCCTTCGGCAGTGCCAGCGCTCCATTAGGCAGCTGTGTTCTGGTTGGCGTGGTTGGAGGCCTGGCGCTGTGCCGCTCTCGGAGTGTCTCAGCAGCCCTCGCCCATCCGTCTGCCCACCCAGCCCCATGGTCCTTAATTAATGAAAGCTCTGTTGTTTTTGTTTACCGGCCTGTTATATGCTAATCCAGCAAGCCCTGCATGTTCATGCCCATCCTTTCTCCATGTCTGCTTGTTACCCTCTCAGCTGATTAGTATGATCTCTACAGCCGTGATCCAGAGTCAGATCTGATCACCGTCAGATCGCTGTGTATTCTTTTGTAAATTTAAATGGTCAGTTCACGCAAATGGCAAAATAACACATTTTCTCCCTTACCTGTAGTGGTATCTAACCATGCAGAGGTTGGTAAGGTTTTATCTGTCGTAGTATTGAGATATCTGTCTTCACCCAGTACAGTGGAGATGAATGTAATTTTTTTTTTTTTTGCATTCATTCAGCATTTGTTTCAGAAAACAGTGTTTCCACAGTTGCTTCTAAACAGCATATAGCAGTGATCCACAGCAGGACCAGGACAGCACCTCACATTCCCACCCTCACACGAGTCCTTATACCGTAAAGCACACGCTACCTCTTCCTCTCTCACCAGAGTCCTCTGCTCTGTCAGATCGGCATGTAAAGAAAGAGTCGCCAGGTTTAGAGGACTGCGTTGGGATTTGGATCCCAGGGGACCCAACACATATCTTACAGAAGCTAACAGTCTTACATTTGCTGCGGGTGGGAGGTCAAATCATAAAATGCAGGTCCTGGGATACATTGGAATGCAACAAAATTAGGAGTGCAATTCCTTATCAGTGTGTTAAAGGTATGTCTCTTGAAAGATTTGTCCCTCTCTGTGTGCGTTTCATTCGGGGTGCGCATGACAGCATGTGGGTTCACTGGCTAATCACCATGAAGTTAGGTAAACTTTTGCTTACATCATAGGCTTTGTCACAGCCTCCTCTGTTGCTGTTGTTGCAGCTGTAAAACTGTGGATAAATAGTTTCGAGCATCACAGCCCCCACAAAATGATTTACTTCACTATCAGAATTTGATCAACTCGGTGTGATAACATTTAGGAAGTCTAGAGGACTTTGAATTGAATTACTTGATCCCCACTCAGGTAAGTGGAGGGCTACAAAGGAAGTTAGCTGCTCGATGGGCAGAAGTTAGCCAACTTTCAGTGAAACATAGGATATATTATTAGAGTTCCTGATATCCCATTGGAAAGTGCTGCAGCATGGAGATTGTCGGGTTTACTGTCCAACACCTGTACAATGGCTAGCAGGATATTAGTTCAGGTGGTGTCCATTTTCTCCATCTTTCCCCAATGCTTACTGATGTTTAAAACCTCAGGCTAGCCCACTAGCAGAAATCAGCAGGGAGTAAAGTTTACAGACTGGGGGGCTGATCTCCTCATTCCGATGAGTGACTCACAGCCACACGCAACCATCATCCAACACCAACCACAAAAAACAAAACTTGCGAAATAGTCGTAAAAGCCTAAATTTATCACAAAAATGTGCTTTTTTGTATAACAAGCTAATTATTCTAAATCATTTTAATAATAACATATATATAAGTTGAATGAAAAGTTTTAAATCATAGATAAATCAGAGTCCAGTTCAATAAAGTAATAATCAGCTGTTTAAGTGATTATTTTTGAAGAATGCTCATAATGACTTAACAACCTGCATCATCAAACTGATAAATAAGAGCTCAAGCATCAAGCTAATGTATTGTTGCAACTAGGGCTGTTAGTGACTTGAATTGAATTATGGTCTGAACATTTTTTTTAATCACATAAATTGTTTTTTGTCTCTTCAACACACTCTTACTTATAGTCTATCCCAAGAAAGATCTCTGTTTGTCCCAATTATGTTTTCTGTCTCCTTGGGATGATGGGACTTGGTCTGGAGTCATGCTTTTTAGCCTGCGCAAAATTGATGTGACACAACAGAAAAACATTAGCCACTGCCATTGGTGAATTTCATCTTATTTGCCGATAGGCAGATTTCAGCCAACAAGGCAAATATTGGCTGATACCAATATGCAGCCAATAGATTGGTGCATCCCCGCATTAAACTGTTTTGCTTAGTTCACTTGACCTGTTTTAATACAGGAAAACATCTTCAATAATTTGTAAAGCGTGAAACCTTCTCAGCTGGGTGTAATTAGAGTAATGATTAATGACTCGTGATGTGTTTGCATCTCCAGCCTCCCGCCTCACCTGCATGTTTGTATTAGCAAATACTGTTTGACTTGGCAGGGCATACGGAAGGTAAAAAGGGTCAGCTTTTTTCATTCAGACACTTTTTTTTTGCAAGAGACAAACTCATGAAACCTAAATTTGGCCTTTAAAGCACTAAATCAAACTTAATAAACTAAAGAAGAAACCTGCATCATAGAACATGACAGGATATCCGTGTTTCAATAAATATCTAAGTATAACACTAATCCTCACGTGTCAGCACTGTCTCCCTCCAGATTTTAGCACTTGAGAAATACATGTGATGTAATTCTGACATTATTAATGTCACAGGCAAAGCTGCATTTCAGTTTTTTCCATCAAACTGTGCTGACTTATAAACAGTGTGTAACGACATGGCTTTAAAAGACACTCGACTCTCCTCTCGCTGTCAGCCAGAGCTCTGCTGTGCCTGCTCTAACCTTTCCTGTCACTATGAATTATGGGAAGGAGACAAGCAGAGGGATAGGACGGCTCTCTAAAGAGGAGGGATGAAAGAGGGAGATGGGAGAGAAAGAGAGAGACGGAGAGTTGGAGGGGAATGAAGGGAGACAGTCGGATCACAAACAGGAGCGGAGGAGGAGAAACGACTAAGTGACAGAGGGAGCGTGAAGAGAGGAGAAAAGAGAGAAAAGCAAGAGAAGATCAGACAGCGATCACAAGAGAGCGCACAGATGAACTTTCTTTTGTCTGTCAATTAGAGGGCTAATTTCTCTCTGGTTGGGCTCCAGAGTGCCAGAGACAGGCGGCATTAAAGTGGAGCTCAGAGGGATAATAAGGGGCTCTGGGACAATTCTGCTGCTGTCGCTTACTATCCAAACATTAGTATTACAATGGCGCTGTATAACCTAAACAACATGGAGGGTCTACAAGAGGGCTTCCCAGGAATGCTGGGCTCCTGAAATACATGCAGATTAGACCACAGACCCCCATTTGATGAAGATTTACTCCTGGGAATCCCTGTATGGGAAGCTTCCTGCTGTTGGGTCGAATTTTTCAGGAACAGCTTGTGAGAGGGAAAACCATTAGGGAGAGACATTTTTACACATTCTAAGTTGAAAACAATGGCAGATTGGCCATCGGGACGTTCAGGACGAATCCCGATGGGCCGGTCACCAAGTGGGCCGGTGTGGGCCAGTGGGGCCAGCCTGGTTGTCAAAGAAAAAAAGAAAAAAAGACTGCCGAATGTCAAGCTAGTTGCTAGCTGTCAGTACTGCGCGCCCCTCCCATATTGTTTGTTTGCTGTGAGATGTTCAGAGGGAATGTAGGTGTCAGTCTTATGTTTTGATGCCTAAAGGAGGAGATAAGAGCGGCCTCTTTCAATACGAAAGAGGACCTTGTTTTTCTTGAAATCTGATTGGCTCAGCCGCAGTCATCAGTCATTACTCATGGCAGACCAGGCTAGTTTGACAGAAAACATGGATAAAGCCAGCAAAACAAGAAAGACTGGCGCGGAAAAAACTCGAATAAAAAAACTTAAATCTTTACAAGAAGCAAAGTGCTCCAAAATAACCGGCCTGTTTGGCCGCGGCGTTGGTCGACGGGCTGAGGCTGCTGGTGTTGCTAACGATGGATATGGAACTGGAGCCGACAGTACCATAGCAGGTGCATTGATGTTAGCTAACGTTCGTGAGTGTGTAATGTGCAAGGTTGGCTTTGGCAAATTGCGTATTTCTTCTAGGTGTCCGTTTTAAGAGGCCAACTAGCCCACTATGTATTGCAATAAGTCATTATAATTTAAACCTGTACTAAAAGAAAATATGTGCTTGCTTTTTTCCTGTGGATGCATGCAATTAACGTTAGGTGGTGCTCCCAGTCCCAAGTACAATGAAGCTGAGGGACAGACTAACCCCAATCGTGATGAGGAGGAGGATGAGACCAGAAATATGACAGGTGTGATGTGAAGGCATAGCCTATGATGCATTACATTTTAGCCAGAGGAAAACCTTATTAGTAGTTTTAAGTGGGATTTTTTTGTTGTAGTAATAAGTTGACTAAAAGTTGACTATAGGGCCTATTGCCCAATTTATACCTCCTTAGTTCATGGCTGTGAGCCATGGAGATATAAACTGGGCTATGTAATACAAGAGCAGGGCTCGGCAGGGCAGGGCAGACAATTATATTGTGCATAAAATTAGATGCATTAGGAGAGAGTCATATGCTATGTTAAATAATAAGCACATAGCCATTTGTGGCCAATTCATTATTGCATTTATTTTATAGTCTGGAATTAAACAATAACTGCTGATTTTCATATGCAGTTGATTCTGAGGACAGCATTTGTGTAGTGTGTACTGTACAAGCAAATAGAGGAGTATAGGTAGAAACATGTAGGCCGGTGCGTGGGCCAGTGTGTGGGCCGGTGCATGGGCTAGTCTGAATGTCCTGGGCTGAATTTGCGTCCCAGTCCGTCCCTGGTTGAAAATATAGATTGAAAATATTTATTTTTCTTGGAACGCCAAGATTTGAATCCAAGAACCCACCAGGCCCCTGCACCAGTTTCCCAGTGACTAGGGTTGAGCTGAATACTTGGATTAAATTAGTATTAATCAGATACAGATACAAATACGAGTATTACACGAGTAAAATGTGTCAGCATCTGCGCACATGATGAAGAAAAATCCTAGCCTGGTTCCAGACCATAGACCCCGCCCACTCAACTGAGTAGGCTTGCATTACTGGTCTGGCATACTTCAATGAATTTGCGATTTATCTCGTCCAAACGATGGACGGACCAATGAATGCCGGGGGTCTAGCGATTAGCCAACCAGCGCCACGCTGATGTCAAGCTGTACGCCGGTGGGTAACTGGTGAGGATAGCAACAATGGCGACCGCTACAGATCCTACAGACCACATTAGCGATGCTATCGAGGTATTTCGCCACTACTCGCATTAATGGAGGACCAAATTAAGGAAGCTGCTAAACTGGATTTAACGGTGATGCAGCTGGGTGTGCACGACAACAGAGACATTTTAAAAGGGCAATGCTCGCTTGTTTTCGGCACCCCTGAGGCATGGATACTAATGACGTCAGATTCTGGGTGAGTCGTTGATCTCTACTGATTGGTTAGGGAAAAATCAAATTCCCTCCCCCTTGTAAATCGCCTTCAATGGAAGCCATGTCAGTCTGAAGGTTCTGGGAGCTTCAGTCTGACACTCAGGCTAGAAAAATCCCTCATTTGGGTAACTATGTTTAATCTCTCACTCTTTTGATCAAAAATTTCCTTCGCTTAATTTCTTGTAAAAAGTTTTCTAATAAATATAGCAACTTCCAATCAACCCATATCAATCTCAGTCTTAAAGTTCAACTTCAGGTTAGGCCAAACCCACTTACAATTTAAACACCATTCATTTCCTGACTAAACCCCGCCCATTCAGAGTACAGACACAGATAATGGTGTATTTGCTTAAAAATTGTGGCCACCCTCAAGTTTCCCCCCAGGGCACACTGCTGAATAAGCAGCTTATTTTGAGCTGGAGAAAACCTCACACACTGTTAACTATCACAGTTAGCTCTATGAGTCCAAGAAGTCTGGGGCTGTTCATAAAACATTCTGGCACCTAACAATGCCATAATGTATTTCACACTACTGAAGCTGCTCCTCTTTTTGGAACCACCACAGAGTCGGTAATAATTTAGCTTTCAGCCATGCTTGTTCCCGTGGGTAACAGTATTACGTCGTTATGTCAACAAGTCAAAATATTGTGAGTATCACGATATGAATTTTTCATATCCTTAAAAATGATGTGGGTATTATCGGGAACAATATGATATGGTACACCCACATTTTTTTAAGACCCGAATTTAAACTGGCACCACGAATTAGTTTGTCAACCTGACCTGACCTCTAGACACAAGATCTACAGCAAAACCCAAAACCACAAATCCTTTAATAACCATGCACAGTACAAATAATTCAGTTAAGCAGCACATTTAAAGTGCTCAGTTGGGATATTTCCTACATGTGAGACTAAGATGTTAAACTTTAAATTGAAAGTTACTCAGTAAATACAATTCAAATGAATATTTTTTGCTGTTTCTCATACTATTGAGCAGCACATCTCCACAGTTAACATGCCTGTGTATAACGCATCTGATTAAAGCAGCTCTCATATTTCAGCTCAACGTATTTCATAGAACAGTTTGTATGATATCCCACGAAAAATGTTTGCACAACAGTTTGTATGATATCATACAAATTTGCACCCCACAAATGACATTACGTCCTTTATGGAAAGTTATATAATTAACCTTATGTTATTAAGGTTAGGTTTAGGCAAAACCAGCAACCACACTTCCATCCAGTACACTTTTTAATCACATGTAAAACAGGCAGGTATAAGATCGACAGAGCTTTTTTAGCTGTGTTTCACAAAGTGGCAGATTCAGACAGACAGGCAGACAAAGATTAGTTACAATTTCCCAAAATGGGATTAAAATGACAAAAATAACACACTCATCCATCACAGAGCAGACAGAAATGTGATTGAATGTTGGTGCTGCCTTTTTTTTCATAAATGTATATTTTAACACAATTCAGCTGCTGCTTGGCTTAAAAATATTGGTCTTTTCCAAAGTCTTCAACTTTTGACAGCTTCAAATCTATCAAAATACAATGTTCATTTAGATACATAGTGATAGAGGATACCTCTGTTGAATAATATGGGGTAATTTGATTTTTATTACAGACAGCAGAAAGGTGACAGAATATGTGGAAGGGAAACTCAAACAGGGGATGTGGAGGTTCATGGTCAACATCTTAACCTCTAATTTACAGGGGTTATTTTTCATTGTGACATAATTTATTTGACTTTGCCAGTTTATTTAATGTTCATGTTCATTTAAAGCTAATTTGATGTCAATTTAATTTGAACTTGAGCACAAATCCACCACCTCAAAGGTCGGGGTCAAAAAAACACAGGACTTTGACCGAGTGGTTTGTGCCCTGTTTATAACAAAAAGTCAATTTTGAGTTATTTTAAGCTACAGATTGTGACATGCCCAATCACATTTCTTTTCCTAAATCTACCTTAACCTGCAGGGGCATTAATTCATTTCATGGTGCTAAATTGTAAAATATACTGTGTATGGAGTTTTTCTCAAGGTGTCAGACAAAATGTTATACTAGGATGCATTGCATGCAAATGTAGCCCACGAAGCGAGCATTTCACGTGATGCGATTACATACAAAGTCATTGCAAGGACGTGAATAGATGCGAATTCAAGTCAGGTTATGCGAATGATGCAAAAATGCAATATCTATGTGAGTTGAAATTTTTCAACTAGCGCAAGAAATTTTCATGATGCTGTGTCGCAAAAGCCTGTTAGTATTGAGATCTGGTTGAGATCATACTGATGTAACCAAGAATCAGAAATGGACGAAAAAATTGTTGCCATCTGTGGCACTATGACTTAACATCAGTATTGTACAGAGGTAGAAGAAACAAGGAGAGGGTTCGGAGTAGGGCCGTCAACACTTAACCATCAATCGGTTAACCATTACTGGTTGGCTGTTAATCAGTTACCTGGTGAGAATATTTTTGACCAGTTACACATGTCAGTCTATAAGTTAATATTGCAACTCTTCAGTTTACTAGACTGTGCACCACCCAGGACTGGTAGGAGCTAGGCAGTGTTAGCAGCACCGCTCATTCAGCCAATACTGATAGTAACACCATTCCAATCCAACAGTACTGCCGTGGAAGCTGTTGTTCCCATTATTCGATCACCCCCAGCTCACCCTGATGAGTAAGCGGCTCAGTTTGGGCCATAAAACCCCACTACCATTGTTGACTATATTATCACCACAACATGTTCTCTTAGAACGGCTCATATGATGCATGCACAATATTTCGTATAATATCCTACGAATTTGCAACCCACAAATGATGTTACATCCTTAACGTACAGTTACATAATTAACGTAAAGTTACTGAGGTTAGGTTTAGGCAATAAAAGTTACTGTGGTTAGGTTCAGAAAAAGAAACATGGTGAGGACATACCTTAAAATGACTCAAAGTTCACTCAAAGCTCACACGAATCCAAACACACAGCTCCAGGGGAAAGTCCCGGGCAAAAGTCTGTTTCTCTGTGAACCATCCACGACACCAACCTGCCTCCTTACAAGCACTTGGGACTGCTTCATTGTTAACTGCTGTCAGCACATTGGTCACATGACCACAGCCTTTCAAAATGTGTGGGATATATACACATTTGGGTGCATTGCTTTTTGTAGCAAAACATGTGAGAAATTGTGAGAACAGCCTGACCACCGGTAGCAGTGTCAGCAAGGCTAGTAGTGCTAAGATATTATCAGTGCTAAAAAGGTTTTACAGTTTACAATGAAGCTGCTTATTCACCAGGGCGACATGGGAGGAGACAGGAGGGTAGGCACAGTGTTTCCACAGCAACATGGTCTGCCACCAGGAGGGTGTTAACAGCTGTAGTCACCAAATGTTTGCTATGTCCAGACCCGGGTGGTGAGCAGTGCAGAGTGGCCAAGAAACCAATGAGGAAACCATGTTTTTACATGCTAAGGCCACAGTCTGACAGCAACAGAAATTAAAATAAAAGCAAAACATTTACATCACATAACATTAAAATATCACAACTTCTAACTAGATCGCCCTTTGTAATGCAGCGCTAAAGCCTGCTAAGTCAAAGGAGAGCTGAACTAAAAGGAAAGGCCTTTTGTATTTTATTGGGTAGAGACAAGTGCTCGGATGAAACGAGTTTCTGGTACAGATAATGTACTTTTTATAAGTACCAGTATCATTTGAGTAAAATGTATCAATATTCGTACTCCTAGTATAGAAAAATGATTTGGGTCGCTGTGTTCAGTCTCGTACTTATGTGGTCAAAAATGATTTGGAGCTCAATTCTGAGATTGTTCTGTAAATAGTTTTCTAAAAGATTATAAACATAGGAACGTCTGACCAACTCATATAAATTTCAGGCAGAACCAAACTTCTGGCTAGGTCCCATCCATTTCCAACTTACGCCCCACATACATCCGGTTCAAACCCATTCGTACCCATTCCGAGTATAAATACAGATTATTTTAGTTGGCTGAAAGGATACAGACAGATATGGATAATGGTGTATTTGCTCATCCCTAATATTTAACTTCCTTTTTTTTTTTCCTTTTTTTCTTTTTTTTAAATATGTTGTGATCTTGGCTCCCACTGGTTCAGAGCATGGAGCCTCTGTGTTTACCATGTTCACATCACTTGAGTCAAGCTATTGGTTGTACTTTACAAAGTTAGCCCTTAGCTGCCCTCCTTAGTTAGCTAGCACAACACTTAGCACACAGCAAATATTTGCCAGATACAAACTAACACTCCAGTGGCCATATTTATGGCGAAAACACCAGACAAAAATTTGCTTTGGAATACATTATTAGTTCACCCAACTAGTATCCAAATCAGTCGGGATGTTCTTTTGAGCTACTGATGGTCAGTGTATGTACTGTATCTTATTAGATTCAAACCTGCACTAAGATATCAGAGGTAATGAACAAAACCCAGAGAGGAGTAGATCAAGACACAGATGGAGTTAATAAACAGTTGTGAAACATCCTTCATTCCACCCTTGGATGGCTACTTCAGTGCTCTGATCTTAATTGAATATTGATAAGTGAGGCGAGCGCACGGGGTAAACAGCTGTGACTGGTACTTCATCATATGTGTATGTGCATCACTCATTATCAGGCCCAGCTGGTCCTCCGAGGCGAGTCATCAGACAGTGACCGCACACACACACACACTGAGTCACACACACATTCCTACACACTCCCACTTATTCCAGTAATTGACAAACAATTTTGACAGAGATCAAAGTCACCAAAAGTGTGTAGACTGCGGAGAGGGATTCCCCTGTGGCTTTGTTGTTTGTTCAGTAAACAGCCTTCCAAATATCTCATTTATTCATTACAACTTTCTCTAACACAGAGCCTCTTTTTGTCCCTCAGAGGGGTCGCTACCTGGGTAGGCCAACATCCTCATTCTGTTGCCATGACAACAGAAGCCATTGCCTGAGTAGCATTAGTCAGATGCGGAGTGTTTATGGGGACAGATTTAGAAATGAATGGCATTTGCTTGGTGGAAGGAGAAGTGTAGGTAGAAGCTTGATGGTTGCGTCACAAGTCTCCTAGCAACCACAGTTGGTGCCATGATGGAGGTCCATGGGAGAATTGGCTGTGCATGAATAATAGCTAAATATACTGATGAAAGACAGACCAACTTGTCATTGTTGGAATGAATTTTAAACCTCAACATGAGAACAAAACAAGAGAGGCAGTTTTCTTGCAATACTCCTCTTAAAGCCACTGCTTGACACCTCTAGCCAAAAGCGTTATTAAGCCTAAATCTTCAGTATTATCCCATACTGTAAATTGGACAGACCAGCCCATTTTTATTCCCAGGCTGACAAATACTGAAGCTTTGTCACACCCCTTGACATGTGATATTGACACCAAAGGTACCCCTCAACATGTGATATCAACATCAAAGGTACCCTATCAAAGTCAAAGGTACCCTTTGGCATGTTTATGAGACACACCAGGCTGTTCAACTAATGTCACAGTAAAGTAATCCGTGGCAATAATTCATTCTGAGAGCAACTGACGTAGTATAAAGTACGAGAGATTCCACATAGTGTGGGAGGGAGGCAAGGTCAGTGAGTCAAACAAAATATGACTTTAACCCAGAAAACAGCAGTTCATATCCTGTTTGCAACCATGTCATTAAAGTACCTACATCCTGTTGTTTTAATACATGGCCGTGGCATTTTGGCTAACATCACTCTAATGTCGTAATTACATCACGTTACCATACGTAACTAACGTAGTTATTTTAACCCAAAACATGATCATCTTACTAAACCTAACCAAGTAGTTTTGTTGCCTAAACCTAACAGTGACAGGTTCATATCATTACCCATGTATTACAATGTGTTCTATATGTATCACATAGAGGTGCTAGAGGGTGCCCTGTACGTCCCTATGGGGTGCCAAGGGGCATGACAAGGCATCGGTATTTGACACCCTGGGATTTAAAAGAGGTTGGACTGAGCGTGCTGCTGGGCTTTATTGTCAATGAACTGTTTTGTCTATAAAATCTTTTAAGTGTTCACCATCCAAACAGTTTGTATGCAATACTGCTAAATTAATGATGATGATAAATTGTCAGACAAGGGATCAGTATTTTTTTAAAGAGACAACACATTCTCAATCCAACCTTGTCACATATCAACGTTTGGTCATGGACTTTCCACATCGAGAAATGACATGCAAGTTACCTTGGGTGCGTGGGTTGTTGACATTCAATTCAACTTCTGCCTGTTACACGCATTATCTGTTTTCAAAATACACTTCTGTTTTCACAGGAAATGTACAGTTTGTATACAGTTTCTTTCAAAATAAATGCACTACGTTGGTACAACACCACAAACTGATGTTTTTTTTCTATCAACAACTAATGCATGTGGTTACTTTAGTACACACACGCAGGTGGTTGGGTTAGGGCAACAAAAGCACGTGGTTCGGTTTCGGAAAAAAGAACAGGGTTTGCCTTTACAATCCTACAGCAAGCAAACACTGGCTTCCCGGGTGGTTGCTGGACAGGAAATGACAGGGAAGTAAAGAGAGAGCTGCAACCCACAAACAGATGTTTCTATGCAGATCCCTCTGCTGATTTTGAAAAAGAATCATTCTTTTTAATAAATGTATTCTTTGATTTCGAAACAATAGCCTTATGTTGCTATTATTTAGCATATATCATCAGAAACCAAGCAATTTGGGGTCACGCTTACAGTTTGGAGTTTTAAAAAGCATAAATTAAGGGCTAAAAAGTTTAAAGAAAATAATTCTAAATCTAGAAAAATGGAAACATCCACATGCTTCAAAATAACTGCTGTGCACTCAGCAGCAGTGACTCAGCAGACAACAGTCTGAGGGATAATGTATGATCAGTGTTAGATATGTATATGGATGTAGACAGAGCCTTCTCTCTGTACTCTGTGTTCATTTTGTCCCTATTTGGCTGGTTTTCTGAGAGGTTAAGGATACAGACAAAACGGAGCAGTAACCCTGGAGATTATGGGGACAGTGTAGTGTAGTTTAAGCAAGACAACCGTAGAAGACAACAAGACACTGAAAAGATAGTGGAATGGAACAAATCTGTATTATAGTAAAAAAAATCACAGTCTACATGTCACAATGTATTTAATGGCCTTGCAGTAGACCGCCATCTACAAAGCTGCAACCGTTAAAAGGTAGGCCTACTTTATTACCACTCTCTCTATCGTCCTCTCATTTATTGTGTGAAACTTTTGACTCCACCCTCTACTGCCACCTGTTTATGCTATCATAAAGGACACATGGAAGTATGTGAGAGTTACATTTTCAACGTTTGAAATAGACGTTTAGACATTTATTTTTATACATAAAGGGAGTATAAAGGAGCCCTTAGGAGGACCAGAGTGATTTGGGACCACAGCCCACTGACACCAATGAAAACAGTGGTAAACATTCTGAGGCTGGGCCAGATTGAGGTATAGTGCAATAAGTTATATGAAGATGTGTCTGTCTTTTGTGATAGATCCGTAAAATTATCATAGAATCTGATCTGAACCAGCGTAAAAAAAAAAAAAAATCATTACCTTACTCTGTGTATGAGGTTAATGTTGTGTATCATTCTACAAATTATCATACTTAGTGTAAGAAATCCTCTCTGTGTTCACTACTTCATTCTGAGTATGAATTTCCACTCCATGCCTGCATTTCTGACACAAAACATCAGGTCTGCTCCAACTCTGTTCTTTTAAATCAGGACAAAAACAAGAGTTACAGCTGTAACTTTGGTTCTATGAATTATGGATGACCACCATTCAGTCATTATACCAACAAAGTTACTTGACAGACAACTCTGGCGGTCATCCAGAATTCATAGAACCATAGTTACAGCTGTAACTCTTCTTCTATTTCATTCTTCTTGATGGCGCCAGATGGCGGTGCTTTAGCACTGGATGACTTATACCAGCAAGGTCACACGGAATGCTTGCTACAGTAAAGGACAGAAGCCGTTGTCAGGATGGTCGCTGCCACAACCGTAGTGGCAGCCACATTGACACGGTTATAGCGAGAAAAGATACATGAAGACTCCCAGATCGCAGCAACACAGTTGTCTTGCAGAAAGACCATTTCAATTCTGCCCAGGATGTGGAAACATTTTGAGCAAAGTGACCCTTCACATTACTAGGGGCTGGCAGACCTTGCGACCTATAAGCATGTAGAATCACATCCACAATCCAGTTAGAAAGTCTCTGTCTTGATAGGGGTTTACCTTTCTTACAACCCCCATAGGAAACATAAAGTTGGTCAGTCTTACATAAATTGGCGGAAGCCTCCACGTATGTCTTGCACAAAGGGAAGTGGGCATAGTAGCTCAGACGGCTCCTCTGCCCTGTGCCCTGGTGGATTAAATCCTGCCAGCTCGATGGCTTTATTTACATGTGAAGAAGGCACTCTCTTTGGCAGGAAGGATGGATTCAGTAGGAGAGTAACCGCTGAACCATCAGGATACCAACACATGCACATCTGGCTCACTAATAGATCGTGGAGTTCCCCCACTTGCTTTGCTGATGTGATAGCAAGCAAAAATGCTGTCTTAGCAGACAACCACCTCAATTTGGTCTGCCCCGGTGACTCAAATGGGGGGAAGACACAAGGTCCCTTATACTAATTTCAAGTCCCATGATGGCAATACAGTGACTCTTGATGGTCTAAGCCTCTGTGCACCCTTTCAGAACTGACTAACCAGATGCAACCCCACTGTCTGGTTGTCCGCTCTCACGTGTCCTGCTAAAATGGCAACTGCATACACTTTCAAGGTTGATGCACATCTGCCAACATCCAACGATGATTGCAGAAAACGCAGAATGATGGCCACCAAGTAAGTCTCTGGATCCTCACCATGTGTTTTGCAACACTGGGAAAAAAAGCTTCCACCAATTTACATAGAGTGACCTAGTGGAGGTAGCCATTGAACTTAACACAGTGTGGATCACCAACTGGTCACAGGATGCTAGGAGTGGATCTTGGCTTCTAGTGGCCAGACACACAGCTGAAGGCGATCCGTATTCAGATGCCATATGCAAGCTGAGAGAGAAGGTCTGGTCTCCTTGGGAGGCCCAAAGGCTCTCCACTGAGTAGTTTCAGGAGCACTGCAAACCATGGTCTCCTCAGCCAGTTGAGGGGTACTAGAAGAAGTCTGTGGCCTCCCTGTTGGACTCTGTCCAACATTGCCCAAATTAGGGGAATCGGAGGAAAGGCATACAACAGACAGGTTGGCCAAACGTGAGCTAAGGCATCCTGCCCCAACAGACCCTACCAGTAGTAGTGGTAGTGGTAGTGCCAGAGGGGAGAATGTGTTGACGTTTCAGAGGCAAAAACATCCACTTCTGCTCTGCCATTTTGGCTCCAAATCATTCCCACCACATCTGGGTGAAGTCTGCAGTCTCCCTGTTGCCATCCCAGGCGTGACAGCATATCGCTGCACTGTTCTGCCTGCCTGGTAAACGTATGGCCCTGAGGCTCAGAAAGTGGGGAAATGCCCATGTAAGGAGCTGCTGTGCCACTGGCAGACCCTGCCTGGACTGAGTGCCCCATGCCTGAGCTCAAGCACATTTATGTGTTCTAACTTCTGCCGTGGACTACATTGGCCCTTGATGGTCCTGCACTGCAAGACTGCACCCCGGCCCAGTAGAGAGGCATCCGTTTCCATCACCTCTCGGCGGAAAGGAATTACCCCAAGAGGAACCCCCATGGTCAGGTAACCCACTCTTCTCCAGGGCTACAGAGCCTAGCAACATAAGCTAGACACCCTGACGTCCCTCTCCCTGTGCCACTTGGGATCTAAGCAGAGCCCATTGACCAAGATTTGAAGGGGACGTAAGGATGGAACACCTAGAGGAATCACCATGGATGCTGCTGTCAGCATGCCCAGCAGCCTGAGAAGGAGGCAATGCTACACAAGCTTGTCCCTCTGGAAGCAACCTATAAGTTGCAGAATAGCCCCCACCCTCTTTTGGGAGAGAAAGGCTCTCATTAGCTGTGAGTCGAGTGTCATGCCCAGATAATCCACCCTCTGACTGGGTGTAAGCTTGCTCTTGTTGTAGTTCACTGTAAGGCCCGGCTGACCCACATGGCCAAGCAGTGTAGCTGTGTCTCTGACTGCCTGCTCAGTTGTTGGGGAAATGATTAGCCAATTGTCCAGGTATGGTAAGATTGTCAACCCTCTAACTTGTATGGGAGAAAGGGTGGCTGCCACGCACCTCATAAATATGTGATGGGCCAGTGGAACACCACATGGCAACACTTTGAATTGGTAGGCCTCTCCCAGAAATGCAGACCTTGGGAACTGCCTGTGGTGTGGTGCACTAGGCACATGAAAATGTTATCCTTGAGATCTACTGACACAAACCAGGCCCCTTGTGTCACTAAGTGGAAAGCATCTGCCATCCGTAGCATTTGGAACAGCATATCCTTTAAAAATTTGTTCAAACCCCTCAGGTTTAGGATTTGACGGAACCCACCATACTTCCTCGGAATTAAGAAATATACTGAATAAAACCCACTGAGCTGTGTATGCCATTCTACAGGCTCAATGACATCTTTTTCTAAAAGGGCTGCTAATTCCTGGCTGAGGGCCAGGGATTTTGCAGGGTCTCTGACGACAGACATTCTGACCTCGCAGTGAGTCTATCCCTTGGACAGTGTGGACACGACCCAAGGGTCCGTGGTCTCCCTCCCTCAGTAGCTGAGTTGCTGCTGGGAGAAGCATCCACCATGGCCCCTCCAACCTCAGGTTTGATGCCCCCGGCACCTAGAGCCTTTGGGGGGGCGACGACTGGGCACTGGTCCTCTTGGCACTTGGTAAGCTGGCCCAGACAAAGCTAGCCTGCGCTGATCATAGAGGTTGGTGCTTGCTAAGAGGCGGGCCCAAAGATCTGACCTGGAACCACTGGAAAGGTGAGGAGGGTGCGACAACACGCCTCTGACAGGGGGGACTGTGCTCGCTGCCAGGTCTGGCTAGCTGTTTCACACCTTCTTGGCTGGCTAACTGGCTGTGAGGCTGTGTCTCTATTCACAACTTGAGCTTCTTCTTCCTTATCTGTAAACAAACTGTAGGATGATAGCACATCATCACCACCACTGGGAGCTGGCCCTCTGTTATCAGGCTGAAGATTGAGCAGGGACTCTTAATCTGATTCAAATCTGCAAATTCAGATACAAGAGTGCCAACCTGATGAGCCAAAGTGTCCACCTTTCTTGTTTTTTTAGGAGGACCATGTGAAGGCATGTTGTGTCTCTTTGATGCTGCCAGATTAGCCATGATAGTAGATGACAGTTCAGTATCATTTTCTATCTCTGCAAGTCAAGCCATCCGTATTGACAGTGGCATAAACCTACAGTTCATACAAGGGTTGTCAGACACGCTTGCCCTAAGGTGTACAATCCCCAGGCAAGCAGGGCACTGATCATTGTCATTTTCCATGTGGAGGGGAGCCATACAAGAGTTACAGACATGCAAGCCCAACATATCATGAAACGGGTTAAACAAATGAGGAGAAAAAAATACACTGACACTGACTGACACAAAATTAGCGCACAGCTAATACTACGTTGTCACTAATGACAAACTATGTCTGATCTAAACAGAAAAAAAGGCACAGTTGTCCCAGACTTATATACAATGCTAGTTGGCCACAGCAAAAACACAGCACCGCTATCCTACAAACTTAACTTAGACTAGGCCGTGTCGAGACATGCCTCCTAACACTCTACACAAAAGCTATCTCACAGTAGCAGTGAACTCAAGCAGTGATTAATCACCTTAACAAATAACTACCCATTAACCTTCCACCCAACAGTGTTACTCACTGCTGCTGCAATCCTCAGAGAGCAGAGAGCTAACAACGCAGTGGATCATGCATCAATGAAACAGGCAAGCTCGGCGGGCCACCAGTCAACTTACCTGTTTAGCTGTAATTTAGTTCAGAACAAACCGTAACTGCGAGATTACCACCGCTCAACTGTACTCTTTTCTCAAGAAAACAGCTTGCCGCAGCCTCTGGTGGATGAAAAAAATTTAAGCACCGACCATCCAGTTACCACGCTACAAGTGAAGAGCCAAATTGACCTGCTAGCAGCTTCTTCAGTTGCGAGAACATAGAAGGGGCAGATCGCGTGATGATGTGGGGGTTTTATACTGGGGCAAATGCCTTACGTCATTGCATGGTCACAGGTGACTTTGTTTAATGACCTGACATGCACATACACGAGATGGAGATATCCAGTGCTAAAGCGCTGCCATCTGGTGGTCAGGAAGTGTGAAACAGAACCTTTCTGTTTTCTGTTGCCTTTTATTACACTGAAGTTGGCACTATTCAGCCATATCTTGGACTGCACTACAACTGCATTCACTTTATATTTTCCTCCATTTTATTATATTTATACCTCCTATTTTCTGTACTTTCCCCATTTTATTTATTTTTTTTCATATTGCTGTAGGGTTCCTCAAGTATTTTAAACTACCTTTGTGTAAGGTACTATGCAAATAAGCTTGTCCGGAAAAACTGAATCAAAACTAGAATTACTGCTTCATGGTCCACAAACCAGTCAAGTTGCAGTTACAGTTTATATCCATGTCTGTGAAAACATGGATGCTTCACACACATCTTCCCCCCCTCAGAGCACAGAAGATCTAACAATCAGCACAGTTTCAAGATGGACACCCAAGATTAGAGTCCTCATTTCAGTATCTGACCAAATGTCCCCCCTTCTGTTCCTGAGATATGACATTGAGTAAGTAAGTAAACTTTTTTTATATAGCACCTTTCACAGGTAAAAACCACAAAATGCTTCACAGTAAATTAAAACAATGACAAAACATAAGAACAAAGATGCATAGATTTAGACAGCCAAAAAACCCACATTTAACCAAATGATTGTTTAAATAAAAGAGTCTCCAAATGCTTTTTAAAAGTATCAACAGAATTTAAACAATGTAGCAAGAGAGGCAAAGCATTCCACAGTATGGGAGCTACAGCTTGGAAAGATCTGTCACCTCTAGCAGGGCTTGACGCTAACCTTTTCCCAAGGAGCACATGTGCTCCTAAGTTGAAAAAGTAAGGAGCGCACAAAGAACTTTAGGGGCACAACGTAAATTGATCAAATAATGTGTTTTCCGTAATAAACGTGATGCAAATAGACATTTACAAGCAAAATTATTTAATGAATTTGTATACAAAATGTACAGAAAGGTAAAATCATCAAGTTTTGAAAAAGTATTGCAATTTAATTTTGTCTTTAATGTTATTATCTGATATATATTATCTTTGCAATATGATTACTGTATCTTATATAATGTTATTACTATCCTAAAACATTCTCCAGGTCCTCTGAAACTCTGCAGGACTTAAAGGGAAATTTCGGTTTATTTCAACCCGTCTCCTATTGTCCTAAATTTGTTTCAAGTGACTAGTGACATAGAAATAATAGTTAGCATGTTAGCCGTTAGCCTAGATACAGCCATAGCGTCAGACCTGTTAAAACGTAAGTGAACGGGCATACCTTCAAGTGCAAAGTTAATCCACTAAACAAGCTTTTTTTCCACAAAGACTGCCTCATATCGTTAGGATAAATGTCAGAGAACATATAGAAAACGACATGTAAACGTGTTGTCTTACCTTACCGGTGTGGTGCCATGTTTGTTTACCATCTAGCTCTGCTTTCCAAAGCGCGGCCGAAATATATCTCGCCAGCTCTAGATAAAGCCCAGCTGGATACTAACGTTACTCCAGGTGGAGGTGTCTCGTCCTCAGTCACATCCAGACCTTGAAAATAAGGCTGCCATTCCTTGCAGCCATTATTCTATAAATCTTTCATAAAATAAATGACTTTTCAGGCTACTGTCCGGTTCTGCCTTCCAGCTGTTGCTGCTTGTTGAGGCACACTATGAGATCGCTGCTTGTTCTCGCGATATTTCGGCCACGCAAGGTCTGGATGTGACCGAGGACAAGACACCTCCAGCTGGAGTAACGTTAGTATCCAGCTGGGCTTTATCTAGAGCGGGCAAGATATATTTCGGCCGCGCTCTGGAAAGCAGAGCTAGATGGTAAACAAACATGGCAGCACACCGGTAAGGTAACACAACACGTTTACATGTCGTTTTCTCTATGTTCTCTGACATTTATCCTAACGATATGAGGTGGTCTTTGTGGAAAAAAAGCTTGTTTAGTGGACTAAATTTGCACTTAAAGGTATGCCCGTTCACTTACGTTTTAACAGGTCTGTATCTAGGCTAACGGCTAACATGCTAACTATCATTTCTATGTCGCTAGTTACTTGAAACAAATTTAGGACGATAGGAGACGGGTTGAAAAAAAACGAAATTTCCCTTTAAGCCTCTTTCACACAGAGCTTTCGCGGTGCCCACTGCGGGGTAGGGCGCAGAGGACAGGATTTGGGGGAGTACAGGCTCGTTCAGGAGCTACAGCTCCATGGTGACCGCTTCCGGGTCTACTTCAGGCTCTTCTCTGCTATTGGACACGTGGCGCCGAGGTGTCGTCACAGCGCGTTGCGGTGAAATTAAAAAAAAATTCAATTCGAGCGCAGGCTGGTGGCGCGCAGAGGCCGCGACATGCGCCTCCCTTGCGCGCCGCTCAGCTTGGCGGCAGAGCAGTGCGCTCTTGCGCCGCGGTAGCACATACACAATGAATGGATTCGTCGGCGGAGGTCTGCGCTTTGTGCGCTCTGTGTGAAAAGGGCTTTATTTCCACCCTGCCCAGCAGTGGTACCGTAGTGAACGGTCCCTAAAGGCCTCTACACATGATCAGCTGTAAAACCGCTTTGCGCTGGCTGTCCCATTGTTTGTCTATGGAGAGGGCAACAACGCCTGACAAAGCAGCACCGCTACCCTTGGCGTCGCGCACCGCTCTGATTTTCCACCCGAGCGCTGCGCTCAGAGTTGAAATTATTTGAACTACGGGGAGAACGGAGCAGGCTTCCCTGGAGATTCACCCGGTCCATCTCCTCCACACTTTGACTTAGGCTATTTCCACGCTGCCGACAGTGGGACTTAAATTCATTGTGCCGACAGTGGCTTGGAAAACCGCCCATAACCGTGTCACACGGGGAAGAGGGAAGAGGGAAGGCAGCTGGAGTTCCTCCAACATTTGCGGTTAGATTATCATATTTTTTTTACTGACAAAAATATAGGCTGCTTCGGCTGATTTTTTCATGCGCACATGTGCCCCTAAATATTTTTTACAGTTCGCACACACCTATTTTTAGTCGCAAATGCAAGTGAAACGCTCGCACTGTCGAGCCCTGACCTCTAGTCTTAAAGCGAGTGCGATGAACAACTAGCAGCTGTTGGCCTGATGACCTCAGACTGCGGGTAGGAATGTAGGGTTGTATCAAGTCTGTCAGGTAAGAAGGAGCTTGTCCATGCAAGGCTCTAAAAGTAAGAACTAAAATTTCAAAATGAATTCTAAAATGCACTGGTAACCAGTGCCGTGATGCTAAAAGAGGAGTGATGTGGGCCCTATTGTTTGTGTGTGTTAAAAGCCTTGCAGCAGAGTTCTGAACAGCCTGGAGACGGTCAAGCTCTTTCTTATTAAAACAGGAAAAAAGAGTGTTACAGTAATCTAAACGAGATGAAATAAAGCATGAATGATCATTTCCAGTTCAGAATTTGACACCAATGTTCTTATTTTGGAAATGTTCCTCAGTTGGAAGAAGCAGTTTTTTGTTAATTGTTTGGAATGATGCTCCAAGGATATTGCTGAATCAAAGACTAATGCAGGCTAATTACAAGGAGTAATGGCCAGATAAGTGTTTTTGCACAACATTATGATGTCACAGTGAAGGAGACCTTTGACCTTTTAGATATAAAATGTCATCACTTCATCATTGTGTCCTATCAGACATTTGTGTGTGTATTTTTGTCATAATTAGTGTATGAATTCATGAGTCATGGCCAAAAACATGTCTTGTGAGGTCGCTTAAAATATCACATTCATGAGAATAAGATGCATAAAAGGTCATAGTGACCTTTGACCACTAAAATTTAATCAGTTTATTGTTGAGGCCAAATGAACGTTTGTAATGTGAAAAAAAAATCCCTTAAGGTGTTCCTGAGATATTGCGTCCACAAGAATGGGACATATGGATGGACAGACATCCTGGAAACATAATGCCACCAGCCAGAGCTATCACTGGCATGGAGGCTTAAAAAAACAGACTATACAGTATATTTTCTATATGTTGAGAAAACAGAAACATGGTTTGAATACAACTCCATGAGTTTTGTTAAATGAAATCACCTAGCAGGGTTGATGTGTTTCAGTATGGGTTAGTGTGACACAGTCCTGTTTTATTTAATAGCTCTGGCTGCCATCATTTTACTCTTCCTAGAAGTCAGTCTCTTTGGGCACATGTGGTTGGCTGTTAAGACTAGTAGCAAAAAAACACATATGATCAAAAAGAATGGCACGATGTAGAAAGAGGCGGATATGGATGGAATACAAATAAATGTTTTAATTAACGACTCAAGGATGTGGGCTGTGGGAAATGATTTTTTCTGAATAAAACCAACATAGGAACATAGCTCAACACACACACACACACCATATGTATGTCTGTGGTAAGGATTAGGTCCTGATAGCCTTCGGGCCTTCATTTATCCACAGATGGGATTTGGTCAATTTTCTGCATTTCACACCAACATCCACAGCCTGGTTTAATATGTGGAACACAAGCAGCACAAATCCAGAGTCATTCTGTCATGCTTCCTACGTAGAGCCTGAATTCTGCCAGAGCTGGCCCAAACACATGAATCACCCCCTCACACACACAAACACTCTGACGATGATGGGTGAGTCACGTTAATGTTTAGCTTTCATTCATTTGTTGTTCAGAGCACCGTCTAAAGTGTGACTTTGCAGCATTAATGGATGTTAAACCCTCATACTCTCAGATCATCACCGTGTTGCTCTCAGGAAGTGATGCTGCATGCATGTCACTAGGAACGGTTCATGTTTATAGACCTTAGCTAAATGTATATCAGGGTTTTATCCTGGATTTTTTTTTGCACTTTTTTTTTTGTGGTTGATAACCATGTATTTTTGCAGCTTGGGTGTGGGTTTTAATAAAAGCTATTAGCTAATAGCTAGCTAGCAAACTGTAGGCTGTGGCAAATGAGCGTTGTATCTGATAGAGTGATAAAGTGAGGGATAACCACTGATACTATGCACTCTAGCATTTATTCAGTGTAGTGGAAGGGTTATGATAAGAATTAGTCTGAGTGGGCGGAAGTTTGCTGCATAGATCAGCCTCTCATTGGGCGGAACGAGCCAACCGCTGAAGTCCCGCCCTACCACCTCCGGTTGTCATAGACGACGAACGTCCTTTACTAACTTTTGCGGTGTTTGATCTTGCGGGGATGTAGCCATTTTTCTGCCATGGTTCGCGTCCTGTAGGCGATATTTTTGTGGGCATGTTACACCAAAACCTGTTTCCCCCCGGCAATATTTTTGCAAGTGCACCGTTGCTGTGGCACCGCCAAGAACGATTGTGATTGGTTGAAAGAAATAAAAAAAGCCGGGGCATTTTTTTCTCCAATCTTAAAGTGAGAGTCGGCGCAGCCAGACCTTTCTTTTCTTGAGAAATTTTCTGGTGAGCGAGACTAGATAAGAATGACTTCAATATGTCATCGAGCTATGATTTCAGGCCCACCCCAAAAAATCCAGACCACAAAAGATAATCTAAGGGGCTGTATACAAGCCCCTTTTTTGCGCCCTCAAATTTATTGTTTTCAATGTAGATGCGCAGCAGGCACACTCAAACACCAGAGCGATGCTGTTGCGGTGCGCACGCATTCCAGTCAGCCTTTTTTTCAGGGCACTACAGCTGCACCCTGAGATAAACAGTGGCCAACTTTCGGAATGCAGTAGTGTGCATGTTGTCGTGACAAGGACCAACCAATCACAATCCCTTCATCCATAAATATCAGTCTGTGTGTCTATGGAGAAGAAGTTGTTCATTTTAGAGCAGGGCTGCCAGAGCTTTACGTCTGGCCCACAGACAACAGGCCTACACACAAACAACACCAAGAAGGAGATCAGCTCTGCACTCAGGATAAAATTAATAATAAAATGTTCTGGACTCTCCTGCTCTCCATATCTTCAAAGGGCGGCACTGTAAAGGGTCAAAAATGTAACTTCACATGCCAAAGTTCACTAATTGGTCAAATAACTGTTAGATATAATATGAACCATTGTATGTGCATTTTCCTAACATATATGAACTGTTGTTGTATGAAGATACATCGTTGTTGGTGCTTTGCTGCTACTGTCTGATTCACTTATCAGTGGAATAGAATTGTTTCACCTGCATGCACATGTGCATACATTAACATCTGTGAGTCTATAAGCACAGCACAGGAAACAAAGTGGGGACCCACTCAATTCAACATAATTTAATTCAATTCTATTCATAAAGCCCCATATCACAAATCACGATTAACCCCAGAGAGCTTTACAGCATACTGTCCTTGGACAGTCTCAGTGGATAAGGAACGAGTCCCTCAAAAAAAAAAAAATTCATAGGAAAAAAAAATGGTAGAAACCTCAGGAAGAGCAACTGAGGAGGGATGCTAAATGGGAAATGGACTGCACTTGTATAGTGCCTTTCTAGTCTTCTGACCACTCAAAGTGCTTTTTACACTACGAGTCACATTCACCCATTCACACACACCTTCACACAAGGGTGGCCAAGGCTACCATACAATACTGCTACTTAGTAACCATTCACACACTCTCACACACCAATAGAACAGCCATCAGTATCTTGCCCAAGGATACTTTGACATGCGGACTGGAGGAGCCAGGGATCAAACCACTGATCTTCCCATTGGTGGACGACCCACTCTTCCTCTGAGCCACAGCCGCCTGTTGGCCTCTCCCAGGACGGACAGACATGCAATAGATTTTGTGTGTACAGAACAGATCACCACAATAAATGCACAGAATGCACTGGTCAAACTGTTTCTCTGTTGCAACACAAATGGGTCTTATTCACTGTCACTTTTGGACGCGCTGAGTAAAACCATGCCATTATCAGTTTCGATGCGCCATGCCATGCTGAGCTGCGCCAGAAATGGACCTTCTCTGGGGTAGGTCGAAAAGGCTCAAGCGGTGTAGCGATAAGTAGAATTGTGCGACTACTGCCCTCTGTCTGCAGGAGACCAGAGAGAAAGGAGTTTTTAAAAGTCTCTGTGTGTTCAGCTCTTAGTACTTCTGTAGCTTCTAACTGAATCTTTGTGGTTTGGTTTAGTTTCTCTCCTGCGTCCTGTTTTTACTTTAAATATCTGCTTTATTTTACTGTTCAGCTGTATTAGAAGTTGTGTGAAGTTGCTGCTTAAAAACTCAATATTTCCTTATTTTGCTGCTTCACAATTTAAGTTTTTATATAACAAGTAATGGGGGACTTTTATTGTGAAGAATCTATAGGAGACAAAATGTGTTTATCACTGAATTTGCGGAACTTTGTTGTCAATAAAGGCAAGTCTAATAATAAAATAAAAGCAGAAACAGCCACAGTGAGATGTTTTTAAATGTCATCACTCAAGACCAGCCGTCATCAGTTAAAGACGCACCTTCAAGCTGGTGGCCCTGTTGTAATGGAAATGCAAATCCCTGCTATGCTGGGCTGATGGCCCAAACCAAACCAAGCCAAGTTGCAGCTTTTATCAATAAACAAGTTGAACAGAGGGTACTCACCTTATCTTTGAGATGCTTCTGTATCTCTGACAGGGACATTGAAGTGTTCTGTGGACCACGGCTGAGACAAAAAGACAGGGTTAATACATCTTCAGCTGCTGCCACCAAATGCCTAAAGTAGACCCCAGTGTGGTGTGTCTTGGTGTAGAAAGTGTGTGCTGCGGCGCTGGAGGACAGAAGTGTGTGTACCTCACACTGCTGAGGCTGCTGCAGGTTCTGTGGACTGTGGGTGCTCGAGTGAACCTCTTCAGGAACTGCATGTAGTCCACTGTTTCACCGCTCCTCTCACACACCTGCAGCAGCAACACACACAAAGTAAACAAAAGGTGCCACACACACAAAACAACATGGCTGTGATGATGATGATGATGATGATGATGATGAAAAGCATGAGGAGGATGAAGATGATGGTGTGGTGGAGACATTACTCCACATCCAACATACTCCTGCACTCAAGCCCACTCCAAACTTTTCAAACATTCTAGCACCAGCATCTGTGATAATGGCACATGTAATGGCGTCTCCGTGGAGACGAGAAGAGCAGCGTGGTGATGGCGTCAGGTGGGTTGAGCAGTAATTTTCAGGACGAGGCCGTTTTGGGAATACACTAGGTGCTGTTCTCTGGAACGGAGCACACCTGGGAAATGCAGCCGCGTGCTTTTGTTCTGACCTTGTGCTGCTTTACACACATACATACACACACACACACGCACACACACACACACACACGCACACACACTTCACAGAAAACTGCTAAAGAGTTGGCACATACCCAAAAACACAAAATCAGAGAACTAGTTTTCCACAAATACACACATCCATTCAATCAAGCAGACAAATACTTGGCACACACACGTATACCTATTTTGGTGGCTCATAATCAAAGTACAGTCCCTGTTGCCCTGCCCTACATCCTTCCATGGTGTAATCCAGTGCAGTGCTCCCCAGTGGAGCTCCTGGCATTGAGTCTTATTATAGACACCTCACCGTCCAATTATCACTGCTATCAGCAGCCACGGAGCGTAACACACAGCCCCCACCTCAGGGAGGACAAGGGGCTCTCCGTGCTCTATATACCTGTGACAGTGCTGTTACACACCTGCAGTTCAGTCTGAGGCTGAAGGTGAGACAAAGGTAAGCGGCTGATGGCATGGAGGGCAGCGGCCATAAGATTTGTCTGTAAATCTGGACAAAATCATCTGTAAATATCGGCTTAGTATAAAATGATCATTTTCGGTTAAAAAGAAAGAACAAGCTGGTACTCTTTAGTGTATGCTCTACTGCTGGTGTATATCAGTGTGTTTCTATGTTGTACTACCTGCCTCTCTATACCAGAGTCAGTGTTTTACATACAGTAGATGCCAGTCGGCACGACCCCAGTTTAGAGAAGTGGGCTGGAATTCAACACAGAAGTTTGGCAGTGCACTGCTGTGGAGGTGTCAGCAACAACACCTTTTATTTTATTTTATTTTATTTTATTTTATTTTATTTTATTTTATTTTGTTTTGTTTTGTTTTGTTTTGTTTTGTTTTATCTGAGTTTATAGGGACCATGCAATTTGACATAGTTCCAATATGGAGTATGAGACTGATGTGTTGTGCAGAGAGTTTAAAGCTATTGCTAATTTTAACTCTTGTCCCAAGTTGGGCTTTTACATGTAGGCCTACAATGTTATTAAAAATGTGCAGTTTTAAAAATCATAAAACCACAATACAGTATAAACATGGAAGGCACAATAAAATAAATTTCCACAATCCACATACTACAATACACATACTGAACCACCGTACATACTCCACAACACATACCTCACAACATATACCACATATTCCAACAATACATATACAACATACATACATACTACACTACACATATCACTGCACTACCACACAAACATCACAACATATATCACAATACATCTACTACAATAGACATACTACACTACACATACCACATTTACGTATATTAAAATACACATACCACAATGCATCAATACACTTAAACTGTTACCCCTTAGTTTGAGTGTGATTAGCTTAGAGTGGGTACAGCTCTGGTTTGCATTTAGCCAGCACTTGACCTTCTTTGTAGAGGATTTAACCACCTAAAAAAGTCCCACCTAAAAAATCAGTATCAATTTAAATATATGCTCTATTGAGAGTATTTTTAGCACTTTACCTTTCTGCCAGACAGCCTGTTCTGACAGGGAAGCCCCTCACAGCTTTAGTTTCCCATGTATACATGCTCTTAAAAGCCACCAGACTCAACTGACAAAAACAGTAACTTTACCTCGCTGGACACAGGAGCTGCTGTTCTACCACTACTACAATCACTCAGTTAGTTTGTGTTACTGTGTGACTTTGGCGAATCTAAAC
Organism: Epinephelus lanceolatus; assembly: GCF_041903045.1. Lineage (NCBI taxonomy): Eukaryota > Metazoa > Chordata > Actinopteri > Perciformes > Serranidae > Epinephelus > Epinephelus lanceolatus. The sequence goes on along the minus strand of NC_135756.1, from coordinate 33,854,781 downwards.
AAACCATTTTAAACACTAAAGTCACACAATAACACAAACATAAAACAAATTAAGGCAGTGGTAGACCAGTTGCTCCTGTTTTCAGCAATATTAAATCACTTTGAAGAGAGTGATTGAACAGCTTCATTTTCCACTTGGAAATCACAGTCTGACAGAATGGTAAAAGTTAAAATACTCTAAATATAGAATACACTTGAACTGATATTGATTTTTTTTTAGCTGGGATATTTTTAAGTATCTAAAATACATTTTGTTGCTGACCCCTACACAGCAGTACATTGCTGAGCTTCCATGTCAGACTCCTGACTGCGTCTCCAAACTGGAGGTGTGCCGACTGACATCTACTGTGTGTAATATACTGACTACACAAGTAGCCCTTACAACCCCACTTCAAAAAATCTGAACTATTCCCTTAAGGGATTTTAAAAATTGCTATAATCTGACTTGAGCTCAAACTGTAGAATCATTTTAAGATTTGTCCAGATTTTTGATGTGTCAAAATCAGTCAGAATGGCCAGATGTGGGTTCAAATTAGGCTTTAAACTGCAGTGTGTTTCTAAAGAGGTAGGTAGGATGCTGCAACATTTAAGAGGAATCAAAGTCCGCTCTAATCACACTGAATAAACACAGAAAAAAGACATTTAGCAGGGGAGGAGACGGAGCCTGAGCTCTCATGATGCAGTGGATTTTCTCTGTCTTGTTCTCTGCATGAGTCTGGCTGTCTGTCAGCAGCTTTTCCTTCATCATCAGATTTGTCTTTTTGTCATCGACCCTCCCTGCTCCCCTTTAAGCTCCAATTATTCAAGCAACTTTACAGGCCCAGCTAGTGCAAATCTAATAACTGATCAATATTTAATGAAAAAAGGTCTTGATGAATTAGACCAGATAGATAAATAAAGAACAGAAGAGGAGGAAGAGGGGGTTGTCAGGCTGCTTGTGGCATCTCGCTCCCCCAAGCACATAACAACTTCCCCATCGAAATGTCACCAGAACAACAGCTGCTACTCCACTGATAGTTCTTTAAAGTAAACTTGCGACAACTCTCCACACACTCTCACCCACACAGTGTCTTTAATGAATAAGAGTGAGTGGGAGGGGGTGGGCAAGGGATGGGGGGGGGGGGGGGGGGGGGGGGGTTTGGTGGGGGGGGACACAAAGTGCTGATATTATGGGAGGAAATCTGTGTGGGAAAGACAGGCAGTCAAACTGTCAGGCGTGAGCGCTGAGACGGAACAAAGAGGAACAGTGGAGACGATTACAGTGGCGTAGCAGAGTGACAGTGGCATCGTGCACACAGATGAAGATGAAGGGAGAGGGGGGAATGACGCCACTATGCACGGACCCCAAACACACCACACATACGTGCACGTCAGACTGATCAATGCCAGAGAGGAGAAGCATCCTGATACAAGGCCTCAACACTCTCATTAGACCTAATGGATGCAGAGTTCCACTTCCTACATCACCCAGCTTTCATATTCCTTCACTGTGGTAAACATCTGTAGGCTGCTGAGGGATGTATGGAATAAAACATAGTACAGAATAAGTCACTGGGCTGGATCAAAACTGATGCCAGCCAACACAACAGAGGTGCAAACAAATAACGTCTTAACGTCTGCTTTAACAGCTGCCAGATTCACTACTCCTCTGACCAGTCTCCACGGCCACGGAGCATCATTTGTCAATGTCAGCTGCCTGGAAGAGATTAAAATACTGTAAATCTTCTACTGCCATCTTCTGGATCATTTCTCACATGACAACACAGGATTTACAGGGAAACAAATCTAATGTATGTTTTAGAGCCAGCGTTTTTTGAGCAACATTTCACATCCTAACCAGGTGTGTTGCTCAAATACCATCAGCTCAAACTGGAAGGGTTTTACAGTAAATACTTTGGAATTTGGGAGTGAGGTTGGAGCAAAGAGTCACACACACTTCCAGATGAGTGTGAACAAGACCATTTGAAGGTTGGTCCGTTAAACCACCCTGTCAAGCAGTAAAGGAGCAAGTGGCATGAAGATATTTACTTCAATGGAAAGGTCTCTTAATTTCTTACAGGTCCAGTGTGTAGGATTTAGAGGGGATCTATTGACATAAATGTACATAATATGATAAGTATGTTTCCTTTAGTGTATAATAGTGTAGTGCTTTTGTTACCTTAGAATGAGCCATTTATATCTATACAGGGAGCAGGTCCTTGTCTACGGAGATTGCCATGTTGCACAACCATGTTTCTACAGTAGCCCAGAATGGAGAAACTTAACACTGGCTCTAGATAGGGACATTCACATTTTTATGTTGGCCACTATAGTTAGCAGCCCCCCTGCAATGAGTTGAACAGGCCGGAAAAATACTGATTTGTATAGTGAAACTGTTTTTTTAGTATTTTTACTGGTTTCAGTAGTAGAATATAGACTTCTGGATAATTTGGCTCCTGATAAAAACTTCCTAAACAATCAACACTGAAGGAATCCTAACCGAGAGTTAGGGTTGGGCAACGACGATATGTACAATATATCAGTATATATTCAAGCAAGATATAGATTTAGACAATACCATATCAATATAGGTTTAGGTTGCGTTACATACTGTAATGCCATTCTTCCCAAAACCCACACCAGTGTGCACCTCTCCTCTCTCACACTCTCTGCACAGATCCACCCCACTCATTCACTCACAAGTTCTCCAGCAACATTAAGAGACACACAGTGCTGCGGCTCAGAATAATCCGTCCGCTAATAAGTCTACAGTATGACATCAGTCTATATGTTGCATGTGCTACGCTAAATCAGTCTGTGAGATGAAAGAAATGACTGCAGTAGCACACGTGCAGTACAGTGCTGCGCTGCATGTGTGGAGGATAGAGCTGCTTGACTGTGTCAGTGAGCATGTGTTTGCTAGCTTGTGTGCGAGGTGGATCATGGCACATCACCAGTCTTCTTGGTAGTTGTAGTCTAATGTGTGACATTGTGACAGCGCCTGTATGCAGGCGATAGGTGTGTTTGCAAAAATGCAGCAACAACACAGATGTTTCATATACAAGATATACTGTATATAAAGCAGACAAAGTGTCTTTTGCTCCTTCCCTCACCCATCCTCTCTGTTGATGCTGTGTGCATAAATAAGATTAAAAGCCTCAATAAATAAAAATATTTTTTTATCATTTACCAATACGAGATTCAGTGGCTTTGACTTGCAAATGAACATGTAGCTGATTTGGTAGAAAATACAAAGATATATATATATATATATATAATGTATAATGTATAATGTATTTCCATTCAGCCTGAAAATAAGAAGACATGAATTTCTGTACGAATCACCCAGCCCTAGTGGTTACAGAAAATGAATATTACAGTAATACAGGACTGTCAGCAGCTACTTATAGAAACAGCAACAGCCAATGGAGGAAACATCTACACTTAGTCACTCAGAACTATACTTTATGTTTATAACACTAGCCTTGCCTCATAGGTCCAGCCAAAAAAGTGTGTTTACAATGGAAATCCCACAAGGTCAGTTTAATAAAATCTGTCTTCCCACATTTTCTTTGAAGGTACCATGGTCAGATAAGCTTTGGTTTGTTTCAGATTACTGCTGTGTAACACAGGTATCCAAATGTGTTTCACAAGCACCTGCCACTATCAGTATTTACAGTAAGTACCTCGCTGACACAAAGGAGTGAACCTAACTCATAGAGCAGCCACCTTGCTGAGGTGGTGTTTTAGAGACTCTGACCTCTGACCTAAATGTGGACGGAATGGAAAGCTAATGTCTCGCTCACCTCATTGAGGACAATGTCGACCTGGTTCTGGCTGACAGACAACAGGCTCCTCAGGACTCGTCTGAACTCCTCTCTGCTCACCTGGCCTGTGCCACTGGGGTCTCCTGCCATGAAGGCTGACTTGATATTGGCCAGTCTGCTATGGATGAGAGGCTTCAGCTGCTCCAGGATAAGCTGCCGTCCTGCATAGGGGTCGATGAAATATTTAATATCACTTTTAAGTTATTTTAGGGAAATACAGATAGAGGGACAAGTTTACAAAAGGATTGCTTGGCTTTTGCGGTTGATAAACCTGCACAATTAAGACAAAAAGAAACTGTATTTTTAAAAGCACCAGCAAAGGATTAAATTCACCTCTAACTGCACTGCCAAGCAGATAGCATCTCAATACTGTAGTCCTATTTATTCATATTTAAATGAGGTATATACACACATTTGGTGCTAAATTGGCCTCTTTCAAATCAAAGTTTGTTTTGGAGTTCCGCAAGGTTCTGTGCTCGGACGAATCCTATTTACTCTATATATGCTTCCTTTAGGTAACATCATTAGAAATCACTCTATAAATTTCCATTGTTATGTGGATGATACTCAGTTGTATTTATCGATGAAGCCAGAAGAAAGTAATCAATTAACTAAACTCCATAACTGCCTTAAAGACATAAAAACTTGGATGAGCACCAATTTCCTGATGTTAAATTCAGACAAAACTGAAGTTATTGTTCTTGGCCCCAAACAACTCAGAGACTCTATCTGATGACATAGTTTCTCTAGATGGCATTGCTCTGGCCTCTAGCACTACCGTAAGAAACCTCGGAGTAATATTTGATCAAGATTTGTCTTTTAATTCTCATTTAAAACAAACCTCACAGATTGCATTTTTTCATCTGCGTAATATTGCAAAAATTAGGTCTATCCTGACCCGAAAAGATGCAGAAAAATTGGTCCACGCTTTTGTTACTTCTAGGCTGGATTACTGTAACTCTCTATTATCAGGTAGCTCTAGTAAGTCCTTAAAAACTGTCAAGCTAATTCAGAATGCAGCAGCACGTGTACTAACAGGAACTAAGAAACAAGATCATATTTCTCCTGTTTTAGCTTCTCTGCACTGGCTCCCTGTAAAATCCAGAAATGAATTTAAAATCCTACTATTAACTTATAAAGCTCTAAATGGTCAAGCTCCGTCATATCTTAGAGAGCTCATAGTGCCATATTATCCCACCAGAACACTGCGCTCTGAGAACGCAGGGTTACTCGTGGTCCCTAAAGTCTCCAAAAGCAGATCAGGAGCCAGAACCTTCAGCTATCAGGCTCCTCTCCTGTGGAATCATCTTCCTGTTATGGTCCGGGAGGCAGACACCGTCTCCACATTTAAGACTAGACTTAAGACTTTCCTCTTTGATAAAGCTTATAGTTAGGGCTGGCTCAGGCTTGCCCTGTACCAGCCCCTAGTTAGGCTGACTTAGACCTAGTCTGCCGGAGGACCCCCCTATAATACACCGGGTACTTTCTCTCCTTCTCTCTCTCTCTCTCTCTCTCTCTCTCTCTCTCTCTCTCATATTCTATTACTGCATCTTGCTAACTCGGCTATTCTGGATGTCACTAACTCGGCTTCTTCTCCGGAGCCTTTGTGCTCCACTGTCTCTCAGATTAACTCATATCGCAGCGGTGCCTGGACAGCGTGATGTGTGTGGTTGTGCTGCTGCCGTGGTCCTGCCAGATGCCTCCTGCTGCTGCTGCCATCATTAGTCATTAGTCATACTTCTACTGTTATTATACACATATGATTATTGTCACACATGTATACTGCCAGATATTAATATATACTTTCAACATATTGTACCACAGTAGCCAGAACTATAACTATAATATTATTACTTTCAATAATGTTGTTGTAAGCTACTGTCATTACCATCTGTCCTGCATCTCTCTCTGTCGCTCTCTCTCTCTCTTTCTGTCTCATTGTGTCATACGGATTACTGTTAATTTATTATGCTGATCTGTTCTGTACGACATCTATTGCACGTCTGTCCGTGCATATGTACATGAGCTACACTGAAAAACAGTCCAATTCACAAAGATTAGCACTAATGGCCACACACAGATATTATTAGTGTCTTCAGAGAGTTAAAAGCTTAGTCCCAACTAAAAGTCCCTTTTACTAGCTGGGTGTGGCTACACATTTTGACAAATAAAGACTTGTAAATTGGACACCTGGTCTGGTTGCCAAGCAGTTCATTTTTAATAGAAATTCTTTGAATGTATAAAACCGGAGTGCTGGCTACTCACTTGAGCCAACATCAGTTAGCTGTTTAATTTGTGCATACAGGTACAAATGTTAAAACTTTTGTCAGTATGGAGATGCTACATATTTTTAACTTGGTTAATTCTTTATAACTCAATTGTTCAGTTGATTTTACTAAAACTATGAGCGCCAAAGAATAATGCGCTCGCATTTACAGGCCTGGTAAACAAGACAGACAAGAAAAAAGGTACTCTACTCTCTACTTCTGAAGCAGTCATAAAGTCATATTATGTGTCCATTCCTTGATTACCCAGTAAGTTATTCATATTCCTTCAGTCTATATGGGTCCTAAGATAAAAAAAAATCAAAAGGGTTTATCATAAAAAATTAATCCAAGTTGTGAGTATTGTTGGAACAGGATTGTGTTGGTATGGATGATTCATAATTGATATATTTTCTGAAGCCTCATTTTTAAACAAATAATATTCATACTTGTTTAAATTTGATTGTCAATCTTTGCTGAGCAACAGTTTTGTGTGAAAGGAATTAAAGGCCTGTCCCAAATATAGCCCTGTTAAGTTCAGTGATTCAAGCAAATAATAGCTCAAGCTATTAATTGAAGTTTTATGGTGTGCGATGATATTGTAGGGTTGACTATTAGTGCTTTCACAAAATATTTACACAATGAGATTTTTGATAAATGATCACCAGTAATGTGGATATAATGACTAGGTGGTTAATAGAACAGTTAGGACTGTCTGGTAAGTTCAGAAAATTACATCACTTTGCTGTAATGCAGCCTTTAAAACCAAGAAAAGACAACACTAACAATATGATATCCAAAATCTTAGACCATATCTAGTCTCATATTACAATATCAATTTGAAGTTGATATATTGCTCAGCTCTACATATGGAAAGTGGCTGCGAACAAAACTACACAAATAGTTGGTAGTTGGAACTGGGTTATTTTGACCAATACAGTAAAGGTATCAAGTACCAACATCCAGACCTTTATGTGACACCCACACTCTCCAGTTATCACATTCCCTCCTGCCCCTAAAGTTTTTAGGAATGCATCTGCACCTCATGGTTCAGCACCTGTAGCTCGTCGTCTGAAAATTAGCTTTTCCTTTTCTCATCATTCTGCCTACTGTGCTCTTGGCACAAAGGGAACATGGATAATTGCAATCAGATGCAAAAGAGGGCAATCTGCACTCAGGTACAAAACTTATGGGCATGTTTGCATTGTCATATCATTAGGGCAATATCCTTTGTGAATCAGACTTTGAAAAGGAGATAGCAGCTGCAAGTAATTTACAATTCATGGTGCTATCAGCAGCCGCAATGCATTCTTTGTGAATTTGCCATAGAGTTTGAAAGGAGGAAATGCACAAAACAACATTGAAGGCAGTTCTCATAAATTTTTCATACTTTTCCTCCAAAAGCAATGCCCCCAAATTCGTACATGAAGGAAGTGAGATGGCCTGTTCCTTAGCTTCCATCGTCAGCTCCAGCTACCTTTTTAGGGTCCGGGGAGCTAAGCTGCCAGGACACTATTGTAATCCTAAGTATTCTTCTTCTTCTTCTTTCTTCTTCTTCTTCTTCCGAGGAAATCAGACTTCCCATGGGTGAAAACTCACCAAACTTTGCACAAAGGTCCAGTCTCATGCCAGATTATCCACAGCTGTAAACTCAAGCCAATAGTCCTGATGGTGGCGCTACTACAAGCGTCTCAAGTCCAAAACTTTGAAAATTCATAACAAATCAACCATATGTGCTACAACTTCACAACTTTATGAAACTGTAGCCCCAATACTGAAGAAACTTTTGAAGTTCATCACTCTGTTTATTTCAAAAACTGTAAAACTTCTTAAACCTATCTCCTCCCAAAATTTTTGCTCAATTGAAACCAAATTTGCTACAGAGCATCTTCAGACTGTCCTACAAAAACTGTTTCTCAGATTTTTGATTTATCAAATTGAGCCTACAGTGCATCAAAATGTTTGACTGTAAATGGTACTGTAAACATATACATGTAAATTCTTGCTAAATAAATCTTCAGTGTTTATGAAAAGAGAGTCATGGTAGATGATGTGTGGCAAATTTCAGAATTTTATCTCAAAAACTGGATTTTTGACAGCATTTTGAATTTTGCTCTAATGTGAACAATTGGAGTCAATGTAAAAATGGCAATTTTAAACATCAGTTTTTCACTTATGGAGCAAATCAATCATTGTTACAAACAAATTACCAACATCTCCATGCTGTCTAGATGCAATATGTGTATTTTGAGATTTTTTAGATGACCGTCTTAGGTCCCAGAGGTTGTGGATTCGAGCCTCAACTGGTGCAGAATCCACATTGTAATGTAAACATCTTCTTGTGCTCCAGCTTATTGCTTAAAATTGCCTGAGCGTGACTGATGACTGTGCAGCATCTTCAAGTCTTTTTTCTGCTAGAAAATCTGCCTTCTCATGCTTGAAAATAAACCAAACTTTGCACAAAGATCCAGTGTCAATACTTCAGTGTGAAACCATCTGTGGCTTCTCACTTTGCACATAGCTCAACTAGTTACACATCAGTTTTTCACTTATGAAGCAAATCAATCATTGTTAAAATAAATTACCAACATCTCCATGCTGTCTAGATGCAATATGTGCTTTTTCAGATTTTTATTTTGATAACTGAATTTATTACAGTGGTTTGAAATCTGCTTTTCCATGCATGGATGGCTACTAAACCTGCACGTCTGGCTTAGTCAATTTGTGAAGCTACACATGAATTGTCACTGACTAGTGAGATAGAAATTGATTCTTAGTCTCAAAGGTTGTGAGTTCAAGCCTCAGTTGATGCAAAAGGCAGATTGTGTTGCAGCTGATATAAAAAAATGTCTGATTCCGTGAAGTAGTATATACAAACCATTATTAATTAGGAAATAATATTTGAAAATGTACTGAAGCTGCAAGTACAAAATAGTCAAATACAGCAGAGGGAACTGAAGATAGAAAAAGCACTCACCTCTGTCTGTGTGGATCCATGTCTGCCTGGATCCCCCACCTGTCTGTCTTCTTGTGGAGGAGATTATGGTAGTGCCCGGAGCAGTGTGAGGCCGCAAACGGTTGACCAGTTGCCCCAGTCCAGGGTGAAGAGGTAGCAGCTTGGACATACTGGGTGAAAATGGTGTATGTAGGGAGAGAGGCAAGGGGAGGACAGGAGGTTGATAAACGACACTGGGTGGTGACTGTGGTTGCTAGTTAACATGTGAACATGATCTCTCTCTCTTTCTGTTTGTGTGTGTGTGTGTGTGTGTGTGTGTGTCAGAGAGAGAGAGAGAGGAGAGAGATGAATCAGCAGTTGACACTTCTGAGCACACCATACTGTATTCACCCATTCAGTCTGGTTTTGTTGCCTCCACTTGCTATTGTCAAACCAGGCTATTTGTCACCATGGATGAAATAAGCAAACAAACAAACAATAAAAACAATATATATTGTCCAGTGACAGTATATAGGCTATATTTAATGAGAGGTCACATCTCAACAATCAGTGGTGGAAAGTTAGTGAATACATTTACTGAAGCACTATACTTAAGCAGCATACAGGTGGAAAAGTTAAACATTTGCAATAACCCTCCTTCTGGTGATTTTCCCAATTTCCTCCAATAATTTTGACGGAGTGACTATTTGCACCACAGTATAAATAGCCTTGGCCTCTCAGCTGAGCTTTTTTCACCCCTGTATGATGTGTGACAACAAACTTTGCGCGTACAAAAAAACCTAACTGAGGCAGACCTGCTGTCTGTTTCTGTATATTGAAACCATTTCCCTCAGTAGAAACGAAGCTTTGATTTACTCTTAGTTCACAGATAAGAAACTATAAATTGTGAAGACAGTAAAGCCTCCACTAAAATAGCATTTTAAGTCTTGTGTGTGATATATTCTTCAGGGATTTATATTTTGGGATTTATCCAGGTTTCATACTGTATGAGAAGAGGAAATCTCTGCTAGGGTAATTTATACAATGTATTAGTGAACCTTGTGAGTTGTAATGGAGCAAAATCTGTGTGCCGTTACCTTTGTTTAATGTCGCTGTTGCCCTGGTTTTATATGAGAAGAGGGAAAGATCGCTAGTTGCTAGGCTAATTTATACAATGTAAAATGCCATAGGCTTGTGCTAATAATGTTGGCATGTTGTATTTGTGGGGAAAATGTGTCCGGATTAACAAAAGTGTTTATAGTTATAGTTATAGTTATAGTTAAGCTGATTTGTGTGCTTGTGTTTGAAATCATCTCTATTAAGACATGTTTAATGTGTGTTTTGAATCAACTAAACTTTATAACACTTCACAGAGTCCTCTGTCGCCAATAGGGCTGTCAAAATTGCTCATAAATGACGTTCAAATATTCCTTCTATAAATAACTCAGGTTCGAACCATTTGAAAACAAAAATTTTTTCACATTATGTCCACAGTAGGGCAAACTAATACAAGGAAACATACTTGTATATGTATTAATACAAGGAAACATAACTAATTGCAGGTTTTTTTATTTCAACATAAACGTCTTTGAAAACATTTACATACCTACACATTAAAACGCATAAAACAATTATCTATAACATTATGTTATAAACAACCGCGGACCTCTCGCTCGCCCCCCCTCTCTGACCGGTCATGCAGTGCGTTCAGTGCAGCGGCCCAGGCCAACGCCCACTCGCAAAGAGGACAGCTGCGATGGTGTTTTTTCCCTCCACAATCGAATATCAATTTTCACATTCGAAGGTCCATTTTTTTTTCAAATTTGAATTTAGAATATTCGTTGACAGCCCTAGTCGCCGACTAGAGTTTTGGAGGTGTAACTGCAGAGTGACACACACACACCACCGCACAAGTAAAAATGCTCACAACAACGTGGGCGACGTGCGTAGGGTATACGCACAACCATAAATCCACTTACAGAAAAAACACTTGGCATGGTTGCATTGTAATGATAGGACAGTTAGCTATGTAGCGAACCTAGGTCCTGAGGGTTGAGCTTGAGAAGATAATAGTTTAGTTGTACAAAATGAGGGTGAAAATATTTGCACCAAGGTGGATATAAACAGCACACATCACTATAATCCAGGGTACGAATAGTATCCACTTCTAATTGTACAGGGGTGCAAATAGCATACATTGCTATTTGCACCTGGGTGGGTGTAAGTTTTTGAATTGAATTGAATATTTGAATATTTTGATATTATGTCCTCTTGAGCAAAAATCAGAGAGGCTCATTTTAGACACTTGTGACAATGAATGCTTTGTCATCTGATAACATGGCAAAGTGAGTACAGATGGGAAGTTTAGAGAAATCCTGCTGATCCAAAGAATGTATTTGATTTAATTTTGTATGGAATCTTTGGGAACCTGTGGGAACACAACATTAACCAGTGTACAGTTCTCAAAGTTAAGCATCTCGTGGATCTTGCAGTGACCCTCTTTTTAGTGATTTTCTCAGCTCAACAAGTCCTCTTCAGCAAAAAAGAGATACAACTTACTTTAGACAGCTGTGACCTGATATCATGGCCAAGGGGTTATGGATAAAGGCATGCATTGAATATTGCTGGTCCATGTACAGTTTTCATCAAGTAATCTTAGAGCAAGTCCTGAAAGGATGGCAGTGGTTGGATTTGAACTCACGCCTCCATAGAAATTAGAGCCTAGATCCTGCCAGCATCTCTCCTGCTCTGTTTAGTTATTTTATCAGTACTTTCATTTTATGTTATACTATACATCTGCTCCCCGTCATTTAAGAGGGAAAGATTGTACTTTTTATTCCATTACATTTGTTAGACAAGATTAATAATATCTATTATGAACATATAAAATACAGTGCAGTGCTGTCAACACTCAGTAATGATAATCCAGTATTAAATAATGTGTATGTAATTATATTACACTGACATGGTCTATACTATACTCTATCTTTAGTTTAGCGTCAGGTACTTTAAGAACTTTTGGCAGATAATACTTTTGTACCACTTAAAGGAACACTTACCTTTCTGGAAATTTTACACTTTTCTTTGTTTAGATTAAAATGCTATTAATTAGCTGATGGAAGTGAATTCCACCAGAAATAAAAACTCATAATTATATCATTGTCATATGGTTTAAAAAGGCCTCCGACTGTACTGACGTAATTGCTCACACAGCATCTCCCCCTTGTTGTTTGTTGCCAGTCATCAGTACTATCTGACGTTAGCGTTTACGTTATATTATATACATATATATATATATATATATATACCGCCTGAAGTTTCAAAACTCCGGGGTTGCTTTTGACTGTGCTGGACATATAACGTTATATCACATATAACGACATATAACGTTATATCACAACACTGCATTCAGTTGCTAATGGCTAACGTTAGCCTACTCTAGCCTAACGTTGCCTGAGCCTCCTTGTTTGTTGCCAGTCACCAGTAGGGCTGTCAAAATTGCTCAAAAATGATGTTCGAATATTCCTTCTAAAAATAACTCATAGGTCCGAACCATTCAAAAAAAAAAAAAATTTCGCATCATGTCCCAAGAGGGCAAACTAATACAAGGAAACATGCTTGTATGTGTATTAATACAAGGAAACATAACTACTTGTAGGTATTTTTATTTCAACATAAACATCTTTGAAAACATTTACATACCTACACATTAATATTTAGGAAAACAGCATTACTCAGCACTGCAGCTAATACAGATGAGGAAAACATAAGCTAGCACTAACCACTTTAGCCTGCTTCTCAACCAACAGCAGAGCTATCTTAAAAACTTCTCCCAGGCAATCTTCTCAGTCCAGTAGAGTAAACTTTTCTTCATTCTTACATGCATATGTAACTGTAGTGAAAAACTACAAAGGATGGAGTGACAGAAAACAAACTAGCAACGTTACATTACCGCTGCAGGTGCTTCTCAGTCATTGAGTGAATTTTTTACGCAGTTAACAAGCGCTACTTCTGGTTTGAGACATTTCCAAATAAAAGCAGGTGTTTCAAAAATAAAGTCACAGAATGGCTGCAATTACAATTGCTACTAACTTACCCTTAGTTCTCAAGGAAACTATATTATTAGTTTCCTTGTTAGCTCTGCAATGTTTTTAGAATTCTTCACTTTTTTTGTTTAGCTAAGTTAGTATACAGGGTGGAGCATTTATCAGCTAAAGAGCCCCATATTTTTCTGAGGAGTTAAAGTAAACCAAAAAAGAGAGTGAGAACTGTACGTAGAGCCACAAACCCGACTTCAAATTAATGCTAATGTTGTCTGCCGGCTAGATAGGTGCAGTAGCATTGTTCCGACCTCTCATTGTTCTGACATCCCATTAGTCCGATGTCCTGTTTTTCCGATATGTGATTATACTAGGCTATACTGTATTTGTGTACCATAGAGGATCAACAACGCAACAAAAGCAGGCTACTGGTCGAGATACAAGTGTCATAGAGAGGAGAGAGTGAAACACCATAACCTCCTGTTATTAACTCTGGGGTAGGGGGTTTTGTAGGGAGCTCTGCGGTGCTGAACGGCTCCCAGCGGGCGTATTTCTGCCTTGATGGTGCGCCGCAACCGGCTCTGGATCAGCTGGGAAAGGCTTGAGGGGAAGCAGGCTCACGGCTTATGTGTTTGCCACTTTCTTTTTCATTTTAACCCACACCATTATTTTTTCCTGACCCTAACCAAGTGGTTTTTGTGCCTAAACCTAACCAGACCTTAACCACAGGGCATCACGATGATTTCGGAACAACGGGACTTGGGTTTAATATGGCCGGAACAATGGGATGTCGGACCAATGGGCTGTCGGACCAATGGGCAGAGCCCGGCTATAGATAAGGGCAGCTGTTAGCAACAAGTTGAGTTGGCTAGTAGTTGCTGCCTTCGTTAATTGGATTGGTTAGGTTTAGGCAAGAGACTGGTTGGACAATGATATGTCATTGTTTTGTTTGTAGCTTGTTTCCACTTCCCCCAAATGGCCACATCAGTTAGGCTACTCTAGGACTTTGAATGCAGGGCTTGTAATTGAGAATTTTACTTAAAAAACTATGTAACTTTTTGCAAAGCAAAAGTATGGCAAAGTGACAATTAGAAGATAATGGTTAATACTAAGACATTTTGTTACAGTAATAACTCATTGAGAGGAGTCATGAGTCAGTAAACTGCCCCAATATTACATAGCAATGTATATGTGAAGTTTGTAAACATTAGCCACCATAGGTATGGGCGGATTATGAGACAGTGGGCCCCTGGTCACAGACACACAGAAGGCCTCAGTACATTGGACCAAAACACAAAGAGTTGATAGTTCAATCAATCAATCAATCAATTTTATTTATAAAGCCCAATATCACAAATCACAATTTGCCTCACAGGGCTTTACAGCATACAACATCCCTCTGTCCTTTGGACCCTCACAGCGGATTATGAAAAACTCCCCAAAAAAACCCTTTAACGGGGAAAAAAAAACGGTGGAAACCTCAGGTAGAGCAACTGAGGAGGGATCCCTCTTCCAGGACGGACAGACGTGCAATAGATGTAGTAGAGAACAGATCAGCATAATAAATTAACAGTAATCCGCATGACACAATGAGACAGAGAGAGAGAGAGACAGAGACAGGTAATGACAGTAGCTTACAACAACATTATTAAAAGTAATAATATTATAGTTATAGTTCTGGCTACTGTGGTACAATATGTTGAAAGTATGTATTAATATCTGGCAGTATACATGTGTGACAATAGTCATAAGTGTATAATAACAGTAGAAGTATGACTAATGACTAATGATGGCAGCAGCAGCAGGAGGCATCTGGCAGGACCACGGCAGCAGCACAACCACACACGTCACGCTGTCCAGGCACCGCTGCGATATGAGTTAATCTGAGAGACAGTGGAGCACAAAGGCTCCGGAGAAGAAGCCGAGTTAGTGACATCCAGAATGTCCGAGTTAGCAAGATGCAGTAATAGAATACGAGAGAGAGAGAGAGAGAGAGAGAGAGAGAGAGAGAGAGAGAGAGAGAGAAGGAGAGAAGGTGCCCGGTGTATTATAGGGGGTCCTCCGGCAGACTAGGCCTAAGTCAGCCTAACTAGGGGCTGGTACAGGGCAAGCCTAAGCCAGCCCTAACTATAAGCTTTATCAAAGAGGAAAGTCTTAAGTCTAGTCTTAAATGTGGAGACGGTGTCTGCCTCCCGGACCATAACAGGAAGATGATTCCACAGGAGAGGAGCCTGATAGCTGAAGGCTCTGGCTCCTGATCTACTTTTGGAGACTTTAGGGGCCACGAGTAACCCTGCGTTCTCAGAGCGCAGTGTTCTGGTGGATAATATGGCACTATGAGCTCTCTAAGATATGACAGAGCTTGACCATTTAGAGCTTTATAAGTTAACAGTAGGATTTTAAATTCAATTCTGGATTTTACAGGGAGCCAGTGCAGAGAAGCTAAAACAGGAGAAATATGATCTCATTTCTTAGTTCCTGTTAGTACACATGCTGCTGCATTCTGAATTAGCTGGAGAGTTTTTAAGGACTTACTAGAGCTACCTGATAATAGAGAGTTACAGTAATCCAGCCTAGAGGTAACAAAAGCGTGGACCAATTTTTCTGCATCTTTTCGGGTCAGGATAGGCCTAATTTTCGCAGTTGGTTAGCCTTTTTTGTTGTTTTGTGTCTCTTTGCAGTTGCTTTGTATCTCTTTGTAGCTGTTTTGTGTCTCTTTGTGGTCATTTTTTGTCTCTTTGTGGTTGCTTTGCATCTCTTTGTAGTAATATTGTGTCTCTTTGTGTCTGTTTTGCTCATTTTGTAATCATGTTGCATCTCTTTCTAGTTCTTTTGTGTCTCTTTGTGGTTTCATTTCCCATTGTGTAGTCATGTTGCATCCCTTTGTAGTCATTTTGTGGCTCTTTGTGGTTGTTTTGCCCATTTTTGTGTTCATCTTAACTCTCTTTGCATGTATTTTCTGCCGTTTTGCATGTCTTTGTAGTTGTTTTGTGTCTATTTTTGTTTTTATGTGTCTCTTTGTAGTCGTTTTATGTTTCTTTATCGTCATTTTGAGTCACTTGTATTTTGACAATTACAGACGAAATGTTCGGTCTACATGTCATCTAAAGTAGGCTATACATGTGTGCTCATACCCTGACCTTCACCTAAGAAAAAAAACATTTGTAGTTGAATGGATGTTCATGTGCCACCTGATGGCTGCCTACCCTATATTACAGCCTGCTAGTGCCCAATTTGAACCATATTTAATTTCTTTAATGTCCTGTATTTCATGGCAGTAACAAAAACACGTTTGCTATTGACAGCAGTTCAGAACAAGACTTAAGACACTGAACAGACACAGACACAGTCATCAGATATTGCCTGAAGACACAACTTTATTAATAAACCAGCAAGCAAAGCATGTAAAATACAACGCAAGATGCCCAGGAAACAGAGACAGGCATGTATAAAAACCCAAACAAACCATAAAAGTGGAGATGGGCAGCTGAAGCCTTGCCAACGGCTGTAAACAGAGTGACAGAGAGAAGAAAGAACAATGGGAGGAAAGAATGAGCAGCCGTAAAAGAGGCGGCGGGACCAGAGTGCCGAGGTTGTTGTTTGCATCCACACAATAAAGACATTCACAAGTGTCTGGTAAAGCGCAGGGACTGGTCTGCTGGACTGGAAATTGCTGTGACAACTGTGGAAGAGGTGCTGGACCGGTTGTAAGTGATGCCTCAGGTTAATAGTCTGATTCCAGATACTGCTGCTGTCGTGACACTACAGTGAGTTGCAGAATACAAAACATAGTTAATGCTGGTTATGGGTTAATACTCTGCTCTCTCCTCTCCTGCAGCCAAAACCTGACTTTTCTGAGAAAACAGAGAGAAAGAGAAAGAAAGGACGCTGTTCACCCATCAGTGGTAATATGATTCACACAGGAAAAGAGTGTGTGGATTAGATAGCTATCTGATAGCTAAAAAGCCAAGTGTAAATGCATCCAAAAAGCATTAGAGATGGATTGACATCTGAGATGTTTAATAGGTGTAAATACATCCATCTAATGCATACTAAATGTTTATTCCTCCCAAGTGTAACAATGTCAGTAAATGGTCTCTTGTACAGGGTCTGCCCTCAAGATAACAGCAGCTGAGGTGACACTGATATTACACTGAAATTAGCCATTTTCTTTCTGTCACATGCAAAGTGACAGAGGAAGAAAATGGCTCTATCAATTCAAACCACATACAGACAGTGGCATGCTGCTTTACGGTTGGATTCCTGATCAGTACGACCCCTGAATGGTGAGTTAGAGCCTGTGAAGGCATTATTAGCTACCCAATTAAACTGTTGTTGTGATGTGAAGTTTCTCTTGTTCTAGTGTGTTTTAGCTGTTATCAAACAGCTTCAGGGGCATTATTACCACCCTCTGGACTGATGTAGGGCTGACCCTCATGTGGATGTAGCCAGAAGATGAATTTTAATCAGATGTGTGATCTGGCTTATGGTGTGTTCACACTGAATCCGAGTCAATGAGCCTGATCCCAAGTCAATGCATAAACATGAACAGACCAAGTAATGCGGCGTGCAACTTTGCATCACATTCGCTGTGAACACACCATTAGAGATTTAAACCTCTGCCCAAACCCCACACCCAGGATTAGAGTCACCAATTCAGTATCTGACCAAATGTCTCCCCTTCCGTTCCTGAGATATGACATTAAATAATGCCCTGAAAAATGTTTTATATGGAATATTATGATGTAACAGTGAAGCTGACCTTTGGTCTTTTGGATATAAAATATTATTACTTCACTAATTTATCCTATTAGACATTTGTGTGAAGTTTTATCAAAATTACCATGTGAATTCTTGAGTTATGGCCAAAAACACATTTTTTGAAGTCACACTGACCTTGACCTTTAACCTTCAACCACAAAAATCTAATCAGTTTATTCTTCAGTCGATTGTCTGAAACATCTAAAGAAATTAGCTTAAGGTGTTCTTGAGATATCATATTCACAAGAATGAGACAGACACGGTCACAATGACCTTGACCTTTAACCACCAAAATCCAATCAATTCATGCTTGAGTCCAAGTGAATGTTTTTTGCCAAATTTGAAGAAATTCCCTCAAGTTGTACTTGAGGGAATTTCAAGCTCTCCCTAAGATATTGTGTTCACAATAAAGAGATGGATGCAAGTTCACAGCAACCTTGACCTTTGAGTCTTGACCACCAAAATCTAATCAGACATTCTAAAATCCAAGTCCATCTTCTTGCCCAATTTGAACACATTCCCTCAAGGCTTTCTTGAGATAACACATTCACAAGATTGAGACAGACAAGGTCACAGTGACCTTGATAATTGACCTATGCCCACCAAAAATTAGTCAGTTCATCATTGAGTCCAAGTGGACATTTGTCTTAAATTTGAAGAAATGTCTTTGAGGCATTCTTGAGATATCTTGTTCACAAGGACGGGACAGACAAACACTATGGACAACCCGAAACATAGTGCCACGGCCGTCACTGATGCAGAGGCATAAAAATCACGTATAGGCCCCTAACCTTAAATTATATCTGCAAGGACCTTAAACATTGAAGATGAGGTTTTTGAAATCTGCCTTTATAACTGGGGGACAGTACATTATATATTATCTACAGTGTTTGGCACAGCTGCATCTGCAACTGAGCAGCAGCTGCTCATTTTTACCACCGCAGGGTATATATATTTTATTATACACAGTAAATACAGTGCAACAACAGATTGTGTCTCAAATGCTGATAACGTAGCCATCATGTTGTCACAAAATCTCAAGCAATGTGTTGAGAATTGAGTATGCTGCTCCTTAAAGCCATTACTTGTCCAATTTGTATGTGATTGTCAAATTATTCTGATGATTTTTGTTTTAAAATGAGAAGAAAATTCTGGTGCTATTCTCACTGTCACATCCTGCTTTTTGTTGTTGTTATTGTTGTTGTTTTTTGATACCACTAAAGATCATTGATGAATCCTTGAATTTAATGTCTAAGTCAGTCTGGAAACCCTGATGCATTCTGTTCGTATAACTGAGCACTAACAGGACAGAACTCCCTCGCTCTTTCTCCCTCTCTTTCTAACACACACACACACACTCACATACATCCATACACATACATGAAGCTCACATATAAGTGACAATCAGTGATGAGGCTGAAAACCCTGCACACAACAATGTCCCAGCATTGACAGTGAGCTGCTGGATGGATTTAGGCGTGATTGGCATCTTCTCTACAGGTTTGGCTTCACCTCTTACAGTTACCTTTCATGCATCCACTTGGCCTGGAGCCACTGCTGCATCAAGACAACTGCTAATGCACTCAGTGTCAGGGTTAGACCGACATGTGGCAGATTAAGGGCAGATGTTAGTGCTGTCTGGCCAAAGAGACTTAGAGGTTTTTCCAGTTTGTTCAGTTAGAATATAAACACCAGATCTGTGACATTGAGACAAGCCCCAAGTCAAGACAGGCAAGTCCAAAATCAAGTCCCAAGTCAAGGCCCAAAGTCAAGATTGACAAGTTCCAAATCAAGACTGACAAGTTCCATGTCAAGACAAGCAAGTCCTGAATCGAATCCCAAGTCCAGTCCAAAGTCAAGCCTGACAAGTCCTGAATCAAGTCCTGGGTCAAGACTGATAAACCCAAGTCAAGTCTGAAGTCGTAGGTTGGAGAACATGCAGACACCCCACAGAAGGGCTCTCCCACCCCAGGCTCAAACCAAGAAACCTCTTGCTGTGAGGCAACAATGCTAACTACTGCACCACTGTGCCGCCAACTTTCAACATTTCCGCCAAATAATAACATAAAAATGGGATGCCTGGTGGCTCAGTGGGTAGAGCAGGCGCCCCGTGTACAAAGGCTGTGACCCACCTGCAGCAGCCGCAGGCTCAATTCCAGCCTGCGGCCCCCACCTTCATGAACTTGTACATTAGCCTACATTAGCATGTAACATGGTCACAGTAGTAGTAGACTAAACAAAGTTGCTCATATCCATGACCATGGCTACTTCCTAAAGCCTCTCCAAGGGGGTCCAAGGTCAGGAAGGATTTATAACTCTCTAGCATGTTCTGGGTCATCTCAGAGGTGAGCAAATGAATGCAACACGATGAATGCCACTATCCCCAGTTGAACAGCTTTTACATCTCAACCCTGTCACAGCCAGCTTTTACCCCAAGTTACCATTTGGAACAGATATAAACACTTTTGCCTTGAGATGTGCCTAGACAATACTTTCCACTAACTAATCATTTTCACACACAGATTTTTCATGGATTTGCAAAAAATGGAAAGGGACTTCGTCTGGAAGAGGGACAACCCTAACATGATAACACTGAATGGCTGAACTGGCTGGTTTGTCCGTGTATTTCAGTCATATAATATCTGCGCATAGCCTGAATCCCTGTTACTCAATCCCTGTTGTGAATGCAGCCATATTGTAGGAGAATTTTAATGTAAATATTGACATTATCGGTATTGGTGTTGAGTATCGGTATCTGCCTTTAAAATCCCATATCGGTCAAACCCTGGTTAGTATATACACATGTACATACACAGCAGTGGGAACATACTGTGGAGGTAGGGGCTGAGGGAGGTTTGGTTTAACTATTGACCAAGAAATTTCAGTGAATTCTTAAGAAATCTGGACTCATTTTGATCAGTCCACAAGGATGGGTTGAACATATTTAGACAGATTGCATTCTGGGAAAAGTCTTGTAGTGTGATCCCACTGTCAGACTGCAATGTTAAACTTCAGACTGATTGACTGAATGGAGACGTGGGAGCGTGGTGGGAAGTGTCGACTGTACTGCAGTAGATCAGTGGGGGTACAGAGGCGGTACGGGGTGAGGGCGGGGTCAGGTGCTCCTCACAGACAGAAGTCAAAGGTCAGGTCGGACTTGCCCATCTTCTGTCTGTACACGGCGTCAAACTTTTCATTCATAGATACTGTGAAGACATCCTTCCACAGACCAGCACGACCTGCAGACAGGACACAGGAGGAGAAGGAGGAGTTTTAAATATTGATAAAACATTCAGTTAAAACAGCTGACAGAGATAGCATCCTGGAGCTGAAATTGATTCAGCAGCCAAGACTGCATGACCAAGAGGACCCCAGACCTACAAGAGTCCTAAAAGCTCCAGACTTAATGTGTGTTTGCTGTAATGTGCTAATTCAATAGAAGTTTGTATGGGAATGTGCAACACTAATGCACAATACATATGACATGGTAGAGACCAGCTTTGTTAGTTAATCCTACAGATTATTTGTAGTTTTGTTTTTAATCAAATTCCAAATACCAAATCTGGGGTCAGGTAATATTTCACTATAGAAACATTGTGCTCATGAGCTGGCTGGGGGTGGATGCAGCAGCTTACCTTAAAGGGATAGTTCAGATTTTTTGAAGTGGGGTTGGATAGGGTACTTATTCAAAGACAATATGTTACATAGAGTAGATGTCAGTTGGCACACCCCTAATTTGGCGAAGTGGCAGCAGTCCAGCATGGAGCAGTCAACTGCTGTGGAGGGGTCAGCAACAAAACGTGTTTTGGCCACCTAAAGAAAGTCTCACCTAAAAAAATGTATATCAGTGTACACTGTATTTAGAGTATTTTCACTGGTTTACCTTGCTGTCAAACAGAGGTTTCCTTTGAGAATGCCATGCTCACTTCCACTGTCTGATTGTTGCGGGTAAGCAGTTGGTAGAAAGTTTAGACTGCTGCATAAGTATTAGTAGGTAAATAGTGGCCTTGCGTCCAATATCAGGCAGCTCTTCAGCCAAAATGCCAGGTGGATTACAGCCTGGATTCAACATATTAAAGACATTCATTGGAAGAAGTAAAGTTTTCTTCTTTTTTTTTTAAAATCCCATTCACTCATTAAGCCTTGATCTGAGTGAACAGATGACAAATGGAGCCCCCTGGACTTGACTTTTGTTGGCAACTATAATTTATGGTTATGTATTATTTATGCATATTGTTTAGTTAAATTTATTTGGACTTATGTTTTTACTTGGGTGTCCTGACAGTCTGTGTTCACATTTTAAGAACTTTTGAGCTGGTTCATTGTTATTACATGGTTCTAAAACGCTCTTCTCATTCTTGCACAAGTAAGGCTCATAATGTAATAACTTATTACATTATTACATTATGCACAAAGCTGTTATTACCTTATACGCTCATGATTTTATTACATTATAAGCCGATTATTACATTATGAACTTTTATTACATTTCTGTTATTACATTATGAAGCGTTATTACATTATGAGCCATTATTACATAATGAGTTGCTACACTTCCACGCACCAGTCAACTTTCTCTTACAGTTTGCTTCCATGCCTATGAAAACACACTCACACTCATTTTACCCCCAACAACATAGAAGATCTATACAATCAGCACAATTTCAAGGTGGACATCCAAGATTTAAATCACCAAATTCAGTATCTGACCAAATGTCTCCCCTTCTGTTCCTTAGATGTGGTGCTGAGTAATGGCCATAAAGGTGTTTTATGCAGATCATTATGATGTCATGGTGAAGCTGATTTTCAACCTTTTGGATATAAAATGTTGTCACTTCATTATTTTATCCTATTAGACATTTGTGACATTTTGTCATAATAAGCATATGAATATTGAGTTATGGCCACAAACATATTTTGTGATGTCATACTGACCTTGATCTTTTACTTTCTACTACAAAATTCGAATCAGTTTATTCTTGTCTCAAATTTGAAGAAATTCCCGTAAGTTGTTCTTGAGATATCATGTTCACAAGAATGCAACAGACACAAAGCCACACTGAACTTGACCTTTGACAGCCAAAATCTAACAGCTTCCTGCTTAAGTCCAACTTTGAAGAAATTGCCTCAAGGTAATCTTGAGATATCAGGTTTACAAGAATGAGACAGATGAGGTCACATAGACCCTGACCTCAGAACACCAATATGTAATACTTAATTATTGAGTCCAAGTGAACGTTTGTGCCAAATTTGAAGAAATTTCCTCAAGCTGTTCTTAAGATTTTCACAAGAATAAGATAGATGCAAGGTCACAGCAACCTTGACCTTTATCCTTGACCACCAAAATCTATTCAGTTCATCCTCTAGTCCAAGTGAAGGCTTGTGCCAAATTTGAAGAAATTCCCTTGAGGCATTCTTGAGATGTCATGTTCACAAGGATGGGACTGACGGACGGACGGACGGATGGACGGACAAACGAACAACCTGAAAACTAGGCTATCCAAAGGCCATTGGCGGTGCAGATGCATAAAAACATTTAGTGATTTAGCATTGCTGAACTGGGGAGTTGCTGGTCTACCACTGCCTCAAACAGATATGTTTTCCTTTTGTGAGGCTTTGCTATTTAAAAGGGTTAGTTCAGATTCACCAAAGTCACACAATAACATAAACTACTGTAACTAAGTGATTGAAGACCAACAACTCACATGTTCAGCAAACTAAAATTACTGTTCTTGAAGTCTGGTGGTTTTGATGAGAGCATATGAATCAAGATACTTTGTTACTTCACTGACTATTTCTCACTCAAATGTTTTAAAAAATAATGGAATCTTGATTGGTATTTGATCAGCACTGCCCATAGACTGCAACTAAAGATGGACGACGCATCCCCACTTACCGCCACTATACATTAGTGAAGCCAAGCTATCCCATATATGGCCGCTGCCATCTGCTGCTGCTGCTGTCATTCATCCATTTCCACCCAAACCCAGTCCAGCCCATTGGGCTTAGCGCCATTGAATACTAGCACACTGACTGGCACACAAAGCTGTTGATCATGGCATCAAATCCCAATTTTATAGCACTACATAGCTACTTAAAATCAAACTTATCCTAAAAACTAACATCAGGGTGGTAAGTTCTACCGTAAATGACAGAAACCATCTTTGGCAAAACTTTATTGATGTGTACTTTGAGTTTTTAGTTTGGCCCATGTCCCATCCACTAACATGGAGGGGACAGGCTTTATGACCTGTACTGCAGCCAGCCACCAGGGGGCGATTGACATGTTTTGGCTTCACTTATGAGGAGCTGTCATGTTGTCCATCTTTATTTATAGTCTATGGGGCTGTCTAGATTGACAGTTTGACTAAAGTTCACCAGCAGTGATTACCAGCTGCTTTAGAGATGCCTTGGATCTGATTGGTTGTTTCACAGATTACCTGCGTCATGTACTACTGTCAGGATATAGTGACAGTATAAAAATAAATCAAAAAATAAATCAAAAAAGTTACCTACTGTAGCTTAAATTAAGTTAAATGAACCTTCAACAAAGCCCTTTAATTTTAAGCACAGCTAGATATGTATTAGATGAGTGCTTATTTACTACGCGTTGTCTTTCATCTTTTTAATCTTTTCAACAACACGTTGATGGATGGGTTGATTCTAATTCTCTCCAGTCCTGATTCCCCACTCCAAATTAAAAAAAAAAAAAAAATTAAAATAAGGGTCCAAGATATTTTCAAACTGCTCTTTTAACATCTCTAGCTTTAAGGATTTTAGTTTAGCTTCACAGTACTGTCACAATCTGAGTGTGGCCCGATTCAAGACTATGACTGTGATGACAGTGTTACTCTTCTCCATGATGACTGTAATGTAACAATCACGTGAATTCTGATGATTCATGGGACAATTGGGGCTGCTGAGTGAAGCAGCATGCCGTGGCTCTGACTCACCTGCTGCGGCCCGTGTGAGATACATCAGACTGACAGCTGTGTGTTAAGCCTATAGCACACCAGACACCAGACTTCCATGCACTAAAAGAAAAAGAATTAGATGGGGAAAAATGAAGAAAAAAAAGAACAGATGAAAGAAAACATAAGTATACACCAAAAAAGGAATGGAAACCAAATGGAATAATTACAACAAATTAGGGAATATATATATATATATATATATATATATATATATGCATATAAAAAACATGAGAAACAACAAAAGTTAAATCAAAGTGGACCGGGCCTGCAGGTTGAGATCACTGACTATACAGAAATTAAATGCAATCTGTGGTGTACATGCAACATTTAGCCACACGATGATGCTATAATCATCTCAAACTGAGTGTGAGAAAACTGTCTTGTCTATGGACAGAACTCACAGATCCCATCACTTATGTAAATAATTATGCCTAGTGTGTTCAATATTAAATACACTATAAAACGACATCATAAAATAAATATTATTATTATAATATATGAATAGATAGTGTTTTAGGATATTTAAAAAAAATAATAATTACAGACATTTTTACTTTTTATTAGTCTGTTTTTATTTCATAGTGGCATTTTTCCCAATGACACATTTAATTCATAATTTTTACTTTTAATGACGGTGGTGCTGACAACGCCCTCTCACCTTTCAGCTAATCAGATGCCTTCAATGCTGCGTTCCATTTACATTGCAATTCGAAGCTGGGAATGACCCAAGTTGACTGCGTCCCAGTATAAGTTGTAAAACCAAGTACCAGCAGCAGCAGCAGCAGCAGCAGCAGCAATACCAGGTTAGCCATTCTCAGCCATTGTTAACAATACCAGCAGTAGATAACGAGGAAGGTATTACGCTGCATTTTGTGTGCACAAACAATGTAGCAACATGTCCACAGTTGGAGGTTAGACAATACTATGTGTACAATTGATTTAATGAGACACAAATAAGACAGAAGTGCTAATAAACAGTATATGACTACAGCTTTCACTACTTTGATGCGCTGAGCAGCCATCTTGGACTTCAAGTTCAGGGATGGCAAGGTTCCTCTGTGCAGCCACAGACTGTGTGTGCTACTGGCTGAGCTGCTAACCAGAGTCTATCACCGTGCAACGTCTTGCCCTTCGGCTTAGGGGTCATGTATGCTACTATGCTACTAGGTTAGCTGCTAAGGATAGCCTGTAGCTGCGCAGTGGCTCGTCCTGCATCTCAGGAATTGTGTATGTTAATGTGCTACTGAGATAGCTGCTATAAGTATAGTGTGTACTGTAGCTTCGCGAGATAATAATAAATAACGGCCCGTTTACCACATAGTCTATTTCAAATGAAGCTGGTAGCCTCTGCAGTAGTGGTAAGTCAAAGCCACTATTTTTTAATTTTCTTGCTTTATGTCCGTCTCTATTATAAAGAAATAACATTCTTTGCTAGCTTGATGCTAATGGTAATACTCACTGGGTTGATAAAGTGCCTCTGCTGTTTCACACCATAATTTTTCCCTGTGTGGTCCATACCAACACCATACGTCGCTGCGGCTAGAATCGGGCAGCGTGCAGTGTGAACCAGGCATGACCTGCTAACCAGAGTCTGTCGCCGTACAGTGGCTTGTTTTTTGGGTCAGGGGTCATGCATTGTGCTACTGAGTTTGCTGCTAACTCAGTGAACCCTCCTGAGCAATGACCGCTGAATAAACTCTAACCGGGAGAAAATTTAGCTGGTTGCAATCTGCAATCCTGTACTGTATGGCAAGATTAATGGTGCGTAAATGGTAAAGTGTGTTTTGTGTTTCAGTGTGAGGATTAGATGTGTAAACAGTGTCTAATATATAACTGTCCTGCTTTTATGTAAAGCCAACTGCTCAGCTTAGTCTAGGGCCTGAGCAGGTCAAAGTACTGACTTTGATATTGTGTGTGTGTGTGTGTGTGTGTGAGAGAGAGAAAAAGTCTTGTGAAACTAGTTTCAAGACTCTCTCTGAACCTGTCTGTCTAATCCTTATCTATTTATAATCTTACTATCGTATACAGTATGACAGTATTAGGGAGCAGGTGACGTGTTAATGCATTTACGCTATGTCAGATTATCTGACCTGCTGTACAGTATGCATTAGGCAGGTTTTCCACGCAGTGTCCTGTCCCACTTAAAGCATTCATACTGCTCACTGCTGTTCGATGACCTAAAGTAACTCCCCATACACAAACTCATTAAACCCTATAGCCTTTTAGCAAAGTATGAACCATGACCAACACAGTGGAACAACCCTGCTGCAGCAATGCTTTAATTTCTGGGTATGTTTTCATCCTAATTATTTCTTAAAAGTTCTGGAAGAAACTGAGTATTTTGTTAATAGAGCAGAGTGAGACCAAATTCCGAAACAACTAAGCCTACATGTAGATGAGTTAGTTTAGCTGTGCTGAGTTTGTAAGCAGCTGGTGATTTCCAAAAGAAGCCACTTAAAAAACAAATACTCACTTTAAGTTAACATGTATCATTCTCCATATATGTTGAATTGTTTTCATGCCTGTAGACAAATTTCACATTTGTGCATGTTTAGCTGACCTTCTGTGCTATGACAAAAAGACTGTTGCCTCGGCTGGCTCGGTAATGATTATGAATTAGTTAATCAGAAGCTTACCAGTTTAACATTGTCCCAGTTTTGCCTATAACCAGTGCCAAACTATACTGTTCTTTCCAGGAAACCTTCTGGGAATTTTGGAAATTAAGACCTGTGTGATATGATTGATATTAAGGGCTCTAGTTTCCCGGCGCAGCGCAGGGTGGTGAACCTCGTGCAGAGCTAGTTTCGAACAGCACAACCCGATGCGCACTCAGTTTGGTAGTTGGCAGACCAAGGTGCGCTGAGATGGGTGTGGCGGTGCAGCAGGGGGAGGTGTCGACAGATCCAGCTTGGCGCAGTGACAGTTTTGTGCCAAAAGGCTTCGCCGAAGGTACGCTAAAAGCTCGGCAGCTGAAACCAGGTCTACTGTCAGCGCAGGCGGAGTGCAGCCGTTGTTAGCGGAGGTTTGGCTGACCGGCGGACAGTGCGCACACGTCACCCAAACCTCACAGGCAGGTTTCCAGAACGTCAGGCACATTAACAATCAAAAAAATACCCACAAAAACCACTATTCAGTGCAACTACCTGCAATCAGCACATAAATGTATCTCTATATCGACTGTCCCATCACATCTGATGTCAGATCACAGGGGATTGGCACCGTTTGGCACGTTTGGCACGCGTAATGGAAACCCAACCTGATTTGATTAACACAGCTGCAAACTAATGAGTTCACATCCCTCTCAGCCAACCACAAACAGCCACAGCATCAGATAGGGAGTATATATTCAGCA
Organism: Epinephelus lanceolatus; assembly: GCF_041903045.1. NCBI lineage: Eukaryota > Metazoa > Chordata > Actinopteri > Perciformes > Serranidae > Epinephelus > Epinephelus lanceolatus. Next base: position 33,826,650 of record NC_135756.1, on the reverse strand, counting down.
TCTGTCGTCTTAGAAAAGTCAAAAGAAAAGAAACAGAGTGAGACTGCGAGAGAGAAAGAGAGAGCGTGCGCGCACGAGAGAAACGCAACATTGATTTACAATTGTGGTGACCTCCTCCCAGGCTACCTTTGCATCATCAGCCCGTGGAGGTCTGCTCACAGTTCCGTATATTCGGACACTGCGAGCTTGGACCTCCCGGACCAAAACATCAGTTTCCTCCTGGGAGAAGTTTGGCCATCTGACGCTGCTGCTCTCTTCTGCCATGGCGAATTGAGTAAACTCTCATTATGCCTTCGCGCGGAACATTTAAGGACGAGGAGAGGGGCTCATTTGATTGGTGTGATGTGTGTAAAACCCACTCCACGCCTTCTCTCCTCCCTCTTTCCGACTTGCGCAGATAGGAGGGACGGAGGTGGGAAAGAGGAGTTGCTGTGCCAGCGCGCACGGTGTGCCAAACTTGCAAAATCCGCCTGGCCACACCCAGTTGGCGAAGCGCAGGTGCGCTGCGCCTCCGCCTCACCCAGTCTGCGAGGCCTTAATGTTAAGTGTGTAACATGACTGTGGCCAAAAATGTTTCTTTTCTAAACCCTAACCTATGTAATTTTACTTTCCTAAAACATGTGCACTAACCTAACCTAACCCAGTAGGGGTGATAATTTGTTGGGGCAGCTATGGCTCAAGAGGTAGAGCAGGTCATCAATCTCCGGCTCCTCCAGTCTTATTGAAGTATCCTTGGGCAAGATACTGTGCCCCAGATTGCTCCTGATGATGGTCGCACCAGCCACCAGTGTGTAATTATTAGGCCTAGATATCATACAACGTTGTCTGTGCATTTCCGTAAATATAATATGAACAGCTGTATGAAGAAATTTTGAACAGGGACACTGTTTTGGAAAGTGAAGTTGTTGCTGTTAATTCAAAATTTTTTAGATGTAAATTTTCAATGCAGTTGACACCACTAATGAGGTGTCATTTACTTCCATTGTTTTGGGGTGGAGACAGTATCTCAGAGACTGACACAGTATCCCAAAAATTGCACTTGTTGTAATTTGGTTGGACTAACCCTTTAAAGCCTACATTTAAACTCTTCACTAGAAGTTACTGGCTTAGAATAACTTCTCTTCCACAAACTTATTAAACCCTACAGCTTTACAGCAGACTCCAAAACAAAGTTATATGTATTATGTGTGATGTAATTGTCCTCGACCTCCCTGGTCTTTAAATAGCTTTGTAAGAGGAGCTATGGTGAATCAGTCAATATCATGAGATCACTGATATGAATCAGCCCTGATGTAATGGCTCTAAGAGAGCAGCCTTAATGACATTTATGGTCTTGCTGCTCTCAGTGTCCTCTTCTTCTGACTGTATAGTTCTTTCTCTCAAATGTATCCGAGACTTATTTGGCATTACCACAGTGCTCCCACGAAGTCTGCTACCAGGAATCGCATTGGTTGCACTTATTCATGGAAATTTAAACTGGACAATGACTTATGTTTTTCTTCGACTTTTTTTATGTTCAGCAAGATGCACTAGAAGACTAACGCCTTGTTTCCACTTATGTATGTGTCTAGGACTAGTGTCCGTAGATTTGTAAATATATGGATGATGCCTCTAGTGTCCAACACAATGAATTGCATTTCATTATGGATGGATAGTAACTTGATAGAAACTAACTTTAGCCATGGTGGATCCATTTTTCACCATCCAGAATTTTAGTATATGTGCTTGGAACATTGCTGATATAAAAACAGGGCCAACATTGCATGGCAACAAATAAATGAAGATCTTGGCCTGCCAGGTACGTAGCATGTTTTGTGAAATATTTCTTTAAAAAGATGTATGAACAGCTGAAAAAGTCAGATGCCCGCATTCTAGCATCCTGTGTTAGCTTACCTGTTTTTAGCAAATCATGCTTCTAACTTTTCATTCAAACGTAGGAATACAGCTGTATTGCTCGTAAATTGGTTATTTTGACAGGTCTTAACTGTCTGTATTTAATATTAAAATGATACATCTGACTGTATTTTATATCAAACTAATAAACATGATGACTATATTTCATATCAGACTAATAAAGACATTCTGACTGTAGGCCATTTCATATCAGACTGATAAATCTGACTGTTAAACGTTAGGCTATTTCATATTAAAATTATAAATTCATATTTTATATCAAACTGATAATGACATTCTGACTGTATATAATGTATAACTTTATTTTAGCAGAATAACATTACTCAAATTGACAATGTATTATATCCAGATACACAAGTTATTCTTAATCATACAAACTCACTTGACAATCAGCAACTGAATCTCAGAAAATATCCAGTTAGCTAGTTAGCAGCCTGCTAGCTAAGCTAGCACACTGTCATACGGTCTCCGAAATCCACTGCAAAAGTTCAATTCTTTTTATGTACTTGAGACAAATTCTTGACCAAAATATTACAAAAGTGAGGAGTTTTGCAGGCACATCAGATATCATGGAGATTCCTATACGAATAAATAGACTTTGGGTTGCATCGTCTCCATACACATACTTGAGTGAAAACAGGGCGTTAAAATATATTCAGTTCTGTGCAAGTGGAGAGCAGTCTACCTGTTTATGAACTAATTTAAACACATGTTTTTTGCACACTGTTTGGAATCCACAATTCTGTTATATACCGTATACACTATTGTACTACTTGACTGAAGGTGACATTTTTAGAGCCATTAAAGGAGCGCTCCACCAAATTTTGGACATAAACTCAAAGGTGGCATTTTGATGACATTTTATACATGCACCCTTTGCACACCATGCACACTGTTTATCACTTTGCACTAAGATTTATTACTGGTCATACTCAACATCATGAGCTGTATACTAAGGTTGGGTGGCCCTCTCTCTCTCTCTCTCTGTAAGGCCTGATAAACACTGGGCTTTCTTCATAAAGCCCTTATTTGTGTTTTACCCCTCACATTACCTAATCTCTGTCTTTTTATATGGGCATTTATCAAACACACAAAGATGTAGTTACATTGCTGTTTTTACTGAGTTTGGAAAATCCAGTTTTTCTAACTGTGCACCTGCAACCTGGAACAACATGCAAAACAATCTAAAGCTTATCTCATATTTATCCTTAAGGAAATTGTCCTATCTCACCTCCAGCTGTTCTTGTTTCAGATCTTTCATTTCATTTGCTTTAATTTTACAGTTTTTCAAAATTGCTAAAACATTAAACCCTATTCTCTGAACCAAATTCTCAGTAGCCTAAACACATTTTTCGAATTGAACACTCTTTTGGCCAAACCTTTAACACTGTTCAGGTACTGCTTTGTTTTTTTTTATTTTTTTATTTTTTTATTTTCTTTTGCTAAACCTTAAACACATTCTCAGTCACTAAACACATTTCACACTGTGATACACTGCACTGTGTTGCAAAATTGTAAACACTGGCAGCAAAATGTGAACACAACTCCAACGCAGCTATCATCTTTTACACACAACTCAAAATTGAACACACGTTTCTAGTGATGTGATCAGACCAATTGGGCAGGATAAAGTCAGTTCAGAGTGCAGGTGGCACATGTGCATCCATCAACAATGCTAGTATCAAGCTTATTCAGATATACATACCAATGGCGACTCTGTGATCATCTGTGCATTGATGCAACCAGCTTTTTTCCGACCTGATTTCTGTGCGGGAGACAAACACAGGATGCGCACCTGCACGCTGATACTACAGTTTTTCTTGATCGCTTTGACCTGCTTAAAGAAACTGGGATCCACTCGGTTTTCATCATCACTGTCTCAGCAGAGCACAAGACACCTCTTGCAAATGTGTTAACCCTTTCTCATTGGATTGACACATTTTCCCCACCCTTTTGCAGAACAGTTAACACGGATGTCATTCAAGCAGTCTAAACTCTGTTATTTTAACTATGGTAACCAAACAGAAACCATCTGTTCCTAACTATTAGAAACTACCTACATCAGTATGAAATCACTGAAGCACCTGTTTGACACTCCTTCACAAAAATCTTCAATAAGCAATCAGTCTGCAGGCCTTAAAAGGTGCAGCATCTGTGTTGTTCTTTGCCAACATGGATGGAAGAGGTCTAAGGCAGATGAGAGTGAGAGTAAGAGCTAGAGGGGTCCGAGGAAGAGGAGTCCGAGTGCGAGGTGGAGGTATAGTTGGAAGGGCTCAGGTTTCTATGAAATTCAGGCAACTGTTATTGATCATGTTATCAATCATGGCCTTTCACTTAGAGAGGCTGGACAAAGAGTCCAACCTGTTCTAAACAGAAACACTGTCGCATCCATTGTCAGAATTTTTCGACAGGAAAACAGGTAATGTTGCTGTATATTATATACAGAAATATCTTCAGTGATATACTTTATGTAATTGTTTCCTCATTCCCATTACATGTATTCTTTATAGAATCCAAAGGCTACCATTCTCTGGTGGTAGAGGGAGAATTTTTAGTGCTGAGCAGGAGGCAGCCGTTGTGAACATGGTTGTGGCAAACAATGCCATAAGGCTGCATGAAATCAGGGCAGCAGTGATCGCAGATCAGGGCATGTTTAGGAACATCAACAACGTGAGCGTGACCACCATTGACCGCATCCTAAGAAGGAACCATATGGCCATGAAGCAGCTCTATACAGTTCCATTTCAAAGGAACTCTGACGTTGTGAAGGAGGCCAGATGCCAATATGTGGAGGTAAGCTACAGTATAATGTAATGCCTTGTCATATCATGCAGTTAGAGTCAACTGGAGTCACTTTTCATTGTCATTTTGCCTTTTTTTACTTAGAGAATAATGGAGCTTGAAGCTGAGGGGGCACATCATGTCTTCATTTATGTTGATGAAGCTGGCTTCAATCTCTGTAAAGTGAGGAGACGTGGAAGGAACCTCATTGGGTACAGGGCCACTATCACAGTTCCAGGACAGAGGGGCGCCAACATAACCATGTGTGCTACCAATGATGGTGTCCTATGCCATATCCCCACTATTGGCCCATACAACACCGAGCGCCTCATAACATTCCTGAATGCACTTCATGACAGGCTGATCCCACCTGAGGAGAGAGAGGGCTGTTGAGGCCTGGCATGCCACTCTTCGTCATTATCTGGGACAGTGTGGCGTTCCACCACTCTCGCCTTGTCAACGAGTGGTTTGCAGTACACCCTAGAATGATGATGCAGTTCCTTCCAGCATAGGCTGACCAAACGTCCTCTTTTGCCCGGACATGCCCACTTTTCACGTCCTGTCCGGGGGGTGTTTATAAATTGATGATAATGTCCGGTTTTCCTTATAACAAAATAAGATAAAATAGGAAAACTTGTCTCCCTCTTTTATTTTATTTTCAGCGTTTAATCAAGGCGGAGGCGGGCAGCGGAAGGTTCGAGGCTTCCAGTGAGGGGAGAGATAGAAACATACAGCCAATGTGTGTGTGTGTGTTCTGTTCAGGTGTTGTCACGTAAATAACAGTCCCCAAGCAATAAACAGGACAGACAATAGGATTTTATTTATTTTTACACTACATTTTCACTGAAAGCTGACCGAATCCGACCCGAGCCCGAATACAATTTATACATTTTTGACCGAACCCGGCCCGACCCGTCGGGTAGGCCTACCGTCGGGCTCGGATCGGGTAGCCACACTCTAGTGTGTGTATCCCCTATCTATCCCCCTATCTATAGGGGCCTATCTGAATTTCTGTCTTTGAGAGATATTATTTTGTAATATAACTGAATATTCTATCCATACATATAAACTTTAAATATATTAAAATTATAAGGCATCTTTGAGTAAACTGCAAGTATCATTTAAGTAGACTATCTCGTGGCCGGGCCGAGTGTCCTCTTTTTTGGAATTCAAAATATGGTCACCCTATTCCAGCATATTCCCCATTTTTGAATCCCATAGGTGCAGAGGAATGTCAAGGTTGGATAAGGCATGCAAGAAGATTTTTCCCTCGGTGCATTACAAGAGAGGATATTGAATGTGATGTGGATGAGGCCATGTGGCCCCATCGTCAAGACAGAAGAGACTGAGTATCAATAGTGGCTATTTCTTATACTCTACAGTATTTTGGTTTACATGTATTTTGTGTAATATTTACAGTATTTCAGTTTTCAGCCACAGTTTGAAAAAAAGAATCAATGGAATCAATAAAATTTGCATCAAAGCATTTCTGATTCTGGATCCAATTCTTTGCAAGAAGGCAAATTCGACAACAAATGGCACTGGCATGAAAGCTATGTACAGTAATAGGCTACAATGACAAGCAATGGTGCACTGATTTGCACTGAGTGCTGTATTTTGTTGTCCACTGTGTAATGGTTGATTGGAAGAGCTCATACACTTGTTTGCAAGTTGTGTTGTTTGAAGGCAAAATTTGCTTTTGTTTGCTTTTAAATGTTTTGGCACAGTTAGAGCCTTTTGCAAACAAAATGTGTCATTTTGACTATGAGTGCCACTGTTTGAGTTGACTGCTGCATCAAAGCAATCAAGAAAAACTGTAATTTCAACACCGGCGACAAGTTTAGGTTGCCACATCTGTTAAACTAATCGGCTCATTGCTGCCTTTTTTTTTTCTTTTTTGCTTGCTACTTAAATTACATAATATTACACAATTCTATCATTACAAAAGAATGAAAAAGAAAATAACAGTCTTTTAGTTTATGCCTTAACAGACAGAAACATACAGAGAGGCAGAGGAGGAAGAGTTCATGTGAGAGGTGGTGGAGGAGAAGGAAGGGGATAAGGAAGAGGCCAAGGTAGACAATCATTACTGATGAAATTCGGGCAACTATTGTATACCATGTCTCTGTTCATGGGATGACTGTAAATACACTATTGCAGAAGTCTGTCTTTCTGTATCACTTACTGGACTAAACTACTTTTTATCTATTTTTATAGAGAGTGTTTGAACTGGATTCCATGGAAAAGCCCCATGAATACATTTTCATAGATGAAGCAGGGTTCAATATGGCGAAAAGGAGGTGGAGAAGCAGGAACATCACTCTTTGGGCTCTAGTTTCGCAGACTGGGTGGGGCGGGGGCGCAGCGCACCTGCGCTTTGCCAACTGGGTGTGGCCAGGCGGATTTTGCAAGTTTGGCACACCGTGCGCCTGGTGCAGCTACTCCTCTTTTCCACCTCCATCCCTCCTACCTGCGCAAGTTGGAAAGAGGGAGGAGAGAAGGTGTGGAGTGGGTTTTACACACATTACACCAATCAAATGAGCCCCTCTCCTCATAAATGCGCCCCGCGAAGGCGTAATGAGAGTTTACTCAATTCGCCATGGCAGAAGAGAGCAGCAGCGTCAGACGGCCAAACTTCTCCCAGGAGGAAACTGATGTTTTGGTCCGAGAGGTCCAAGCTCACAGTGTCTGAATATACGGAACTGTGTTAATCAAATCAGGTTGGGTTTCCATTACGTGTGCCAAACGTGCCAAACGGTGCCAATCCCCTTTGATCTGACATCGGATGTGACGGGACAGTCGATACAGAGATACATTTATGTGCTGATTGCAGATAGTTGCATTGAATAGTGGTTTTGGGTATTTATTGCATTGTTAATGTGCCTGATATTCTGGAAACCTGCCTGTGAGGTTTTGGTGAAGCCTTTTGGCATGAAACTGTCACTGCGTCAAGCTGGATCTGTCGACACCCCCCGCTGCGCCGCCACACCCATCTCAGCGCACCTCGGTCTGCCAAACTACCAAACTGAGCGCACCTCGGGTTGCGCTTCTCGAAACTAGCTCTGCGCTGCACCGGGAAACTAGAGCCCCATGTGACTGGGGGATTCTCCACTGTCATGCAAACCTGGGGCCATATAACACTGAACACGTCCTTACATTTCTGGGTAGCCAGTGAGCACCTGGATCAGCAAGCAGTGCATCCCATGTATGTCATAGTTTGGGACAATGTGAGCTTTCACTTTGCTGTCCTGATACATGAGTGGTTCACCACCAACCAATGCTTCATCAAGGTTTTCCTTCCACCTTACAGCCCCTTCCTCAATCAAATAGAGCAGTGTTTCTCTGCGTGGCGGTGCAAGGTCTATGACCGACAGCCCTACACCAGGGAAACTTTATTGGAGCCAATGGAACAGGCCTGTGATGATATGAAAATGTGGAGTCTTGTCAAGGCTGGGTTACGGCACACAAGGTTTTTCCCCTGTTGTCTGGCAAGGGAAAATATTGCCTGTGACATGGATGAAGTCCTCTGGCTGGACCCGCACAAAGACATGATGTTGGAGAATGAATCTCAGTGACTTTGATTGTGCAGTAATGTGCTTTTCATTTGTTTTGTTTTGTTTTTTTTTTGATATGGAAGTGCTGAATATAGATATAACTTTGACTACGATAAATTTTTGATAAATGCAATTACAATAAACATTTTCTATTAACTATGTTAACTGGATGCTGTGTCCTAAATTATTTTATATAGTGCTAACGAATGCTCTGTGGTGAAAATAATTTTACTTGCTGTGTGTATGATCTAAACACATTGTTTGGTTTTGAACACAGGATAACTGGTTTTGAGATGATAGTTTGATGGTGATAGACAAGTTCAAAGTCTTTGGATTTGTGTTTAAGGTTTTGAGAAAAATGGGTGAAGGTTTCAAGAAATGTGTTTTAGCAATTGGGAAAAACTATAACTGCTTTAAATATTCTTTCCTATGTTTTATTATTATTTTACTGAACCAGATTCCTATTTTTTTTTATTTGGCTATATCTTTAATGAGTGGTCTACCTCCACCTGAATTTTCAAGTTAAAATACAGGTGGAATGAGAACACTTTGTCATGAAGAGGTCTGTGAAACAAGTTGCTTTGAGTCTGGCTCTGGAGGAGAGTCTAAGAAAATATATTAAAATATTTTATGTCCATTTTGAGAATAACTGAAAACCTTAACAACTGAGTGATATAGTATGAATGGATATAATATCTAGTCTATTTGTGTCTAGTTATGTTTCACCTTTTACTTTTTCTTTTATTTCCTCTCCCACTCACCCCTGCAGATGGACAGTGCCTCTGAGTTGGAACACTGCTCAATTAGCTGGTTGCAGCTCTCCACCATGCCCTCTAGCTGAGCCTTGTCACAGGAAACACCCAGGAATCGGGCTAACTGTTCCACCAACGTCCCCAGATCCTGGAGAGGAGAGGAGAGAAGAGGAGAGGAGAGGAGAGGAGAGGAAGAAATTAGGGACTTATAAAAAATCTATGAAAGTAATAATCACACAGAAATACAAAGCAAACTGCCTCCCTCTTGAATTCTTAAATAATACCAAGGCAGTGATTCTGTTTCCCCAAACAGCATCCACCCACAACTGTGGAGAATACACAGTTCCCTTTGCTTACACAACCTATGTGTTGTGTAAGACTTACTGCAAACATACAATATGACAGCTGGAAGGACAAAATGGACAGCTCAGTGCATCATCTACAAACAGTTAAACATAGGCTATCAGTTTACAGACCTGAGTTGTATACACATGCATATGTGTGTTCAAAGCGGGATCACTTAGCTGTTACACAAATGATGGTTAAGTTTGTCTTTATTGACTTGTCATAAAAGTCTGTAGTTCTGCAGCAGTTCTGTCAGCAGTGCTGGAGGAAGTGGGTGAATTGTTGTAATGTGGGACACTGCCCAATGTGGGGCACCTCAGCTCCAGTGGGTGTAGGCTTTCCTCAAACAAATCAAAGTCAAAGGGTGCAATTCATTGTATTAACATGTCTCCTCACTTCCCTCACTCGCTTCCGAGCGGAGGAGGCGAGGAAGAGACGCGAGGACAGAGGATCCAGAGCTGCCACATTTAATCACCATTAAATATTCATTTTAAATCTAATTTATTTAATCTAATCTAAGTTATGATTACTATCCTAGTTGAAAGCTCTGTCTGATATCAGGTAAGCTTCTGAGTAAACTACCAGTCAGTTATTAATCATTTTTAGAAACACTGTGCAATAATCCAACTTCCACCTTCTCTTCCCTTTCCTTTCCTCTTTCTCACTCCCTCTCTCTTTTTATCTCTCACTCACACAGCAAGTAGCTTTATCATCAGCACTTCTAAGCTCAGGCTGTCTCTTACTTAGCTTTTGACCAGGAATATCTGTTTAAGTCTGACATATTTAAATCTGTCCAGACATAGTTAATGAAAAGTTATGTACTAAACATAAAGATACATAGGTTAGGTTAAGTCAAGTAAAGTTACATAGGTTAGGTTTAAGAAAAGAAACACTATTGGGCATCATCCAGTTACATGCTTAACATAAAGTTACCTAGGTTTGGTTTAAGAAAAAGAACATGTTTGGTTGTTGTCACGTTATCTACTTAACATAAAACTATGTAGGTTTGGTGTAGAAAAAAGAACATTTGGTTGTTGTCACGTTACATACTGATGATTACATGGGTTATATATGAATTCTGGTGCATTACTTTTCGAAGGTATACATACGAACAGTGCATGAGACAGTGCATGGAGGAGAGGGGAAAACCACAGGTATATGTACATCAAGAACTACTCACAAGAGCAAGACACAGCTGGAGAAGGCAGTCACGTGCAAAAGAAGGGAAACAGGGACTGGCTGACAATAAGGGTGTGGTAGGAAACCACAAGGGTGAATAACTAAGACTATAGACAACAGGTGTGCAGGGAACACTCTGGAGCAGTGGAGGACTAACAAGACTGATACAAAGCAGAAAACAAGCGGAAAATAGACAAAGGCAGGAAGTAAGACAAGATATGACACTTGAAGAGAGTGACCTTCAGAATAAAACATAAAATAAACCATAAGCAAAATCTATGATTGTGACACGTATGCATTATTTTAGTTATTAAATGTTATGTGTGCAACATTCACAGCATCAATATGGAAGTAAATCAGTATTTTGCTACCAGTGTTGCAGGTAGCGCTTTACAAAAGTACAGTAATAGATTACATTTTTGCAGTAACAATGTAATATAATGCGTTACCTATTACTACATTTACAATGTTGCTTAATGCATTACCATCTGAAATAAACTGTTTTTTGTTTTCATTTATCCACACTGATCTACACCACTCCACTTCCACCAGTGTGCCAACAGTATGCCCCAAAGGTTACTGTGTGCTGTCATGTCATTACAGACTACATTATAGAAGGGTGCTGGTGATCAGCATATCTGGGTGTTGCCACATTGTGCCTTATGTTCGGATTGTTTCCATTAATACACCTGCAATGTCTACAACATATCCCATTCTGCTTTTGCATCCTAAGGCTGCCTGAATGCAGGGTTTTTTCCTCATCCCAACAATGGGCACATCTGGGTGATGTATGTATGATGTATGTGTAGTATGTGTTTGATGTGTTTCTATTCACATCCCCTACAGCTGCAGAGCAACACTGGCACACAGTCCTGTTTTTACCATAACTCTCTCTCCGTTGCTGCTGTAGCTGACTGGCACATGAGGAACCGACAGGTGGGACCTCCAGCTCTAGCATATTAATTTGTGCTCGTCATTGAGACTTATGGCATGCCATTCTGTTTGTTGTGCTAACCTCAACATTTGTTTATTGTGTTTCATATCATAGGCCCACAAATACTGATCTATATCTCATAACTATCAGACTTTGATCCTCTGCCTGACCCTCCCTGTTTCCAAGACTATTCATATTTAAAAAGGTCTACACTTAATGGTTCTATATCATCACGCTATTATTAAGATAAGCAGGGGATTTCATTACAGAGTGATTTTATTACAGAGTGGTACCCTCTGTATGTGAATGCATGAATGGGTCAGACTTGTGCAGCACTGGATTTGAACTGTAATAAATTGGAGCTTCTGTGCTTTGATCACCTACTGTTTGCTACATAAATATATAGTGGTGTAATGATGTCCTGAGCATTCATATAGATGTTAGGCTTCAGTTGGTCTAATATTCAATTCAGAGTATTATAGACCACATGTACTTGGCATTGTTGGGGGTCCTTTTTTTGCTATTAAAGTAGCCCAGATTATTATGGCATGGATTCAAATGTAACAGATTTGTCATTTAATCATTCATTCTGTGATCTCTACTCCAGCATAGTATGTAAAAAAAGTTTTTTAGATTAGTAATGCTGTTTACACCTAACTCCTACTCTAGCTATCAGACAATTTTTGTTTATAGATGGCAGGAATGAAAATTAGTCATCCTCAACAACTGTTACGGTGCCAGAATTATAAAGACAGTTGGAATACAATAAGATACAAATAGGATGTAGGTTCTACAGGATGATGTTTTTTTTTATCATGTTTTCTCCAAATGACGCAGATTTGTAGGCATACTATTATTTCTAATGACTTGAATATTGCATATAGCTGCTGTAAATGGGGGAAAACATCTTCCCAGGGAAGCATGTCTGAATGTTTACAACATCTGGCTCTGCCCCTGGTACCTGCTTCAATTATGGCAAGTTAAAGCAAGTAGAGGATTAATATTTAGTATCTGAGATGTGTTTTTAAATGCATTCATTCATACACTGGGCATCTATAAACATGATTTCCTGTTGTTGTTTTTTACAATACCAAAAGCGAAGCAAATTGTTTGATTAGTTGTATCTTCTCCCTTAAGTTCTCAGAAATCTATTCTGAGAAAAGCCTATCTGCAAAAGAGAGGACTTGTTTGAGTCTGTGCCTCATAAATGTGATAACCCAAGATAATGTGAAAAAGGATCTTTGGCAAAGCAAAGGGCAAATATTGATTTTGCATCGGCTATTATGCTGTTGTTTTTCCCTTTTAGGGATTTTTTACGCAAGAATATTCTGTATGAAAGATAGACAGGACACGTGTGTCTTCCACGTTGGTAGAGAGGATCAAACTACAGGTTAAAATAGCTTATGGCTGTAGCAGCTTTAACTAGAAAGATAATGTATTTGCTTTGGTATAAAACAGTAAAAGGAGAAGTTTTCTTTATGGACTTTGTCAGCACAGGCATTGATATCAGTATTGGCACTGCATGTCCCTATCAGTGTCAAGACACTGCTAAATTGCTCCCAACCAATATTTTTACCAATCTCAAATGTTCTTGTCATTTTAACTCCACATAGTGCTACCCGTATGATCAAGTTGCCAGGTTTGTGTGTTTTCTCAAAATAGTTGGCAATTTTAATGGAGAGTGAAAACTCAAGACATGTGGTTTCCTAATGTCTTTAGGTGACGAATGAATGGCAGCTTGAAGCAGTTAGTATTTAATATTTAAAGGTTTCACATATTATACAAACTCAAATCTAATAGTGATCTGGATGTTGCATTCAGACCATCTGCTTTGGAACACCCTGTCTAAGGATCTGAGCTTGGACAATCAGTAACATCTTTAAACCAACCAAAAAGGCTTTTACTAATGTTTATTTTATTCTCCTACTTCTATAGTTCATTGTAGTTTATAGTGAAAGTCAATTGTGATAAAACTGCAGTTGCTCAGTTCAGTTCCTTTGGATTTTGAAAAATGCCATAGGAACAGGACACCACATTCTTTATGATTCCCTTAAATTCATTGATGGATATTATGTTATATATATGTTTAAGGTGCGATTTTGAGGAAGTCCTTATTTTACATGATGGTATGGTCTTGCTGATTTTTGTATCTTATTTGTACTTGCACACATTTTATTAAAAATTGAAATAATAAATCTTGTAGAGTTTCTTTGGTAAGTGCCTTTACCAAAGTATAGGCATTATGTACTCCGTGGCCATCTACTACCACCAGGATGTATATGAGAAGTGAATGAGCACATTGATCTTCTAGCCTTGGTATTTAGGGTACTACTGAGATTTAATTCAATTTTGGTAACAGCATAGTGTGTGCATATGGCATTTCACCAATCATAGTGGGCCGCCATGGCCAAAAATGGCAGGGCTATTTTTTTGTCCCAGTCCAGCCATGGTTCTGCCAGTACGGTCAGGTGTACAAGCCTAACCCTGTTTGAGTTAATGCAAACCAGCTAAACCACCATTTGTCATTATAGAACATTCTGGCAAATTGAAAAGTAGCCTACATCAGCAAACTGTGTTGACAGCATCACAGCGCTTAATGCAACTCATATTGCATTAGTAATAAGCAATATGAAAATGTGATTAAATTCACATTATGTTTGTAAACAGACTTACGGAGCCATTAGTGTCTGACCAGCTGTGTGCTGTTTCGTGCTAAGCCTATGCTGGTGCCGGCAACATGGAGGAGATCAAATTTAAGTAGAGGTGGGAGGGGGGTGAGCAGCATACGTTTTGTTTGTTTACAAGAAAGTTTGTGTGTTTTTTGGGGTGCCATGAGGAGACATGGCAGAGCTAATCTCTCAAGAAAACAAAGACTGCACCAATATAGCAACATTGTGGATATGAAGCAGATGAAAGACATGTCCTGACTGGCTGCAGGTGCCATTTTGAGCAGAACATTCGTCAGATGCCGTGTTTGTATCTATTTTTGTCATTCGCTTTGAAAGTGCCGCAATGGTTGAGGAATGGCTGATTCAGAAGGTTGAAATGTGGGGTTGCCTGTATGATACCTTTTCATTGCACTACAAAAACTTAAATAAGGTGGTAGCTGGCTGGGATTATAGTGCGGGAGAACTGAAAGTTTCTGATAAACTGAATGACTCACTAAGAACAAGCTAGGCTACTTGCTGTTGGCCATATTGTTTGTTATTTCCCGTAAATATCACAAGGTAAAACATGTTTTCTGTTTAAAAAAAAAAGTCACAAACATAGGATGATAGCAAAAAGGCTACACACCCATCTTTGAAGTAGGCTACTTATGTCTTTGGTTTGATCTTGAGTGCATAGCTGGTATTATGTGTTAGTTTACAGGAAGTAACAGAGGTGCATATTTAATGGATTCAGTGTGTCATTATATTCCACTCTAGAACAGCTGCTGAGTCAGGTGCAACACCTACTGTAGTGGTAAAATTTGGTATACCATTCTGGTCTGGTGTTTGGCCTAATTTTGAACAGGTTTGAAAATTTTCACACCGACCCAACCCTACCAGAAGCAATTTTATATTACCTGCTCAAGCCTCACACTATTCACAAGGCAGAACTATAGGCAAACTTTATCTGTTCACCAAAACATGTCAATGAAAGTGCAGTACAAAAGAGTGTAAGGGTAAAGATAAAGAGCATGCACGCTCAGAATGTTCCTTCAGTACAGGTTACAGTACAGTAACTTCACACCAAACAGCACACAGTTGCATTCATCAGAACAGCAGCTCCACTGGAAAGGTTTACTGACTCACTTGCTAATATCTAAATTACACAAAACAGTCAGAGGAGTCAAATCCTCACGAAGGATGGCCAGGCTACTGGGTGAACATCAGTGTCAAAATAAAAGCTAGCAGATAAAGGCTAAAAAGCACAAGAGACAGCGATGATGTTACCTTGTACATGTCTTCATATTTCAAGAAGAGGACATTGGAGTCCATACGATGTTCCCAAAATTCCTGAACATGTTCAAACCAGGAACCATATCCCACTTTGAAAGAGAGATAGAGATACAGCTGGATGAACTTACAGTACTATTGAGACAAAAGGAGTTCACTGACTTGAAACTGGAAGGAGGGTAACAGTGTCCCAGTCCTCCAGTAACCTACATACTTACGCTTGTCATTCATGAAGCGCCGGCAGAACTCCTGGAAGGTTCCCCGGTAGCTCATGGTCCTGAGAGAGCGGTGAAACTGGTAGTACGACACCACCAGGTCCTTAGGGTTACGTGCCATGTAAATCACCTAGAAGAGAACCACAACCATACTCGTCAGAGTCAGATACATAACATCAGTCCTAAATAATGCTGTTGTTGGAGTACATTCTTTTATTCATTTTCCGTAACCGCTTGTTATATTGACTGCTGTCATTAAAAGAAACACATGAACACCATGATTCCTTTAAGTGTTTGTGTTGGTGTCCGTGTGAAAACAAATAACTGCCTGTGTATCAGTTAGTCATGTTACCTTCAATTTGTGAAAAAAACTTTTTTTTGTGGCATGCCGTCATGGATAACAGCAAACATATTGATTTATTGATTGCTTGGAGGCCACATTTAAAAAACAGAAGAACTTTATCTAAACATGTGTTTACAAACTCTCACACAACTCCTGCAGTATAATCCAAGTCTCATTTATCCAGTTCTTAATCAGTTCTTCCTTAACACATGCATATTCCCTCAAACCTTACTATTGAAAATTAAGCGTAAAGTGAAACTTATCTATGCTCTCTTCGAAGCCGGACTCCAATACTATGTTTTAGCAAAAATACATGTGTTTGGTAAGTACCGAGCAAAAAAACTGGATGAATGAGACTTAAATTATACTGCACGAATAGTGTGAGTTTATAAGGATGTTTTAATATAGTCTTGCTTTTGTTAAATGTGGTCCCCAATCAATCTATATATTAATATGTCTGCCATTTTTTATGTAAGTATTTGAGAAAAACAAAGTTTTTTATGAATTCAAGGTAACATGGCATGACTAATTAATTTACAAATGGCCATTGTGTGGATGAAGCATTCCTTTAATGCAATGAATAGTCATGGCCAGTGTTAATGTGCTGTCCAGTGTCAGTGAGCTGACCTTGGCCTCTCCGTTGTGCATGGCTGTAGGGAGGAATCGATAGGGAAGATGGCTTTTGATCAGACGAGGGGATGTCAGCTCCTATGGAAACACAAAGCAAGTTACTTCTTATCAGTCCTGCAGAATGCTCTGGAACTGACAGGTGTGTCTTCTGCTCAAAAAGTTACATGCACAAAACACAGAGCTCCATTTCTTGGAAAATGTGATCAACTTTTACACTCAAGGAATATGGTTGGCCTTGGAGGCTTTCAGTGATATTTGGTAAAGAAAAAAAAAAAAACCTAATGAAACTCTAAAAAACAAAGATGTGATTCCACATTGTAAAAAGTACAGACAGAGTCAATAAATCAACTCCATTTAAAATCCAAATGGCAAGGATGATGTGTTTGAGAAGTTCAAGTTTGCTAATGTTGGCTCTGAATCTGTCTTGTATAGTTGTTCCATGCCTATACGTCTAATTTGTTCCCTGTTTTTTTGTTATACTGCAACATGCAATGTAAAAATTGCAGCCATAATGCTAACACTTATTTGTTTGTTTGTTTGTTTTCGACCTGAATGATTAATTTTGAAGGTGTATGGTATGGTAAATAACAAAAATGAAACCTATACCATAGGCTGACAGATGAGGTTAGACAGTAATCTCCATGGACTATGATGTTTGCGGATGACATTGTGATCTGTAGTGAGAGCAGGGAGTAGGTGGAGGAAAATCTTGAGAGGTGGAGGTATGCCCTGGAAAGGAGGGGGATGAAGGTTAGCCATAGCAAGACAGAATACATGTGTGTGAATGAGAAGGACCCTAGTGGAACAGTGAGGTTACAGGGAGTAGAAATGAAGAAAGTGGAGGATTTTGTACTTAGGGTCAACAGTCCAGATCAATGGAGAGTATGGAAAAGAAGTGAAGAAATGTGTGGTGAGACCAGTGATTGATTTGGTTTAGAGACAGTGGCACTGAGGAAAAGACAGGAGGCAGAGCTAGAGGTAGCAGAGATGAAGATGTTGAGGTTCTCTTTGGGAATGATGCTAAACCTAAAGCAGTTTTGATGATGAAACCTGTGTTTCCTGTGAACATGGAGGTTTGTTTTAAAAAGACTATGCCTATAACCTGTGGAAACTGACACATACAAAACAAGCCCCCAGGAACAGTGCCAGGCTTTGAAGCCTATTTAAAATAGTGGCCAAACCTTGGAATTACAACGTTTTTCATGTGATGCCCTGTACCCCAAAAAGGCTTTTTTTCTGATAGACTTACATTGTGAAAGAGACATCTGTAGATTAGTGGATAAATATTTTTGTAACATCAACACTTGGAAAATGACTCCTTTACTATCAGAATTTGATCCATTCAGTCCAATATTTTGAAAGTCTAGAAGACATGCACGATTAAATAATTTTAACATCATTCAAGTTAGCGAAGTGCTAAACCTGAACTTAGCCCCCACCCTGCTGTATGACCCCCCAAAAATGGAAACAGAGCGAAAGATCTGGGTAATTTCATACACAGGAGTCAAACTTTTTTGGCCTCATGCGACACTGAGCAACTTTCATAGGAATGAACGGGGCCCTGCCTCCAACGCTGTATCCAGTTTTGTTCATCCAAGGCCCAAAACTGACACTAGTGGGGTATCTAGAGTGTCACAGCTTGATGTGTGGGGGGCACTGTCCAAGCTGCCATACTTGACGAGTTGGGCACTGTTGCAGTCTTCTTAAAGAGGTACTCCAGTGATTCAGTATTACACTACTATACAGTTTGGGGACTTGTCAGAGTCAAAATTGAAGTCACAGAAGCTGAGATATCCTGACATTTATGCCTATGAATCAACCTTGAAACATAAAAAATAATCCTTCCCTGTGTGGTAAATGTTGACATCTTTAAAAGACCACCCCCTGGTTTGTAACTCTTTCTGTTATAAATATGTGGCTGAAGCTGTGATGGCATCATCAGGGATTCTGTTTATAAGAAAGAAAGCCTGTGCAGAGTCACAGAAGACACTATACAACTGCTGTTACAGTCCCCATCATTAGTCTTTTCAGACCTTTTCCCACACAATTCAAAGTGCTTCAACCGTTGCCCGTGTAGAGGGATTTTCTCCAAAAACCTGACACGTGTTAAACTTTTGCAATCTATGTTGCAATACAGATTGAACTGGAATAGACAGTCACATGTATGCTAATACTTTGTATGCTTCAGGGTAGACCAAAGAATTATTGCTGCAATTAAGAACTTTCCAGACTCATGGGTCAACAACTTTTGTTTGATCAAATCCAAAGATATAAATCATCCAACAGTGGCTTGGTATGTGATCAGCCTTTAAACCCCCTCCAAAGAAAATCAAGTTTTTAATTTGGATAACTTTTCCATACAGTGTCTTTTATGTGCTTCAAGATATATCAACAAAATAATTAGTCAACACCATGGCTGAACATTTTCCCCTTGGAACTTGGAATTTGGAACTGCAGTCAATTTATAACAGCCTCAAATACACAGCAAGAGTTTGTTATATCACAAACCTAAGGGACCAATTGCATCAGCTTATAGGGTGGGGCTTTCCATATCATTAGCCAAATGCTACGTCAAAATGAGGCGTATCACAGAAGATGCCAGGTGTACTATAGCTATGTAACATATTTTGCTAGTTAAGTTTACTATTACTTCAACTTGTCAGATGTGGAGCTCGAGACCTTTATTTAACTTTAGCAACACAATATTAACTGCTTGATAACGCAGTCAAGCCAAAAGCTCATGTTATCTATAACTTCTAACCTTGTAGTGAGCTATGAGTAGAGTTGAAGGTGAGCAGGTACGCTCATGGATAGATTACTGAATAGGCCCACCAGGCATAAGCCCAGGGGACCAAAGTGTCAGGGGCCTTTATCTGATAAATTTCACTCAAATTTACAAGTATCAACCAATAAGGGACTCAAAATGATCACAAAGAGATGCAGAGTAACTACAAAGAGACACAAAATGACTACAAAGAGAAACAAAACAATGCAAAAAGACACAAACTGACCTTTAAAGGAGCACAAAACAACAAATTAAGACATGAAAAGGGACTACAAAGAGACACAAAGACTACAAAGGGAAACAAAACGACCCAAACAGACACAAATATACCTCAAAGAGACACAAATTGGCCCCTTTTAATAAACACAAAACAACAACAAACTGACCTTTAAAGGAGCACAAAACACCAAATAAAGATATGAAAAGGAATTACACAGAGACATAAAACGACTGCAGAGAAACAAAACAACCCAAAAAGACACAAATATACCTCAGAGAGACACAAAACCACAAAAAGATGCAGAAAACTACAAAAAGATGCAAAACAACAACAAAAAAAAGGAAAATCCACCACAAAGTCTCTGTGTCTTATTCCTATATAGGAGAGGTGGTGGGGCCTTTTGCATTTCTGTGCCCAGGGGCCCACTGTCTCATAATCCACCCATGGGTAAGCCTGACCTGCAGGCTTGCGGCTGACAGGTGGGTGGAGATAGAGGCAGAGATACACTTGCAAATTCATAGATCTGCACAAATAAGATGAGACGAAGGTGTTGAGTGTTGGACTTTTTCAAGGAAAAACAACTTGTAAATATGTCATTTTGTTGAACAGAGATGAGTTTTTAGGGGTTTAATCAATGTCCAAGGAGGAACTTTAAATCAACCTTGCTTTTTCAACAGACAGTCCTTGTAATTACAAGAGAGGCTAGCATTGTTTTGATTGGGCTGTTGTAAAATTGAGATCAGCATCCTCTCATATTTCCCAAGTAAACAAGGTGTTGGTTTGTTCTCGTGCTGCTGAGCCCAGCAAAAGGCATACCCATGGTGACAATTCTTTATTCCACCAACTAGCAAACCTTAACCTAAAAGCCCCCACTGAGTCAGACCTCCTGCAGTCCAGAAATGACCATGCAGGCTAAAGAACTGAAGCACTGCTAACTTGATTTCAGCTTCATTACCTGTATGATGTCCAGGCCAGGTTGGGGGTATTCTAAGACAGGCAGCTGTTCATCAATGTTCATAAGGCCGATTTCATCTGGGTCTGCTCCCTGACTCACGAGATACACAACCTCCTGAAGAAGACTGGTGCCTAGAAGGTGAGAACCAGAGGTCAATCAGTCTGGGGATGTCAGAAGGAGAACAAGGGAAGTGAATGTACACAGGGGATGAACCTAGAAGAAATGTTAGCCATTAGTAATAAGGTGGTGATAATATGTCAGTGTTGTGTTATCTGCTTATTCTACTGTCCCCAAGTGCCCCCCCAAAAAATAGCAATGGTGGCTGCTACTCCACTGATTTAGTATTGCACTCCATTACAGGAAAAACGAACATTATCATTTTTGTTATTCAACACATTCTTCTTTCTTGTCGAAATGTGGTGCCTAAATTATCCATAGTGCAAATACGCCACTGAAAAATAAGCACTTGTTTATTTTTCCCACATTTTCAGCCGGCTTTGTCATTCAGTCCGAATCTTGCTGCTGTTACCAACAGTCACTTATCAAGTAAAAATACCAATCAATCAATCAATCAATCAATCAATTTTATTTATAAAGCCCAATATCACAAATCACAATTTGCCTCACAGGGCTTTACAGCATACCACATCCCTCTGTCCTTAGGACCCTCGCAGCAGATAAGGAAAAACTCCCCAAAAAAACCCTTTAACGGGGGAAAAAACGGTAGAAATAAAGGGGTTAATAAAGGGGTTTTTTTGGGGAGGTTTTCCTTATCCGCTGCGAGGGTCATAAGGACAGAGGGATGTTGTATGCTGTAAAGCCCTGTGAGGCAAATTGTGATTTGTGATATTGGGCTTTATAAATAAAATTGATTGATTGATTGATAGAAACCTCAGGAAGAGCAACTGAGGAGGGATCCCTCTTCCAGGACAGACAGAAGAACAGATCAGCATAATAAACTGACAGTAATACATATGACACAACGAGACAGAAAGAGAGAGAGACAGAGACAGAGACAGAGACAGAGAGAGATGCAGGTAACGACGGTAACGGTAATAGCTTACAACAACATTAATGAAAGTAATAATATTATAATTATGATTCAATCATAATTATAATCCCTGCATTAAAGTAGAGTCTTTCTCCGCATAATGCTGCTTTATTTGTTCCCATGCCAATATGTGGTGCCCCTGTGATAGAGTTTGTGTGTGCCAACATCCTGAACGCTTCTTTGGAAAAAACGGGAGTTTTAACAGTTGCCGGAATGCCCGGGGCAAGTAAAAATAGCCGGCGGGCCAGCAGACCATGTGCCCGAGCAGCACCGACTCGGACACACACACATACCGGACAGCCTCTCAGTCCTTACCCGCTAACGTTAGCTCATGTACAACACAGGTACCACACAGAAACTTTTACAAAGGGTCATAATGTGCTTCTAGTGACTGTCAAATCGCCAGCGAAAGATGTTTTAAATGCGGCCACGGAGAACAGCTGCCTGCTCTCATGGGACAAAGATCCTCTGAGAAGAAAGACGGTTCACTCTGCTCTGTCGCCAGGAACAAACTGGGAAGTAAAGATCCGCTCTGAAGAAGAGGGTTCACTTTGCTGCAGGGTTCAAAAAAACGTTGTTTTTGTTTGTTTGTTTTCTTTTAATAAATTGAACACACATTAAAGAACATACAAGATCCTGTAGAGAATTAATACATATAATACAATACAATAAACATTGTCAAATTAAATGAAGGAAGAGGATTTTTTTAAAGGCAAATAAAATATTGGGGATTTATATAAAAATATCCATAGAGACATATAAATAATTATATAATTAAAGATATGTAGGCTATGTTAGATGAATACTCCTGTCAGTAACCCTGACCACTGGCATTGGCAAAAGAACTGGAGTTGGTCCCCGAACGCTGCACTGTGGCTGCCTACTGCTCCCAGTGTATACAGTAGGATGGGTCAAATGCAGAGGTCAAATGTATGTAATGTGCTGAGAAAGGACAATAAAGAATAACTAGGAGATAACAAAAGAATAAAGAGATTTCAAAGACTTAAAAAATAAGGGACATGAATCAAAACAAGAAACACCCAGTTTTAATAAACTCAGTACTGTTTTTCAGCACATATATTGTTTTGTCTTCATTCAGTGTAGTTAGCACATATTGTTATTGCGCCATTGGTTTTGGCCTTGGTGCCCCACATTTTGGCCGTGATGCCCCAATAAATTTGTATTTATCAAAGGCCAAAGTGGCCTTGCCCTAAAAATATCTTAACTCCAGGCCTGTAATCGTGTATTTCCTCTTCTGTTTCTGTCCTCGGAGGGGCCAGTTGCAGTGTGCTGCTTTTTTATGTGCTGTTGCCTCCATCGGCTGATCGTCTCTGCCGACGTAAGATATAAGTCATGAGCGAAAATATGCACCACACAGCCAGAAAAAGAACCTCTTAGGCAGGGCAAGTAAGAATTTAGATGGGGCAAGTAGATTTGAGAAGTACTTGCCCGACAGGGCAAGTAGGAAAAAAACCTTAACGTCGGACCCTGACTAGATAGCAGGTGGCACCATATATAGTAGCCTCAGCTGTTAGTATGTGTGTTTGAATGGGTGAATGTGACATAGAGGGCTGTAGTTTCCCTGCGCAGCGCAGGGTGGTGCAGGGTGGCGAACCCCGCGCAGAGCTAGTTTCGAGCAGCGCAACCTGAGGCGCGCTCAGTTTGGTAGTTTGGCAGACCGAGGTGTGCTGAGATGGGTGTGGCGGCACAGCAGGGGGAGGTGTCGACAGATCCAGCTTGGTGCAGTGAACCAACTGAAACCACGTCTACTGTCAGTGCAGGGGGAGCGCAGCCGGTGTAAGCCGAAGTTTGGCTGACCGGCAGACAGTGCGCACACATCACCAAAACCTCACAGGCAGGTTTCCAGTATATCAGGCACATTAACAATGCAATAAATACCCACAAAAACCACTATTCAATGCAACTATCTGCAATCAGCACATAAATGTATCTTTATATCGACTGTCCCGTCACATCTGATGACAGATCAAAGGGGATTGGCACCATTTGGCACATTTGGCACGCGTAATGGAAACCCAACCTGATTTGATTAACACAGCTGCAAAGTAATGAGTTCACATCCCTCTCAGCCAGCCACAAACAGCCACAGCATCAGATAGGGAGTATATATTCAACATCTGTCATCTTAGAAAAGTCAAAAGAAAAGAAACCGAGTGAGACCGCGAGAGAGAAAGAGAGAGCGCGCGCGCACGAGAGAAACGCAACACTGATTTACAATTGTGATGACCTCCTCCCAGGCTATCTTTGCATCATCAGCCTGTGGAGGTCTGCTCACAGTTCCGTATATTCGGACACTGCGAGCTTGGACCTCCCAGACCAAAACATCAGTTTTCTCCTGGGAGAAGTTTGGCCATCTGACGCTGCTGCTCTCTTCTGCCATGGAGAATTGAGTAAACTCTCATTATGCCTTTGCGCAGCACATTTAAGGGCGAGGGGGGGGCTCATTTGATTGGTGTGATGTGTGTAAAACCCACTCCACGCCTTCTCTCCTCCCTCTTTCCGACTTGCGCTGGTAGGAGGGACGGAGGTGGGAAAGAGGAGTAGCTGCGCCAGGTGCACGGTGTGCCAAACTTGCAAAATCCGCCTGGCCACACCCAGTTGGCGAAGCGCAGGTGCGCTGCGCCCCCGCTTCGCCCGGTCTGCGAAACTAGAGCCCGTAGTGTTAAAGCGCTTTGAGTGGTCGGAAGACTAGAAAAATGCTATACAAGTGCAGTCCATTTACTTCAAATACATCAATCTGTACATTAGTAGCCATTTTCCAGTTCATTAAGTTTAACATATTTGTTGAATACTGAACTTGAATAATAGTGAAAGAACAATAGATTTTTCTCTATCTGAATTACATAAAGCACATGTATAGTGTATAGATATAGCTTTAGCTTAATTCCACTTTATTATTAATACAGTATTTACTACCTATCTGGCAGTTTGCATTAGATTATCTCCACCCTCAATCTCATCCAGATATGGTCACTTATGGCTCCAAAACTCCAACATGGCAAAGGCCAAAATGCTAAACCCAAAACTTCAGAGCGGGAGTCCACAAACTAGTGGATGATGTCACAGTAGCTATATACATTATTCTATACAGTGCATGATCTGGAGGCCACAGTTTTAAATTCAGCTGATAAGGTTTGGCTAAAATTGAGGAGCTGCTTCTGTCTGAGATTAAGGAGTGGTGGTTATAAACATAACTAAGAATTTTGGTGGTAAATCAAATACAGCTGGACCCTTTCATGCATCCAACATGCATCATAACCGGTACAAAAGAGAAATAAAAGTTTTCTTCAAGAGCAAGAGAGCTTTTTTAAGAAAATGACTAAAATCTTGGTGACATGGTTTATTGTTTTCACAGCCAGCATGTGGCCAGCCTGAGGTCAAACAAATAAACATCTTTAACCACAAAGCATGAACAGTCTGTCCTGTTTACGTCACACTTTTCTGCAGAATGCTGGCATGCTCTCAGGCTGACAGCCAGTGTTGTGCATGTTCACACTTTGCAAAAGCTAGCTCAAAGTTCAGTTCACACAGATTAAAATAAACTACTTCACATTGATAGTTCACTATTTCTTTTTTTTTTTAAAGATATTTTTTGGGACTTCTTAGCCTTTAATGTATAGGACAGGCAAGTGTGAAGGGAGAGAGAGGGGGAGTGGCATGCAGCAAAGGGCCACAGGCTGGAGTCGAACCCAGGCCGCTGCAGCAACAGCCTTGTACATGGGGTGCTTGTTCTACCACTAAGCCACCGGTGCCCCAATAGTTCACTATTTTAATTTGAACTGAGTTCATCCAGTCCCAAAAAGGTTAGCATTCTGATTTGCCACCCAAAAGTTCACAAGTATGGCTACATTGCACATCAATCCCTTCATATTATGGGCATCACATGAAGCACTCTATTGGTAGCCTATCTGTGTCACTTTAAGGGCACTGGTATTGGCAACCTACCTTTATTGTAATTTTTTAACAATACCCAGCCCAAATGAACATGCTCTTTCAGCACGATCATGCACATCACTGTTGATAGCTTATTAAAAACTAGGGATGTTGAACTGATTGTACTCTGAACAGTTACCATTCTCTTTGCTTAATAAAGCAGTGTCCTTCAGATCTCACATGGTGTTATGTGATAGCAGCATCCAGCCTTTATTTTGTAGCATTTTAATGTCGGACCCTGCTAGTTATAATTCACTCACACTCACCACCAGCCATTGGGAGCAATTTGGGATACTTTGACATGCTGACTGGAGGAGCCGGATATCGAACCACCGTATTCTGATTTGTGGACATTGGTGGCGCTCTACCTTTGAGCCACAGCCACCCCAAGTAGAGTTTTATTTTGTGTTCTATGGGATGGATTGCAGTATTATTCAGCTTCTGATCATTCCTGGGAAATTCCATATCCACAAATGGACATGGTCTGACTCCAAACCTTGCTTTCATCAGTTTATTGTTGAAATCAAGCAGTACGGCACCTTACTTACTGACATTTGAAAGGAAGTACATATATTAAACTCTGAAAGTTGCTGCTTGCTCCAGATTTGATCAGCTACAGACCCAATCACAATTTTTGTTTGTTAGAAAACCCCTGCGTCATGTACATAAAATCATATGCCGCTGAGCAAACACTGCCTTTAGTGATTAATGTATTCACCTTATTTTTCACGGAAACATGGAGGCAAAACAGAACGCAGCCAGCTTCCGTTTTTTTGTGCGACACTTCCGGTCCAGCACTCTTATCACTGTGTAAATGGGAATCGGCTTGTCGCTTACCTTGCTGAGTTTAGCTATATATGTGTATATATCACATTTTTCACATCACTATATCACCGTTTAGACTAATCTGATGTTTGTAAAGTCTATAAACACAATGATTGAACAAACATTACTATTTCTGTGTGCATGTTTAATAATTAACATGGTTATCGTAGATTAGCTGGGCTAACCGTTAGCTGTTAGCCATTAGCATTGTCTGTAATAACTCAATAAATGGTCTGTGAAAAAAATATTTTTTCCAGCGGATGTCTTAGTTACAACATGATTGAGCTTACTGGAGTAGTTTCATGTCGTATCCGACAATGGGAGGCTTTTAACGGATGACATCCTATGGCAAGCCGTTTTAACATTTAATCGCTGGATATTCATTACTGATATCTGCAACATAATTTTGCCTAGTCAAAACTCTTATTCAAGATAACTGTAATTAGATTTTGACTAGTCAAAACTCTAATTACAGATATCTGTAATTCAATTTTGACTAGTAAGATTCAAACTATTTTTGCCATTCATGTGTATGGGGTTTGTCATTATAGATATCTCCAATGTAGTTGCGGATATCTGCAATTCTTATTGCGGATATCTGTAACTGAATTGTGGATATCTGTAATTCCAGTTTGAGATATCTACAATTTAATTTTGACTAGTCATAATTCAAGTTCAAGATATCTTTAATTATCATCAG
Source organism: Epinephelus lanceolatus (assembly GCF_041903045.1). NCBI lineage: Eukaryota > Metazoa > Chordata > Actinopteri > Perciformes > Serranidae > Epinephelus > Epinephelus lanceolatus. The sequence continues at coordinate 33,799,575 of NC_135756.1, read as the reverse complement.
TTGAAGATATCTACATGGTCCTTTCTAGATATCTTGAATTGAGTTTCAGATAGTCAAAATGACGTAGATATCCTGAATTCGAATTATGACTAGTGAAAATGACGTTGTAGATATCTGCAGCTGAATTATTACTAGTCAAAACGACATTGTAGATATCTGTAACTGAATTATGACTAGTCAAAATGACGTTATAGATATCTTCAATTAAAATTCATACTGGTCACAATGACATTGCTAGTCAAAATGACGTTGTTGATATCTCAAACTGGAATTATAGATAGTCATAATGTAATTGTAGATATCTATAATGACAAACCCCATAAACTTGACTTTGACTAGTCAGAATGATGTCATAGATATCTGTAATTCAGTTTTGACTAGTCAGAATGATGTCATAGATATCTGTAATTCAGTTTTGACTAGTCAGAATGACGTTATAGATATCTCCAATTAAAATTCCTACTAGTCACAATGACATTACTACTAGTCAAAATGACATTGTTGATATCTATAATGGTAATTCCGGATAGTCAGACTTAGTGATTAAATGTTAAAACGGCTTGCCATAGACCTGTCAGCTGCAGCCACTGATGCTTTCTAGACATCGTGATTTCCCAAAACTGAATAAATACAACACATAGCAACACAAAACTGCTTTGCTAGCTCAATCATGTTGTAACGGCTGGATGGTTGATGCACACATGCTGACTCGAGTGCTATCAGAGCCGATCTGCACATCACTATGGCTTAATAATCAACTCAGTCAATAAAAACAACCCGTCCCATGTTAGGAGTGTATGTCGCTGACAGAAAGAAAGAAAGAAAAGGGAAAAAAAGATAGCAAAGCAGCGTACACCTCACATATTTATTTCTCACAGCTGAGCACACGTTTGGCTGGCATGCAGAAGCACCGTCTGTGTGTCTGTGTGTCGAGGGTGCGAGCCGCAGCTTCAGCTGCTCAGGTAGAGAGGCTGTGTAGCCCGGTGTGTTTTTTCGCTGATTCGGTTCTGCAGGTTCTCTGCTGGTACACTGGAGACGGGGATCAAGCAGTTTGTCTCACTCGGGATAGATTGTACTTTTTTGGTTCATAATTTATGATTGACGTGCAATTTATTCGCGTTTAGAGGGAATAAATTTCCATTATAATGGAAACGTGGGCACAGTTATCTATATAACATACACAGACTAACTAACTAACTGACTGACTAACATAAACAATTGAAAACTGAAAAAAATTAGCTTGCACTGTTAGCTCCGGTAAGGGAAAGCATGAGGGAAAGCGGCTGACCGGAAGTCAAGCACAAAAAAGACGGAAGTTGATCACTATTTACTTCCGTGTTTGAAAATAAGAAAAGGCCCACCTAAAAAAAATCAATATGAGTTTAATAGCACGCTATATCTAGAATATCTTTTAGAGATCAATTGCCAGTTGTCTACTATTGTTGTTATTAGAAAAGCATCATGGGGATTCAGTCTATAACTAGCCAGCTATTTATGCTCAGTTCAGCAACATGAGGTACATCAGTAATGTAGATACTTTAATTTCTGGCAGTCTGAGCAACAAACTACAACTTGCATTTTGTTGTGTAACCCTTTGTTGTAGAATGACAATAAATGAACCTTGAACCTTGGTTTGGTGAATGCCAATGTTACACCTGGGCATAATGCTAATTGTAAGGTTTGGAGGGGAAGGACTCATTTATGGTATGAGGCTGTTTTTAATGGTTTGGCCAAGGCTCCTTGGTTCCAATCAAGGGCACTGTCTTTTTAGACAATAGTGGCCTTTTACTTTTTCAGACTTGCAATGTTCCCATGATCAATGCCAGCTCCATAAAGAAATGGTTTGCTGTGGAAGAACTTGACTGGCCTGCACAGATTCCTGACCTCAACCCCATCCAATACCTTTGAGTTGAGCTGGAACGTAGACTGCGAGGCAGGCCTTATCACCCAACATCAGTGTTGGACCTTACTTAAAAAAAATAATGGTTATTATGGTTATTGTAAAAATGTGGAGCCTATACACCAAAAAAAAAAATTACATTTTGGCAACTAAAATATGCATCAGTTGTCTTCAGTCTAGCGCCCTTTCCTCTACATTTTGCCAAATCTCATTAGCAGAGGCTACAGTACAATAGGCTACAACAATAATAGTAATCATTTCACATCCATATATGGTTAGTCATATACACAGCTGTTATTCATTTATTTATTCAATGCAGTGGTATCGGATCAGTACCGGTACTCTGTATTGGCAAGTAAAGGTATCTGAATCAATATTGGAATGTTTCTAGGTCATACAATATGAAAGCAACATAGTTTTGGTGATGTAGTGTAGATACCTATTGGGACTATTAAACATTATTTACAGTGTTGTTGAATTTCAACGCTACATTTTTAAAAAAATATATATTTATATTATCTATCCTTTTTCAGAGTAATTCTCTGCTTTTGTTTCTAATTCTGCTCTTGGTGTCAATTGAAAACTTGAACATGTGAACAACAAAGTCACAGACTCATCATACTGTTTAAAGCTACACGATATTGCCAGGGACAGATTAAATAAGGAATGGTCAAAATTAATGCAGCAGAGACTGAGATATTCTGACGGGTACTCTACAGGGTCAAGTTCCAAAAAACAATAATTCCTACATATCCCATAATGCAATTAGTATGAGCTTTCATTAGGCTCTTCCTGCCTGGTTGTTGTTTGTTTGCTAGTAAGAATTTATAGTCCTGAAGTCCAAGCTGAGATAACCCGATGACATCATCGGGGTTATTTTCTCAGACATCAGAAAGCTCCTCCAGAGCCACAGAAGAAATTGTACTGTTATGGTGCACACAGGCTGAGTTGTATCCTCCATGGCTAGTGGTTATGTTGACATGTAGACATGTAGAATCGAGTACCTCTTTAAATTTGCATCATTTTCATTTTGCAAACCTCTGCTCTGCACAACAGTGCACAGCATGCAGCCAGAGCAGAGGATGCTCTCTCCTCAGTGTCTGTGCTTCAGGTTAGCCAGGTGTGTGTGTGTGTGTGTGTGTGTGTGTGTGTGTGTGTGTGTGCAATGCAGAGGTGTACAGCTTGACTGAGCGTATGGCTGATGTCAAAGCAGTCATAAATGCACTACCATCAACTGGTGAGCAACCCCAAACACGGTCACCCCCCTCGATTTATAGAACCCTGCAAATCTAATTGGCCAAAACTGTCACATGCAATCCAATGGCCTCACAGCTCTGCTGCATGCGTCCCAACCATGTGGCCTGCCATGTGCCTTCTTTCCCTCTGCACCAGAGGAGGACAGACAACAGGGAGCGGGGGGAGAGGAATTGGTTCATGTTTTTGACTGCTTCTCTCATGTGCACAAGAAACAGCAGTTCTTAACTGTTTGCATCAATGACTGTGTTTACAAGGTCTTTAGTATCCCGGTTTTGAGGCTTATCCCGGCTTTGAGCATATCCGGGATATGATGTTTACATGGAACACAGAGAAACCCGGTTATTCATATCCCTGTATACATGATAAATACCAGTAACCCGTTTTCTGATCACTGCATCCTATCTGCGCAGGCGTGTGTTTCGTCTTTTACGTCTTTTGTTTACAACAGATTGAGCGGGAAATGTGATATATTTATTATATTTAGAAGTAAGACAAAAATGAGACCTCTGTGGCTTCTAGCGGGCTTAGCGTTAGTAAATACTCACGTCGCATTACAGCTATGGCTCATCCACTTCATCTTCAGCAATGGGAGGAGAGAGCGACAACAAATATTGAATACGTCACCAACTTTGATAGGTATTTGGCTGTCACTGCCACCAAGCAGTACAAGGCAACAGTGGATGAAAATACGTAGCCGTGACTGGTGGGATAGGATCGTTCTCATGGAGTTTACAGATTCAGAGTGGAGAAAAAACTTCAGAATGAGTAGGGCATCCTTCAGCCGGCTGTGTGACGTAGTTGAACCATTCATGAAACCGGGATAAGGCGTATACATGCTCCAGTATCCCAGCTTCTATCGGAGTACTCCAGGTGGCAAAACCAGGTTTCTTGAAACCGGGAAAAGGGCATAACCCGGTTTCTGAATTCGGGATATGGTGTTTACATGCACAAACACAAAAACGGGATACTTAAAAAACCCAATCAAAACCGGGATACTAAAGACCTTGTAAACACAGTCACTGTTTTCACTCCACAGCGTCATCTTGGTAAATTGATATTTAAATGTCAAACATTCACATCACCAGGATTTAGAGTTTTTATGCAATAACATTACCATTGTATGCAGGAAGCTACAGAGTAACAGAGGAGAGGCCAGTTGCGTGCTGATTTGCCTGCAAGGATATTAAGTTCAGATCAAGCGTTATTTGTTTTTGTCTAGAAATTTGAGGGAACATTCCAGATCTTGCTGTGGCCAACTTATGAAAGCGAGTGTTCTTGGTGCTTGTGCCCAGGCTGATGTGATTCGTAGTTTTAGACCTGGTGAATCAGACGTCACTGATGATGAGCCTGAAAAATTAGCTTTGATGTCAGCCTACCATGCCCTGGAAATATCTGAGTCTGTCTTTGATTTATTATAAGTAATATGTGAGATTGCGTGTGTTCTCTGGTAATTTTATGAGCTGGCCGTGATGCAGGTCCTGATGTTGGTTAATATGGGTATTTGTATTAAAACTATGGAAACTACGGAATTTATAGAGTACATTTTGTTTGGAATCATTTACATGGCTATTTTTTAATTACTTGTAAAGATTTGGGTGTAATGTTCATGTGTACAGTTCAGTTCCTGTGTTCTGTTATGAAACTGCCTCCAAACCGCAAATTGGATCAAACAATAAGCTTGTTTGACATCTAGGCAAGCACAACATATTGGTGAGATGTGGGAGATATGTGTGTCAGCTTCTCTCCATACAGTACATCCCTGTCTGTGTGGATTCACAAAGGCATTTATGTGTAGTTATGTGTGCTAGTAACAACGCTGACAGGGAAATTAAATGCATGTAATATAGCATGTATCCTTATACAATGGTTTGTATTATACCTTACGAAAATGCACATACAATAGTTCCTATGGTATCTAATGAATTATCACCCCACAAATGCCATTGTCATGCTATGTACTTAATGTAAAATCATGTACTCAGCACAAAGTTACGTAGCCTAGGTTTAGGCAAGTAAAGTCATGTAAGTTAGGGTTAGGAAAAGAAACATGGTTTGACATTTGTCATGTTTGAACTTCAAGTCAAGTTAAGTAGGTTCAATTTAGGCAAGTAAAGTTATGTAGGTTAGGTTTAGACAAGTGAAGTTAAGTAGGTAAGGTTAAGGCGAGTGAAGTTGAGTAGATTAGGTTTAGGCATGTAAAGTTACATAGGATAGGTTAAGTAATGTTACGTACGTTAGGTTTAGGCAAATGAAGTTAAGTAGGTTGGGCTAAGGAAAAGAAACATGGTTGGACACTGTCATGTTTGAACTTCAAGCTAATCAGCTCCGATTTAGGCGAGTGAAGTTATGTAGGTTAGGTATAGACAGATGAAGTAATGTAGGTTAGGGTCAGACAAGTAAAGTTACGTAGGTTTGGTTTAGGAAAGTAAAGTTATGTAAGTTAGGGTTAGGAAAACAAACATGCTTGGTGTCCTCATGATACGTACTTAATGTCAAGTTACTTAGGTTAGGTTTAGGCAAGTGAAGTCCACCACCTCAACCTGTCTCCTTAACTAAAGTTTTGCTCTTTATACTGTGTCCTTACTCCCGTCAGTGCATTGGTCATGTGATTGCAGCCCCACTGATTACATGTTCGTGGTTACGTAGTACGAATTACTGGCTCATGATTTGTGTTTTATATAGTAATTCTGGTGCATTCGTTTAAGGTTTGCTCACGATATGGTTTTTAGCATCAAATATAATGCTAACAAAAGTAATATTATGATTGTTAGAAGTAAAGAAGACAGAAAATTAGAATTTCCTGAATTCCTCTTATTAGATATTGTTCTTAAAGTGTGTCATGAGATTATATATCACGGCCATCATATTATCAATGATTTATCTGATGATAAAGACATCCACAAACAGTGCCATAAGTTATATGTGCATTTGAGCTAATATGCTTGCTCATAAATTCAGTTTGTAATAAAATCTGACAAGCTGATCTTACTTTAAAAAAAATCTAGGAAACTGCTTGCCTTGAAAAAAGTAAGTAAATAAATCTTTCAGTCTTAAGTTATGTTTACTTCATCAATAAGATTAGCTATTAGTCTTAAGTTATGTTTACTGAATTTACATACTTAAATTCTAAGTACATTAAGACTAATAGCATTTAGCTAAGGTCATGATTCTAGAACTGATGTCCAGTATTTAGTGCTTAGGTTTTTTTCAGTCTCAACCAAATCATGAGGGAAATATCTGCCTCTCTAGCAACTACATTTTCCTCTGTATTCCCCATAGTCACAGGCTTTATCTGGATTTTTCAATGAAAACAGATAAACTTAAACATGAAAACTGGGCACTGTAAAACCAGCACATGAGCTGAAAGAAAACTAAAAAGCTTTGTAAAACTCTGCTAATAATAATTATCCATTTATCTCTACAGGTGATAACTCACACAGTTATTTGATGAATTGTATGATGTTATTTGTGCAGCTGTAGTGTTTTAGTTGGCGAACTGTAAAATAATAATAAAATAATACAAAGAACTCCTTTTGCAGTTTATTTGAGATTTTTGAGAGAATTGCACTTTTCCTTCCACAGTCAGTCAGCCAGCACGAGAGGTACTGATTTCCAGAAGGGTCTGAACAAATCCTGTACATTTAACACGAGGCCCCTCTGGAAGTAATGGGAGGATGCAGCACAAATCTATGCTTGCAGGGCAAAACCTAAACAGGAAGCAGCACAATCTGTTACACCCAGGAGAGTTTGGCTCTACTGCTGTCTCTCACAGTATCATGTAACAGAATGTGTGCAGCAGTATGATACAGCAACATGCTGCATTCTACCTACTTACATCTGCATACACATATACAGTGCATTCATGCGATTAAACCCATTGAGCATTATTTATTGCTTTAATAAAGTCTGTAGTGTATGCTTTCACTCAGTCATGCACCCATTGAACCCTATGACCCCTATTTTGGCCTGGTTTTCAAACTCCTTTCTGTCAGTCCAGTCAATAGAAGAAAATATTGGCATTGTACATTTCTGCAAACCACAAGTGCATTACATTAGTATGTTTCATACATATCATATCAATTCAGTTTCTAAAGTGACATGGTGTATGAGCTGTCTTTGTCATCTGGAGGTGGAGGGGGATGGTGGATGGCATGTCACCTAGGTGAAATACCTGCAAAGCTGCAGACCAATGCAGACCACTTCTTTGAGACCAAAAAACAACAAAAAAGTTTTTTTTAGCAAGTTTCCAGTAGTAGTGACTTGCATCAAACATGGGTGTTTTGTAGAGACCTATCAGTGTTTTTCCAGCAGCTTTTTAGGCACCAAAACATGGGTGTTTTGTAGCTACCTGTCACTATGTCTCAAGCAGCTTTTTAAGCATTAAAAGTGATTTTTTTTCTGCTTTTCCAGTGATGTCAAGGTAAACCAGGTTACCCGGTATTTTAAGCCACAATTTAATCTTTTTCTGATCACAACTATGTGTTTTTGTGCCTATACCTAACCACAGTGTTGAAATATAAAGTTTCAGTGTTTCCACAACACAACTGTGTGCAAATGTGGTTTGCAGAGACATACAATGACAACATTTTTTGTGGGTTGCTTATTTCAATAATTATAAACATGCTTAAACATAACTAAAGGCCTGGCCAATTAGAATGACACATTCAATGTATTTCAATAGAACTGCTGTGATCAGTGGATTTTCTAAAAGGGACGTCATGTTCAAGTTTGGTGGACTCTGACCCTGAATTTTCCCTCTTTAGTGGCTTGTTATTGAACACAGTGATGTGCAGTTGTGAATAAAGGAGGGTGGAGTTAACAGATACAGTAAGGATAACCCAGAGAAAATCATGAAGCTGTTGTTGCTGACGAGCACCATCCTAGCCTGCTAGTTAGTGCTTAGTTCTCCAGCTATACAGCAGTACATTAGCGCAGCATCACTAAGCTTCTAGATTAGATCAAATACTTCTGCAAGGATGTAAGGATTAAGAATAAAAAACAGTAACTGTCCATCTTACTTCGTGTAGAAATCCATCACTCTAAAAAAAGGATTCATGGGGTTAGTGGATAAGAGCATATAAATGGGGGGTTTAGGGCAGTAGTGTAAGGAAGTTATAATGGGCCTCAGTGCACATTACTATGACGGGCCCTAGTGCACGCAGTCATGCATGTATTGTTTCAACACAAATAGAGACTTGACATTGGACAACATCCGCAACCATATTACCCAGAAATCATCATTGCATATCTGACAAAAAAAAAATCAAAGAAAGTAAGAAATTAATCATTTCATTGAATCACTTTATAGTTCATTAATATATTTTATAGCTTATGTAGAAAAAGAACATAATTTTGTTTTAGCTAGCTACTGACAATTTAAAAAAAAAAAGAAAAAGCAAAAGCCATTATGCAATTGGGTTTGCCTTTATGATGATATATATAGCTATTGGCACCATCTTTAAATTTAAAATATTGCCTTTTTTAAATCATCCTTTTTGAACACAGGTATATTTCCAAGGTAGCTATCTGAATCACATGCAAGGGCCCACTCTCTCTACGGGCCCCTCCACCCCGAGGGCTCCAGTGCAATCCCATTGCCTGCACTGTCTACATGTACGCCCCTGGTTTGGGGGTCCTCTGCCAGAAAAATATGAGCATCAAATATTTCCTGCAGTCAGGTGAATTTTTATGCATCAATATGTGCATATGGTGGAAATTTATGGTGCAAATTCATGAATTTTGTCAAAATAAAAGTCCTCTGCTACTTTTGTAGGGGAGGTGAGGGGACAAATGCACATGTTCTAAATATTGAGTAGGACGTGTCCCCTAAGTGTCCCCTGAAATCTACACCTGTGGGTGCCCCTATGCTACTGAGATGTTCAACCAAAACAAAACAACAACAAAACAAAAATTTAATTCACATGTCAACAGTTCAACTCCCACTGTCCTTCTGCATGCTGACATCGAGCCCCAGCTGCCCACCAGCCGTCACATGACCGGACCCACCCAGCGCACAACAGGGCACCGCGCGGCAGCCGGCCTGCTGCAGAGCTGCGCAACGACACTCTGAAGCTAGATGTAAACACCAACTTCCATCTGCGTCTCATGGCGCGTGTTATGGTGGCTGATAAAGGCCAGCTTAGACGTGTAGGCTTACTGATGCACTATTAGGCATTCATCAATTGTTGTCTGCATCAGATTATGTAATGCATGATGGGATACTGCTTGTAAAAGCGTGATATTGGCCTATAAAATATAATTGTGTTGCACAAGCGCAATATAAACAGGGATGTTAGGTAACTGTGACCCACCCAGTGCTGTTAAATATAAAACACGACCTGATGTCCAACTTTCATGATGACTGTGGCCTGTGCGTTATTCAAAATGAACCCTATGACCGATTAAAGCTGCACATCTGCTGTCTCTGTGTTGTTATTTATATTCATATGAAACTTTGATAATCACAAGGGAAGCCTGCAATCACCGCTGCAGTAGAGAGATGCCAACAGCCAACAAATGTGAACGCACAGAGAGCAGCGTGCCCCGAAGGTGACGCAGAGACTTGTTTACCTGACTTCGGGTAGGTGACGATCCATATGTCGCTACTTCTGAGGGAGAAGTTGGCGATCTCCTCCATCTTCCCTCTGCAGAAGGGCGGCAGCCGCACTCCATCAAACTCGAAGTATTTGCTCTCAAACTCAATCGGCGTGCTCGGCGTATCTGCCTCGCTCTCGGCCATCCTCGAAACCAGCCGCCAGTGCAAGAACAAGAAAACGCGCACACCCACGCGACCGTTTTTCCCCTTTTTTTGAATTCAATCAGACGTGGAGATGATGATGATGATGATGATGGTGTTGAGGTTGATTTGAAACGCCGCTGCTGTGAATGCTGCACGGCAGGCGGACGAGTTGACCTACAGCCAATCACGCGGGGGAGAAGTGATGTAATGCGCGCGCACAAGTCCCAGCATCAGGACCACTCTAGCCGAGCTCGAGGATGCGCGCGACCGCAGGGGAAGAATGTTCCCCAGCACATTACACAGAGCTCTGCTCCAGTACAACCTATGAGGCAGCTGTAATAATCCTATAATATTATTATGGGCCTATGGTCTTACATACAGCCTACTCAATTACTATGTTGTCACATAAACTGTGTAGGCCTAAAATATTCTATTCTTTATTAATGGGTCTTATAAGTTTTTTATAGTGTTTGTGAGTGCTTTTGACTTTAATATGCGATTAGATATTAGGCTACATACAGAGGTCATAATACTTTAAAGGAACAGTTCCCCTCTGCCCTCTCTCCATTACTATGGAACTAGATGGCACCCAGTATGTGGTGCTCAAAGCACTAAAAAAATACACAGCAAAAAAAACTGAACAGCAATGTCTTTTTCCAGAAATCATGACCTGCTACTCAAGATAATCTACAGACCTTGTTGTGAGCAGTTTCATGTAGGAACTACTTTCTCTCTTCTGCTGATACCCAAAGTAATGGTGTAGGCTACTGCAATTTCTGTGTGTGGTTTGTACAAGTGGTGTTGCCATACCCAGGCAGAAGTCATTGCTTGACTGCTGTGGGTACAATCAATGTCAAACACCGTACTGTATTTCTCTTTCAATTGTATTAGGCTCAAAAGTAAAATGTAAAATTGAGTGATACATAATATCACTGTTGTTGTTGATAGTATGTCATAAAAAAGTCATAAAAAAGTTATAATATAGTATTTTAAAAAATGTCATAGTATAATACGAAGGGATGAGTGAGTACACCATCATCTGTATCTGTACCTGTACCTGTTCAGCAAACTAAATTATCTTTATTTGTACTCGGAATGGGCGGAGTTTGACCAAAAGTAGGTGGGGTTTCAGGTGGAAATGGATGCGGCCTAGCCAGAAGTTTTGTACTGCCTGAAATTTACATAGGTTGGTCAGAAGTTCTTACATTTATGATTTATTAGACAACTATTTACAGAACAATCTCAGATCATTTTTGATCATAAAAGAAAGAGACAGTTGAACGTATTCTTATAGAATGTCTTGTATGATATCCTACGAATTTGTGTCCCACGACTGACGCTATAATTAACGTAAAGTTACAGAGGTTAGGTTTAGGAAAATAATCATGGTTGGGTGTCTTTAGGTTTAGACAGGCAAAGTCTAAACCTTTTGAGTGAACTTTGAGTCAGTTTTGTGGAAAACATGAAAAATCTGAGAGAACAGCCTGCACAGCCACCCAAATTATTTTTCTTTACCAGGGATGTTTGCACATTTTACTGAGATGATACTCGTACTTGTAAAAGGTAGCCTATATTTTCCCTACCAGATACTCGTTTCATCCCAGTACTTGGCTCTACCATAATAATATGTCATAAATGTCATAAAACTGTCACAGTTATAATATAGTATGTTATAAAAGTCAGATAAAAGTCTTGGTGTGTGCACTTTTGCAGTGCAGCCCTCAATCATACTCTGCCTTGCTAAAATGACACTCATCATCAAAACTTTGGGAATGACTGATCAAAGATTTTTGTGTCAAAATGCTACTAAATGTTCAGATAAGCTGTTAAGTTTCAAAAAAATTCTCATGAAGGGAAATTTCCCCCAGACTCCCCTGGATGACTGGGTCACAGAGGATGGCAAGGTAAATGGTACCCCCCCAATATTGAATAGGTGATTACAGCCTTGTATCAGTGAGAAGGCAGACATCTCTACAGCCAATATCTCCAACATTTGGCAACTCACACAAAAACAATCTAGACTGATAAACAGCACAAAAGGCAACCCAAATCTAGGCCTATAACATGCTCTGTCTTTTGAAAGGTCCTGATGTCATGTAAACACACAGCAGTGAAAAGGAGAGTGTGTTCTATCACCATTATGTACGGCCTACAGTCACCACAGAATTATTTAACAGGTATGAGTAATAACTGTCAGGGAAGAGCACAGAAGCAGAGGGAGCATTTGTGGTTTCGCTTCTGTTTTTAAGGGGATAGTAAAGTCCCTTGCGTGTTGTCTGTCCCACTTGCAGTTGATTGGTTGTTATGTCGAAAGAGAAATTGATAGACGTCCATTACTCCAATCATGCGCTTGAAAATTATGTTGCATTTACTGTCCCTCGGTGACTTCAAGGGGCCTCACGTTCCGCCTCACCTGAGAGCATCAACGTTGGATAATGAATAAATAATAGTTTTTAAAAATCCAAAGGGGTCAATCTTCATGGCTTAACACAAAAATATAAGCATGTGCACGTGAACAGTAAAATTGCAGTAAGGCTTTTTTGGTACATGTTCTGCTATTTATATCATATAAATAAATCCCTTAAGAGAAAATAAGTTATAGGAATTGGATAGACGCGCTGCTGAACCGCTCACATCAATGTTGTGGTAGTTCCGACAGCACCTGAAGGCATCATTCTCAGTGCTTCCTCCCTGCACTTCCCTCTATGGATCCAGTTGTTGACCTGTTGAATAACTCAGTTAGCTCCTGTTCGCCGAGCACTGGTGACAGTTGTGCGACTCCCCGTCTGCCGCTGCGCACTCGGTGATCAGGCCGCTCTCAGGGCTCCCCAACCGGGGTATGCACCACCATGTTCGACCTAAACGGCGGCTGGAACTTGTCATTCGCCGGGTGCGGGTTTTTGGGAATTTACCACATCGGGGTTGCCAGCTGTCTGCTGGAGAAAGCGCCCTACCTGCTGAAAGGGGCCACCAAGCTGTACGGAGCCTCTGCCGGTGCTCTGACCGCCGCGGTGCTCGCCAGCCAGGCTTCAATAAGTAAGACACACCGCTGTGGCTCGGTAGCCTGGAGTTCTATGTAGGATACATTTGAGGCAGGATATGGAGGACAACGAAAGTCCTGTATAATTGATATTATTTTGAATAATTAATTAGGCCACTATTCTGCAAATCGTTATTCTGGTGCTTAATTTACCTTTTTTGGCATTAAACTACTTCTGCATACTTTCAGCTACAGACTCATGTTCAGCTCTTTAAGGACATTTCCGCTTGAATTCAGCATTTTTCTTCCAAGTATATTAAGCGTTTTTAGACTTCTTGTCTTGTAGTTTCCAGGTTTTTCAGCAGTGTAGTCAGTGCATTTGAGCTTTTATATCTCAGCCAATTTGTTTTATATTTCTGCATTTTCAGCAATGCATTTCAGCTGTCAGCATCCACACGCACTTTCTGCAGAAGATGCCTTTTCTAGTTATTTTTATTGTTGTTATTAACCTATTATTAGTAGACCTATAATAATAATAATAATAACAATTATAACAATAACAAGCAATATATTATTTATTGATTATGATTGGTGTTGTTTTTAATTATTGCTGCAGAAATATATTAACAGTATACAAACACACACACACACACACACACACACACACACACACGCTTAAATAACATAGATTCAACTTCTTTAATTTCAGTTATTGGTGTGAGAAAACTGGTTGAATTCTAGTAAATTTTATCTTTTGACCAACCTGTGTGTATTTTTTGCATCTAGAAATACCAAAATATATTGTATATTTTTCATATATGAAACATTAGAAGACTCAATTTTCCTGCATCCCAAACATAAATCGCATGAATGTCATTAACACGTAGGCCTAAAAGAATTGAATTGAATTAAATTAAACTAGATTAGATTAAATTAGATTGAATTGAAATGAAATGAAATGAAATGAATATCTTTATTATCCACCAGGGTGGAAATTTGTTGTCAGCCCTTTAGATACAAGAGACAACATAATAAAAAGCAGACAAGCAGTTTGGGGAAAAAAACATATAGATAAGGTCATTAGAAACTTTTTACACTTTAAATGAGTTTATGTGAGAATGCATCTCGGGCAATATACTGTACACAGAAAAACAGGATCACAAGAGGGCTCTGTTTTCACTGTGGACAGTGTGAGTCAGAGCCTCTCTTTCTCTCCCATGAAAAAGCAATAAAGGCTGATATCAGTAAACACGTGTCGACCAACAGGAGGCTGCAATGACCTCAGCATGGGCTGAGTACTCAGGAGAGGGCTCACTGAGGTTACTGGTGGTCACTGACTCCTGGTAGCTTTAGTGAATATTGATCCAATAGCAGGCTGAATCTTGAAGGTGTGTTTTCCAAGTTGCAGCTGATTGATCACAGGGAATCTTCAAATCAGGAGTGTAGCTTCAAAGTCCCATTTCCTCAGCCTAAACTGTGTTTTCTTCTCATTTTTAGCTAAATGTTGTGAAGATGTGATCGAGGTGGCAAAAGAGGCCAGGAAGAGGAACCTGGGCCCCCTTCACCCTACCTTCAACCTGGTCAAGGTGATCAAGACTGGCTTGAATCGTGACCTTCCTTCTGACGCACACATCCTCGCCTCGGGGCGGCTGTGTGTTTCACTGACCAGAGTGTCTGATGGGGAGAACGTGCTGGTGTCAGAGTTTAGCTCCAAAGAGGAACTCATACAGGTGCGGGAAATCTGTGACATTGTTATTTTTAATTCTGGAGAAGCCTCTTCTGGGGCATCCGTCACAGTATTGTAAGCACAGGAAATTGATTTTCTCTGGTTTAACCCTGCACTTTTTCCACAGGCGCTGATCTGTAGCTGTTTCATTCCCATCTACTGCGGGCTGATCCCTCCATCCTTCAGAGGAGTGGTAGGTGTCTGCAGCTGAGTTGCTATTCAACAAGGTTGAGCTTTAAAGTCTCCCTTTTGGGATTCACAGTAATTTGTACAAAACTGTATTTCACTCTCTTTCTTCTCCCAGAATAGTTACTGCCTCCAAAGTTTTTTTCTGAGCAAAAACTAAAGTGTTAAAATTTTTGTTCAGTGTAGAAGGAAGTTTCATTGACAAAGAAAGATCACAGTTTTTTCATGTAGCAACAAGCAAAGTTGAAAAGGGAGTCAAACATCAGAGAGGATAATCATCATGATCCTGAATTTAGAAACATATTAAAATTTGAAAAATAAAATTTGAAGATCATTTTGAATTGCCTTTGGGTGCATCTGTGATCCAAAAGCGTTCTATTACATGACAGCGTTCTATTAAAACCTAAAAATAGGACTGGAGGAATACTGCACAGGAAAAAAGCAACAGGAAAATATAGGTCAAGCCACGAGGCTGCTATGAGATCATTTTAGTTTCCTTTATAAATCAATCAGTCTGGGTGGCTTGCATGTTTAGAAAGAGAACTTATAATCGATTTAGCTGTAAGTCCTGGTTTGATACCAGTGATGTCTTCACTTGGACTTATCAGCTGCTATTGGACTTTGACAGTAATCTAATTGGGACAGATAGAGCTGGGGTTACTGTGTGTGTGTGTGTGTGTGTGTGCCACTGTTAACAGGCAGCACTAATCAGACCTACTCCCTCTGCCCTATTGCCAGCTGGTACACAAGCATAACTAAGTCAGTCAGATTAGATTCAGATGACGTTATGTAGTAATAATAAAATACAAAGGTCAAGTGATTCACAATCCATACATATAAAAGTACTCAAGCGAATGACATCAGCTCAGTGCTTATCATTTACAGTAAATATAAATCGATTCAAATTATATGATGAGTTTTTTGTGTTAGGACCAGACGGAGAAGCTCCAGTCACAGAGTAAATCTCTGTGGTAAAATAGGACATCCCTGACAAACACTGTCTTTGTGGACATCTTGGTACACTTCACCCTGAATACTGCCTGTTGTCCCAGTCTTTGTGCCAGAGTTCCATGTCAAAACACCACAGGGAACACAGTCTGTCCTACAACTTGAAGCTAGATTCAGTCAAACTGTAAACACGCAGCTGTCTGTATGCACACATTCTGTCTGCAGGCTATATTTGTGGATTCTGTACATTGTGTACTTTCTGCTGCCTGACTGCTGCTGGCTCAGAGCCCAGTTTCATGTGACTCACCAATTCCTTGCATGAGTGTGCATTAACTTGAGGCATGACACCCTGTGGACAACTAGTAATTTGGAGAATAGCTAGTGGTGTATTTATTAAAAATCAAACATTTGTAGGCATTTGATAGATAAAACTTAAAATGGACTTAAAGGGACAGGATCATACTTGTATTAAAGGTTTCTACTAGAACATGCTTACATGCCATAATGGTCAAAAACACTTTATTTTCCTCACACTGTCTGCGTTGGAACACCTGTATTCACTCTGTCTGAGACGCTCCATTAAGCACCTGTAGGGTTGCCACATGTTCTGGTTTTCCCGGGATTGTTCTCTTTTTTGAGCGACTGTTACGGAAAATGACTATTCTTTCTCGGCACACAAAATATCCATTTTTATTGTTGAAATGTATTTGTAATTTAGAATGTCAGAGTTCCAAATAAAACCAGATTCTGTTTTTTCTTCTTTACATTTAGAAATCCAACCATATGTCTGTAAACAGGAAAAGCTGAGTAGAACACAGTGATGATTGGCCAGATGCCTGTACTTCTTTTCAATTGGTAGCAGAAATATGAACGTTTACCTTATCACCTAGCAATTGCTGGGCTGTCACTGTCTTAGGTAAGTTATCCAGTCATTTCATATTGTTTTGTGTAGTTAGTAGGCTATTGTATTCCCCGCTGTACTGTGAAAGTTTTACACTTTATAACTGGCTCACTGGAGTGCAGAGATTATTTTATTTTGAAAGCCCCCAACAGGACGTCGTAGTTAGGCTACCCTCATGTCTTGTGCTACTGTTGGGATGATTGAGATGTCTAACGTAAGTTTTGACAAATCATTGTGTGCAGCAGAAGTCTGAATCACTTTGAAATGACACTCCTGCAGTCATCATGCCAATGGCATACTCCCTCAAAACTTGCAACATCTGTGGCATTATGTTGAGTGGTCAAACCGCACATTTTAGAGTGGCCTTTTATTGTGACCATCCCAAGGCACACCTGTGTCGTAAAAATGCTATTTAAGCAGCATCTTGATATGCCATGTGTCAGCCGAGTGGATTATCTTGGTGTAGGAGAAGTGCTCACTAATATGGATTTTAACAAATTTGTGACCAAAATTTGAGAGGACTGAATGTATTAAAAAAGCCTTAAATCTTTAACTTAAACCTGTTAAAAATGGGAGCAAAATCAAAAGTGCTGTGTTTAAATTTTTGCTCCGTATATGTTAAAGTGTCAAAATCCACACTTCTATGACTCTGTATGCACATTGATGCATCCTGACCTCCATTTCCTCACTGACCTATATTCTGTCAAGCTGGCAGTGAGGTTGTAACACAGATAACACATTTTTCACTCATTTGGACTGCTGGCACCATCTCTGCCAAACTGAATGGGATTTTACAACTGGCCCTTGGAATAAAGTTAATCCTTTCTCTGTGGCATTTTAAGTGCTTTAAATGATAAATACCCTCCCTTCGTTTTCCAAGGTTCCAGAGGTTGAATCTGAAATGGAATTAGAGCATTTCATAAAGCGAAGATGTTAATGTTGCAGAGACGTGACTGATAGGTCAATTGCTAAAGTGTCTTTAGGATGTAAGCTCAGAACAATCGCAGGGCACAAGTACCATTATTATGGTACAGTAGCCGGGAGGAACATCCCATGGGTTTCAATGGGACTCCTTCTGTAAAGGATGATATTGCAATCTACTCTGTCGTCAAAGTTTAAAGTACTTCAACTCTTGATGTAAATATTTCTGTCTTTTCTTTAGCGCTACGTGGATGGCGGGATCAGTGACAACCTGCCACAGTCAGAGCTGAAGAACACCATCACTATCTCGCCTTTCTCTGGTGAAAGTGACATCTGTCCCCGCGACAACTCCACCAGCTTCCACGAGCTGCGCTTCACCAACACAAGCATCCAGATGAACCTGGGGAACCTGTACCGCCTCAGCAGGGCCCTGTTTCCACCAGAACCAAAGGTAGGGAATACCTCAGCATTAGAGGGACACCCTGCTTTTGTCAGATGGTGTATAAGGTGCATTTAATAAAGTTAAAAAAAAATAGTAGAAAAGACAATAACAAAAAATATGATGCAAAATGGTAAGTGTACTTTTTGCTACAGCCAGTGGGGCATCTGTAGATCAGGAAGTAGAGATGTTGTTTATGTATCAGAAGATAGCTGGTTAAGTCCCTGGCCCCTTCAGTCTAAGTGTTGCAGTGAACTTGGGCAAGATAATAAACCCCACTGGTTTGTGGATTCCCATTTTGAACCGGCCACTAGGAAGTACGCAGAGTGTTGGAACCAATTTTTGAAGCCAATTTTTGTGGTGGCCAAATAGTGGAATTACAACTACGCAGGCGGTCACGCCATGCCATTAGGGCCCAAAAGACCCCATGGACTTACATTGGGAAAGAGATGTCTGTAAATCAGGTGATACATTTTTTTTTAGCATTATGACCTGACGAAAATGACCGGTTTTAATATCAGGATTTGATCCATTCAGTCTGATAACATTTGGAAAGTCTAAAAGAACTGCACGAAAAAATCATTTTATATTAATTTAAGCTAGCAGAGCACTAAACCAGAAGGAGCTGGGTGAGCTGTTGTCAAGTGCGCTTGCTCTATGGGCCCAATGATGCGAGAGCAGCTCCGATCATCTAGGTATTTCATACTGCAGAAATCAAGCTTTTTTTTTTGGCTTCATGCACCACAGGATCTCACCTTAAATGCTGTATCCAGGTCTCTTTATACATTCATGGTTTTGAAGGCTGGGCTATGGCATTTTGGCCATGGCCATCTTGGTTTCTGGAGTCAGAAGTGACCATATTAAGATGAGAGGGTGGAGATAGCCCTAACACTAGCTGCTAGCTTAGCTAGCATTGTACATTTACAGCTATGGTTAACTGTGATAATACTAATGCTAATGCTAATTTTTGCCACCAAATGCAGGCTTAATCCATTAAAACAAAATGTACTTAACGGAAAAGTAACTGAACGTCCAACTCCTTCGAAGGTCTTTTAGTACAACCAAACACTGAACAAGACTTCTTTAGACACCAAAATGTTATAATTAATTTTCATGAACAGAAAACGCACTAAGGTGGTGACAGCTATGGCTACGCCTATACATTGGAATCTGTGGTTATGCTCAGGTTATGTTACCTAACCAGTGTTGTTACCATGGTAGCGACCTGTCAACAGACAGCACTAATCAGTCACTCAAAATGGCCACACCCTTAATTGTGAATAACTTTAAGCATTAATAAAATGTAAATGAGTGAGTTACATAAAAATCACCCTCTGTATAGTTGCCATGAATGTTGAAATTAGCTATAGAGACTAGGGATGCACCGAAATGAAAATTTTTGTCCGAAGCCGAATAATATTAAACGCTTGGCCGAATACAGAGTACCGAATACCGAATATCGTTGTTTAGTTTTTCATTAGTTTTTGCAGATGAACCCCTTCCAGATTAGTGTTGTCACGGTACAAAAATTGGATCCCACTGTACGATACCACTGAAAATATCATGGTTCTGAGTAGTACCATGATACCACAGCGAAAATGAGGCAGATGTGCCTTTTGTCATTTATAAAAAGATAAATCACTTTTCTATAATACATCAATGATATTTCAATGGAATAAATTACTTATTGACTTATTCATACTTCAAAAACAGCATCAATGAGTGATTAACATAGGGGGGATCAAAATAAAATAAATAAATAAAATAAGAATCAAACAGCCACCCTCCTCCCCTTCATAAGTAAAGAACAGTCCCTAAAGTGCGGTGAGGTTTGTGGGCCATGAACGGCTCGTTTCTCCTCTGACACGTCACATACCTGTGTTCAGCTGGCTCGGCTGTTCAGGTACTTCTGGGCAGTCCACACGCCAAGAAGAGGATATTTTGGGAGCCGACTTATCCGTCGCCGGAAAGCCAATGGCCGCCGTATTTGACAGGAATACATTACTGTCTGTGTCTGTGACCCCCGTTCAACCCACAATCGGTGGGATTCGCCTTTCGTTTCTGCTGGTGGTTGAAATCTGTAGGCTGCTCGCACAGCGTGCTGAATGATTTAAGCCTATTTTGCTCGCTCAAAACTATTTTTAGTCGCAAATGCGAGTGCAGTGAGGGACGGATCGCCACACTGCCAACATTTTAATCCGCCCGTCACGGCACGCTGTTTGATTGCGTTATCAAAACACGCCACTATTATTCAGTCTTGCTTTTAACTTATTCCACCGAATCCCGAATGTGTGTTTTTTTGCAATATTCAGCCGAATATATTCAGTTACCGAATATTCGGTGCATCCCTAATAGAGACCAAAATTGTTTTTTGTACCAGGCTATATATTTCTGCTGTAAAGTTGGGCATTTTAACATGGAGGTCTATGGGGATTGACTCGCTCTTTGAGCCAACCTCTAGTGGCCTTTAGAGGAACTGCAGTTTTTGGCAATTCAATTTTGGTTTCATTTTTCAGCCCCAGAGGTTGCTGCTTGATCTACTGATCACCTTGTATAGTAGCCTCAGCAGTGGTGTAGTGATAGTTGATGCTGTTGTTGTGGCTGTTAGGTGGGTATACTGTAAACAGCCAGAAAAAGAGAAAGGTATACCCCATATACCTAGGTATACCCTTCACTACACCACTGAGCCTTGGCCACCAGTGTGTGTGTGTGTGTGTGTGGTGCCTGTGTTGTAAAGGGCTTTGAGTGGTTGCTAAGACTAGAAAGGCACTATATAAATACAATCCATTTACCATACGTGGTCTGGTATGACCATAAGCTTATGGTAGCTAATGTAAGCTAATTTTAGCAAACTCAAGAAAGGTATTCTTTTATAGAATTGAAATTACTACATCAGTTTGTCTGTTTTATGACCAGCATGCAAGGATTGGCCAAAGTATCTCCACACTGAAACTGAAGTGGCTCGCTGACAGTTTAAAGATGTATACTTCACTGTCACAAGTGGATAAAGTACCTTTAAGGCACACAGGAAATAAGCTTTTTTATGCCTTGACTCCATGAGGTTTTGCTTTCCCCTCCACTTTCTTAATCTTCCTGCGACCCCTCTTAAGTAACCCATTATGCGGTGAGCTTTGACCTTGTTGGGGTAGAGCTGTGTTATTGTTATACAGCCTGGCTACTCTCTGCTCTCCTCACGTGTGTGTTATGTCGTCTGGCTTCTACAGTTATGTAATTGGGTGCATTAGTCTGTGTGACAGGGGAGGTGTGTTCCTACCACATTCCTAGAGGGAGGAATTACCTCTCTGTACCATGCCACATGACAAACAAGCCTGCAAGCGGTAACTCTGTGTCAACTTGTCACTACAAACACACACACATGGCAGTGCATAGGAACACAGAATTTGAATGTCAAATAATACAGAGGACTCAGTGTATTTTGACCCGTGGTGACCTGTCCCTATCAGTCCAGCCAGTGGGTTGGCTGTGATCACCTCTGATGATGTCAGAGCTCTCTTTTTATGACACTACTTGCCAAGTCTTTCTTGAATGAAATTTTTTACATTTTGGAAATTTGTTTGCTTTTTTGCAGAGAGCTAGGTGAGAAATTTCACACCAATCTTACATTTGTAAATTCAGTCGGGTATGGAAAATTCAAAATGCCTAAATAAAAACAAATCAACCAAAGAAATCAAGAGAAATTCACCCTCACCTGTTGTGTGATGTTATGAAGTGAATTATGACAGTGATGTCAAAGAAAATTGATTGTGTGTTGTGTGTTCTCGAGATATCGCATTCATGAGAATGACTGACTATTAGATGTCCTGTCTTCCTCCACAGGTTCTGGCTGAGATGTGTCAGAGTGGTTATAAGGATGCTCTACGTTTCCTTGAAGAGAACAGTGAGTACTCTACTACTGTGTTACCATGGTGATATCAAATAAGCTTACCTAGGTATGATGCATCCCTATTAGCCTCTAGTTTAACCCTTGGACAGTGTTAATGATGTCATGTTTTGTGGTGCCAGACCTGCTGATGCTGGAGCGTCCGACCTCAGGCCTTGCCCCTCCAGAGAGCACGCCCACCTGCTGCTGCAAGCATACAGAAACCACCAAAGAGTGGGTGCTCCGTAGGCTCCACCTACTGAGGAAACAGCACTGGTGGCTGGATGAGCAGATTGCTCTGCCTACGCCCATCAAGAAAGGTGTGGTGTCATCCCAGACTGTTGGTTTTTAGTAATGCAATAAGTTTTGTAAGGCCTCTGTAAAGTGGTGTGTGGTTGACTGTTGTCTGTGTGTCCTTCAGTGTTCTGCGAGGCCTGCCAAGACAAACCTGGCCTGATTGCCAAGGTTTCCGAGATGCTGCCAGTGAGAGTGGCCTCCTACATGCTCATGCCATACACACTTCCTGTACAGTCGGCCTACTCAGTGGCCCAGAGGTCAGTATAGATCTGATTCTGAACATTACAATATCTCACCTTTAACCAAAAGAATTCTGCATTTCAATCTCATTTTCACTCATCTTGAAGAAAAAGTGAGGTCCATGACCAAGCTATCAGTTTCCATGTTCAACATCAGTTCAGTGCCTGTTGATATAATGTTTCTGCTCTGCTCCAGGTTTGTGGAATGGATCCCAGAGGTGCCAGCTGATATGCGCTGGCTGTTTGGGGTTGCAGGTGGCATGTACCAACAGGCCTGGAAAGGAGCACCAACCAGCTCCATGAGGTGACAGATGATTTTCATACAGTGTAATACAGTGTTTGAGTTTAGTCATACAGTTATCCACCTGCAAATTACAAACCAAGAAGGTTGTATATGAAAAAATCAGAAAATCACTAAAAGAATACATCCAGCAAAAGATCTCAGAAAGTAAAGAAAAATCACATTACTAAAAAACTTACTGCCCCTCGCTTGTATGCCTCCCCGCACCAGTCACGTTTCTCTTACAGTTTACATCCATGTCTGTGAAAACATAGATGCTTCACACATGTCTTTCCCCCAACAGCACAGAAGATCTATACAATCAGCACAGTTTCAAGGTGGACACCCAAGATTAGTGTCACTAATTCAGTATCTGACCAAATGTCTCCTCTTCCGTTCCTGAGATATGACATTGAATAATGGCCAGAAAAGTGTCTTATGCAGATCATTATGATGTCACAGTGAAGTTGACCTTTGACTTTCTGGATATAAAATGTCATCATTTTATTATTTTATCCTATTAGACATTTGTGTGAAGTTTTGTCATAATTAGCCGATGAATTCTTGAGTTATGGCCAAAACATATTTTGTGTGGTCATACTGACCTTGACCTTTTACTTTCTACCACAAAATTCTAATCAGTTTATTCTTCAGTCTAAGTGGACATTTGTGTGAAATTTAAAGAAATTCCCTCAGGGTGTTCTTGAGATATTGTGTTCATAAGAATGAGACAGATGCAAGGTCACACTGGTTGACCTTTGATAATTGAAATCCAATCAGTTAATTGTTTCCTCCAAGAGAACATTTGTGCCAAATTTGAAGAAATTGCCTCTCACTGTTCTTGAAGTATTGCATTAACAAAAATGAGACAGACAAGGTCACAGCGACCTTTGACCACCAAAATCCAATCAGTCCATCCTTGAGTCCAAGTCAACCTTTGTGCCTAATTTAAAGAAATTCCCTCAGGACGTTTTTGAGATATTGTGGTCACAAGAATGAGACAGACAAGGTCACAGTGATCTTGACCTTTGACCTATGACCACCAAAGACTAATCACTACATTGTTGAGTCCAAGTGGACATTCTTGGGATATTGTGTTCACAAGGATTGGATGGAGAGCCGGACAGACTCGAATTTTGCGGTAGAAGGTCAAAGGTTAGGGTCAGTGTGACCTCACAAAATATGTTTTGGGTCATAACTCATAATTCATATGATAATTACTACAAGACTTCACATAAATGCCCACTAGGATAAAATAATGAAGTGAAGACATTTTTTATGCAAAGAGTCAAAGGTCAACTTCACTGTGACATCATAGTGCTCAGCAAAACACTTTCATGGCTATTATTCAACACCAGATCTTCTGTGACATGGATGAAAACTCTAAGAGAAACTTAACTGTGCGGAGGCATACAACCATGGGGTGGTAATTCTAGCTGTCAATTGATTTTTGGTACTTTCACCTCTCATAAACTTTCACACATTACATCAAAGAATGTGTATGCTTTTGAACTTTGTTGCCTATTATCCTATGCACAAATTGTTTTTAAAATAAGTGAAACTAACTCTATGTAATCAACTTTACAGTGAGCCCTGCCTGAGGAAATGCACGAGCACACCACCTCTGCCCTCAGAGTGTGATAAATTCATGCACAGAAACACCCTGCCTGTTCTCTCCTCCCTGGACCTGCACGGCAGCTACTGGGAGATCCCCAAATCTTCCTCCTCCTTGTCCCACCATCATTCTCACGTCATCCCCTCCTCACCACAACAAGTCTGCTTCTTTGTCGGCTCACAGGATGAACCTTTCAGCCCTGCACAACAGTAAAATGATTCCCAGGACATGAACTTTAACTCTGTGGTCAAATATCCACTCTGGAGTGGGTGGTTTGATAAGTGGTAAACATTTGAAACCAATAAGCAATGGTGTCTAAATGTTTTAAGGAAACACATATTTTTATGTCTGAATCTGAACACTCCAGGCAGCACCAAGTATATTATATTTTAATGAGTGCTCTGGAAGACAGAGTCGCAGCTTAGGATCATGGATATGTGTGTATGACCTGTTTTGATGTACAGCACAGAAATGTGTCTAGTTTTAATTCCACATTCCAATATACTTAATTCAGTCGATTCATTTGTCTCTCCAGAAGTGGCTCTCTCTATCTGTTTGTCCTTTAGATCATGTCTGTTTGTTTTCACAGTTGTGAGATATCTCCAAGTCCCATATGACGACTCTAAGGTGACATGATGCATTTTCTGATGACCATACTGGAGGTTTGCTGGCCTCATTTCTTAACATTTTAAAGCTGGAGTGTGGAACTTTTGTCTCCCCTCTCTGGCCATGAGGGTAATTGGATAAAAACTCTTGACATAAGCTCATAAGGTATACCTGCAAGTGAGCTTGCAGCATCTCCCCTGCCCCTAGGAGCACTCTTTTATTTACTTTAATCCCTCCTCTGAATGCTGAGTTTCTTATTATATCCAAAGCATCCCATCCAAAATTTTGGACACTTATTAGGATTTTCCAACCTAGCTTGGGGTGGCTGTGGCTCAGGAGGTAGAGCAGGTTGCCTGCTAACCTGAAGATTGACGGTTTTATCCTGGCTCCTCCAGTCCGCATGTGGTTGATACTCAACCCTGCATTTTAACTGAGTAGCAGGTGGCACCTTGTATAATATAGCCTCAGCCACCAGTGTATGAATGTGTGTGTAAATCGTTTGTTTTATGTGTTGTAAAGTAGGGGTGGAAATCACCAGAAGATCCACGGTACGATATTGTCACAGTACTTAAGTCACAATACAATATTATTGCAATTTTAAATATGTTGCAATATACTGAGTATTGCAACAAAATATATGGCGATTTATTACCTTTTTCAACTGTAAATTATTTTCCCGAAGGAAAACTTTTATCAACATCTGTTTTACCTAATAAGATAAAGTTTTCAGTCTGTTCATCTCACTTCAGTCATTTTTTGCAGCAGCAAAATGTATCTAGTGGACTGAAAAAGCAATTGATTATATTATTCTTGTAGGCTACCTAAGGTTTAATTTGTATTTGTAAGATTAATAATTTATATAATTAAAAAAATGATACTTGGCACTATGTGGCAATATGATATTGCCACACAAAAATATCGCAATTCTATGCTGTTAATGAGATACTTGCTACAGTTGCATTTTTGACTCACCAGCTGTGGTGACACCTTGCAGACAGCACAACGACAGTTACATGCATAACTTCAAGCTTTAATAACATCTAAACAAGTGAGTTATATAAAAAATCCAAACAAACAAAATACTTTAGTAACAAGATGTTTCCATAACTGCAGAATTGATGGCCAAAAAGTTGTAATAAACTAAAGTGTCCTTTTACCACGATGATGTCAAAGACCAGATAGTGTACAGCATCACACAACTCTAAATATCAAGACATATCTACTAAAAAAAGACAAGTCGCTTTACTCACTGGTCACTAACATTACTGACCAATACTTAATTGCAGGTTAATATAGTCTGTTTTCTGTGTTTAAAACAGCAAGACCTCCATGAAGGACACAAGAACAGATCCTCCATAGAGGTCACTGTTAGGACCTCAATTGCCAAATGAAACACTGATGCTGACTGTGTTAACAAAGACTGTGCAACCAGTGTTATTGTAATATCAGTGTTATCAGTGCACATGGTCTAACCTTCAAGTTGTTAATATGTTTCAGTCATTTCTCACTTGAATGTAAAGGTGTTTTATTTTACTGTGATATTCTTTTAAGATTAAACCATTTGAAATCTTATTTTGTTTGTTTATTTGCTGACACAACAACAACTTGGATGGCCACAAGGCAAATACATTTCCCACAAAGTCAAAGAGAACACAAACACTGCACATGAGTCTACCTCATGGCAAGTGGTATGGGACTGTTTAAAGTACTAGTGAGGAACTTATGTTTTTTTTCTTTTAGCTAAGGGGAGGGGCACACAACTTTAAATGTTTGTATTTTGTATTCATTTTACCACATTTTTTTTTTAAGAAAACATGCCTGATAAGCTTGGGTGAGTTAGGAAGGCATGTTTTCTTTGAAAATCACCAAAATTACACCATTCATCATAGCTAGAAACTAGGAACAGAAATTGTCACTGGATTTTAAAATTACCGACAGCCTTAGGACACAATGTGCAATGAGAAAAAAGAGAAGAAAAAAAACCCAGCCACCCACCTCCTCTGATAATTAAAGAGCAGTCCATACGGTACCTGTTGTTCTGGTAACACTGCCTCTGATGCCCACGCCTACAATGCATATTATTTATGATCTGCCTATAGTACTTTATAATTGTAGTTATAAAAAGTCATAATGCTTCATAACAATAATCATTATAAAGCATTTTATAATAACATATAAGGTCAAGTATCATTATACTTAATTGCTGGTCACTCACTAGACTCACAAGTCAGTCTTTAGACTGTTTAGCTTTGTTTATCAGAAGATGGAGATCTCTGATTGTCTGGTGGCGAGACCTGTCACTCACTGACCTTTTTTATGGAGGTTATGTCTATAATACATTATAAGCACATTTATATGACATTATGATGCAAATGTTTGGCTTTATAAAACTTGTATTTTCAACCATGTATGACAGCTTATGACAATGTTAATAAAGTATTAGTTCTTATTAATAATCTTTAATAAAAAAAATTACAGTGATAAAAAAGACCAAAACAAATTAAAGCTTAGACTACAACAAAAAAGAGAACAACAAACAAACAAACAAACAAACAAAAAGGGTGAGGTCAAGGGGGCATACAGAACAAAACAATAGTTTTATACTGTTCAAGCTTCTTAAAGACAGGATTTAAACAATGTTCAAGGGTCCATCAATTTGATCAGGCCTATCGTCATTTTGAAGAGTTAGCGCAGCCTGCTGATAGCAAATCCATATAGTCATTACGCCAGCTCTCCACGCTGACACAGTTCAGCTATCTGCTTAACTGATAGGAAGGCCAGTGCTGTAATACCATGGGCAATTTTTGTTTGTGCAATGGCCACTTTACCAGACATGGTTTGATATTAAGGAAGCATGACATGTTTATAATATATTTATTATATTCAATATCTTACCAAAACTGCTTAACAAGAGAACAGTACCACAAAAAGTGCATCAGCACACCATCTACTTCATAGCCATACGAGCACAATTTGGATAATGTATGATCAGGGTGTAACGTAAGCCCTGTGTGTTATCCTTATTTGCCAAATCTTAAACCTGACACAATTACATAGTTCAGTACTACTTTAAAGTGATGCGTTCCATTGTGATGAGATATGGGAATACCTATATCACTTTCCCATATTCTGTAGAATTTTTACCACAGGATTTTGCAAGAGAATTGTAAAAGTAGAATGTCCCTTCTGGGAGTGAATTTTGGATTGTACTATAAAACTGGTAAAGATAAAACTTTATTATGTTCGTTTAGAATTTTTTTTCCCTTAAGCCTTTCCCAACTACCAATGTGTCTCAAACCATTATAAGCCCAATGCAGGGAATATCATGAATTATATGCCATGTTGTACTGGTGAATAGCTGGTAGCCCTGGTGTTCCTCTATTTTGTGAGTTTATTAGTTTTTTTTGTTTGTTTGTTTTATAGTTAAATGGTATAAATGGCATAACAAAAGCCAGGCTTGGTAACATATGTATTTTTATAACTTCAGATCTGCCCCACAGGGATAAAGACAAGACTGTCCATCTCCAGCAGTAGTCACTGATTGGACCCTTAATTACACTTTATTCTTTTCAGCTCATATAACACAAGTAAGGTGTTCAAGGCAAGGATAAAAATAACAGGTGATGCTGTGTAACCTTGGCGTGTAGACTGATGAAGATGGAATGGGCCAGACCTTACACCATTTGTTTAAACTGTTGTAAATGGTTCACAGTAAAAGGCCTTTACCCATTTCAACACTGGCCCAAATCCATATTTGAAAAGGGCACAAAACAAGTCATGCCCCCAAATCCCAGCCCATACTGGGCTATGTGAAAAAAAAACTGATTTGTTTTGACTCATGTCACACTTTTTATTTATTATTATTATTTATTGTACTGATAGTTAATTTAAATGATTACATTATATATTGACATACGTAGAACATGCAAACATGTCACCTCTGTATCTCTTCATGGAAACTGCTTTCTTCTACTCTGGGCTCTTCTTCTCTGGGTTCATCTCTTTCTTATTCTTACAGATTATTATCATAATCTAAATCTAAACATCAGACGCCAAAATGACGCCAATTTAGTCCAGCGGAGTTGCTCACCTGGCGCATACATGTAAAAAAGCCTCTACTCCACACCTGCCAGCTAATAAGCCTGTGTTGTGGGCATTCACAACCCCAACCCACCTACTCCATTACCCACCCAGACAGCCCATCATCTACATCTGCCTCTATGGCTTGACACAACTCCTGTGTTTTTCACTATGTCGATCCTTTGTTTGAGCTCCTGAATGCCTACTTTGAGGACTTCATTGTTATTTTGCATCTCCTCTCTCTGGTCATTTTCTGTTTGGAGTATTTTCTGAAGATCTTTTGTTTATGGAGGGCTCCCTTCTTGTATTGCATTGCCTCCTCCTGCTCCTCCACCTCCTTCATGAAGAAATGATTGACACAGATAATCTCTTTCACATCATCCAGCTCTGGGTAAAGTGCTTCCTCCTTTTAAAACTGCTTTTCTATTTGGAGCATTCTTTGGCTCCTGAATGTGGTGTTGGAGGGATTCATTGTTTTGCCCCGCCTCCTTCTCTTGGGTAAGTGCACTCTGCATCTCGTAGACTCAAGCATCTCCTCTTTTTGGTCCCTCTGTGTTTGCTGCAGTTCCTAGAGCTCCTTCATTTTTTTCATCCAAGGTTGGTTTAAGTAGTTTTATTGAGTTTCTTTTCAATTTATTGATTTGTTTAAGTGCAACTTTTTTCTGTCTTTTTGTGTGTCTTGTGTTTTGTGTAGGATATTTATTATTATAATTGTTATTGTTATTGTTATTATTATTTTTTCATGTGTTTGTGTTGTTGCTTTATTTATTCTTTTCTATGTTTCTAGTTGATGGTGTGCGGGGGAGTGTGAGACCCAATTTCAAAGGGATAGTTTGGACATTTTGAAGTGAGGTTTTAAGGAGTACCAGTCAGTGAGTTCATATGCGGTAGATTCTGGTTTGTACGCAACCAGTTTATTTTAGCTGCCTAAAAAAATCAATATCAGGTTAACTGTATGCTATATAGCATTTTTACTGCTTAGCCCGTTCTGACAGGGAAGCCGTTAATGACTTCAGTTTCCCATCTATAATCTTGTCAAAGACACCAGACTCCATTGAGAAAAACAGTAACTTTAGCTTGCTGAACACAGCAGCTGCTGATCTATCACTGCCTCCATCAGTTACTTAGTTTGTTATTGTGTGACTTTGGTGAATCTGAACTAACCCTTTTCAATGACAAAGTCACACAATAACAATATCTAACTAACTAACTAATAGAGCCAGCAGCAGACCAGCAGCTCCTGTGTTCAGCAATGTTAAATTACTGTTTTTCTCAGTGGAGTCTGGCTTTGAAGAGAGTGATATAACTGCTTCATTTTTCTGTCAGAAATCATTGTGTAGTTAAAATACGTTTTGTTGCTGACACCTCCAAAGCAGTGCATTGCTGAGTTTCCATGCCAGACTCCAGCCTGCTGGCACTGGAGGCATGCCGACTGACATCCACTGTATGTAATATACTGTCTATCGATAAGTACCTAATACAACCCCACTTCAAAAGATCTGAACTATCCCGTTAATGACAGTTTGTCATTTAAAAAAGATATATTGTGAAATGAATTTGTGTTAATGTCCTGCTGTTGGAACCATGGCCTCTGTTCAAGTAATTTAGAACCTGTGTGAGTTTAAATTTCCAGGTAATTTCCTGGGGGTGAAATTCCCCTATGTGGTGTTGTCAACAATGTTACAAAGTAATGTAACCTGGCGAGGGCAACATAAAGTATGTACTATTTCTGTTTTTTGTTTTTTTTTGTTTTTTAAATATTAACAAAAGATGCTCTGTAATAATGAGACCCAAAAGAACAAATGCGTGAATATTTTTTTACACAAATTAAGTAACTGGGATGTAAGTAACATACCATGAAGATTTTTTTTTTCTCAAAAATGTTATTGATTAGTGTTTCAATTATAACATATCCCTTGTAGTGAATACCTGGTCAATATTTTCCACAAAACGAACATTAATTAGCCATCCCCAAGCTTAAGGGACTGGTCCCCATCTCCTTCTACTGTTGTACCATTGTCATTAGTTAGTAACAGGGCAAAACTCACACGCATCACCAACACCGCCAGGACAACTAGTCTCCCCACACCCAACCCCTGGGCTATTACACGCATTGCTACCTCAATAGAACAGGACATCACACACCCACTCAGTCACCACCTCAGCCCACTGCCCTCCCTGTGGGTGCAGGTACAGAGCACTGAGGTGCAGAAGGGCTCGCTTTGGGAGAAGTCTGATCCCCACAGCCATAGCTGCCTTAAATAATAGGCCTTGCTCATACTTGCTGAACAGGCCTGAGTATGCACTCCTGTCTGTCATTACTGTGATGTTGTCCAATATGTTACTGTGTGCTGTGTATTTGCTGTTGTCTGATAATTTATAGCACTGGGGAAAAGAATCTGCCCTCACAAACATTACATTAAAGCAACCTTCTGTTCATTTACATTATGAAGCTCAATTGACATATAAAACTATAATATTATAGGTACTGTACATGCTTTTAATTGGCTATACATACTGTGTGAGTGTGTGTGCGTGTGTGTGTGTGTGTGTGTGTGTGTGTGTGTACAAGAAAAAATAATCTCTGTTTACCCTGCCTTTAATCTGTGTTAAATGGCTCGAACTTTAGAGCTCTATAATTTACTTGTCACTGCTCATACAAAATGGGCACTGAGTGTCAATAATGTTGTCTTCAGGCTCTCTCCTAGCTAATATGTCCTTCTCTGAACATTCAACATCCTACTCTACTGCCTGTCCCTGGGGATTTTCCTGTTTCCCGAAGTATGGACAATGGTTGAGAAATGAGAAGCAGGTCTTGCTGATCCACAGTGAGGACATTGGTTTAAAATGTTTTTTGAAAGGCTTACGACTAACATAGACTTCTAAAATAATGATATAATATAGTTAAGACTCTCATTGATAAAAAAAAAAAAAACATGCATCTGAAAAACAGAAACAATGTATCTTTTTGATTACTTATCTCCCTCCTGACATGCAACGTGTTTTTGCAAAGTGTTTTTCCCCCTTTTTTTGAGAAGAGTTCTGTTGCTCACATACTCATGTGTGTTACACGCTTAGAGAGCTCAGGATGGCGTTTACACAGCACATGGGGACTCAGTAAGCCTGCATGTGTGGTGTTCAAAATAAAGCCCTCGGTATCACAGGACAAACACGCACTGCTCTCAGGAGGATAACCTTAACATCTGTTGGGTGATGGGAGCTTTGCGCATGCGTCCTAGATCACCATCATCACTAGCAAAGAGGATGGCGGAGGATGGGAGGGAAGAGTCGGTGGCTACTGACGACGACTCTGACCACACAGCAGCAGACGGGAGCAACAGCTTGAACAACACGGTAAAAAACGGCAGCTTCCACTCCACGCTATAGTTGTAAAACTGCTCTTAGCACAGCAGCGGGTAAAGGCTGGGATAATGTTACAGTGTATGGGCTCATAGTTTAAAGCTCAAGGCAGAGCTAGCTTAAATACTGTAATGTCATAGACAAGCTAGCCAAATGGAAATGAATAGGCTACACGTTGGCAAGGCCAGTTCAGTTAATATGTTCGCCATTTAAATAGTTTGCGTCATAATGGACTCTGAGGCAAAGTTAATGTTATGTGACTCTATACAGTCTGTGTGTGACTGTTATTTTAATGCTAACATTAGCGTGCTTAACAAACAGGGTGAATGCAGATAAAGTGGGACAATGATTAAAGTGTGATTGTTAAGCTTTATTTTAAGAGTTTCTATCATTTTTACCTTAACGTGTATACTAACATCACTAAAAATCAACATTGAACTCATCAGTAGCAGGTACAGGAACTGTGGTTTTGACATCACCTCCGAGGGCGTGGCACACCATCAAAAACCTTGCAATGAATAGTTTTTTTTAAAAACCTTTATTTAACAAGGTAATGGACTCATTGAGATTAAAATCTCTTTTGCAAGAGAATCCTGGCCAAGAAAGGCAGCAACGCAGATTCCTGAAAACAAGACATAAAGGTTACGATGCACAACAAGACATAACAAAAACATGAACAAGAGCAATAGCCACAACAATGACAACAAATGTTGTCTACATCTACATATAGTTACAGTATGTCATGGTGAATAAGATTATTAAAAAATCACTGGCCGAAATCACTCACTACACACTATATAGTCCACTGTATTGTGAGTTTGCCATTTTGTAGTGCTGTCCAAATGTATACTTAGAATTTTTATACCCTATATAGTGAACTCAAAGTATCCCACAGTGCACCGTGAAAAGTTGTGTACAACAGATGGTCACTAACCAAGCAATATATCCCATCATGCTTTGTGCCAAAGGAACGGACAGACTATATGGGACAGACACCAAGATGTTGAAGTTTGTTTACCAGTTTCTTTGCCATGTAATAAACTGTCAGTATAATGTGTAGTCGTCAGTCCATGAAGAGATTAAAATGAATTGGCAACTGATCTTCTTTAGTGCTTTTTTCTTTAGTGGGTTGGTCGCCTGTTCAAGTCCTTGTCCGGACCAAATATGGAGCGTGGACTGGTAGCTGGAGAGGTGTCAGTTCACCTCCTGGGCACTGCCGAGGTGCCCTTGAGCAAGGCACTGAACCCCCCAACCGCTCAGGGCGCCTGACCAAGGCAGCCCCCTCACTCTGACATCTCTCCACTTGGTGCATACAGGTCCTGTTTGTGCATGTATGTGTTCAGACCTGTGTGTAATTGACAGCAAGAGTGAAAAAATTGAATTTCCCTGTACAGTACTTTTACTGTACAGAGTAGGGCTAATAATGCTAGCTAATGTTAGCGAGCTGGGTTGCTACTAGCTCTTATTTGTGCCGTAATGGTGTAATGCATAACGTTATACATTAAATTTACAAGTTATTACATGACTGACTGGTAAAACAAACTTCAACACAACAAAGATTAAACTGAAAATAAGTAGGACAGGTTGCAATTGTGTTTTTTTCTTTCCTTTTGTCTGTCTGCCAGGCCCACATTTAATGTGAGCAGAGCAGCACAGCTCACAACACAAACGGCCACAAAGTACTTTGTAACGTTATTTATTGATTTGGAGAAAACACTGTCTAGTATGATTTCTTGTTTTTATCACAAAAATGCATGTCAGTATTTGTTATGGATGGTTCACCAGCCAACGTTGATATGACATTTTAATTTTGCAGCAGCTATGATGTAATCAATGGCACAGAGAAAAATTACCTGAGTAGTGTCCAAAAGTGCTTTTTCATGTTGCAGATGAGCTCACTACATCGTCCTCTATATTGAACTCCCTCCCTAGTGAGTAGGGAGTAGTGAATGAGTGAATTATTTCAGACACAGCCACTGTCTCAGTTTGTCAAGGTCCCCTTTTTACGTGTCCCTAATACATTTAGCTAGCTAGCTAGATATTTTAACAAGGATTTACTTAACAACTAACTAGTGATGAAAATATTTCATAGATTGCCTCAAAAACCAAACAGTCCTGCCAAAAAAGGAAAAAAAAAAGAAGTTGAAAAAACAAGGAAGTCGAAGGGTAAAGCTTAGATGGCTATTTACAATTTTTGCAAAGCCAGATGGTGATGAAAGTGTTCCAAAGAAGACAGAGGATTAGATCATGTGCAATGTTTGTCTGAGTCTGCTGTAACTGCACCCTCCCTTAAAAAATTGATTTTTATTATTGTTGTTTATATTATTGTGTATTTATTAGGCCTAAACAAAAGTGTCATAGTTTGACAGTAGAGCTGGATAAAATGTGGTTTAGCGTCACTGTGTGTTTGAGGAAGAGTCATCCCTCCTGTCTTTAATCCTTCTTTCTTATTTCTTCTGTGTAGTATAGTACAACTCATGATGGTATTTAGAATAGTATCATTTAAAGGGTTAAGACATTTTGATCAAAATTAAAATGATGCAGAAGGTAAATTATCACAAAATGTACCACTTGACCATTATTCACACTCATCTTTCAGAGTTGATATAGACAGCTGCTAGCTATTGGCCCAACAATTACACTGGTGGGATCAATGAGCCAAATATGTTGCAAAGAGGTGTTGTCAATGATACTGTGTGATGTGATGGTTCAGATGGTGGAGGAGGGCTCCACTCTCCTGCGCAGGATGGAGATCTGTGTTGCTGAGGCTGAAAAAAGGAGTGGCAAAAATGCAGTGAACATGCAGGAGACGTTCACCGTGTACCTTGTCGAAACACGGTGAGAACAGAACACCCTTTATCAGTCATTTGAAGGAAGTGTTGTGGGTTGAGCTGAGATGTTGTGACATCTGTACTTCCTCTTATGTAGGGCATGCATTTCCTTCTGTATTTTATTGCTGTGCAACAACAACTTACCAAAAACTTAACTGTGACTCAATCTTTAAAGGCCAATGGATGCAGTTGCTGAAGGTCGCAACCCAGCCCCTGACTCTCTGTGGAGGAGATACAGTGAATTTGAACTTCTGCGGAACTACCTGTTAGTTACCTATCCATTCATCGTGGTCCCGCCTCTGCCAGAGAAGAGGGTGAGTTTAGTGATACTCGGAGGATTGCATCCTTGCAGCCTTGAAATGTCTAATAAAATGTGACAGGTCAAGAATTAGTAGGTTGAGAAATCACCACTTGTTTCTAGCTAACTTATTTGCTTATTTGCATTTCAAAAAAATTAATGGTCAGAAAAAATGAGACCAAGCTAATTAAACAATTTGGTAACAGTTAATGTTTTGTAATGGCTTCACTCTGCAGTC
Organism: Epinephelus lanceolatus; assembly: GCF_041903045.1. Classification (NCBI taxonomy): domain Eukaryota; kingdom Metazoa; phylum Chordata; class Actinopteri; order Perciformes; family Serranidae; genus Epinephelus; species Epinephelus lanceolatus. The sequence goes on along the minus strand of NC_135756.1, from coordinate 33,763,854 downwards.
CTCATCCCCAAATAAAAACCAGCAAACTGTTCCTCTGAACATAAGTTTGATTGTAAGTCTGATTGTAGCATCAACACTTTAACTTCCACACATTGTGCAACCTCATGTTGTAAAATGACAAATATGAACCTTATAACTGCCACTGTGTAACCAGTTAGTTTCACTCTGAACTTACTACCTTATCCAGCAACTTAAAGGAACAGTTCAACCCAAAATCAAAACTACATATTTATCCTCTTACTTGTAGTGCTATTTAACAATCTAGATAGTTTTGGTATGAGTTGCTGAGTGTTGGAGATATTGGCCGTAGAGATGTCTGCCTTCTAGGGCTGTCAAAATTACTCAAAAATGACATTCGAATATTCCTTCTAAAAATAACTCATAGGTTCGAACCATTCGAATTTTTTTTTTCGCATTATGTCCACAAGAGGGCAAACTAATACAAGGAAACATACTTGTATATGTATTAATACAAGGAAACTTTTTACTATTTTATATATTTTTATTTCAACATAAACGTCTTTGAAAACATTTACATAGCCTACCTACGCATTAAAACACATAAAACAGGTATCTAAAACATTACGTTAGAAACGACCACGGACCTCTCGCTCGCCCCCCCTCTCTGACCCGTCAGGCCACACCGCTCGCGGAAGCGTTGTGAAGAGCCTCGAAGCGAAGCCAGTTTCCTTTCGGCGCCCATGTTAACATTGTGTCATCCACACCGGCTGCGCCGCGCCGCGCAGCTCAGTGGCCGGCTCTGGTCTATTTTCTGCGCGAGCCGTAAGCGAATGTGTCAAGCCGGGTGACAGAGACAACAGCTGGGAGCAGAACCGTTTGTCGACCAGCATGGAGAAATGCGCGTCTGATGTGAACGGAAGTGCTCCAGCTCGTGCGAGAATTTGTGTGGCCTTATGCAGTGCGTTCAGTGCAGCGGCCCAGGCCAACGCCCACTCGCAAAGAGGACAGTTGCGGTGGTGTTTTTTTTCCTCCACAATCGAATATCAATTTTCACATTCGAAGGTCCATTTTTTTTTCAAATTCGAATTTAAATTCGAATTTAGAATATTCGTTGACAGCCCTACTGCCTTCTCTCCATTATAATGGAACTAGATGGCCATCGGCTTGTGGTGCTCAAAGCGCCAAAACATACATTTGAAACTGCAGTATATACTGGTGCTTGGTCAGTGACTTCTGGCATCAGACAACAACGAAAAAAGCTGTCGTTTTACATTGGCATGATATACAGTTATTGCTGTTATAGTTTAACAGCGGCATCAGGGGGAAACAAAGCGTGACAACAATGAAAGTTAAGGTGGTGGAAGCAGGGTGGGTGGGAGGGGTAGTGAATGGGTCCAACAACCATCGACTTTCAACTGGGAGGCTGGTGTAGATTGTAAAGCCAAACCCTGTTCTTTTTTCCTAAACCCAATCACGTGCTTTAACTGCTAAACCCAACCATGTGCATGTGTTTGCAAAATTTAACCATGTTCGTTTGTTGTTGAAGGGAAAAAAAACTCAATTCGTACTGACGCAGTGAAATTAATTTGAAAGAGACGGTATGCAAACTGTACATTTCCTGTGAAAAAGGAAGTGTAATTAGAAAATAGACAATGCATGTATCAGACGGAAGTTTCATGCTTTGTTCTGGCGTCCTAGAACAACAACCAGTGCATCCAGGGTGCCTTGAACGTCATATCTCAACGTGGAAAGTCCATGACCAAACGTTAATATGTGACAAGGCCAGAGTGAGAATGCGTTGCAACAGCAGTGTCACCTTCCTGAAATCAAGACACGGTTACCCGGCATCCTCCTCCACTGGTGCTAAGTGAGCTAGCAGTACAAGCACGCTTCCTTCTGCACGGTGATACTGTTGGCGGTTGTAGTGCAGTAAAGAGAAAAGAGTTCCTACTAGGGCTGCACGATATTGGAAAAAACTGACATTGCGATTTTTTTTTTTTTGGTAATATATATTGCAATATTAAAAAATACAAGTATTTTCACCAGATGACAAAGTAAGAAAATTAAAAAATAGTGGCGGGGCTTTTGGGTGGCACGGTGGTGTGGTGGTTAGCACTGTCGCCTCACAGCAAGAGGGTTCCCAGTTCGATCCCGGGTGTGGGAGCCCTTCTGTGCGGAGTTTGCATGTTCTCCCCGTGTCAGCATGGGTTCTCTCCGAGCACTCCCACAGTCCAAAGACATGCAGATTGGGGATTAGGTTAATTGATAACTCTGAATTGTCCATCGGTTTAAATGTGAGTGTGAATGGTTGTCTGTCTCTATGTGTCAGCCCTGAGATAGTCTGCCGACCTGTCCAGGGTGTACCCTACCTCTCGCCCAGTGTCAGCTGGGATAGGCTCTAGTGTCACCCCCTCAAGAGGATGAAGCAGTTAGAAGATGGATGGATGGCGGGGCTTTTACTCACCACAACTACAGAGGCTACCAGCTTCATTTGAAACAGACTACAGTCCCTCTGTCTCTTTATATTTTTACTTTATATCCGCTCCTGTTGCCTTGATAAAGTTAATGCATCGAGCCGTCATGTCAAACTCAACACTTCCTGTATTTTTTTCAAATTAAAAGCCCCTTATAAGTTCGGCTGAGAGAATCCCTCCATTTTGCAAGTAGGTTTTTATTGTGAAACATTTGTAGGATTCAGTGACTTGTATGCTTACGTACGGTTCTTCAAATGTAGCTCCTGCCATCTGCTGGCGCTTTTCAGCTGACTACAACAACATTTCGGCTGGCACATGGACAGACACAGTGACTGAAATAATAATAAATAATAAATGATAATACTGACTGGTGATACTTGGTGTGTACCATTGTGTAGCGTGTCTTGTCTGTTGGCCAAGTCGCAGCACGATTTTATGACTCCACAATCATGTAATGTGACATAGTGACTTTCAGAATGGGCAGAAAAGTCGCGTGTAGTGTGTACCAGGCATAAATCCTCCTTTACCGTTTCTCCCTCTTGCATGTTGCTCATTTTCAGTGTGTGACTGCAGCGTGTGCATGAGAGGGGGAGAGGCTGCTTAGTGCTCAGAGAGGGAGGCGAGCAGAGAAGAGCAAAGAGCTTTCTTCAGAGCTGCTTTTCTGAAGCAAAACAAAAGTTTACATGTTCATAAAAAAAGAGAAAACATTGCATGTCCTGCGATGTGACTATCGCACATGCACACATCATGATGGAGATGTTCAAACGATATATCGTGCAGCCCTAGTTCCTACATGAAACTGCTCACAATTAAGTCTGTGAAATATGTTGAGTAACTGGGTCATGACAAGTAAAATCAGGGCAATTGACAGAAATTCTAATGGCAAGATGACAAACATGCACATCCATTAAGCTACACATTCACACCAGACCTTAATGAAAGAAAATTAGGGATGTCGACAGGTTAAAGACATTAACCATTTATTTGCCATGTCCACAGTTGAAGTACAGTTGGAGGCTTGTGTTGCATTTGTATCCCCTCTGTCTCTTTCCTCATTTATTGTCAGTTCTCTATTGTATACGATCTATATAGGCATAAACCGACCAAAAGTTCTTAAGAAAGTAATGTGGGTTATCTTGTATAGAACAAGTGCTTTTCCATCTGAAGTCAAATTATCATTTATGAAGGTAACAAACATTTAATAATTGCTTCTGTGGTACTAAAAGTATTTTGCTAAGATAAGGATGGCTGCATCACACATAAATATGATCATCAATGTAACAGTATTAGCAAAAGTCAACAGTTAGCAGTTTCTGTCCCAGTTTTCTTCCGTTGTTTCTGCCATGACAAAAGATAAAAGTCAACTGCTCAGGAGAGTTATCATTTTAATTCACCAAAACATACAACTGATGAAACCAAAGACAAACAGTCAAGCTAAAGTAAAGACACTACATAAAAGTCAAGTGAGATGTTGAATGCAGGCAGTTTCTTTGTTCTCTTGCACGCAGGCAGAGTTTGTGTGGCACAAGCTGTCGGCAGACAACATGGACCCAGACTTTGTGGAGCGCCGCAGGGTCGGGCTGGAAAACTTCCTGCTTCGTGTGGCATCACATCCCGTCCTCTCCAATGACAAGATCCTCCACCACTTTCTGACTGAGGTACATGCTGCAGCTCTGGGCCACTCAAGTGATAACAAACAGATCAGTGGCTCATTAAATTAAACATTTTCACTGCTGTGTGTGGCAGGAACATGGCTGGAAGGAAGTGGTGTATGAGACAGGATTTCAGGCAAAGGTACTTTGTGGAATCTCTTTGTTCTTACAGGTAATCTGTAGCAAGATTTTTAGCGTTGACAAAGCTTGACCATCTCTTGTTACTCCTGTTTCAGGCAGATTCCAGGCTGAGAGCTCTCAGTGCCACCTTCAGGGTGAGAAATCCAGATAAGTAAGTTAGTGTTAGTGTAAACACATTGTAAGAGGGACTCAGCTGTGTTGAAAATGTTGTCAAAAATGCCCTTTAATGTCAAAATAAGCCATCCCCAGTTATTAGGAGTTGTATTTTAAAGTTGGAGCTGTATGTTTGTTGTTTGTTTGTCATAACTGAGGTGCAAAAGATGTCAATTGTTTATAGGCAGAAGGATGTTTTGTACCCTTTATTAGTATTACAGATATGATCAATTCTAGTGCTCGACCCAATGAGTGGATCTATCTAGGGCTGCACCTAACAACTAATTCATATTTTTTTTCCTTGATTAATAACTTCATCATTTGGTCTATAAAACATCCGAAATCAGTGAAAAGTGAACGCATAAGCTAGAGCACAAGATAACATGATTACCAGCAGCAACAACATTGCAACAGCTGGTCTTGTTAGATATCTTGTTTTGTCCAACCCAGTTCCCACATTTGAGTATGTGGAGCTGTCAAATGTTTTGGCATTTTTGCTTGAAAAGGGATTGATTGATCATTAAAATAATAATGAAGTATTATACAAATTGTTGCAGCTCTAGATCCATCAGATGGAAAGAAAAAGCTAAACTAAAGAACATCACTTAAAGGAAGATTAAATACATGTAAACTTTAGAATAAGTAGGCAGACTGTAGGTAAAGGAAATTGTAATCACTGCCTTCTGTTTTCTCTCACTCAGACGCTTCATGGAGATGAAACACTACAGTGATGAGCTGCAGTCTCACACATCTCAGCTGCTCCGAGCACGAGCAGTAAGTCTCTATACCCCTCTCTCTCTCTCACACACACACACACACACACACACACACACACACGCCTGTACTTGTACTTGCTACTTATTGAGTACCAAAACATGTTTGTAACCAACGGAGTGAGAACATTTTTGGAATGTGAGGACATTTTGCCTGGTTCTCACTTCTTCAAAGGCCTGATGGGGGTTAAAACTAGGTTCAGGTAGTGGTTTAATTTAGGTTAGAGTTGAGCATTGATGGGTAAAGGCACAGTTCACCCCAAAATGATATTTTTCCTCTTACCAGCAGTGCTATTTATCAATCTTAGAGATGTCTGCCTTCTCTCCAATATTATGGAACTAGATGGCACTCAGCTTGTGGTGCTCAAAGCGCCAAAATCATCAAAAATCATCAAAATCATGACCCAGTTACTCAAGATAACCCAAAGCCCTTGTTGTGAGCAGTTTCATGTAGGAACAATTTACTTTCTACTAAACTACATTCGTCAACTGTATCACTGTGCAGAAGAAAGCATGCATCTACTGTTAGCTCACCTGGCACTACTGAGCTAGCTACCGTTACAGCTCGGAAGAGGACGCCATTATTGTTTACATCCCAGGCTGTCATGAGCAACAGACTCTCATCCATGAGTAGATGCACAATAAGCACCACAAGTCGATGCCATCTAGTTCCATTATATTTGAGAGAAGGCAGTGATCATCTGACATCTCCCACACTCTGCAACTCACACCAAAACTATCTAGACTAATAAACAGCACCACAGGTACGGGGATTTTTTTTTTTTTAATTTTGGGGTGATCTGTCCCTTTAAGGTCAGGGTAAGGGGCTAGTGATTGCATTATGTCAATGAAGGTCCTCACAGAGATATAAGTACAGGTGTGTGTGCACGTGCACACACACACACACACACACACACACACACACACACGCACACACACACAGATAACATGTCATCTCCTTCAAGTTGTTATATTGAACTTCTCAGCACATCCAGGAGTTACAACGCAACATTATCATTCATTTGGAGTCTTGGTTTTTATGTCACTCCTGCCCCTAAAAAGTGTACGTTCAATATTCTGCTGCTAAATGTTCTCTGGCTATCTGTGTCTGCTGTTTGTTGCTGAGCAGGTAGTTTTTACAGCATTTTCTTTGAAAACAGCTGCCTGCTGCTGCAAAACACGACACTATGAGTGTGTTTACATGGACATTAATAACCTGTTTATGAGGCTGATCCAGTTAAGGATCATATTCGGGATGTGGTGTTTATTTGAGCACAGAGAAATCAGCCTATTCGTATTCCCTGTATACATGACAAATACTAGAAACCCACTCACTGATGACTGCTTCCTTTTTGCGCAGGTACTTGTGATATTCACAAAAACAAACCATTTACATTTACTACCACTTGACAACTCAACTGTTAATTTTTTTACTGTTCCGATCACCAACAGCTGTCAATCTCACACTCACTGTCACTCTCTGTCTCAACCACACACACACTCCATACTGATCTAATGTTATTCATGAAAACAGCCACTATACTCTTAAAACACTGTCCTCCACAATGGCACTACCTTGTTACTACCACTACATAGCACAGGGGAGCAGTGGATAAAGATATGCAGCCTCTTTTATTACCAGAGGTCAAAGCTTTGTTTCTTTACCACTCCAGAAGAAAGAAGCTGTCGCTGCTGCTATTGTTTGTATTTCTGCCACATCACTTGCCTGGAGCTGCACCTGCGGAGGCAGTCGTCAGCACTCAATCACCGGGATAAGATTTATACATAAAGCAGTATCCTGATTTCTTTTGGAAAGCTCCAAGTAGCTCTCTGGGTTTCGAAATATGGGATATGGTGTTAACATGCTGAAACTCATAAGCAGGATATTAAAAAAAACACAATTTTAAAATGTAAAGGCACTACATGAGAGCAGCGAGAGTGAACCAGAAGTTGTAGGCTTGACAGATAAACACTGAGCTGAAACTCACTGTAAAGCTCTCTAAAGACGAGGGGAGATGAAGATTCAGTTTATCATTTTCTGTAGGTTGTTTTTACATTTTATTATGAAAGTATAAATTCTAGTGACTTTGTAAAAAAAAATGTCAGAGCTAGTGGCAGGTTCTTAGCTGAGTCTCTGGGAAGAAATTAAATTTGTGTACTGAGAATGAAAGTTAATTCTTGACCTCAGAAACGGTTACTGACCAAACAATCTCTAACCAGAGGGTACTGGTCATTAAAGTAACTTGACAAAGATTTTTAATTTTTGTATATAAATAAAAGAAAATACACTTGAATACCACTGGGCTCCTTCAGCTGAAAATCTGAATTTCATCATGAAATGTTTCCTATGTTTTTATTTTAATCAACATTTACTTTCATGTCTTTTCTGTGTCTCTTCTAGAGAGTTGCAGATCGACTCTACGGTGTTTACAAAGTCCATGGGAACTATGGAAGAGTTTTCAGGTTTGACAACAAGCATGTAATATTGTATCTGCTCATGACTTTAAAAGGACCTGAAATACTGATCAATGTGTATCATTTTCAATTTAGTCTCAAAGTTATATTAATCCAAAATCACAATTTTACCTTAAAGGACCTTAAAATCTGTGCATACATTACCCAATATCCTTAGGGTAATGTAGAAGAAGAAGAAGAGTGAAAAACAAAAAAATATGTCCCGTAATGACAAACAACAGATTCTCTGCTACCTTTACAAAATGTTCTTCACTCCAAAAATTCAGAAGCATTAAATGTGATCATCATAATGTTATTACAACAATTGTATTTACATACAGTACAAATTAATTCCACACTGCTTATTATTCATATTGAAAAACAAAACCTGAGAGTTTTTTGAAGACAGTATTTTTCAAATGTAGCAGTGTTTCTAATTTGCAAATGTGTGTGTACATCCATGTGTTGACTGCAGTGAGTGGAGTGCCATAGAGAAAGAGATGGGAGATGGACTGCAAAGTGCCGGTCATCATATGGATGCGTGAGTGCTTGATGGGACTCTCTGCCTTGTCTTAATTACATTTGTCCCAGTTATTACAGTTTTATGCAATTTCTTGACAGATATTATCTCTCTAGGATTATTAGTGCCACTACTGATGTTTTTGTTTGTTGCTTACCTGTAGATTTGCTGCCTCAATAGATGATATCTTAGAAGAAGAGGAACATTATGCAGACCAACTGAAAGAGTATCTCTTCTATGCTGAAGCTCTGAGGTAAGACCCAATTTTAGCAACATCTTCACTAAATATTTAAAAGGCTTATGACATAATGGCTCCATTAGCAGTAGAATGTGCTACAACAGAAGATGTTACCATGTAGTATGAGAAATGAAAATGAGAAAAGTCCCAGTCAAGTTTTTTGGCCCTGATCCTATTCCAAGTCCATTCACATTCGATAGATACTTACATTTACTTAAAGTTTATTAAATATTTACCTGGGACACTGAAATAACAGCTGTAGCTTCTAAATGAATTACAGCTGTTATTTCAGTGCGCCAGTGCGAGGCACTTAGTCCAAATAATGAAATTGCTGGTTCGAAACTATTACTAGATTATATTTTTGATATCATATGAAAGAGGGGTGGCACAGTGTAGTGCTTAGCACTGTCGCCTCACAGTAAGAGTGGTTCAGTCTCAGGAGGGAGCCCTTCTGTGTGTTTGCATGTTCCCCCCATGTCAGTGTGGGTTTTCTCCAGGCACCCCAGCTTCCTCCACAGTCCAAAGACAAGACAGGTTGGGGATAGCTTAGTTGGTGACTCTAAATTGCCTGTAGATAACGAGAATGTTTTAAGAAGGGATGTGCTGATCTGATCTCCAAGATTGGGATCGGGGTCGATCAAAGCATTTTTAACTGATCAGAATCAGGTATATTGAGCTACATAGAGGATCTGATCTTTTGTTTAATGTCAGTTGTCACACAGGTGTTTTTATTCGTAAAGCTTTCATGCAGAGACACATGGATTCCAACTAGGGGTGTAACAGTACACAAAAATCTCGGTTCGGTACGTACCTCGGTACACAAGTCACGGTCCGTTTTTTTTTTCGGTACAGTAATGAAAAAAAATAGACAACTATTAAATATCTTTTACTCATTGGTAACCTTATTAAAACATACCACCACAGCAGTTAACTCTTTTTACACAATTTTTGAATGAAACAAATATATATAAAATCCTGCTTTTTCACATTGTTTGAATGAAAATAGAAATATAAATTTCTGCTTTACTCAATTAAAATAAAAAGTATAGTGCAGCTGGTCAGCTTTAAAGCCTGCTCAGATTCAGTTTTACTAGGAACTTACTTAGCTTTCCCACTTTGTTAAAGTGCAGTAAACAAAACATGCTTATATCTAAAGTGCAGCTTAAACAATTTTACGCCAATGGTGTTGATTATTTCTTTAGCGTGATGGTCAGGGAAACGCACTCTCTTTTTAATCGACGACGATATCGTAGTTTGCACCAGATTGCTTTTTCTAGTCGTGCCGGTGTTTCGGATTTACTCGTGACCCTGTTAACTGGCGACCTTCAGCCGAATGTGACCTTATGGCCAAAGGTCGGCTATGTTTTGATATTGTTATGAAAAACTGAATAAAGAGGCCTTCGCGAGGACAGCTACGCTGTTCTCTTCCTGGTTGAAAACAGCTGTTGTCACTACAACAACCACAGACACATTCGGCTGAAGGTCGCCAGTTAACAGGGTCACGAGTAAATCCGCAACACCGGTTAACGTTCAAACTCAGGTGGTGTCGCTTTAGATGCGTTAGCATGTTAGACGTGTTTCCAAGTACATACCCGACTGCTGTTCTGCAGTGTCTGCACACTGCTTTTGTCTTGTCAACTTGTTTATTTCCATCTTCGTATTTTACGCTGAAACCAAAGTGTTCCCGAACGGAGGACTTAAGGTTTGCGGGTGGGTCTTCAGGTTCGTCAGGCTCACTTGCCATGTTGTCAAAATGTGAGAATGCGCTGCACAAAGTGAAAGCGGAGATTTACGGGACTCGGTCCGTCACTCAATTATGTCCTTCGGGGAACTAGATATTTTAAATGGCTCGGCTCGCAAAAACGGAATTAAAATAAAACAAAATAAAATAAAATAATATCCTGCACCTAATAATTCGGTACAGGGTCGTGCCGAACCGAAAGTCGCGTACCGAACAGTTCGACACAAATACATGTACCGTTACGGCCCTAATTCCAGCTGTCTCCAACTCTTCACTCTCCTTTTGCTCTGCCCACGGCGAAACACAACAAACCATAACCGACAAAATTATGAGCACTCGTTTAATTTCAGCTCAGAGTGAGCCTGTGTTGCATTCAGGCGTTGTCACGTAAATAACAAATTCCAGCACTTGAATAGGCCATAGCACAACACAGCAGCAAGCGGGCCGAACCTGAACCAAACCAGAGCAAAATTTTTGATTTGTTATCGAACTTACAGAGCAATGAACAGTAACATCTTGTATTTCGTTCATGAACTGTCTTGTGGCTGGTGGTGTGTTTTAATGTATTACATCTGTGTTCAGTGGATATTGGCTCTTTGTGTTCCTTCATTATGTTAAAAGCTTGTGTTGGAGCACAGGAGCAGCATGCTGTTATGATGTTATGTAGTTAACTTTGCTTTGACAGGGCAGTATGCAGAAAACATGAGCTGACCCAGTTTGAGCTTGAGATGGCCACCCAGGACCTCATCTCCAAAAAACAGCAGCGTGAGGAGCTGGCTACAGGGGTACACTCTGCTTATGTTTTACATGTATTACTCAACTCCTTCTTTGTCTGTTATTTTTAAATAGAGATGGCCTATTTTGTCATGTCTAACCGAGGTATGACTTGAGGAGAATTTTATGATATAATTAAGTTTTCTGTGTTGACGTCGTCCCTTAGATTGTGCGGACGTTCTCCTTTAAAGGAATGACCAACAAGCTGTTTGGCCAGGAGGCACCTGAGCAGAGGGAGGCCAGGCTGAAGCTGCTGGAGGAGCTGATCGCAGAGGGTGAAGAGACCGTCAAGGAGAAAACGATCGAGTGCGAGTGAGTCATGTACACTGCTCAAAGATATATCTAACTTTTCTGCATAGAACAATATACTAAATTTATATAATTTGTGTACTTACATTATCCAAAACATTTTCAACTAAGAGAAATCTGTTAAAAAAAAATTAAATATAAATTGACTTTTTATCCAGTTTAAGGCCACATTTTTATACTATTTAGATCTTCGTCTTTTGTAACTCAATCAATTATTTATTCACCACACGGAAATTTTACAAGATACAACTCGTCTTCTTACATTGTTAGCTGCTGCTTTATAATTGTTCATGTTCCTGGATTGTTTCTGGTTGTGGAATGATTTAACTGTTCACACGTCCAGACTTCAACAAGACAGCCGCAGGGTCGCTTTTCCTGACCATGGCAGCACCACACTGTTTACATTTAAAAACCTCAGCCTGGCTAGCTAGCTAGCTAGATGTTGGCAGGAGGAGAGTTTACAGACTGGTGAGTTGATTTCCTTAAGCTCACGGCAAACACAAAAAGCACCACCAAGACTTGCAAAATAGACAAGAGCCTAAATTTAGCACAAATTTAGCAGAGCTGACAGATAGACAGCTGGAAGTGTTCCGTTTCACATACATTCTGAGAATACTCTCTGAGAGCTCCTAGCCCAAATGCACTGACAGCGATAATTGACGCATGTCGACTGAGGCGCGTCAATTATCGCTCCTATAGCACACTGTAGACATTAGGCAACGCCACAGAACTAGCAGTATTTTAGGAAAAAAGCTGTTGACTATATTACAGATGCCATCATTAATTGTAGCCTATACATGTCTACTTTAGTGCGTTATATGAAATCAGAATCAGTATTTTAGGAAAAAAAAGTCGCAATTATAGGCAACAATTTCTGTTGGCAGTCACCTGGTTGCAGACTTTTCTTATAGCAGCCTAATGAGTGAGATAAGGAAAAGGGTGGATGGAGATGAGAATGTCCAAGGGTGACCAGATGTCCCGAAAAATTCAGGACAGTCCCGAAATCCAAGCAGTTGTCCCGAATCCAGAATCCTGCCCTAAAAATTACACTAGAGCAGAGTCTGGAATAGTTATTGCCTGATAAAACATTAAAAAATCATCATGGTGGTTGAGTCGTCCTGCAGCTCCCGCCGGCTGCACATTGGCTGCAGCAGTTCCTACATGAATTATGGGTGGTTGTACTTTTTAAATTGTGTACAGCAGTGGCGATGAAGCAGATGAAGAGAGCGCAAGCTGCAGCCGCGAGGACAGGGAAAGCGCAGGCAGCCACGAGGAGTGGCTGATTTGGAGTGATTTGTACGTTGCAGTGCAGCCTCATGTTCAAACTGTTCAGCACTGTTCTACAAACTGATAGGCCTGAATGTACCAGGCATCTTTTATTTTGTTAGCTTTTATTTTTTAATTGAGTTTAACACTAGGACCGCCGGGATTACAGGGCCCCTCCAAGCGCCGCAACGGTCTGCCAGACCGTCATATGTAACTTCATGGTTTATGCTGCCCGTGTGCTCAGAAGCATACAAAAAATACATTTTTGAGTAATTACCGAGAAGTTATGATAAAATAAAAAAATATTAAAGACTATAGAATAGGACTGACAACCTCACCAATGTCTCATGTCAATTAATTAACACTATTTGTCGGCTTTTTATAATGCCTTTTTGCGCTGCTGCTGTGCCGTGCCTCCAGTTGAAAGTGGTGATTTGCTAAATACATTCTACAATAATAAATTAGATTAACTTTTGGTCTGTAATATTGTTGGCTATATTACGCATTTCAATTAAAAAACAACAACTTAAGAATGAAAGAAATAAACACCGAAATAATTAGTGGAAACTTTTTTTTTTATTGATACTCCTCCTCTCCTTGCCTTGCCTTGCCTCTCTGACATACTACACACACACACACACACACACACACACGATTGAATGAATGAATGAACATTGGAAGCGATTCAGCCGCAGTCCCACCGGCTGGCGCGGTAACTCTTGAGATTACATTCGTTTTTTATTATTAACAAAATGTTTTTTTATTGACCGTATGAATGGTTTTGTTTTCAAATAAATATTTGGAAACGAAAATGTATGCTTTGGTGTACTTTTGGAATATGTATAGCCTACCTGTATGTATCAAAATGTATAAATTTCAGCAGTGGCCTGAGTGGTTTTTGTGCCTAAACCTAACCAGACCTTAACCACAGGGCATCATGATGATTTCGGAACGGACTTCGGAACATTGAGTTTAATATGGTCGGAACAATGGGATGTCGAACTAATGGGCTGTCGGAACCAATGGGCAGTTCCCAAATGTCGGCAGTGTGGCAATCCACCTGTCACCACACTTGTATTTGCGACTAAAAATAGTTTTGAGCGAGCAAAATAGGCTTAAATCATTCAGCACGCTGTGCGAGCAGCCTACAGATTTCAACCAGCAGCAGAAACGAAAGGCGAATCCCACTGATTGTGGGTTGAACGGGGTTCACAGACACAGACAGTAATGTATTCCTGTCAAATACGGTGGCCATCGGCTTACCGGCGACGGATAAGTCGGCTCCAATAATATCCTCTTCTTGGCGTGTGGACTGCCCAGAAGTACCTGAACAGCCGAGCCAGCCGAACACAGGTATGTGATGTGTCAGAGGAGAAACGAGCCGTTCACGCTCCACAAACCTCACCGCACTTTAGGGACTGTTCTTTACTTGTCAGGGGAGGAGGGTGGCTGGTTGATTCTTATTTTATTTATTTATTTTATTTTGAACCCTCCTATGTTAATCACTCATTGATGCTGTTTTTGAAGTATGAATAAGTCAAAAAAATAATTTATTCCATTGAAATATCACTGATGTATTATAGAAAAGTGATTTATCTTTTTATAAATGACAAAAGGCACATCTGCCTCATTTTCGCTGTGGTATCGTGGTACTACTCAGAACCATGATATTTTCATTGGTATCGTACAGTGGGATCCAATTTTGGTACTGTGACAACACTAATCTGGAGGGGGTTCATCTGCAAAAACTAATGAAAAACTAAACAATGATATTCGGTATTCGGTACTCGGTATTCGGCCAAGCGTTTAATATTATTCGGCTTCGGCCACAAATTTTCATTTCGGTGCATCCCCAGTTTAGCAAGGAGTGTCAGCTTGGAAGTGATTTGGCAAAGTTCTCACAGCAACTCTGAGCAAGGAAGGGACAGAAACTTTTATCATAGTGAGGAGGTGTGGTTGACCCCATTGCTAGGTATGACACATTCTTTTACAAGTGTGATTGGCTGTCACAGACATGCCCTTTTGTGAGCCTGCAAGGCGTGGACACCCAGTGAAAATTAAATGAACTGCTAAATGTGAAAGTGTTTTCATTGTTAATGTGATCACTCTGCTGGTGGAAGGTTGAGACAGACCCAAGTCATCACTGCTGCACTGTTGCATTTTTCCAGTTTTCCAAATGTCTTAGTGTTGTGATCAATTTATTTCAAGGTTAGGTGGGCAATGTGTGCGTATCTTGAAATAGCATCAACCATACATATTTTTTCTGCACAGTCTAATCTGTAACATTTCATTTACACGCTTTCATCCAGAAAGAGAATATTTCTCGGACCTCTTTGTCTTTCTGCCATTTTCTCCTCTGCTTAAAGAATCTTTTAAGCCTCTGTAAAGTTCTCCTCCCTACTCCTTACAGTTTTTCACCATAGGAGCTCTCTTAAGGTCTAAGATGCTCTGTGAATAACTTTTATCTTGACAAAGACCTAGTCTTAACTCTAAGGGGAAATTCTAAGAAAATGTCACATTTCTAAGGTGTTTTCTTAGAATTCTGTCACTAGGAGCAGCTCTTTGTATTAGGAAGCTTTGTGAATTTTTATTTTTTTTATTTTTATTTGACCTTTATTTATCCAGGTTTGCCTCATTGAGATTAAGAATCGCTTTTTCAAGAGGGACCTGGCCAAGAAGGCAGCAGAGTTATAGACACACATTAAATCATTACATAATATCAATACGGCCCCTGAACATTAAAAACTTAAGGAACCCAACCAGGAGAAGTTTCAGCTGGTTGCAATCTGCAGTCCTCACCACTAGATGCCACTAAATCCCCATAACTCTTACACACTGATCCTTTAAGGAACCCTAGCTAGGAGTAGTCTCTCCACCAGACAATCAGAGATCTCCGCCTTCTGATAGTCTGGGGACACTCCTTTCTAAAGTGTGTTTAACACACCAGAGAAAACCGCCAGCAACAAAGCAACGCCTCTTGCAGTTTAGAAAAGGACACGCCCTCCCGGAAATGTGCACTCCCCCTTTTCTCGTCCACAAGGAAACAAACACAAAGAGAGCTTGAAAATGGATGCTGAGAGATTTAACTCTGTTTTATCAAATGTGTGCTCAGTCCACAAGATTGTGGAAATGAAGGACTTACAGCGACTTTGTTTAAAACTTTTAATGCAGTCGGACTATGTTTACGAGCACAAGAGTTCAGCGAGCCACCAAAGGACCGCCCTGCGGATTTACTATTGGTTCTGCAACGTAGGGAGTTTTTTTAAACTCTGAAATTATATCCGCCCATCTAAACACAAAATCAGGGAGAAAGACATTAGTCTTTAGTTAAGCAAAGCGTCTAAAGACTGACTTGTGAGTCTAAGCTAGGAGAAACTGACTGCAATGATGTAATTGTTTTGTCTTCAGTTATTTTGTGGCAGAAAAATTATATATTGTATATTTAATGCTTGCATATTGTGTGTGAAAGCAGCCTTAAACGTTTCTGACCTATAAGCAGAAAATCACACATCCTGTCGATGTCATGATTTTAAGATAATACATTCACCAATATCCTGTGTGCTTTATTTGATGTGTTTCGCTGCAGAGAGCATGTTGAAAGGGCGTGGGTGGATATGCAGCGCTTTAAGGAGCAGAAAGACAAAGATCTGCGGGAAGCACTCATCAACTATGCTGTCATGCAAATCAGCATGTGTAAAAAGGTACAGAACAACACATCGGCTATCTGAAGGTTACAGGACAACTGAAGAGGTCATGTTCATAATAAGCGTTTTTTTTTTCTTCTCTCTTCCTGTAGGGAATACAAATGTGGAGCAATGCCAAAGAATGTTTCCTCAAGATGTAATGTTGAAGCCATATTTAAAGGATTTTCATTCTCAGTGATGCTCAGTTGTGGATGCTGAGAAACGATGCCCAGTGTCTTCTGGATAGAGTAACAGTAAAGCAGCAACATTGCGTATAAAGATAATGTAGTTTGAAGTATTTACACAAAATGCATTCATATGCAGTTAACTTTCAATTTTAACTTTTTTTACTTTCTTTGTTAACTTTTTGTGGAATGAAAAGGCTTAGGAAGGTAGTGATTCACACAAAGCACATGACGGGGATACTGGAGACCAAGGTTCACAGGGTTAACTTTCTCAAGATTTAGATAAGACCATGTTCTCTCTCCCTAAAGAAGCACTTTTGTTGAAGTCATGGGGTTTTATGCCTCTGTGCCAGCAACAGCTGTGACCGATGGCATTATGTTTTTAGGTTGTCTGTCCCATTCTGGTGAATGCAATATCTCAAGAATTCTTTGAGGTAATTTCTTCAAATTTGGCACAAACATTCTCTTGACGACTCAGCGATGAACTGATTAGAATTTGGTGGTCAAAGGTCAAGGTAACTGTGACCTCATCTGACCCATTCTTGTGAATGTGATATCTCAAGAATGCCTGATGGGAAAATTTTCAAATTTTGCACAAACAGCCACTTAGACTCAGAAATGAACTGGTTAGAATTTGGGTGTCATGGTCACTGTGACCTTGCATCCGTCTCATTCTCGTGAGCATGATATCTCAAGAACACCTTGAGGGAGTTTTCTCAAATTTCGCACAAACATCCAATTGGGCTCATTAATGAACTGATTAGAATCAATTGTTATCTAGGGTTGGGTACTGATCTCTGTACTTTTAAGGATATCAACGGAATAATGTTGGTACTACAGAGTACTGAGCCACTTGAAATCTAATGTTGTGAAATTTTGGTACCTGAAAGCACATCTGGGTGAGAATGTGGGGTTTAGACAAGAGGAGGAACGTGTTGTGAAGCACCCTGAAGCCTGGAAGCCAGCCACAGAGCTCCATGGAACCACAGAGTTCAAATTCAGACGGGAGGTAGAAGCATCCCTGAGCACAGAGCTCCACAGCTGTTCCGTTGGTTTCCCAGCAAACTAAGGGGCTGTACACATGCCGTGTTTTTTGCGCCCTCAGATTCATTGTTTTTAGTGTAGAGGTGCAGCAGGTGCACTCAAACGCCAGAGCTACGGCAATGCAGCAGGCATGTGTTCCCAAGCCCGTGTTTTTCAGGGTGCGACCGCTACACCCTGAGATAAACTGAGTTCAACTTTTGGAACGCAGCAGCGTGCACGGTATGTCATGTGATGATGACCGACCAATCACAGCTGACAGATACCTTTCCCTTCATCCATAAATATTAGTCTGTGATAACTGTGGAGAAGAAGTTAATCATTTTAGTGCAGAGCTGTCAGAGCTTTAGACAGACAACAGGCCTACACAAACAGTGCCTGGAAGAAGATCAGCTCTGCACTCAGGATTTCAGGCAAATAGGCTGATGCGGTGCTTGCTGTGGTTGTTTAGCAACCTTAGACGCAACCTGCGTGTGTTTTCCAGGCGATTAAAGGTGTGGCATGCATACGGCCCCAAGCTGTTGCTATAGCGCCAATCTGCTGTGATAGTTTCAGCGTCTGGTCTTTGTTGATTTCTACCATATTTTAACAATCAATTATATTACTAATTATAACTTTTAGACGAGCACACACACACACACACAAGCAGACAGACAGCACATTAGTTCTATGTGGGATTAGAAAAGAGCAGAGGAGCAGGATTTATTTTACGTCTATTACATCAGTCCTGCTGCTTGTTCAAATGGTAAAGTGCTGAAAAAGGTACTGCTGGGCACCTCGTTCGAGTTCTCTGAACTGGTACTGGTATCAGTTTAAATGTGACCGGTACCCAGTGCTTTTGGTAACCATGGTAACATGTCTATGCTTTAGGGATTGTCCCTGACACTTCAGAAATTTAAAAGCAGTACAAACAGTGGAACAGTAGCGAACACACAGAATCTTCCCTCATGATATTACAGCACAACATGCCTCTCTACCTGTTTGTCATGTTTCATGATACATGCTCATAAATCCAGAGAACATAAATCAACCATCAGGTTCAGTGAAGAGTAACATGACCTGGTGTCAGTCACTAGAATTTGATTTGATCCATGTGGGTCTATGTGGAGCTGATTTCAGTTGCCAAAGCTGTCAGACTTGCAGTCCAGATGACTTCATGTTCACTTGTCTTGGTTCACTTGTGATAAGTGAGAAGTGTGAAGAACAAGAACATGAAGAAGAACATTGCAGCAGAATTAAAAGGCAGCAACATGTTATATTTGCCCTCGGCTTTCCCTCGGCCTGAACCAAATAAAAGGAACTACAGGTGTGAAAATGACTTGAGCTGCTTTAACATGACTATAAAGACATTGAAAGTACACTGTAGTGCTCAGTAACATTCAGGAGAGGATACTGTGGCGAAAACACAAAAATATGTATAATAAATATCATCTATATGGCATTACATTTCCCTCTGCAGTGAGGTAATTGCTTCCAGTCATGCTTTAGATGAATCAGTCAAAGTGAAGAAGCTACAAAATGTTGATTTCATGTGCTGATGTGCAGGACAGTGTATTATACTAATGTACAGGAAGCTGCACATAAGATTCATGAAAATCAGTCTGAGATGATTTTATTTAATTGAATTTAACCTTCATACTGTATATTGCCTGAAATGTTTTCTCTTATATGTTTAAAGGGATAGTTCAGATTTTTTGAAGCGGGGTTATATTAAGTTCTTAACCACAGATAGTGTATAACATACAGTAAATGTCAGTCAGCATGCCCCCAGTTTGCAAAAGCAGGCTGGAATCTGACATGGAAGCTGAGCAATCTACTGCTGTGGATGAGGTCAGTAACAAAACAAATTTTAGCCACCTAAAAAGAAAAAGAAAAAAAAAAAAATCAGTATCAGTTTAAAAGTGTGATATATTAAAAGTATTATAGTGCTTTACCTTGCTCTCAGACTGATTACCAATAGGATAATGAGGCTGGTGCAGTAATTTAACATTGCTGAAGAAAGGAGCTGCTGCTCTACCACTGCCTTGATCAGTTAGTTTGTGTTATTGTGTGACTATGGCATAGTTTGTTAAAACACATTTTGTGCTGACCCCGTCCACAGCAGGAGATTGCTTAGCTTCCATGTCAGACTCCTTCCACTTCTCCAAACTTGGAGCATGCTAACCAACATCTGCTGTATGTCATATACTGGCTATGGATAAGTATCCCTTACAACCCCACTTCAAAAAATCTGAACTGACAGTTTATACTAACAGTTTATTTCCTGTATTGGAGGCTTGCCAGCAATAAGCTTTTTGTGTGTATTTGTGAAGTTTTCATAAGTCCATTTATCTAAACCTATTTGTATTTCAGATTTTAATCCTCAATTTGGATGTAGCTGTTTGTTTTATTTATTTGAATAAAACGAGTCCATGCCACTGATGGGATTTGTATTTTTAGTCTTTCTTCTGTGTTTTAAATACGCAACATTAACTAAGAGAGTGGTTTCCAACCTTTTTCTCAAGGGATCCTTTTTCTGTCATTGAGTAAACTCACGAACCCTGAATTAGTGACATAATTTATGCATTTAATGCATAACAATAACAGAACAACTGATAAACTGTACAATTAACCTAAATAGTGAACGCAGTAACTGCAGGAAGTTTGTGTAAAGTGATTTGGATACATTTTGAGCAGATTATTTTCTGTGAATATTTTATCAGACATGAGTTTTCCTGATTTATTTAACTCTCTGTAATATCCATCCATCCATCCATCCATCCATTTTCGTAACGGCTTATCCTCTTGAGGGTTGCAGGGGGCTGTAGCCTATCCCAGCTGACATTGGGCGAGAGGCAGGCTACATCCTGGACAGGTCGCCAGACTATCGCAGGGCTGACACATAGACACAGACCATTCACACTCACATTCCCACCTACAGCCATATAGAGTCACCAGTTAACCTGCATGTCTTTGGACTTTGGACCACACAGAAGGGCTCCCTCCTGGGATCGAACCAGGAACCCTCTTGCTGTGAGGTGGCAGTGCTAACCTCCACAACACCGTGCCGCCCTCTCTGTAATATGTATTTTTCAAATTAATTTTAACAATCACATATACTTTCAATGCTTCTTTTCTTTTTTCTTGCTTTGTTTTTTTTCTAAGCAAATTCAGTGTTTTTTTTTTCCTGTCCTTGGCACTTGGCCATTAACCTGTCCTTGACACTTAACAGACCAGCCACCTGCCACAGGTGTGATGGCAGGACAGAGCAAAAAACACAAACAAAAGCATGCTAGTTCCTTGCATTTTTATTTATTTTTTATTTATTTATCTTATTTTATTTTTGTCTTCTTTCTTTCTTTCCATTTATCTTCTTATATCTTCCTTGGTCTCTTCATTTTGCTCTCTAATCTCTAATCTTCTACAGAGAACACACACACACAAACACTACTTACATCATTTTGATTTCCATAATGTATGTATTTATACTTTTTTTCTTTTTCTGTTTTTTCCTTTTGTGTTATTTTTTTGTATCACTTTGGTTTGTTTGCCCTTAGCTCCACTGCCTATCTTGTGCTTTGTTATTTTGTTGGTTAGGTTGATCACTTGTATCCCACTATTTATTAAACATGTATTTTGCAGTGTTGGTTCTCATGTTGCACACTTGTTTAAAAAAAAGGCATGACCCAAAGGACCTTCAAGCACCTAATTTAGAAAATAATGATATCAAATTTGGAGTGTTAATGGTGGATTTTTTAAAAAAAAAAAAAAAAGAAAAAAGAAAAGGAAATGATGTACAATACCTTGATTATTATGGCTAAACAGTTTATACACAGATGTAAATATGTTAATGCCTCACCACTTTTCCTTGTCGTCATGACAAGGAAAGTAAGTTAGTCTTTCACATTTACAAAAATATTCCAAGATTATTTTCTGATTAGACCTCTGACCATTTCGTTTATTCTCTAATTTTTATTTTTTTATTTCTAATTTATTTATTTTTGTTTATTTTTCCATGGCAGTTCTACGGTCTGTAATGTGTATTGTTTGTACTTTTTTGTCAACTTGATGTTGTAGCCTAATGGTCGGAATTTGTTCCTGGAAATTAAAAAAAAAATACAGATAAATAAATAAATAAATAATAAAAACTAAATTTAAAACAGACATGCCCCCGCCTTATTCTTCCTTACTCTGCCTCTGATTGACTTACCATGACATTTAACATGACTAACCAATCTCACGTCTCTTGCCTTAAGTACTGGCCAATCAGAGGGAAATTAGGGCGGGTCATGCCGTTGTCATCCCAGGAAAAGAAAATTTGCTTCTGGGTCTGCTCAGTCTACCTCCACGTGAGTAATATCTAACCGGAGTCATGTCATCAAACTCTGTAAATCTGAATGGAGACGAGGATGAGGAGTTCTGATTGTTTGTGGCCCTCCACGCCGCAGCCCTGCAGTCCTCAGGAATTCCCCCAATCTACTGGAAGAGCCTCCATCACAAAATCACTAATGAGGTCTGTCTGCTGCTCACTTAGCCTGGTTCCAGACCATAGACCCCGCCCACTCAACTGAGGAGGCTTGCATCTCTGGTCTGGCATACTGCAATGAATTTGCGATTTCTCGTCCAAACGATGGACGGACCAATGAACGCAGGGGGTGGGGGCGGGTCTAGCGATTAATAACAATAATAATAATAATAATACATTTTATATAAAAGCGCCTTTCTCAACACTCAAGGACACTTACAGAGCATTAAAAACACAATTAAAATCACAATTAAAATAAATAAAAACAACAGACAAGAGTGACACAAAGTAAAAATGGATGTGGGCAATTAAAGGGAATATGCAATTTGGAACAGATGGGTTTTGAGTTGTGATTTGAAATGGGGTAGAGAGTCAATGTTTCTGAGGTCCGGGGGGAGAGAGTTCCAGAGTTTGGG
Source organism: Epinephelus lanceolatus (assembly GCF_041903045.1). Classification (NCBI taxonomy): domain Eukaryota; kingdom Metazoa; phylum Chordata; class Actinopteri; order Perciformes; family Serranidae; genus Epinephelus; species Epinephelus lanceolatus. The sequence continues at coordinate 33,741,569 of NC_135756.1, read as the reverse complement.
AGCAGAGCGACTGAAAGCTCTGCTCCCCATGGTGCTGAGCCGGGCGGGGGGCACAGAGAGGTGGAGGGAGGAGGACGACCTGAGAGAGCGAGAGGGGGTGGCGATGTGGAGGAGATCAGACAGGTAGGGGGGGCAAGGTTGTGAATGGCCTTGAAAGTATACAGAAGGATTTTGTAATGGATTCTGAATTTGACTGGAAGCCAGTGAAGCTGCTGGAGGACAGGGGTGATGTGGTGAAAGGAGGGGGTTCTGGTAATAATGCGGGCTGCAGATTTTTGGACCAGTTGAAGCTTATGGAGGGATTTGTGAGAGGCACCAAGGAGGAGTGAGTTACAATAATCAATGTGGGAGGTGACGAGGCTGTGGACCAGGATAGCCGTGGTGTGAGGGGTGAGGGAGGGGCGGAGACGGTTAATGTTTTGTAGGTGGAAATATGCAGACCGGGTGATGTTATTGATGCGTGAGTGGAAAGACAGTAAGCTGTCGAGCATGACACCCAGACTCTTAACCTGAGGGGAGGGGGACACTGTGGAACTGTCAATAGTGAGGGAGAAATTGTCAGTTTTGGATAAAGTGGATTTGGTACCGACCAGGAGGAGTCAAGCTGTCAAGCTAATGTCAAGCTGTACGCTAGTGGGTAACTGGTGAGGATAGCAACAATGGCAACCACTACAGATCCTACAGACCACATTAACGATGCTATCGAGGTACTTCGCCACTACTCGCGTTAATGGAGGATCAAATTAAGGAAGCTGCTAAACTGGATTTAACGGCGATGCAGCTGGGCGTGCACGACGATGGAGACATTTTAAATGGGCAATGCGTGTGTGTGGCGGCCGCGGGTCCATGTCATTGGTTTGACAGCCCATTGGTTCGACATCCCATTAGTCCGACTGTCTGCGGTGCTGAACGGCTCACGGCGGGCGTATGGTGCGCCGCGACTGGCTTGAGGCGGAGCAGGCTCACGGCTTATGTGTCTGTCACTTTCTTTTTCATTTTAACCCACACCATGATCTTTTCCTGACCCTAACCAAGTGGTTTTTGTGCCTAAACCTAACCAGACCTTAACCACAGGGCATCATGATGATTTCGGAACGGACTTCGGAACAATGAGTTTAATATGGTCGGAACAATGGGATGTCGAACCAATGGGCTGTCGAACTAATGGGCAGTTCCCGCGGCCGCATCAGTTGCTGCCCACCAGTGTTAGTATTCTTTTACACTTTTACACCTTCTATACTCAGACATTTTATCAAATAATGACATGACACATAGTCTTTTATGTTCATACCACACACTCTATTCATTTTGACAGTTTGTTTTCTGATTTGGGTGCACACAATTTGGTGAACATTCTGTCACATTGTTTTTAAGTTGCAACTAATACTTACTGTTTGCTTCTCCGAGCTCCACGGGCAAAAGGCTGGAGGCCTGAGCAGGAAGGCCTTTTAAGGACAGCCCACAGGAAGTGGAAGGAGCCAGGATGGAGACTGAAGAAGGGGGGGACTCAATTTGAAATTCTCCTAAAATCTCTTTGTTTGCCTTTTTGTTTTCATTTGTTGTAAGTTAATTATTTCTTTGTATATTTTTGCTTTTGATAGGTTGTTTATATTTAGGTATCTTTAAGTTTGTTGAATGTTTAATGTTACTGTCAGTCAAATTCCCCCTGTCTCTGTCTAGGTAAAGTCTATATAACCCCCTCGTGTGTCATTTAAAGTCAGGTCAGTTTGGTGTTTAGTTATGTTGTGTGTGTTGAAGCTTTAGTTCTTTATTGCTTAGTTGACCTCCTTTTGTTTTTGTAGCTTATTTTTTTTCTAGTTACTTGAGTTATTTGGGATCCCTGTATTTTTGGCATTTTTTCGAAACAAATTAAAAACAATTTTCCTTTTTACACCTTTGTCCTTTTGCCTTTTTGCTTGGTCCCTGACAGTTAGGGAAAAATCAAATTCCCTCCCCCTTGTAAATCGCCTTCAGTGGAGGCGATATCAGACTGAAGGTTCTGAGAGCTTCAGTCTGACACTCAGGCTACTGCTCACTAACATACAGCCAACACAGCACCATGTCACACCTTCAGGTGTGATAGAGTGGAATGCTGCTTAATATGTTTCAGTAACTGCAGTCCCGATATGGAATAAGTACATGCTCGTCAGAAAGATTTCTGTTGTCAGACATTTTTCTCCTCCGTCTTTTTAACTTTATATGGGTAGTCAGTGTTCATAGATATCTATGGTCAGAACTGCTGGACGCCGCCTTTTGAGGTGAAAATGGGCTATTAGCAAATTAAAACAAATTATAAGGCCTTTATCTGAGATAAGGAAAACCTTAACTTATGTTTCGACTCGATACCCAGCTAAAATCTGCCAATTATAGCATGTTAACTCTATGTCCCGTTCTGTCGTAAGGGAGGGGTGTCTTTCCAAACTCGCTTTAAAAAACTGATATTTCCAGTTTTCCTTCATTGTTTGCAAACACACATAACGAAAAGTTACAGTTGTAACTACGGGTCTATGAGTCCCGGATGACCGCCAGAGGTGGTGCATAAGCACTGGATAACTCTGCCTGCGCTAGCGCATGTCGAGTACGAATATCAACAACGTCACCTGTGACCCCTGCATGAACTCTGGGAGGCTATATCTTCCGGTGTCAGCAGGTGATCTGTTCCCAAAATCTGCTCGCAAGCGCACAAGGGTTCTGAGTGACCAGACACTCTGGCGGTCATCCGGGACTCATAGAACCGTAGTTACAACTGTAACTTTTCGTTCTATTTCGTCCCTACTGACCGCCTGAGGCGGTGCATAAGCACTGGATGACACATACCAACAACGTCACGAAGAATCCCCCAGACCTACCTCACTGAAGAGAAGTCCAGGGGCGAAGGACCACACCCAGCAGGTTGGGAGCAGCAACATTGAGGCGATAAAAGCGATGGAACGTGGAAGGCGATGCCAAAGAAGCCGCAGCACAGATGTCGTCCAATGAAACACCCCTCAAAGCAGCCCAGGACGTGGAAACCCCCCGTGTTGAATGGCACCTGACCCCGGCAGGCAACGGACGGCCGGTGACCCTATAAGCATAGGAGATGGTGTCCACAATCCAATGCGACAGACAGTTTAGAGAGGGCACAACCTCTGTTATTATGACCCCCATAGCACACAAACAAGTGGTCCGTTCGTCGCACAGGCACAGTGGCGTTGATGTAAGCAGCCAGGGCCCGTACAGGACACAACGACGGCGCCCCACAGTCGGCCGATGGCGGGTCAAACCGAGCCAGATGAATCGGCCGGTTGAGATGGTTGCGTGGCAGCACCTTTGGCAGGAACGCAACGTTCGGCCAGAGAGTCACCCCCGAACCATCCAGCCCCCAACGCAGGCAGGACTCACTGACGGAGAGAGCATGCAGCTCCCCGACTTCAGTCTTCATCGACAGCCACTTAAGATCAGCCTGAGCTAAAGGCTCAAAGGGCGAGGAAGACAGGGCATCCAGCACCAGGGAGTGATCCCATGCTGGAACCCTGGGGGCCACTGGAGGCAGCAGCCTCAGTGCCCGCCTGAGAAAAGAGGATACCAACCGCTGGCAGTGTGTGTGCAGTCCTGGACAGACCGAAAGCCGTTCAGCCACATCTGGAGGGGGCGGAATGACAACAGGCCAAAAGGAATGGCAGTCAACGCGGCCGTCAGCTTGCCCAGCAACTGAAGAAACAGGACAAACGGCAGCCGCTTGCCTCTCCTGAAGAGGGGAAGGACTTGGAGGATGTCGGCCACACGACGCTCTGACAGGTAGGCCCTCATGGCCACAGAGTCCAGGACCAGGCCTAGGTAGGCAGCCCACTGGGTGGGGACCAAACAACTCTTTGCCACATTGACCGTGAGGCCTAGCCGGGCCACATGTGTCAGAAGGCGGGCTGTATCCTGAATCACCTGGGCCCGGGAAGGTGCGCATACCAGCCAATTGTCGAGGTATGGCAGCACCTTCATGCCTCCAGCCTGTAACAGCGCCAGAGCCGCTGCCACGCACCGGGTAAAGACCCTGGGAGACAGGGAGAGCCCAAAGGGGAGCACCCTGAACTGATAGTGGCGGCCCTGAAAGGCAAAGCGCAGGAAAGGCTGATGACGAGCTGCAATGGGCACATGAAAGTACGCGTCCTTCAGGTCGATGGACGTGAACCATTCGCCTTGCTGGGTCACGCACATCACATCCGCTGAGGTCAACATATGGAACGGTAGAACCTTCAAGTACCTGTTTAGGCTGCGAAGATCCAAGATTCTTGCTGACAAGGAAGTAGGTTGAGTAGAATCCCCCGGGTTGAAGGAGGGGGTCCACCGATGTGATGGCGCCCTTGTCCAGGAGGGTGGACAGCTCCTGGGCTAATGCTGTGTTCCCACCAAACACGATGAATGCGATTTACTCGCGCGAGTAAATGAAAATTCATCGCGCTACTTGCTCGAGTTTGGACGCTGGGCCATAATGTCCCTTATCGCGTTATCGCGTCGCGCGAGTACAGGCTCGCCCATTTTCACTAGATAACAACAACATTACTTCCGCCATTTCTTTCTCTCATCGACCATGGCTGAGATCACCAGGATCACTGCATTTTACCTGCTCTGGAGGTCCCAGATTCGTCTGAGGGCCAAACGCCGCCGTCGGTTCTGGGTGCATGATACCCTGCGGCGGCGCACTCAGCTCGGCGAGTTCCGAGGAGCGCCTGTCCATCTGTCCCCGGTGAGTTGCAGTTTATTGGTGTTTCAAAATCAATAAATATTCACTGTATCTAGCAAGACACTGACCGGGAAAGGACCTGGAGGTTTAGCTGCTGCTCTGCCGAGAACTGGTGCTTCATAGCCGGCCATAATTTGAGCTGCGAGCCTTGTTGTTGATGTGCGTGTGTGTACAAAACTTTATTTATAATGTATGAATAAATTCTAGCTCTTGACCTGCTTGTCATGTTTTTAAATAGCTTTTTAATTAGTTCTTGTTTTATCCACTGCAATAAAGCAAAAGTGCAACCTCAGCATTTTCATATGTGTAGCCATATCAATAGAATATTATTATTTGTTGTATGTCTTTTTGGTTGTGTTTTGTATTTTAAGTCTTGTGAGTATGAATGTAATGTGTTTGTATATTTTCTGTATTGAGTATTGTGAAATGATTTCTGTACAGTAGCTAATGGGGATCTAAATAAACTATAAACTGTCACCTACAGCATTCGCTACAACTCAGCTAAATTAAATGTTTTCTATGGTGCAGATACCTGGCCACTGGTGACTCCTACAGGACCATCGCCAACAGCTTCCGCGTTGGCGTCTCCAGTGTGTCCAGGATTGTGGCTGACGTGGTCTCCACCATTTGGGACTGCCTTGTGGGGGAGTTCATGGCTGTGCCCACCACAGAGGAGTGGAGGTCCATCGCGGAGGGGTTTGAGGAGCGGTGGAACTTTCCTCTCTGCTGTGGCGCTGTGGAGCCCCTGACAACACAGGATCCCAGTTTTTTAATTACAAGGGGTCATTTTCCATTGTCCTCTTGGCTGTCGTGGATGCCACATATTGCTTCCGAGTGATTGATGTCGGGGGCTACGGGAGGACGAGTGATGGTGGCATCCTGGCCATCTCAGCCTTTGGTCAGGCACTTCGCTCTGGCACCCTCCATCTGCCTGCTGACCATCTGTTACCTGGAGCTGACCACAGAGGACCCCAGCCACACGTCTTTGTGGCTGATGAGGGGCAGGAGGGCTCCGACGGAGGGATTCCAGGAGAAGCCGCTCAATCTGTGCCTGCCTGTCTTGCTCATCCACCCCCTGGCTCTCTTCCTGGTCCTCCTTGTCACTGTATAAAATGGACACATCATATTTTGTGAAACTACTGCATCCAATCAACGCAAAAGATGACAGTATCCAAGTTAATATTTGTTAAACTATTGAAATCAGGCAACAGACAAAAAGACATGAGTCAAACATGAAAGGTAATCAATACAGTACTTGTCATAGTGTCACAGTACTCTTAATGAAAAAAATATACTCGTACCATAAAAAATGCAATCCAACTTTTGTCATGCACATACTGTTGGGTGGTCTTGCAGCAGCAAGGGCAGCAGCAGGGACAGCAGCAGGACCAGCAGCAGCAGCAGGGACAGCAGCAGCAGGGACAGCATCATTGCTATCTGCCTCACTTTCAGAGGACAGATATCGTGGCTGGTCTGTAGTAGTGACAGAGATGTCAGTGTCAATAAAGCATTTAATGCACCCATTAATACATCATACAGTTCCACTCATAGTAATATCTAACCTTGAAATGCAGTGGGCCCTTAATGTACAGAAAGAAATGATCCCAGAGTTACTAACTTCTAGTGTTTTTATGTTCTTCAATTGGGTTGTCCTATCCATTCTTCACGTTTTGAATTACAGGTTTGGTGTACGTTAGGTGAGAGTACAGATTAGTTTGGGGTATTTTCACATTTTCTGTGAGTTATTTAGTGCAGGCTGTGAAAAGAAATCTGTCTGTAACGTTACTGAGACATCTATACAAGTCAGTTATCCATTTATACAAAAAACATTTTCAATACTGTACGTGTGTGCGTCTTCATTTGTCAACAAACCCCCGATATCAATCCCTGATGGGCCTGCTGCTGTCTCTCCCTCGTCCTCCAGCTCGACTGGCCCTGCTCCAGACTCTGTCCACTCTGTCTCATAGTCTGCGGCCCTATCTTCCTCGACTCAACCCATGTTCCCGCTTGTCTCCCTCGGTGCAACAAAGGGGTTGAGGAAAGATAGGACCACAAAGTACCTCCATTTCTTCCCTGTCCCTGCTGCTGCCCCACTCTTTTTCTCTGTCTCCTTTTTTCTTTCTCTTAAATAGGTGTCCCTGAGGCTCTTCCATTTTCTCCAGCAAACATCCACTGACAAAAAAACACACGTAAATTAACTGGTCAATCTAGAAAGCCAGACAAGTAACTTTAACGTTATGCCGGGAGAGCCAGCTGTGCTAAGTAGGGCTATGCTAGTGCTAACATTCATAGTACAGTACAACCGATAGCTGCAAACAAGCAACAGATATTTACAGAACTTACCAGGTAATCCAGCCTCCTCGCTCACCTTCACCCAGGCCTGCTCCTTCCTGTTCCTGTCCCTGTGCAACACCATTGTGGTGTCATACAGTTCGGGGCGTCCGCACACCGCTACTATCAACTTTTCCTCCATATTTGACTGGCACCAGGCAGGGCGCGAGAACGTCAGGATGTCAGTGACGTCGGGACAGTCTCAATGTTGATTGGCTTTCGCAGCACAGCGTCACGCGAATTCGCCTCAAAAGTTCAATATTTTCAACTAGAGCGATGAGGCGATGGACGCGAATTTCGTGTCTATCGCGCCGTGCCTACGCATGTATCGCATCTAATCGCATCTTTGCATTGACTTTGTATGTAATCTTGACGCGCGAATTTGCGAAATCGTGTTTGGTGGGAACACAGCATTAGGCTTGGGCCTTGCCCGAGTCGTTGATGACCGTCATGTTGACCTGGCTGAAAGCTGGGGGCCGGTGTCGGAACTGCAATTCGTAACCCCAGGTCAAGGTGGCAACTACCCAGGGGTCTGGCAAGCAGGCAGCCCAGTGACTGAGCTGCTGCTGCGAAAAGCAGCCGACGACTGGCCCCGTAGCCCTAGCGCCGAGGCCCCTGGCCCCCGGCCCCTGGAGGAGCCGGAAGTGCGGCGGCCAGGCTTGGGGTCCTGAGGCTTCCAAGGTGAGCGGCGCAGAGTGGAATGAAAGTCACCTGCGGACTTCCTCTCGTCCCGCCGTTGGCGTTGGCCACCCCGGGGAGATGGTCGTGGAGGACCCTGAGGGGCAGATGGAAAAGTCCTCGAGCTGCTTCTGGAAACAGGTGCTCTTTTATGGAGGCTCGCAAGCCGCCGCCTGGTCTCATCGGCCTCAGCGGTGCGGTCCAGTGCGTCCAGAGCAGCAGGTTCTGCTGGCACCTGGCGAAGGACCCTGCGAGTCGCCTCCGTCAGAGGTGACTGTGCCAACCAGACATGACGGCAAGTGTGGGCAAGCGTCAACATCAGTCGTCCCAGCTCCCTCGTCTGGTAGGCAAAAGCCTGCAGTGATACATCACAGATGTCACGGACGAAGTCGTCCACCTGTGCTTCCTGCAGGGAGGCCGAGAGAGCAAGGAGTAAGTGGGAGAGGGTGTTCCCCAAGCGGCCGACACGTGCTGCTGTGTTGTAGGCCTTGCAGACATAATCATCAGTGACCTTACACTGGGCAGAAGGGCACTTAGGGTCAGACTTCATTGCCTCATCAGGAGCCACAATCAGGGCTGCGATTGGAGGCTCAACCGCCGGCATGTGGAGAAGCCCTACCGACTCGGCATCCTCCATGGCAGCCAAGGCCCGTTCATCTGACCCCGGCCTGGTGAGGGCTGAAGTGTCCCTCCAACAGGAGTGCAGCTCCTTCAGGAAGTCAGGAGAATGCGGCACCGTAACCTTCGCTGAGGGAGGGTTGCGCCTGTGAAATGCACTGGGAGCCTGCCCCTGACTTGGGGCATCGAGCTGCAGATGTGCCAGGGCTGCCCGGATGATCGCCCCCATGGAAGAGTCATCAGACCCCCGCTGAGAACTCTGGGCTGAGGAATGGGAGGAGCCTGCTGCCGTCAGAGGGGCTGGACTATCCTGTGAGTCCCGAAACTGACTCGACGAAGCTGCGATGGAGAGAGCATCGTCCAGTGGCAGCGGTGACTCCCGGGCCGGCACAACAGCAGGGGGTGCCACCCCACCAACAGGCTGGGGACTCATGAGGAGCGCCTTCATTTGCTCCATATCAGCAGCCAAGCGGTCAACCGTGGAGGAGAGCTGGTCCTTGGCAGCCGCCTTCCTCCTTTTCGCAGGAGCACTGTCCCCGCCCCGTGTGGCAGACCTCTTCTACACAGGGGCCCCACAGAAGTCTGCCCTCTCAGACTGGAAGGAAGGGAGGCAGGCCAGAGGATCCAGTTGGGCCAGTCTCACTGACCGAGGCATGATACAGCAGTTCATGCAGGCTTTGTCAGTGAAGGCCTCCTGCAGGTGGTCCACGCCAAGACAGGCGTGTATATGAATATTGTATATGAATATTGTGAATATTGTGAATATTTTATCAGACATGAGTTTTCCTGATTTATTTAACTCTCTGTAATATCCATCCATCCATCCATCCATCCATCCATTTTCGTAACTGCTTATCCTCTTGAGGGTCGCAGGGGGCTGTAGCCTATCCCAGCTAACATTGGGCGAGAGGCAGGCTACATCCTGGACAGGTCGCCAGACTATCACACGGCTTACACCTAGACACAGACCATTCACACTCACATTCACACCTACGGCCAATTTAGAGCCACCAATTAACCTGCATGTCTTTGGACTTTGGACCACACAGAAGGGCTCCCTCCTGGGTGCGAACCAGGAATCCTCTTGCTGTGAGGTGGCAGTGCTAACCTCCACAACACCGTGCCGCCCTCTCTGTAATATGTATTTTTCAAATTAATTTTAACAATCACATATACTTTCAGTGCTTCTTTTCTTTTTTTCTTGCTTTGGTTTTTTTCTAAGCAAATTCAGTGTTTTTTTTCACCTGTCCTTGACACTTAACAGACCAGCCACCTGCCACAGGTGTGATGGCAGGACAGAGCAAAAAACACAAACAAAAGCATGCTAGTTCCTTGCATTTTTATTTATTTTTTATTTATTTATCTTATTTTTGTCTTCTTTCTTTCTTTCTTTCCATTTATCTTCTTATATCTTCCTTGGTCTCTTCATTTTGCTCTCTAATCTCTAATCTTCTACAGAGAACACACACGCACACACAAACACTACTTACATAATTTTGATTTTCATAGTGTATGTATTTATACTTTTTTTTCTTTTTCTGTTTTTTCCTTTTGTGTTATTTTTTTGTATCACGCTCCCCCGCCTGTCTTGTGCTTTGTTATTTTGTTGTTTAGGTTGATCACTTGTATCCCACTATTTATTAAACATGTGTTTTGCAATGTTGGTTCTCATGTTGCACACTTGTTTAAAAAAAGGCATGACCCAAAGGACCTTCAAGCACCTAATTTAGAAAATAATGATATCAAATTTGAAGTGTTAATGGTGGATCTTTTTTTTTTTTTTTTTTTTTTTTTTTTTAAAGGAAATGATGTACAATACCTTGATTATTATGGCTAAACAGTTTATACACAGATGTAAATATGTTAATGCCTCACCACTTTTCCTTGTCTTCATGACATGGAAAGTAAGTTAGTCTTTCACATTTACAAAAATATTCCAAGATTATTTTCTGATTAGACCTCTGACCATTTCGTTTATTCTCTAATTTTTATTTTTTTATTTCTAATTTATTTATTTTTGGTTATTTTTCCATGGGAGTTCTACGGTCTGTAATGTGTATTGTTTGTACTTTTTTTGTCAACTTGATGTTGTAGCCTAATGGTCTGAATTTGTTCCTGGAAATTAATTTGATTTGATTAATCTGATTGGCTTACCGTGAGTGACTAACCAATCTCACGTCTCTTGCCTGAAGTACTGGCAAATCAGAGGGAAATTAGGGCGGGTCATGCCGTTGTCATCATAGACATATACAGGCAGTCTTGAGGCTTTTCCAGGTCTTCCACTTAGATGCAGTTCTGACACACAGCCAGCAGATGTCACTCTTCTGACTGTATGAAATGCTTCGAAGCAGTGTGTCATTCTTGAAGCAGGTGTGTCAAAGTGGTTCAATGCTTCATGAAGCTTCGATTTCACCATCACTAGTCAAATCGTCAAGTCAGTGAGTCAGTGAGTGAGCCCTTTATGCCCCCTTACCATAGGTCAGCATCAATGCGGACTTATGGTAAGGAAATTACCCACAGTTCATTGGAATTGGGCCGATATATCTATGCATGGTTTCGGCCTACCGCCGCCATTTTGGACTGTCAGCAGACGGCAGCAGACCCGCTTGCATACAAAAACACACAGACAAACTGAAGTATATCGCTATTAATTATGCTTACAATGCTACTCACCTCGTGATAGCTTGGTCATAGCTGCTTTTTCATGTTTTTGTAAAGCAAAACATAGACTTAAAAAAAAACAAAACGAAGAAAAACGGCCGAGACTGCATCTCTTATTACATCCACTTATGAGAAGATTAAAAATTCAAAATCACCCTATAAGCCAATCTACCAAAAAATAAAATCAATATTTTAACTAGAAACACATTAATGGCGACATCACACAGTCAGGAATAAAGATATACATATATATGTGTGTGTGTGTGTGTGTGTGTGTGTATTATCATATATTGCATGTTGTCTGGGCGCAACAGCGCCCCTAGTGGCTGTTGGCAAAAATTCAACGGAGCTTCGCCTCTTGGTATCCATCATAGACATATATACATATGCCCAATTCCAATCCGATCCCTTACAGACTCACTGACTTAGAGGCGCGTTCATGTTAAGTGCGTCAGTGTGTGAGGGCTGTCCCACTGTCAAATCTTCAAGTCAGTGAGTCAGTGAGTGAGCCCTGTATGCCCCCTTACCTTAGGTCAGCATCGATGCGGACTTACGGTCAGGAAATTACCCACAGTTCATAGCGCTGTGACGTCAAATACAGGGGTTGCTCTCGGAACACCGGAAGTGTTATAAAAAAAACCCCGAAAACACGGTCGGCAGATATGCAAACGGTAACGTTATGGAAGGAGAGCGAAAAAAAAAACAGATAAACAATGAAACATTACATTAACAAGGATTTAAGATGGTACATAAACACACATGAAGTCAGAGGAATACCAGTGGTTATATTCCACACACAAAGAATATATAGGCCTATCTATATATCTATATATATATATAGAGAGAGAGATCCATCTATCTATCTATCTATCTATCTATCTATCTATCTATCTATTGATATATATAGATAGGCCTATATATTCTTTGTATGTGGAATATATGCTGACAATAACCATAAATGATCACGCCCAGAGCCGCCAATGTTAACAACATTTTGTAGAGAGGGGGATAAGTGCTGTCCCATTCCTATTTGTAGCATACGGAGCCCTTTCAGACTCTCACACTCAATCACTTACAGCTGACGTCAGTTAAGTCAGTGAGGGTTCAGGGCTTGAGTCTTTAGGGGCCGGATTGGAATTGGGCCATAGACGCCGCATCGAGTGCCTGAGCGCGTCCTCGCCGGCCGCCATCTTGGATGGGTCTCGCTTTGCCTCCACAGTGCATTCACTTCTATTGAGGAAGGATCTTTATGCACAAGTAAAATAGAATAACTCACTGAATTTTCCACTTATTTTCACGAGGTTTGGTTTGTTACAAACGGCACACATGTAGTTATGATACAGGATGCTTTCGTACATTAAAAATGCGGGATTTCATGCTTTAATACTTTCTGCAGATAGCAACAGCATGTTATTTAGGTCACAACACAGCTATTTTATTCACCTCAACCCCAGAGTGCGATGAATATATATATATATATATATATATATATATATATATATATATATATATACATATACATACACATACATATAGGCTATACTGTATATACTGTATAAACACAATATACACAATAAAAAACATAGTATAGCATATTTATACATTTATTAATATATTTTAATAAAGAAAAAGCTTGATTGTTGATTGAGTTTATTTCTCACACACACTCACTCTCTTTTATACCCACAGCCATCAGACTTAATAATTCTTTGTTAAATAGATGATCTTACAGACTTCTTTGAAATTTCCTTTGGGGATTAATAAAGTTCTTCTTATTCTTATTACACTGACTGCCGTGATCCCTCAAAACTAGTAAAAAAACATTTTCAATATTTACATAAACACTGAAATTAATTTTGGTATTGGTATCATAACTATGAAAATAGGACTGTGGTCAAGATAATTTGAAAAAAGATACAGAAGGATGAGCAGCAGGGGATATTTGCAGCACAGCTGGTGGAAAAGTGAATATGTGCACAAAGGTGTGCTATACATAATATGCTATACTATGTTTTGTATTGTGTATATTGTGTTTATACAGTATATAAATACTGTGTATGTGTGTATATATACATATACACACACACACACACACACACACACACACATATATATACAGTACAGGCCAAAAGTTTGGACACACCTTCTCATTCAATGCGTTTTCTTTATTTTCATGATTATTTACATTGTAGATTCTCACTGAAGGCATCAAAACTATGAATGAACACATGTGGAGTTATGTACTTAACAAAAAAAGGTGAAATAACTGAAAACATGTTTTATATTCTAGTTTCTTCAAAATAGCCACCCTTTGCTCTGATTACTGCTTTGCACACTCTTGGCATTCTCTCCATGAGCTTCAAGAGGTAGTCACCTGAAATGGTTTTCCAACAGTCTTGAAGGAGTTCCCAGAGGTGTTTAGCACTTGTTGGCCCCTTTGCCTTCACTCTGCGGTCCAGCTCACCCCAAACCATCTCGACTGGGTTCAGGTCCAGTGACTGTGGAGGCCTGGTCATCTGCCACAGCACTCCATCACTCTCCTTCTTGGTCAAATAGCCCTTACACAGCCTGGAGGTGTGTTTGGGGTCATTGTCCTGTTGAAAAATAAATGATCGTCCAACTAAACGCAAACCGGATGGGATGGCATGTCGCTGCAGGATGCTGTGGTAGCCATGCTGGTTCAGTGTGCCTTCAATTTTGAATAAATCCCCAACAGTGTCACCAGCAAAACACCCCCACACCATCACACCTCCTCCTCCATGCTTCACAGTGGGAACCAGGCATGTGGAATCCATCCGTTCACCTTTTCTGCGTCTCACAAAGACACGGCGGTTGGAACCAAAGATCTCAAATTTGGACTCATCAGACCAAAGCACAGATTTCCACTGGTCTAATGTCCATTCCTTGTGTTTCTTGGCCCAAACAAATCTCTTCTGCTTGTTGTCTCTCCTTAGCAGTGGTTTCCTAGCAGCTATTTGACCATGAAGGCCTGATTGGCGCAGTCTCCTCTTAACAGTTGTTCTAGAGATGGGTCTGCTGCTAGAACTCTGTGTGGCATTCATCTGGTCTCTGATCTGAGCTGCTGTTAACTTGCGATTTCTGAGGCTGGTGACTCGGATGAACTTATCCTCAGAAGCAGAGGTGACTCTTGGTCTTCCTTTCCTGGGTCGGTCCTCATGTGTGCCAGTTTCGTTGTAGCGCTTGATGGTTTTTGCGACTCCACTTGGGGACACATTTAAAGTTTTTGCAATTTTCTGGACTGACTGACCTTCATTTCTTAAAGTAATGATGGCCACTCGTTTTTCTTTAGTTAGCTGATTGGTTCTTGCCATAATATGAATTTTAACAGTTGTCCAATAGGGCTGTCGGCTGTGTATTAACCTGACTTCTGCACAACACAACTGATGGTCCCAACTCCATTGATAAAGCAAGAAATTCCACTAATTAACCCTGATAAGGCACACCTGTGAAGTGGAAACCATTTCAGGTGACTACCTCTTGAAGCTCATGGAGAGAATGCCAAGAGTGTGCAAAGCAGTAATCAGAGCAAAGGGTGGCTATTTTGAAGAAACTAGAATATAAAACATGTTTTCAGTTATTTCACCTTTTTTTGTTAAGTACATAACTCCACATGTGTTCATTCATAGTTTTGATGCCTTCAGTGAGAATCTACAATGTAAATAGTCATGAAAATAAAGAAAACGCATTGAATGAGAAGGTGTGTCCAAACTTTTGGCCTGTACTGTATATATATATATATATATATATATATATATATATATATATATATATATATATATATATATATATATATATATATATATATATATATATATATATCCCACCCACTCTGGGGTTGAGGTGAATAAAAGAACTGTGTTGTGACCTAAATAACATGCTGTTGCTATCTGCAGAAAGTATTAGAGCATGAAATCCCGCATTTTTAATGTACGAAAGCATCCTGTATCATAACTACATGTGTGCCGTTTGTAACAAACCAAACCGCGTGAAAATCAGTTAAAAATTCAGTGAGTTATTCTATTTTACTTGTGCATACAGCTCCTTCCTCAATAGAAGTGAATGCACTGTGGAGGCGAAGCGAGACCCATCCAAGATGGCGGCCGGCGAGGACGTCGGCTCTGATAGGCAGCAGCAGTCAATGCGGCGTGTATGTATATGTGTCTATGGTATCCATGCTGTTTGTCCCAGGAAAGGGAAATGTGCTTCCGGGTCTGCTCAATCTACCTCCACGTGAGTAATATCTAACCGGAGTCATGTCATCAAACTCTGTAAATCTGAATGGAGACGAGGATGAGGAGTTCCGATTGTTTGTGGCCCTCCACGCCGCAGCCCTGCAGTCCTCAGGAATTCCCCCAATCTACTGGAAGAGCCTCCACCACAAAATTACTAATGAGGTCTGTCTGCTGCTCACTAACATACAGCCAACACAGCACCGTGTCACACCTTCAGGTGTGATAGAGTGGAATGCTGCTTATGTTTCAGTAACTGCAGTCCCGATATGGAATAAGTAGGCCTACATGCTCGTCAGAAAGATTGCCGTTGTCAGTGTTTATAGATAGGCTATCTATGGTCAGAACTGCTGGACGCCGCCTTTTGAGGTGAAAATTGGCTATTAGCAAATTAAAACAAATTATAAGGCCTTTATCTGAGATAAGGAAAATCTTAACTTATGTTTCGACTCGATACCCAGCTAAAATCTGCCAATTATAGCATGTTAACTTTATGTCTCGTTCTGTCGTAAGGGAGGGGTGTCTTTCCAAACTCGCTTTAAAAAACTGATATTTCCAGTTTCCCTTCATTGTTTGCAAACACACATAACCGATATGGCGTGGCTAAAACTTGAAACAAATGTATATGTCCCCGGGGTAAATTCGGCATGTAATTTAGAAAATTTAAAGAGTGCTGTGTGGGTTATTTGTTATATGCCGAGCTGAAGAGTGGAACTAACACTATAACAAACGCATTAAAGAAGCTGTGTTAAAGCTGAGAAGCAAGCAAACTTTAAATTGACAAATTCTCTCAAATGGTTACATTTCAAAATAGGCTCATCATACTGTTTGTGTATGTCACAGATTTATGATGCTGGGGAAGTCTTCGGAATCATGCAGTTCCAACAAGGACAAGATGACGAGGAGGAGCAAAATGGAGAGAATGAGGAGAAGAGGGGCAACCCTGGAGCAGTGGTCAGGTGTAAAGTGGTTGTGACCCGGGACAATGGGCTGTCAGCCTCAGAGCCGACCAGGTGAGGGCGCCACATGCCTGAAAATCCCCCCTCACTCAAGGATTTAACAGTATTTATTTTATGGAAACTCTACATTTTGTTTATTATTAATTCAATAAAAAACACATAATAAATTAAACTATATGAATAAATTCAATAAAATATATAAATGAACAATTTTCTATGAGTCTGTGGTGGCCAGTGCTATCCTCTATACTGTTGTGTGCTGGGGCAGCAGGCTGAGGGTGGCAGACACCAACAGACTCAACAAACTGATCCGCAAGGCCAGTGACGTTGTGGGAACGGAGTGTGACTCTCTGATGGTGGTGTCAGAGAGGAGGATGCTGTCTAAGCTACGAACTATCTTGGACAATGTCTCACACCCACTCCACCATGTGCTGGTCAGGCACGAGAGTACTTTCAGTGGGAGACTGAAGTGACAAAAATCGGTGCCTGGAATTGGGCCTGACGGCTCCCGACCCTGTCCTCCTTGTTTCTTCTAAAATATCTTCTGTGGTCAATTCAGTATCTTAGGTTCGGCTGGCAGGTACTTAGAAAAACACTGGAGATAGGCAGAATCTGGTGCAATCGAGTTTATTGTGTTCACAGGCAACAACACAGACAAACTCACGAGTCAGCCTCCGGAGGACGACTGAAAAACTGCTTTCGGCGCTCTGGCTTATATGCTGGTGGAGGTCGAAGAGATCTCCACCCATTTCTGTAGTCCTTCTCATTTCGATCCGTTTTTACTGGTAGCAGACTTTGCCTTTGTTCCGGCTCAAACTGGAATCTGCCACCAGTATTTCCGGAATCGCTCTCACTCTATTTTTTAAAAACATGTGATCTCTGGGGACTCACATGCTACAGTCCCTCGGGCTCCCGTGTAATATGAACCATTACATGCACATTAAGTAATACAATCATTTGAGTGTGTGTGTGACCTTTCCAGTGTAATATAAACTCTTAAGTGCATTAGGCAGTACAATCAAGTGAGTGTGCTATCTTCTTTACATAGCATGTGGCAGCTTGTATGAGTGTCACTGTAAGTTCACGACATCATGTGAGTGTAGGTCAGTGCATTATATCATTACACAGAGCGTGATAGGTTATGTATGTCAATAAGAGTTTACAACTGAGATGTCGCTAAGAGTTCACACCATTATATTGCATATTACACATAAATGCAGTATTAGTTTTTGTAAAAGTCTACACACTAACATGGTTATATAGCTATTTGTATCTTATCCCACTTATATGGTCTAACACCTGATGAGGGTTTTGACTTTTACACTACAAGACTCATACCACCTAAATGTACCACTGAGTGACACAGGAAATCATTCCTGCCTGTGGCCATCAAACTGTACAACTCCTCCCTCTGAGTGGCCCTGAGACTATTTCATTCACTGTCAACATGTGCAATAATTTAACTTGTGCAATAACCCCATTTTACCTTGACTATATATATTCTGTGTATTATCTATTTAGGTTACTACATATATATTGTGTAAATAATCTTGTTTAAGTTACATATATATAGTCAGGTCCATAAATATTTGGACATCGACACAATTTTCAGCATTCCAGCTCTGTACAACACCACAATGGATTTGAAATGAAACAATCAAGATGTGCTTTAAGTGCAGACTCTGAGCTTTAATTTGAGGGTATTTACATCCAAATCAGGTGAACGGTGTAGGAATTACAACACATTTTATATGTGCCTTCCACCTTTTTAAGGGACCAAAAGTAATTGGACAATTGGCTACTCAGCTGTTCCATGGCCAGGAGTGTGTTATTCCCTCGTTATTTCACTTACAAGGAGCAGATAAAAGGCCTAGAGTTCATTTCAAGTGTGGTATATTCATTTGGAATCTGGTGAGGTCATCTCTCAATATGAAGTCCAAAGAGCTGTCACTATCAGTGAAGCAAGCCATCATTAGGCTGAAAAATCAAAACAAACCCATCAGAGAGATAGCAAAAACATTAGGTGTGGCCAAATCAACTGTTTGGTACATTCTTAAAAAGAGAGAATGCACAGGTGAGTTCAGCAACACCAAAAGACCTGGAAGACCACGGAAAACAAGTGTGGTGGACGACAGACGAATCTTTTCCCTCGTCAAAAAAAACCCCTTTACAACAGTTGGCCAGATCAAGAAAACTCTCCAGGAGGTGGGTGTATCTGTGTCCAAGTCAACAATTAAGAGATGACTTCACCAGAGGAAATACAGAGGTTTCACCACAAGGTGTAAACCATTGGTGAGCTTCAAAAACAGGAAGGCCAGATTAGAGTTTGCCAAGAAACATCTAAAAGAGCCTGTACAGTTCTGGAACAACATCTTATGTACAGATGACACAAAGATCAACTTGTACCAGAATGATGGAAAGAGAAAAGTATGGAGAAGGGAAGGAACTGCTCAAGATCCAAAGCATACCACCTCATCAGTGAAGCATGGTGGTGGTAGTGTAATGGCGTGGGCATGTATGGCTGCCAGTGGAACTGGATCTCTTGTATTTATTGATGATGTGACTGCTGACAAAAGCAGCAGAATGAATTCTGAAGTGTTTCGGGCAATATTATCTGCTCATATTCAGCCAATTGCTTCAAAACTCATTGGACGGCGCTTCATAATGCAGATGGACAATGACCCGAAGCATACTGCGAAAGCAACCAAAGAGTTTTTAAAGGCAAAGAAGTGGAATGTTCTGGAATGACCAAGTCATATCATCTGACCTGAATCCGATTGAACATGCATTTCACTTGCTGAAGACAAAACTGAAAGGAAAATGCCCAAAGAACAAGCAGGAACTGAAGACAGCTGCAGCAGAGGCCTGGCAGAGCATCACCAGAGACGAAACCCAGCGTCTGGTGATGTCCATGGGTTCGAGACTTCAGGCTGTCATTAACTGCAAAGGATTTGCAACAAAGTATTAAAAAGTGACAGTGTGATTTATGATTATGTTAGTTTGTCCAATTACTTTTGGTCCCTTAAAAAGGTGGAAGGCACATATAAAATGTGTTGTAATTCCTACACCGTTCACCTGATTTGGATGTAAATACCCTCAAATTAAAGCTCAGAGTCTGCACTTAAAGCACATCTTGATTGTTTCATTTCAAATCCATTGTGGTGGTGTACAGAGCTGGAATGCTGAAAATTGTGTCGATGTCCAAATATTTATGGACCTGACTGTGTGTGTGTGTAGTACAGGCCAAAAGTTTGGACACACCTTTTCATTCAATGCGTTTTCTTTATTTTCATGACTATTTACATTGTAGATTCTCACTGAAGGCATCAAAACTATGAATGAACACATGTGGAGTTATGTACGGTGAAATAACTGAAAACATGTTTTATATTCTAGTTTCTTCAAAATAGCCACCCTTTGCTCTGATTACTGCTTTGCACACTCTTGGCATTCTCTCCATGAGCTTCAAGAGGTAGTCACCTGAAATGGTTTTCCAACAGTCTTGAAGGAGTTCCCAGAGGTGTTTAGCACTTGTTGGCCCCTTTGCCTTCACTCTGCGGTCCAGCTCACCCCAAACCATCTCGATTGGGTTCAGGTCCAGTGACTGTGGAGGCCAGGTCATCTGCCACAGCACTCCATCACTCTCCTTCTTGGTCAAATAGCCCTTACACAGCCTGGAGGTGTGTTTGGGGTCATTGTCCTGTTGAAAAATAAATGATCGTCCAACTAAACGCAAACCGGATGGGATGGCATGTCGCTGCAGGATGCTGTGGTAGCCATGCTGGTTCAGTGTGCCTTCAATTTTGAATAAATCCCCAACAGTGTCACCAGCAAAACACCCCCACACCATCACACCTCCTCCTCCATGCTTCACAGTGGGAACCAGGCATGTGGAATCCATCCGTTCACCTTTTCTGCGTCTCACAAAGACACGGCGGTTGGAACCAAAGATCTCAAATTTGGACTCATCAGACCAAAGCACAGATTTCCACTGGTCTAATGTCCATTCCTTGTGTTTCTTGGCCCAAACAAATCTCTTCTGCTTGTTGCCTCTCCTTAGCAGTGGTTTCCTAGCAGCTATTTGACCATGAAGGTCTGATTGGCACAGTCTCCTCTTAACAGTTGTTCTAGAGATGGGTCTGCTGCTAGAACTCTGTGTGGCATTCATCTGGTCTCTGATCTGAGCTGCTGTTAACTTGCGATTTCTGAGGCTGGTGACTCGGATGAACTTATCCTCAGAAGCAGAGGTGACTCTTGGTCTTCCTTTCCTGGGTCGGTCCTCATGTGTGCCAGTTTCGTTGTAGCGCCTGATGGTTTTTGCGACTCCACTTGGGGACACATTTAAAGTTTTTGCAATTTTCCGGACTGACTGACCTTCATTTCTTAAAGTAATGATGGCCACTCGTTTTTCTTTAGTTAGCTGATTGGTTCTTGCCATAATATGAATTTTAACAGTTGTCCAATAGGGCTGTCGGCTGTGTATTAACCTGACTTCTGCACAACACAACTGATGGTCCCAACCCCATTGATAAAGCAAGAAATTCCACTAATCAACCCTGATAAGGCACACCTGTGAAGTGGAAACCATTTCAGGTGACTACCTCTTGAAGCTCATGGAGAGAATGCCAAGAGTGTGCAAAGCAGTAATCAGAGCAAAGGGTGGCTATTTTGAAGAAACTAGAATATAAAACATGTTTTCAGTTATTTCACCTTTTTTTTTTAAGTACATAACTCCACATGTGTTCATTCATAGTTTTGATGCCTTCAGTGAGAATCTACAATGTAAATAGTCATGAAAATAAAGAAAATGCATTGAATGAGAAGGTGTGTCCAAACTTTTGGCCTGTACTGTATATATATGTGTGTGTGTGTGTATATGTATATGTGTGTGTGTGTGTGTATGTATATGTATATGTGTGTGTGTGTGTGTGTGTGTGTGTGTGTATGTATATGTATATATGTATGTGTGTGTATGTATATGTATATATGTATGTGTATATATATATGTATATATGTATGTATATATATATATGTATATATGTGTGTATATATATATATATATATATATATATATATATATGTGTGTGTGTGTGTATATATATGTGTGTGTGTGTATATATATGTGTGTATATGTATATATATATATATATATATATATATATATATATATATATATATATATATATATATATATATATATGTATATATATGTGTGTATGTGTGTGTATATATATATATATATATATATATATATATATATATATATATATATATATATATATATATAAAATAAAGTATTTCTGATTCTGATTCTGAATTTGGGAAGTAGTTGGAGAAATTATTAAAACTTAAGGAGTCACTATTGCAAGAGGTGATTTCATTATACACAATAACTGAATAGTATTAATAACAATATTATTAATAGTGTAATAATGTACACTTTGGAGCTCCATAATTAAGAGTCTTACAATAAGGTCTTAATTAAAAACAACATAAACAATAAACTGATTGAGTGAAAGTTTAGAATGAGTTTTTAAACTCCTGTCCATTTTCCTGCTGTCCTGCCTGCAGTGTCTTCCTGGTGGATCATGCCTGGACGTACCGCGTGGATCACACCCGTCAGCAGCTGGAGCAGGTCCCCGGCCTGCTGCCCAGAATGGCTGCCCTCATGGGGATAGACTTTCACGGTGAGGCCCCTGACCCGGACACCGTGGAGCTGGTGATGGAGCGCATGTGGAAATACAGCCAGACTTATAAACTCTCCCAGGGGGTATGTTAGAAAACATGATCCAGCCTCTCATACTTGCTTAGAATATCACAATACTTCTGTTTATTATAGCTGCTGTCACACATGGAATCTGCAACATTGCTGCTTTCAGTCATCTTGGAAGGGGTTAAGTTACAGTGTGTATTTGCACGTAATTTCTTTATTTATAAATGTTACAAAAAGGATTTTGTGTCATATTTGCTGAAAGTGTTACACTATCGGGGCAGTAGTACGTGAGACAGATAATCTGTGAAAACCTAATCTTCCCCTGCCTCCTCCTGCTGGTCCTGATGGCATTTGCTAGAATCCACAGCATCTGAATGAAAACAACCAATCAGAGCTGAGAGACTCTAAGGGGCTGTGCACATGCTGCATCTTTAACCGCCTGGAAAATGCGAGGCCTCGCGCCGGGTTTTACTCTCGTGCCTGAACTGCACTGAAACACAGCCCCAAATTACTCCCATTATATAGACTCGCTGTTTCTGTGAAATGTGAGACAAAGTCAAACAGACAACAGAGAGACATTCTTGTTGGATTTCTCCAACCCTACACCTACGCTATTAATATCTTCTTTGACCCTGACCATATGTGTTTTTGACCCTGGGCCCCTTACTGGTCATCTGTTCCAAACCTTCAGAGCTAATGATAATACACTATAGCTGTTTAGCTGTAACATGAGGACGTTTGTAGAGACAGACAAGCAAAAAAGAACTGTCTCATCTTTTTGCTATTGCATTGCCAGAAATACAACTGTAGCAAGTATCCCACTATCACTATACTCATAAATAAGATGTTACGAAGTTTATCAATGTACAAAAAAAGCTAGAAAAGCAGAAAGTTAGAGCGTAATACAGTTTCGTTGCTATGGAGATAATACATCGTCTTGCCTAGTTGCATTCATGGAAACTGTCAGGTTTCAGAACATTGCAGATTGAAAAGTTGCAAGTACTTGCAACTTTTAACTCAACTCATGATTCTTTGGTCTTACACAGAGTATGAGACTGATGTGTTGTGCACAGAGTTTACAGCTATTGCTAATTTTCAACTCTTGTCCCAAGTTGGGCTTTTGCATGTAGGCCTACAATGTTATTAAAACTGTACAGTTTTAAACATCATAAAACCACAATACACTATAAACAAGGAAAGCACAATGAAATACATTTCCCACAATCCACATACTACAATACACATACCACCATACATACTCACAATACATCTGCTACAATTGACATACTACTATACACATACCACATACCACATCAATACACTTATATTATTACCCCTTAGTTTGAGTGTGATTTATTTGAGTGTGGGTCCAGCTCTGTGTTGTAAAGGATTCTTTTAAAATGAGGAACACATTGAAATATAGGGACCACTGAGGTTTGTTGAGTTCTTGCTTTTATTCATGGAAGTGAAGAATGAGCAGAAGTACATGTTTTCCACATCACAGATGCAAACACAAGTGTGGACGTAGCCGCTGTCTCAGTCAACTCTCTGTCCTCCATTTTACCCCTCCTGTTGTGTTTTATGATGCAGTCTCCAGAAGACAAGGTTCCGGTGTGGTACATCATGGATGAGTTTGGCAGCCAGGTGCAGCACTCTGACCAGCCCAGCTGTGGCATGTCTCCCTTCCTCTACGTTCAGGGAGGGCTGGCCTACTCTGTGCTCTGGCCTCTGCAGGACCTGCATGAAGGAGGTGAAAGCAGACGCACATCCACACACAGCACACAGATAGAGGAAGAAAGAATCTTAAAAGCAGGGTCAACTCCTGGTCTGGTCTATGTCAATCTGTGTCGCCCCAAGCTGAATTCTTTGTCTTCTTGATTTTTTTTTTTTTTTATAAACTGATTATAATGTCTGGTTTTCCGTGTGTTAAAGTCATGGTTCTGTTTTTTAGCGACTGTCTCGCTAACCTCAGTTATTTACACTCTATTCAGAAATGCTACTTACTTTACCTAAGCGGTTAGCAATCTGCTAGTTATTTGAGCAAACTGCTAGTTACTTAGCTTTACAGTTAGCGATGGTTTCTCCCTCTCTGCTGCTCTCTCTTGCTCAGTGCGTCTTATGATTAGCTATTCCTCTGCCTCTTTTATAAATGCAGTTCATTTACCGGCATCAGCTCAGCATTATAGAAACCTATGGGTAGATGTTGTAGTTAGCCAGCCTCCGCTCCACACCGCTCCGCAGCGGTGGCCGCTGGCCGGAGCACTGGTGTCCCAGCGGGCAGCAGTGCTTGCAATACACTGGTGGAAATGATTAATATTTCGATAACATCAGCCAGATGTTTGCTTACCTGTCTAGTAGAACACACGCGAGGTCGGCGTTGAATTGTAGTCCTAGATTTTCACAAAGCGCTTTCCATCTCGGAAATGCCACAAAAATATTTATCCTGGATTTAGCTCTCTTCTTATCCCAAATTCTTCTGGGATCGCTTGGTTGACCCGTATGTTTCCATTTTATCGGCTTGTTTACCGGGACAGCTTCGGTGTCAGAAGGTGCAGCAACCGTCAATGCATAATCATGATCCATGATGAGTTAGCTTAGCCTAGCAACAGTAACGTTCATTCTCTGACGTCTCATCCGGTCTGCTGCTTCTTCTTCTTCTCCTTCATTTAATGTCTATAGTAACTGGAGTTACGCCGCCATTGCGACCTAATGACACGGTCCGTAACTGTTATTGATATTTCATATTTATCTGGGTTTGAAAAATTGTTGGAAACGTTTCTGATAATCAAAGTACACAACTAAACAAAATATATAATATTGGTTTAGTCGTTTTTAGAAATTTTTATGTGGAAAAACTACATATTATATCTTTAAGATGTTAATCGATATTCAGAACATGGAGGGGTCTCAAGTGACTTTTTTTTACCCCTCTTCAACGGGGATGGCTGAAAGGAGCGTTTATCAAGACGGGAGTGAGACCGGGGGCAGGGTCGTAAACATTTGACCCTGGAGGAGTTCAGAATGGGTGTTCCTCCTACACTAGAGCAACTAACACATAGCATCCTGTTCACAGTCTTATATAGTAGAGGTGTATGACTGCCCCATGTGTGTTACTGAGCCTCCCCATCATGTCTTATGTGGACAGTGCCCTCGGTTGAGTTGGGGTGACCAGACGTCCTGGAAAATTTGTAACAGTCTTGAATTAAGAGCAGTTGTCTTAAAACCCTGTCATTAAATTATCAATTAGTCCACATGAATTAATAGAGCAATAGTTTTTGCTACCCTCATTCTGACCAACTCTTTTATGTAAACTATAATTACTGCTTTTGATGATTAAAAATGTCCTGTTAGTTTACGTAAAATATATAAAAGTATTATCCATGTGTTTCCCTTTGTCTGTTGCTCTGATTAGGCTATCATAGATGACGGATGTTCCTCATTTCCACACAGCAATAACCTAATTATCTCCACAGATGAAGTAACCCGTGATTATACGTATGGAGAGACAGACCCCCTGCTGAGGCGATGCCGGCTGTTACCGTGGATACCTGCTGAACTAGAAGGGGTCAGTAGTGTTACCACTGAGCCTCCAGATTCATACTATGAGGTGAGGACCGTTTTTTTTGATTTATGAAACGCAACACAAATGTTTCAACTGTTCGACAGACATGTGCAGGTTTGAAGGTCAAGATCAAGGTTGTGGTGGAGGGTCTGGGGCTCCTCCCCCAGCAAATTCTGAGTGTTAAACACTTCATTTCCTGTATTCTGGTGAAGTTTTATGCACCAGTTTATGGTGGAAATGTCTTTCTTTTTTTTTGTTGAGGAAAACACAAAATTTAGGTGCCAAGTGAAAATTCCAAATATAAAAATCTAATGGAGTACAATTCAATAAAGCTCTCAGACATTCTGTATTGCTTTCAAGGATTTATTCTCCTGTAGATCAACTTTTCTCATTTCATTTTATCCCTGCTGAATCAACACACACACATAGGCAGGATATACTCTTCAGTCCTCCTTTGTGTCTTTTGTTTGGCAAAGTAACTTCTTTAAATGTACACGTGGCACCTATTCATGTCAATTATACATTAATTCATTTAAAATTATTTACAAACCTCTGGACTTTAGCTCATATGTGTTTAAGTAGGATTTCTGCTCATGTTCAAAACTTTCTTCACATTCAAGACATATCACACTTGTCTGTTCTCTCAAAAAGTCCAGAATGTAGTTGTAATATTTTTTGGGGAAAAGTCCTGTCTTATAGTCTGCTGTGCATCACATTATCACTCTAGTATCCTCTTCAGACTGTCTTAAAGACATAGAGCTCTGTTTGGGACTCTCTCTGGGTGAGGAAAAAGTATTGGGAAGCAGCGGAGCACTGCTCTTCATCAGAAGTGGAAAAACAAAACTACATCCAAGAGCCTGGAGAGCAGACTGTACAGTCAACAGAGGGTGTGAGAAGAGAGTTCAGTCACCTATGCCCAGGTAGGGCTGCAGACCCTGACAGCCATAGCCCAGGGGTACTCAAATAACATGCCAGGCAGCTGTGTGTGGTTTTTCAGCACATATGTACTCTGAGCCTGAGCCTGATGATAGTCTCTGCCCGGTGGAAAACATCATGCCTGGCTCCTGTGCCCAGGAAGAAACAACCAAGCACACACAGTGACTACAGACCAGTAGCTTTGACTTCACATGTCGTGAAGTCACTGGAGAGGCTGGTCCTGAAGCACCTCTGGTCAATAGTCAAACCATCACTGGACCCCCTGCAGTTTGCCTACCAGCCTCCCCCATATTGGAGTGGAAGGCACCATCATCTTCCTGCTGCACCTTGAGGAGGCAGGCAGCACTACAACCTGTCCTGCTCAGCAATAAACTACTGGACATGTAGGTTGATGCTCCACTAGTGTCCTGGATAACCAGCTACCTTACAGGTTGGCCCCAGTATGTGAGAATGCAGAACATAGTGTCAGACATCATAGTGAGCACTCAGTACTGCAGACTTAAGATACTGCTCACAGTTCTACCACCTGCAGAAGCTTTTGGACGATGAGGGGTGTGATGGACAGCTTTGTGGGTCGTGTGGATGTCACAAAGACAACACTGGTAGTGGACTTTAGGAGGAAGAGGACCCATCTGAACCCAGTCAGCATCAAGGCAACTTGAGGTGGACATTGCGGATGATTACAAGTATCTGGGCATTCACTAAAACACTGATGCTGTGTATAAGGGAGGCCAGAGCTGCCTGTATTTTCTCAGGAGGATCTTTCAGGAAATGTTGCAGATGTTTTATCAGTGGTAGCAGAATTATCTTCTATGCTGTAGTGTTCTAAGGCAGGAGGATGAGGGCAACTGATGCTAAGAGACTCAATAAGCTCATCAGAAAAGCTGGTTCTGTCCTGGGAGTGGAACTGGAGTCTTCAGTAGAGGTGTCAGAGAGGGGGATGCTGAGAAAACGTCTCAGTATTGTGGACAATGCCTCTTTTGCACTGTTGCTCAAGATTTTCCAGCGTGCCCTGCACAGGAGTAGGGAAGCTTTCTACTTCAATGCATGTTAAAACAATTGCCAGAGGCGTGTGCCCAAGCACCAGAACGTTCTCGTCCATAGTAAACACTGAAAAGCTGCATGCAAGTCTCATCTTTAGCAGGGAAAGCCTCGTTGAAAAAGCTTCATCATGGTGGTGGTAAAAGCAAGTTGAATGATTAAATAGTGAAAATGTGCATGTAGGATGAAACTGCTGTTGAAAAGCAAACACACACAAGCACCCCCCGGGAACACTGCAAGGCCTCCTTTTCACATACATTGCTTCCAGCGTCCCCCATCATTCTCTTACAGGCTCTTGGGGGAAGTTACCACCCCCACTGAGAAATACTATCTTAAAGGAAATTTCGGTTTATTTCAGCCCGTCTCCTATCGTCCTAAATTTGTTTCAAGTGACTAGTGACATAGAAATAATAGTTAGCATTTTAGCTGTTAGCCTAGATACAGCCGTAGCGTCAGACCTGTTAAAACATAAGTGAACGGGCATAGCTTCAAGTGCAAAGTTAGTCCACTAAACAAGCTTTTTTTCCCACAAAGACTGCCTCATATTGTTAGGATAAATGTCAGAGAACATATAGAAAACAACATGTAAACGTGTTGTCTTATCTTACTGGTGTGGTGCCATGTTTGTTTACAATTTAGCTCTGCTTTCCAAAGCGCGGCCAAAATATATGTCGCCAGCTCTAGATAAAGCCCAGCTGGATACTAACGTTACTCCAGGTGGAGGTGTCTCATCCTCGGTCACATCCAGACCTTGAAAATAAGGCTGCAACCGGTCCCATTCTTTGCAACAGAGGCATTCCTCTTCTGTGGGCACTGGTGCACAGCATTCACAAGTACACCACCAATCTCCAGAGCTACGCAGCCTTGTGGCAGCCATTCCTCCCCTCTCATCCTCTAACGTCACCTGTTGTGCCTCTCTCTCTCTCCTCCTCCTCCGTTCTTCAATTTCACGAAGCTCTTTGTCAGTGTATTCTATAGGGATGGGTCACAATTTTCATTTGAGAGCGAGGCACGCAGGAGGCGGCGAGGGACCATACGGCCGGGCTCAGCGGCATGACACGTCTGCAGCGCGAGTCCCGTAGCAGCTCGCCCCCCTGTTAATCAGTTACAGCGGCTCCACCGGCAACAGGAGCAGCGTGACAACCCCCGTCTGTCGCGCGACGACTCTCTATTTTATGCGGCTCTTCTATTTTTGTCGCGCTACGCTCCCCTACGCGACCCTCCAGCAGATAAAAACTACATGAAATAGTGTGCTAAACGTGCACAATGTGTTTTTAAACGAATAAACCATTATTAGAGGTGATATGTGTTGACTTTTTATTCATGCATTTACCCATGTTTATCCGTGACACTGTGTAAATGTCCGTGGCGGACATTTGAAAGCGAGTAGATGACAAACAGTACAGTAAACTTGTAGATAACTCAAATATATGTAATAACTTAGGTGGAAAATGCTTTAACATTTCATGCAGCCTACATGCAGCCTTTCGGCTCGGCAAACGGTAAACAACCCCGCTGGCTTCTCTACGTGTCACTTCCGTACGCAGTCAGTGGAGCCCAAATGAATACGCCGCGACGCTACGCTGACATGACGCTTTGCAGCCAGTGGAGCCCGGCCATAATGATGAATGGATCTCTGTGGCTCCGGGAGGGGAGGGGGGAGGGGGGCGATTATTCGAAAAATCGTCGAATAGTTGCCATGATTTTCGAATAGTGTTTTTGCTTGTGCTGCCCATCCCTAGTATTCTGGCTCAAATAGATAAGGGCGGCCATCAAACTCTGCAAAATCAAATTCCTCCTCCACAAAGTCGAAGTCTGGCAAAAAGTCAGCCATTATTCTATAAATCTTTCATAAAATAAATGAATGAACTTTTCAGGCTACTGTCCGGTTCTGTCTTCCAGCTGTTTGTGCTTGTTCAGGCACGCAATGAGATCGCTGCTTGTTTTCGCGATATTTTGGCCGCGCTTTGGCAAGCAGGGCTAGAGGGATAAACAAACATGGCAGCACACCAGTAAGGTAAGACAACACGTTTACATGTCGTTTTCTATATGTTCTCTGACATTTATCCTAACGGTAAGAGGCGGTCTTTGTGGAAAAAAAGCTTGTTTAGTGGACTAACTTTGCACTTGAAAGGATGCCCGTTCAATTAAGTTTTAACAGGTCTGACGCTATGGCTGTATCTAGGCTAACGGCTAACATGCTAACTATTATTTCTATGTCACTAGTCACTTGAAACAAATTTAGGACAATAGGAGACGGGTTGAAATAAACTGAAACTACCTTTTAAGATAATGTGTGTTATTTATGAGGGAGGAGGGGGGGGGTGCAAAAGTTTGCAAATATTTTTTAAGCACCGGGAGGGACTTATGTTTTTTAGTTTGGCTCAGGGGAGGGATATACAATTATAAATTGAAGTATTTTGTATTTATTTTATTTTCCAATTTTTGGAAGGCATGCTTTCTTTAAAAATCGGAAAAATTACATCATTTATCACAGGAGAAAACTGTAGAAACAGAAATGATCAATGGATTTTTAAATAACTGTCAGTCCTTGGACACATCATGTGCAACAAATGCTTCTATTAAAAAAATTTGCATTTGAAATAGTGATATTTCATCAAAATCACTTTGTTCTACAAAAAAGGAGGGATAGCTTAGACTTTGCATTCCGCCCCAAATCACATATCTGCCTTCCTTTTAAACAACAGTGCTCTTGTGACATTCTGCCGAAAGACTGACATATTAAAATTATACAACAGTAAAAATTAAACAACTAATTGTGACATTGACATTGTGATTAAAAGTGCTGATAAAGGAGGTTCTTTAGTGGTGTGGCAAAAATAAAGTATTTAACTGAGGCACATCCTGTGTGTTCCAATCCCAGTACTACCATACTCTGTTGCAGAGCTTTTATTTTGAATTGCCATCTCCTGCTGTATAGTGAGTGACAAATGGACAGCTACAGAGACAGCAAACTAGCTTGATGACATGGCCAGATGCAAATATGACCCTGATTATATGAAACTATGTGGACCTTGAATTAATGACTCTGGCTGGACCGGTTGGGACCACTGCTGTAGAGTATGCCACAAAAAGATTTAGTATGCCCCAAAACATTGACGTCAAATGCAGTATGCAAGACAGCATGCTTCTCTGGCTATTCTGACACACAGTCCTCTGCAAAGCAAAAGATGTGTCACATTGATTGAGCCGCAAACAGATTTTATTATCATTTCATTATCATGAATATCATATGTTAGAATCTACAATGTATGCAGTTATTACTTATTGCAAAATAACAACAGCAGAGAAAAAAAAAGTCAAATATCGTGCATCCCTATTTTCCGGGTTGAGCACTGTCTCTGGCAAGCTCGGTGAACAGCGTTTTGTTTTATCTCTATGGTAACAGCTATATGAGTAAGAGGGTCAAAGTTCAGGGTGTAATGTGATGAGGAAGTAGTATTAGTATTAGGAGTATCTGGACTGTGCGATGCTGAAGTACTTACTAAAAGTAAAAAGAATGTGACCATGTTCCTATATGCTACCAAAAGTGCATAAAAATCTTCTCAATGTTCCAGGCAGACCAGGAATATCTTGAAATAATACATTTTATTTATACAGCGCTTTTCAAAAACTCAGAGACGCAGACAAAAAGTGCAGGAAAATACAATCAAGAGTGCAAAACAGCAGACAAAAAGAGCAAAAAAATTACAAGTACAAAGTTATAGACAAATAAGAGTGCTGAAATTACCAAGTCAGATGCAGTATAAATTAAATATCAAATAACAGTAAGAGTGCAAGGGAAGAGCAAGAATAAAATAGGTGCGATCAAATTTAAAAGTTAAATGCAGAGCGGAACAGGTATGTTTTGAGTTGAGTCTTGAAGGAGGTGAGGTCTGTGCAGCCACAGATGTGTTGTGAGAGCGAGTTCCAGAGGGTGGGAGCATGTTTTCACAGACATGAATGTAAACTGTAAGAAAAACTTGACTGGTGCGCGGAGTCCCTGTGCTCACACTGTTCTTCATAAAAAGCTGTAGTGAATACGTAATCCAGAAGCTGTCTCCATGGTGTTTGTGATGGGTGTTATAGTCTGAAATGTAGTGTTAGTTAATGTCATCATCCAAACCCCTTCAGACAAATTTGTCATACCTTATGGAGTTTAATACCTTCAACAAACACAACACTAGTTCACATGTCTCATGTTCTACACCTGCGTGGGTAATGTCTCTCTCATACAAGATACTGTTAGGTCATCACTGTCCACTGTGTCTGTTTCTGCAGGCCATTGCTTTGGAGAACAAAGAGCAGCTTCCTGTGGAAATCCAACCCTACAGTGTTCCTGAGGACAAAATCCTTAAGTAAGTCTCTCACCTCAGCAGCTCCACACTGGACATCTAGAGATATACAGAATATATGCATTCCTATATATGAGGACACTTTTAAGATAAAAATGTAAAATCAGTGAATTGTTGCTAATTTCATTTATTAAACATTTGCAGTTGGATTTGAATGATGATGTGTTGAGAAAAAAAGTATATACATTTTGATAGTCATGGTGAGCTCAGAGCTAAAGAATGTCCAACAAAGTGAGCAGCACCTCAGTGAAAAAGTCCCATTCATTTTGTGTGAGGTCACACTAAATCAAATGTAATCCCAAATGTATTTACAACATAAACTGATAGCAGGATCTTAAATTCATCCGATATCACTGCTAAGAGTGGTGGTAAAAACAGTTCTAATAGCGGCTCTATGGATGGAAATGTCAGCTGTTGTTGTTTGTGGGTCCATTTTGGTGTTGTAGTGAATACATTAGCCTATATGTAGCAATCATGGGTTAGAATCAGTCACTTTGTAATTCGATGGGAACATTAGGGACTGTGATATTGAAAGATTCACACACACAGTTAGTCATAACAACTTCTGTTAGATGTATGGTAATTTTTTTTTACTATTAAGTCATTTCTTATTTCATTATAGAGTTGCCTGCAGCTCATTTTCTTTGCCCCTCCCTTCCCTGTTCTCTCTCTATCAGACTACAAATGAGACAAGAATTAGCTGTTAGCTACCACATTGTCCCTCTGCCTCTTCCCCGCCACTGTGCACTGCTTTGCCTGGAGAAGAGCGGGCAGCAGCTCAATTTGGCCAGTGCAAATCCCCCAGCTCTGGGTATCACAGTGGTTTGGTGGCCAGTAGCAGTGCTGGGTCTAACCTGTCCAACAATAGTAACACAAAGTTTGGGGTTTGCGCTGGATTTCGGTTGCTGTGGCCACTGACTGGAGGTGTGTTTCCAGAGCTGCTGCACTCTCTCCAATTGGAGTGGTGTTCTGTAGCATCGGGGAGTGAGGTGGTGGACGCACTGTGATTTGAGGCTCTAGCAAACGTTACATAAACATGAACATGAAACTGCAACCAAGTCTTGGGTTCAGGTTAGCAGAAGGCTGAACTATTAACATTTCTCTTCATCTTTGAGACACTTTGCCAGTACTGAAGCACTTGTTGTGTTTATTGTCAGACCCTCTTTTAGACTCTGTTTTTGATAAGTCCGCCTTCCTTTTGGTTTACCCTGCTGGAATAGCAACTTTCCCTGCAGGATTTTCTGCCATTCAATCAGGCTTTTCCCAAAGGAATGTGCACGTGTCTGCATTTGTAAAAAGCCAATAGGACAACTTGTGATTGGCCAAAGTCTCCTGTCACATGCTAGGTTTTCTAAAGTCTGAAAACAGAGCCAAGAAGAGGTGCAGAAGTCTAGTTTTCTATCACACCACTTGATTTACAATATGATCAAAGTTTAATATGGGATTTTTGCTCTAAAACATCAAAATAAAACTGCCTGCTGCAGCTTTAATGGATGTTTTATATTTAAATGTAGACATAATTTTTATGTCTAACCAGATTGAAAAATTAAGAGTAATTTCCCCCAAGCAATCACTATTTATTCTATTAAAGGACACCAAACATGTCATGTCTAGCACAGTGGAAAAGACCTTACACTGATGAATAAAAGTTGTACTTCCTGGTCAGCCTTCACTATAACAAATGCTTGAATAAACTTGATGTGCCACAGTTATCTTAACGTGAATATATGTCTCCTTACATTCCACTCAGCTATATGGCACCTAGATTCACGTATAAACACGCCACAAGAGAGGAGGCAGATAATGTGTGTGACCCTCGATTAGGACCATTTCTCACCCTTTTTTTTTTTTAAAAAAAAGATATTTTCTAGGGCTTTTTGCCTTTAATAGATAGGACAGTATTAGTGTGAAGGGGGTAGAGAGAGGGGATGACATGCAGCAAATGGCCGTGGGTCAGAATCAAACTCCTGGCCGCTTTAACAAGGACAAAGCCATTGTACATGGGGTGCCTACTCTACCAAGTGAGCTACTGGGTGCCCTTTCTCACCCATTCTTATGGACGTCAGAACAACACGCATCTCTATCTCCAGGCACTCGGAGTCTCCTCACACAAAGCAGGTCTGAAGCCCACTGAGGCCTCTCAGGATAACAGACCATGAGAATGCACACATCATACACGTCCAATAAATTTTCTGCTGAACTGATGCTTATTATAACTGCTGAAATTTGGCAGGGAGCTGGAACAAATGAATGCTTTGGCGGCGGGCTTTTGATGGAAAAGGAATGTGTGTGTGTCATCAGCTATGTCGTGAGGGGGAGAGCAGCAAAAAGCAGGCCTCTAGGAATTCAACTTCTACAGAGAAAGTTTTAGCTTCCTTTACTTACTCAAGAACACCATGAGGGAATTTTGTCAAATTCGGCACAATGTCCACTTAGAGTCAACAATGAACTGTGGTGGCCAAACAACTTCGGTCTATTTAAAAGTGCTGTATGTAAGAATTTGGCCAAAACGGTTACTGCACTCAAATTCAAAATACTGCCGCGAGTCGTGTCCGCCCCCCCTCCCCTACAGATTCGAGGTTGCTGGACAGCGGCACGCTGGAGACTGATTTGTTTGCCCACAGGCGGCTGCCGTGGCAAGGCCGCGTCGCCGCGTCCTTGATTTTCGGTTTTCCAGCGGACCATTCGAGCAAGCCCGGCTTCTCTGCTGCTAACGCTGCTGCCGGGATACAGCTGAGGAGCCGGCTGCTAATGCTATGTACCTGGACACTGCTAATGCTGCTTGCCGTGTTGCTGTAGCTCAGTCGTAACTGTAACTGATGCTGAGACTCTACTGACTGTGTGACTGGTAGACGGCGGTGGGTGGCGCAACAGGCCACAACACAAATTCCAAACATAAACATGATTTGCGGACCATAAAAATGTTTTTTAAATGCAAATATTCTGGCTGTACTATTGTTGTCAGTGAGATCAGTATGTTATATGAACATTATTCCTTAGTCTCTGTGACATATTAGGAGGATTTTACAACTATTTGCTTTAGATTTCTTACATATAGCTCCTTTAATAAACAGTTTAAAGAAAAAGGTCTTCACATGTTGACTGTCTTTCTTAAGTTTTAATAAGCACTCATGAATGGAGTCACACATACAACCGCATGAACAGTCAGTCAGTGAGTGAGTGCCTAGATGTTCTTCAGCTATGCTATCTTTATAGTTCCCAAAACACATGCATGTCAATAGTCAAAATATATAGCACGCAGGTGGTTCTGCAGTAAGCATCCCTAAGACACAACATCTCTTGAGGCCCACAAGGACACTTGTTGTTGGAGCCTCCCTGACTCGTAACCTTTAACCTACTTCCATTAGGCCTCTGCTGTATCTCACACTACTGTCACAGTAGGGGTTAAATGAGCAACACATATCATTAGGTGAGAAGTTCAGTTTCATCAAAACAAGTAACCTTAGAACATGGGTGTACAACACATGCAGAACACATTATAGGTTAAATATGGTTAAATACCAGAATTTTCCATCACAGAACCGATTAGGTTTTGGTGGTCAAAGGTCAAACGTCACTTTAACCTCACAAAACACGTTTCTGGCCAGAACTCATACGCTTCATGACAAAATTTTGCACAAATGTCTACTAATCTTTGGTGTCCACCTTGAAACTCTGCTGATTGTATAGATCTGTACTGCCGGTGGAAGATGTGTGAAGCATCCATGTTTTAGAATTTGTAGCGTCTTTGTTGCAACATTTATATTTGAAGCATTGTTTACTGTCATGGCTGTGAATAAGTTGAGACAAACATGGATGTAAACTGTAACTTCAACTTGACTAGCTCGGGAGGCATACAACCATGAGGCAGTAATTCATCTCTCTCCTCCCTACCATGGACCCATTTTTTTTTCTTTTGTTTTGCTACTGTCACGCCATTAATGGATGAATCATGGTTGTTCTTTCTGGCATAGTTACTTGTGGTCTCTAATTACAGCATGTAAATTTTGAGCATTTTTGATCAAGGACTTTTTGAGTTATTCACGAAAAGCTTTGTAGACCGACCAACTAACCAACCAACCGACTGACCGACAGAGTGACCTATAGCTGCTAAAAAGAAAAAGAAAAAAAGTATTTTCTGTATTTGAAAATACAAAATACATGTATTTTATTTTGATACATTTTCTTGCACCAGTATTTTGTATTTTATTTTGATACATTTATTTGAGGGGTATTTTGTATCAAAATACATTTTGATGTATTTTTGCACATCTCTGCCGGACGGGAATTTGAACAGACGACCCTCTGGTTCCCAACCCAAGTCCCTATGGACTGAGCTACTGCCGCCCTTTTTAGAGTCCTCGCATCCCTTGTGGAGATCCCAGGAGAGAGGGGTAGCAACACAACTCTACCTAATGGAGGCTGACGGCACCCCAGATTCAAACGTCCAAAAACACCATAATTGAAACCACAAAATATCTCCATGCTGCTCGTTCATAGTGATCCAAGTGTCCTGAAGCCCCGACATAAAAAGTTGTTTGGAAAAATGTCATTTGAACTGTAGCCTGTAGCTCTAACTGCCTCTCTGTACACCGCGCTCACATGTGTGCGCTTGTGCGAGACCGTGAGACATGGGCACTGTGTTCATGTGTGTTCACGTGTGTTCACGTGCTTTCGCTGGTCTCATGCGCAAGGGCGCACACGTGAGAATCTGGGGCGCCGTAAACCTCCATTAGGTGGAGTTGTGTTGCTACCTCCTCTCCCGTTGGATCTCCGCAAGGGATGTGAGGACTCTAAAACTTCACCTGAGCCTCCCTCGGCATACGGGTAAGAAGATAATGGCTGAATTTTCATTTTTGGTTGCACTATCCCTGTAAGCCATTATGTGTATAGTGTTGCTGTGTACTTCTTACTTTTTGTACCCACTGCTGTCCTTATTTCAGTGTTTTCCACATTAATTCATCACTCTGTGCTTTGCTTTCAGAGTTTACACCGACATGTCACAGGTAACAAACAACCTGACACATCCACGCTTCCAGCTGACAGAGGAAGAGGAGGAGGCTGATATCATTTGGAGCTATAATCACATCAAAGACTACAGGTCAGCCGCAACACAACACACATTCACACAGTCCTGTTGGCTGAGTTGAGCTCTTTCATCAATGTGACAGAAAAAATACAAGATATATTGAATTTAGCTTAGTTACATGAGTTATCAGTAAATATGACAAAGATGTATCTTAAATAATCTAATTGAATAGTTCATTGACAGAAGCAGGCCGTGAATACTGCCACTAAATGTGCTTGAAGGTCCAGCAGTAAAGGCGTTTATGGTTCAGCGACAAAGGGTGAGCAAGTAAACACAGTACAGTTAAACTTAAAATTATCATGTTGGGTTTTCCTTCAGTTGTGATGATTAGAAAGACAAAGAACACTGAGTCCTACTCAAGGTTTTATTAATTCGGCCAGGAAGGTAGAACAATGTACGGAATACAGTCTCTCTAACTATTCCAAGGCACATGTTAGTCCAATCTGAGGGCCCCCTTCTTCATCCTTACATGGTTATATCCTGCAGTGCTCATACTGCTTCTTCATGTGACATGTGACAAGGAGTGTACAGTACACTGTCATGCATATGTGGCATAACCATCAATCACACATTTCCACTACTGCACTAACACACTATGCAAAATACAATAACACTGACATAAACTACACAACAGAGAGAACGACAGAGCATGTGACTATGGGACCTGGATAATGTGATACATTGGTAAATGGAGTCACAGAGAAACATACCTTCACAGCAAGCTTTTGAAGGGATAGTTCGGATCTTTTGAAGTTGGGCTATATAAGACATTTTACCATAGTCAGTGTATTACATACAGTAGGTGGCAGTTGGCATAGAAGCTAAGTAATGTACTGCTGTGGAATGGTCAGCAACAAAACATATTTTAGCCACCTAAACAAATCATTATAAGTTGAAGTGCATGCTATAGTTAGAATGTTTTCACTGCTTTACCTTGCTGTCAGACAGTGATTTCCAGAAGTGACACCATTATAATCACTCTCTTCAAAGCCAGACTCCATTGAGAATAACAGTGATTTAACATCGCTGTACACAGGAGCTGCTGTTCTACCGCTGCCTCAGTCAGTTATTTTGTTTGTTTACTGTGTGACTTTGGTTTTTAATAGGGTTAGTTCAGATTCATCAAAGTCATACAATAACCAACACAAACAAACTGACTGAGGCAGCAGTAGACCAGCAACTCTCATATGCAGGAAGTTTAAATTGCTGTTTTTTCTGACTGCAGTCTGGTGGCTTTGATGAAAGCATAGATAGCGAACAGAAACCATTTATGGCTTTAGCATCAGAAAGGGTTGTCTGACAGTAAGGTTAAGAGGTGAAAATATTCCAAATATAGCATACACTTAAACTGATATTGATATTTTCAGGTGGCTAAAATACGTTTTGCTGCTGCCCCCATTCACAGCAGTACATTGCTTAGCCACCGTGGTGGTACTCCTGCCGCTACTCCAAACTGGGGAGCATGCCAACTGCCAACTACTGTAGGTAATACACTCACTATGAATAAGTCCCTCATACAACTGCACTTGAGCCACTAATACAGGTTTATTAATGTCACATAAATACTATATTTGTCTTTATAAGGCAACATTTTACTTCATGTTTTCCCTGCTGTTTCTCTCACACTTGCATGAGGAATATTTTGTGGATTGAAACATTCCTTTAAAGTCTCCATGAAATGAAAAATACCAGTATCGTACTTGTATCGTAAATACAAGTCAAAAAATCTGTATCAGAGTTTTTTTTTTTTAATTCATCCAATCAAATGAGACTTTGGGTGACTAGCTAGCCACAATGGTCGTTTAAAACCGCACTTCACCGTTTGTAGGTAGCTAAGAGAGGCTGACCAATACTGTCTGTACATGTATTTGTGTGTGTGTGTGTATATATACATACAGTGGTGTGAAAAAGTGTTTGCCCCCTTCCTGATTTCTTACTTTTTTGCATGTTTTCCACACTTAAATGTTTCAGATCATCAAACAAATTTAAACATTAGTCAAAGATAACACAAGTAAACACAAAATGCAGTTTTTAAATGAAGGGTTTTATTAATGAGGAAGAAAAAAATCCAAAGCTA
This sequence comes from Epinephelus lanceolatus, assembly GCF_041903045.1. Lineage (NCBI taxonomy): Eukaryota > Metazoa > Chordata > Actinopteri > Perciformes > Serranidae > Epinephelus > Epinephelus lanceolatus. The sequence goes on along the minus strand of NC_135756.1, from coordinate 33,702,582 downwards.
CATGGCCCTGTGTGAAAAAGTGTTTGCCCAGCTCCTGTTAAAACATAACTGTGGTTGATCACACCTGAGTTCAATTTCTGTAGCCACACCCAGGCCTGATTACTGCACACCTGTTCCCAATCTAGAAATCACTTAAATAGGACCTACCTGACAAAGTGAAGTAGACCAAAAGATCCTCAAAAGCTACAGACATCATGCCGAGATCCAAAGAAATTCAGGAACAAATGAGAAAAAAAGTAATTGAAATCTACCAGTCTGGAAAAGGTTATAAAGCCATTTCTAAAGCTTTGGGACTCCAGCGAACCACAGTGAGAGCCATTATCCACAAATGGCGAAAACACGGAACAGTGGTGAACTTTCCCAGGAGTGGCCGGCTGACCAAAATTACCCCAAGAGCGCAGCGACGACTCATCCAAGAGGTGACAAAAGACCCCACAACACCATCTAAAGAACTGCAGGCATCACTTGCCTCAGTTAAGGTCAGTGTTCATGACTCCACCATAAGAAAGAGACTGGGCAAAAATGGCCTGCATGGCAGAGTTCCAAGACGAAAACCACTGCTAAGCAAAAAGAACATTAAGGCTTGTCTCATTTTTGCCAGAAAACATCTTGATGATCCCCAAGACTTTTGGGAAAATATCTGTGGACTGACGAGACACAAGTTGAACTTTTTTGAAGGTCTGTGTCCCATTACATCTGGCGTAAAAGTAACACTGCATTTCAGAAAAAGAACATCATACCAACAGTAAAATATGGTGGTGGCAGTGTGATGGTCTGGGGCTGTTTTGCTGCTTCAGGACCTGGAAGACTTGCTGTGATAAATGGAAGCATGAATTCTGCTGTCTACCAAAAAATCCTGAAGGAGAATGTCCGGCCATCTGCTCGTGACCTCAAGCTGAAGCGAACTTGGGTTCTACAGCAGGACAATGATCCAAAACACACCAGCAAGTCCACCTCTGAATGGCTGAAGAAAAACAAAATGAAGACTTTGGAGTGGCCTAGTCAAAGTCCTGACCTGAATCCTATTGAGATGCTGTGGCATGACCTTAAAAAGGCGGTTCATGCTCGAAAACCCTCCAATGTGGCTGAATTACAACAATTCTGCAAAGATGAGTGGGCCAAAATTCCTCCACAGCGTTGTAAAAGACTCATTGCAAGTTATCGCAAACGCTTGATTGCAGTAGTTGCTGCTAAGGGTGGCCCAACCAGTTATTAGGTTTAGGTGGCAAACACTTTTTCACACAGGGCCATGTAGCTTTGGATTTTTTTCTTCCTCATTAATAAAACCCTTCATTTAAAAACTGCATTTTGTGTTTACTTGTGTTATCTTTGACTAATGTTTAAATTTGTTTGATGATCTGAAACATTTAAGTGTGGAAAACATGCAAAAAAGTAAGAAATCAGGAAGGGGGCAAACACTTTTTCACACCACTGTATATACACACACACACACACACACACATATATATATATATATATATATATATATATATATATATATATATATATATATATATATATATATATATATATATATATATTTGTCTACCTGTCTATCTATCTGCAATGAAGTTCTTCCAAACATATGTTTATCAAAGATACATAATGGAGGCAGGATATTTTATTTCACTGTACAAAAAACTTGATTAAAAAAGGGATCCATGCACTGAAAGAGTTAACTTCATTGGGAATTGAATTATTATGAATTACTCCAAGTATCTTCTTCTGGATTATATTCTGTAAAAAAAACAACATATATGCTCATACCGATATATCAGTGAGAAGCCAATATTGGCCGATAAATTCAGCCAACCGATATACTGTATTGGTCGGGCTCTAATAGCTAACAGAGCAACATGGACAGGATGTGGTCAAAACCTTTTTTTTTTTTTAGATTCCAAAACAATGTGATGGAATTCTAATTCAGTCATCTTTCCCTCGTCCCTCACCAATAGTATGCTGTAGAGCCGTATCTTGCTAAACTCTAAGCCTGGGGCCTGTATCACGAAGCAGGATTAATGTCTTAGCGAGGTAACTTCAGGGTTAACCCTGGGTTTTCGGTCTCACGAAGCTGGTTCAGTTCTTATCGGGGTAGATCACCATGGTAACTTACTCTGAAAGGCTATCCTGCTCCGGAGCAGGGTAAGTTCAGGGTTGAATCTGAACCTATAAAAAGCACCACCCACTGGCCAATCAGCTGTTTGGAAAAAAATGACTCCGCTGACAGAAATGCAGCCCAGTCATGACAGGAAGTTTAATTCATTTGATTGATTTTGATTTGAAAGTTTATTTTGAACGTTAAAAAAGAAAAGAAAGCAACAACAACAGACAATGAAAAGATTGTTCAAAATGGAGTGGAAAGAAGTCGAAATTCATCCCACCCCTTCATAAGAAAGAAACTGATAATTTGCGGACACTTAATAGCACCATTAATTAGTGCCAACATTTTTGATGATCCCTGTTAAAGATAATGGGCCTAACTGACAGCTTTGCTGCTGGAAATGTGGAGAGTAGCCTATCATGTCTACACTTCATGGTGTTTGAGGGATTTTCCTTTTTGTTTTTTAAAGAGGGAGACTAGGTAGGTATATTTTTGCACAGCTGTTAATTTCTAACACAGCTCAATATCAGGATGATTTTATTCAGACTATCAATTTGGTGTTGATATGATTTAATTGTGGTGTCAGCTTTAAGCTTTATTGTAGCATATAATGTTATGACAAAGAAGACCAATTTATAAGGCGCAATAATGTTAGACGATAATTGTAATACATGCAATTCATCTGCGCAGCATTGATTGCATGGGATTCAAGGGTGTGATCAGTGTCAGATGTACAGGTACAGGTACAGTAGCTACTTGAACCAGTGATGAGTAATTTAACCTACACATCATTTTATTTGCTACCTTGTTTTGTCTTCATTTTTCCCTCTCTCCTCCTCTATTTCCTCTTTCCTGACCCTTTTTTTTTTCTTCTCTATTATGTGATTTCATTGATGTTTTGACAGGGGAATTTCTTTGATAAGCTTTTAGTGGCTTCTAACCTCTCTGGAACTTTTCTTTTTTTTAATCTTGTAAATTTTATACTGTCTGCTTTTAACATTATGTGCAAATAAACTAATCTAAACTAAAACTAAACATTATTCATCCCGTTATGCGTTGCCACGCATGTTTCCTCCTCCTGCAGCTGCCACGGTGTTGGCCTTTTCTGTAATGTTGCTTTTCTCCTCTTCATATTTTAGTAGAATTAATCTCTGATCCTCACGAGAAATACTTTTTTTTCTCCTCACATTGTAGTCGCTCAGATTGGGACCTGGATGTGGGCCTGGAGGCTCCCGACCTTGTCCACTACGTAGCTTCTTAGCAGTTTTCTGATGTAGGCCTGATATCTTGGAGTCAGCTAGATAATACTCAAAGAAACACCGGAGACAGGCAGAGTCCGATGCAATTGAATTTAATGTGTTCACAAGCATCAACACACACAACCCATCGAGCCAAGCTCCGGAGCCAGACTGAAATTTCACTGTTCTGCGCTCTTCCTTTTATGCTGGTGGAGGGTCTCCACCTTCTTTCTTTAGCCCTTCCTACCCAGGCTAGAATCTATTGGTAGCAGGTCTCCTTGCCTTTGTCCAGACATGTCTAGACATTTCTAATGGTGTAATCCTTTCCCTTTGGCCTGGAAATTCTCAACCTTTGCCACTGTTAGATCCGGGCCTGGGTTCACATTATTTTTAAAAAACCTCATGAAGTTTGGGGACTATCATTTTCTTCAATGTCCCCAACCTTCATGAAATACAATCTTTTAATGTGTTTTTCAGTGTGCATCAGATAATATCGAAATACAATCTTTTAATGTGTTTTTTTCAATACGTACCAGGTAATACAAGTAGTCAAGTGGGTGTGTGTCACGCAATACAATCTCTTAATGTGCTTTGGATAATACTTGTATGTGTGTGTGTATATCAATTATGCTGAACATGATATAATATCAGCTCCTAGCTTTGTACTGTGAACACTTTATCACAAATAACAGTGCCTTACCACATATGAATACATTCTCAATCATAGAACATGATAACATACTGATTATGATAACATACTGATTATGTAGCTTTTGTCTCCTAATCAACACATGTAGAGCAACATTTTTCTTGTTTAGGTGTTAACTCTTTACACTACAACATGCAGCGCTCTGTGAGGACGCTCTGTGAGGACGCTCTGTGACACTGCGCTTCTCTCACGATTGTGATTGGTCCGCTGCGTGCACGTTCATGGCTCTTGATAAAGCAACCCTGGGTTGAGTTACCGAGTTGATATCCAGTGTCGTGATACCGATTATCCTGATTGCCATTGTTAGGGTTAGTCAACCCAGGATTGTCATAAGAATTTGTTTGTAATGACCTTTAAAGCAAATAGAGACCGGAGCTGAAATATCAAAGTTTAACAGAATTTATTATCTTGTACAAGAGGAGCGTTTCACAGTGCAACACACAAGATGAGGTTACAGAGAAAAGGCTCCCTGAGGAGCATCCACTGCAAGCTTTTATACAGTACAATTGGGCGTTGGAGTTTGGGGGTTTCAGGTCCCCTAATCTATCAAGTAAAGTACACACTTCATAGATAACAATTGTTTTCAGTTGGTGTGACGTCTTGTCTCACTGTCCTCCGGATGACACTGTCCCCGACCTGTCTCCGACTCTCTGTTTCTCTCATTTCCTCTTACATATATAATGACGGACTTCCCTTTATCCTTAACCACCTGCTGATCTTGCAGTTGCTATAGAATTAAACAGGAACCTCCAGCACTTGCACAACACAATGGCATGTTTATACAATGTGATCATAATTTTTATAACAAGGATAGGTCTGAGTAACCCAGGAAAGGTTGATCTTGCTTCGTGATACAGGCCCCTGTCCTCTTTAAGTGGTCCAATTAAATGCAGTACAGAAGCTAAAGTTGCCCTTGCTTCTGTTTTAACTAGGACTCAAAAAATAAATAAACTATTTATTTGGAGTCTACAGTGTGGAGACCTCCTTTGTACCCTGCGGCAGAGGTGGAAAGAGTGCTGAAAATTTGTACTCAGGTACATGTACTGTTACATTGCTTAAATTGTACTCAATTACAAGTAAAAGTACTGGTGTAAAAAAAATACTTAAGTAAAAGTACAAAGTACTCTTCTTAAAAACTACTCAGAGTATTAATTACTTTTAACTGATGGATGTTTTATTGCGTCGTCAGTAGCAGGCATTCGATTCCATTCACCTGTATAAATTATTGAAAACAGCTCACCTTATACAGTGAAATTACTGCAATGATATGACTATTATGAGGCAAGAGTGTAAACACATGGCAGACACATGAATACATGGGGCTCACTGACTCCACAAGAGTCACAGCTTTCCAGTCAGGCCCAATTTATCCAACTGTAATACTGTTTAAGGACCCCGATATACAGGAATAATAAAATAGAATAGGCAAAATTACATAAATACCGCACACAAAATAACCGCGTGGGATTTGCACAAAACTGCAAGGGATTAGAGTGAAGTGGATGTGTTTGTAAAGGGGTAACGCTTATCATACGAAAACATTTTCATTCAGGTGTCTTGAAGTAAGAGAACAAGAGACCCCTTGCTCGTGCCCTGTTTTCCATGCTAAACCTTAGCCTAAATTTGGAGCACTATTTACCCCCCTTACCGACAAGCTAACATGACATGGTTAATTTTCATGGTTAATGTTTCATATAACATAGCGTCACTCTAGCACAAAATATAGGCCTGCTGAATGTAGGCCTGTGAGTATTAAATGACTACAGATTTAATTTATTGTAATGACGGTGGTTGTCCAAATATTAAGCTAAAACATCACTAAGAATTGTAGCTCAATTATGCATGTATGCACGCGCACATGTTAGCTAGCTCCATCTTATTTTAATATCAGGCAAAGCAATGGCAGTGACAATATCTTTGCAGACTTATCTTAGCCAAACTAATAACCAGTGCTTAATTTGTAAAATTAGAAGTAGGGGAACACTTTGGGCCTCTGAGAGAGCAGTGTTCCCCCACTCCCAAAAGTGGGGGAACACTTTTTTAAGCGGCACCCAGGCCACCTCACTGCGCGACTCCGAATGGAATGGTTGTGACATCTAGTGTTGTCACGGTACCAAAATTGGGACCCACTGTACGATACCAGTGAAAGTATCAAGGTTCTGAGTAGTATCACGATACCACGGCAAAATGAGGCAGATGTGCCTTTTGTCATTTATAAAAAGATAAATCACTTTTCTATAATACTGCCCTACAAAGGCAAAAGACCTTAACTCACAAGAGTGTGAAACTGAGAAAAATGACTTTAAAGTTATTTTGTTGTCCCGCCAATTGAGTTGTAGGTAGAACATTGGACATTTGACATTTTGTTGTTTATAAATGAAGTTATTTATCCACCAAAAAATTTTAAGCTTAAACTTGACCTTTGACCCTTATTCGGAAGTTACTGTATTCTGCCTTTGCATTGTCTGCAGAACAATAATGGATCATACAAAGGCAAAAGACCTTAACTTCTATTTTATTGCCCATTTGGATTTTTATCACTTTGTATAATATTTTCCTGTGATAACAATGATAATGTTAAACTAAAATTTAGTGATTTTTTTTGTCTAGTTAGGCTTAATATTACATAAACAGAATATTAAAAATAAAAAATAATGAGCATTTGAAGGTTGCAACAGTACATTACTGGATCATTTTAAAACCTCATCATTGTACTAATTTGAAATAAAATAACACTTTACCTCCCTCCTATTTCTTACATTTGAAAGTTACAGCTGATTTGGCTATGCCAGTAATATGTAGCAATTTCCTTTGTTAAATACACTTGTTAGTACACTTTATTGAAGTATTGAAGATGTGTGTCAGAAGTGCTTCAATCACATATAATACATAGGCATAACACCGTAACTCCAGCGCGGTTAACAGTAACTTCACTTTGGTGCTTGGCAAAACAAAGGCAGAGTACCATAACTTAATTCGAGCGGAGTGCCGCGGAACAAAAGCAAAGAACCGCAACTGATGTTACGGGCTTCTGCCTTGGCTTTCCCTCGGCTTTTGGAAGTTACGGCAAAAACAACATCTTATTTTTTCCAAAAACAACAAAATTGACTCAAGATATTTGTCCACATGATAAAACTGATGTTTATTCTTCCAAAAATGACAATAACTCATTTTCGACAAAATTGAAGTTAAGGCCTTTTGCCTTTGCACGGCAGAATACATCAATGATATTTCAATGGAATAAATTACTTATTGACTTATTCATACTTCAAAAACAGCATCAATAAGTGATTAACATAGGGGGGATTGAAATAAAATAAATAAATAAAATAAAAATCAACCAGCCACCCTCCTCCCCTGACAAGTAAAGAACAGTCCCTTCATAAGTAAAGAACAGTCCCTAAAGTGCAGTGAGGTTTGTGGGCTGTTACCTGCCACAAAGAGAGAAATGTGAACGGCTCATTTCTACTCTGACACACCACATACCTGTGTGCTGCCACGGCTTGGTTGTCCAGGTACTACTGGGCAGTCATGACGCCAACGAAAGAGGAAATTACTGGACCTGGAGGCGGATTTCTCGGTCGTAAGCCGTTATGTTGCGGCGCAGAGCACTATGGCGCATGGACACTCACCCTTGGCTTCTTTGTCTCCAAATCTTCAGTACATAAATTAGTCTCTACTCTGCTGTGTAGGTATGTTACCGCCAGACACCTGTGCCTGTTGCAGTGGAGTTATCCTATCCTAATGTGTACTTCCACCCCTGCCCTGCGTTAAAGTGTTACCAGTATTTTTTGTCTTGCACCTGAGTATTTTTGCCTGGATGTGCACAGACTTGGTCCCTCTCATAAATGCCCTATGCTATTGCTGTAATTTAATGTCAGGTCACTTCAAATTGCAAGTATAAAAGTACAATGATATGTAATAGCATACATTACAACTGTTCCACAGTTGTGAAAAAAACTGGGGTGTCACTAATTTACTGTAACAAAGTAGTGAACATCATGATAAAGTCAGATTTAGCTTGATTTGTTTTCACAGCCAGTACACACAAAAATACAGATACACCTAACAAAATACAGATAGCAGCATAATATACTGATAAATATGAATCATGTTTGTTTCTTAACTGGCCTCTGGCCTCCTGTCATTTTGCAAAAGTGGCCCCCAGGCAAAGCAAGTTGAGTATCCCTGCCTTAAAAGAAAAGTTGCTTTCAAAATCTGAAACTTCACAGCATGTATTAGCTAATGTAATTCTAGCATCAGGAGCATAATAGAATAACAAATGCAAATGATGAAAAATAAATCAACGTTCTTTTGTTTTGGTTTTTTGCACAGACATGAAGCATTTTTTCCTGCGGCAGAACTTCCTGTCACACTCTGAGGCAGCAGGTCAGGGTAGTGTGTACAGTGTGGGTGGGAGGATGGGCAGCACAAGCAAAAACACTATTCGAAAATCATGGCAACTATTCGACAATTTTCCGAATAATCGCGCAAAGCTCCACGCACCAGTGACTGCTCGGCATGTATTTTTCACATCGCGGGGATTTTTCATGGACGTTTTTACAGGAAACTACAACACCGAAGTCTGCTCGACTATGAAAGCCCAAATGACTGCAGACATTCCTTGCGGAGTAGTAGTCTCTGCATGTTTCTCCTGTTTGTAGAAGAGCATCAAACTAGCTGGTAGCCCATCTTGCACCGCTGTAGCAATCCTATACTGCCCTCGTGCGGTTAGGAGCTGAATTGCATGTCAAATAAAGGGGGGAAATAAGACAGCGAATAGTAATAACATTAAAAAATCGATTTTTCAAAAATAAAACAACTATTCGAAATTCGAAAATCGTGACCCATCCCTAAAAAACATCATCCTTAAGTACTCACAGCTGACCAGAGCTCCTTGTTGTGAGCACACTGTAAACACTCAGGGCCGAATTCACAAAGAATGAACTGCGGCCGCTGATAGCACCTTGAATTGCACTTCACTTGCACCCGCAGTTTGCTCCATCTTAACGTCCTATTCACAAAGGATATTGCGCAAACACGCCCCACAAAGTTTGGCAGCTGAGTGCAGTTTGCTCCTGATTTGCCCCTGATTGCAATAAGCCACATGGCAAAGTATAAATGCTGGCTTTGCGCCAAGAACACCATGGCAGAACAATGGCAGACTTTGTTTGGCAAAGTACTGAATACTGTATCCCCTCATGTAGTGATGTCTGCTGGTGAGTCAGTCTAACAGTGTCAGATGGGTTGAGGCTGTGGATTTGACCAAGTTTGACCACTTTATCACTATTCCCTCTCACTTGTAGCTGTTTTTTCATTATCTTTTGAATTTAACATGAATTATGGAACCGTTTTTGTTCACATTTGTTTGCCCCGTTTCGTAAAATAAATTATTAAAAGTTGCTTTTGAAGTGCGTGACAGAAGTGCGTTTTGAGAACGACAGCAGACTGTCACCTGTTCAACGCATCGGTATCTTCGGATGCCATTAAAGTAATAATGATTATAATAATAATGTCAAAATATTATTTACAGACTGATTTAACAGACGATCACTGCTGCCACGATCACTGGAAAGTCTGGGCGAGAGGCTTCCACAGAGGAGCGCCAAGTTTGCACCAGCTTTCTAAAGACGTTATTTACTTCACTCAAACTGCGTGTGGCTATTAGCGCTGGTGTTAGTGAATTAGACGTTGTTTATCAATGAGGCTCATTTGCATAGAAAGGGGCAATTTTTCCGGCAAATATATGCATATTACCTCATTTAAATACGTGCAAATAACACCGGAGCACCGAGACACAATCTACTTGGCAGCGCAGTTAGTAGAGCATTTCACCCTCTGCGTGTGCTTTGTGAATTAAGGCCCGAACATAGTCGGGTGGAACGTATGCGAAACGGACTCCACGAGGAATGTCCGCAGTCATTCGGGCTTCCATAGTCGAGCGCACTTCCACGTTGTAGTTTCCTGTAAAAATGTCCGTGAAAAATCCCCGCGATGTGAAAAATACATGCTGAGCAGTCACTGGTGCGCGGAGCGGAGTCCACGCAGTCGTAAAATCTGAGCTTTGTGCACACAGGGCTTGCGGATGTCCGCTTTGAGTCCGCGCAGACCTCCGCGGAGTCCGTTCACCGTACGTTCCGCCCAAGTATGTTCGGGCCTTTAGACGGTATCTGTTTGCTCCATTTTTACCGGTTTAGCGGCCGCAAAAGCCACGCAATACTTTTGCAGCCCTGAGGGCCGAATTCACAAAAGGATTCCGTCTCGGTGCCCCGGTGTTATTTGCACGTATTTAAATGAGGTAATATGCATATATTTGCCGGAAAAATTGCCCCTTTCTATGCAAATGAGCCTCATTGATAAACAACATCTAATTCACTAACACCAGCGCTAATAGCCACGCGCAGTTTGAGTGAAGTAAATAACGTCTTTAGAAAGCTGGTGCAAACTGGGCGCTCCTCTGTGGAAGCCTCTCGCCCAGACTTTCCAGTGATCGTGGCAGCAGTGATCGTCTGTTAAATCAGTCTGTAAATCACTCACATATATACAGTGGTGGAAAAAAGTTTTCGGACACCCTTAAAATTTTACACAATCTCAAATATTATCATGAAATATTTGTGGAAAAATCTTTTTTGTGTTTCAAAAGGTGTGGCTGCATTAGACAGATACAAACAAATACAAATTATATTGTTTTGTTTATTGTTTACAAGAAAAACTAACAAAACTAAATTCTTGACAGTTTCAATATGTCAGTTCTCAACATTGTCGGTATCAAAGTCAACAAATAACAGAGAATGTGTTCAAAACTGAACAAAAAATAAATAAACCATCACATCATCAAATTAATATTTAGTAGTTCTGCCATTGGCACGTAGTAGAGCTCTAATCCTGGCTGGCATGTTCCCCACGAGCCTTTCACACTGTTGAGGGGTAATCTTGTCCCATTCTTCTTGAATTACTGCTTTTAATTCTTCTAAATTCTTTGGTTTATGCTTTGAAACAGACCTTTTGATAATCCACCACAGATTTTCAATGGGGCTCATGTCCAGGGATTGAGCTGGCCACTCTAAGACCTGGATACTGTGCTCCTGCAGCAAAGTTCTACTGGCCTTGGATGTGTAGCAAGGGGCATTATCTTGTTGAAACATCCAGTTTTTACCTCGACGGAACAGTGCACGCGCAGAAGGGAGCATGTGGGTTTCAAGAATGGTACAATACTTGGTAGAGTTCAATGTGCCATCACAGACAGTGAGATAACCAACACCAGCAGCACTCATGCATCCCCAAACCATGATACTGCCTCCACCATGCTTGACAGTAGGTACTGTACATGCTGGAGATAATGCTTCGCCTGGCCTTCTGCGTACCCTCACATTAGTAGGAGGAAGATAAAGCTGGAAACTGGACTCATCTGACCACAAAATCTTCTTCCAATTCCTGGCTGTCCAGTTCTTGTGTGCCTGGGCCCAACGACGCCGGGCTAACCTCTGTCTCTCATTGATCAGGGGCTTCTTGATAGCCTTGTAGGACCTTAAGCCATGATCTAAAAGTTGGCCACGTACAGTGCGGGTCGAACACTGGACACCAGTTTGGTTTGACCACTGCTGCTGAAGCTCCTGTGATGTCATTCGGCAGTTTTGCCTGCACATGCGGATCAGGATGCAGTCATTTCTTGCTGAAGAAACCCTTGGACGCCCAGATCTTGGTTTGTCTTCCAAGCTGTTGGTTCGTCTGTATTTCTGCAGAGTGTGTCCAACTGCTGAAGGACTGCATCTGCACTTCCTGGCTATCTGGCGGCAGCTGTACCCTTCCTGGCTGAGAATCTTTATCTTCAGGCGTGTTTCCTGCGTTAGGTTCCTTGTTTTAGCCATTTTTGTGTCTGAAGAACTTTCAAATGTGCTGGCTTTATGTAGACACGAAGCTTGGCAACAAAAATTGTGTCTTTTAATAAAAAGAACGACCTTCATCACTGGTACCAAAATGACCCAATACTCAAAATTTCTTATGTATTTTTAGGGAGCCAATCAATTTTAAGTTTTTAATGGCTTTTTTAGGATTTATTTAGTATTTTGGCTGTGACTATACTAAAAGAAATTGCACTTGAAGACCTAAGAGTGATTCTTAATGCAATATTTCACAAATGCATGGGGTGTCCGAAAACTTTTTTCCACCACTGTGTATATATATATATATACAGTACAGGCCAGAAGTTTGGACACACCTTCTCATTCAATGCGTTTTCTTTATTTTCATGACTATTTACATTGTAGATTCTCACTGAAGGCATCAAAACTATGAATGAACACATGTGGAGTTATGTACTTAACAAAAAAAGGTGAAATAACTGAAAACATGTTTTATATTCTAGTTTCTTCAAAATAGCCACCCTTTGCTCTGAATACTGCTTTGCACACTCTTGGCATTCTCTCCATGAGCTTCAAGAGGTAGTCACCTGAAATGGTTTCCACTTCACAGGTGTGCCTTATCAGGGTTAATTAGTGGAATTTCTTGCTTTATCAATGGGGTTGGGACCATCAGTTGTGTTGTGCAGAAGTCAGGTTAATACACAGCCGACAGCCCTATTGGACAACTGTTAAAATTCATATTATGGCAAGAACCAATCAGCTAACTAAAGAAAAACGAGTGGCCATCATTACTTTAAGAAATGAAGGTCAGTCAGTCCGGAAAATTGCAAAAACTTTAAATGTGTCCCTAAGTGGAGTCGCAAAAACCATCAAGCCCTACAACGAAACTGGCACACATGAGGACCGACCCAGGAAAGGAAGACCAAGAGTCACCTCTGCTTCTGAGGATAAGTTCATCCGAGTCACCAGCCTCAGAAATGGCAAGTTAACAGCAGCTCAGATCAGAGACCAGATGAATGCCACACAGAGTTCTAGCAGCAGACCCATCTCTAGAACAACTGTTAAGAGGAGACTGCGCCAATCAGGCCTTCATGGTCAAATAGCTGCTAGGAAACCACTGCTAAGGAGAGGCAACAAGCAGAAGAGATTTGTTTGGGCCAAGAAACACAAGGAATGGACATTAGACCAGTGGAAATCTGTGCTTTGGTCTGATGAGTCCAAATTTGAGATCTTTGGTTCCAACCGCTGTGTCTTTGTGAGACGCAGAAAAGGTGAACGGATGGATTCCACATGCCTGGTTCCCACTGTGAAGCATGGAGGAGGAGGTGTGATGGTGTGGGGGTGTTTTGCTGGTGACACTGTTGGGGATTTATTCAAAATTGAAGGCACACTGAACCAGCATGGCTACCACAGCATCCTGCAGCGACATGCCATCCCATCCGGTTTGCGTTTAGTTGGACGATCATTTATTTTTCAACAGGACAATGACCCCAAACACACCTCCAGGCTGTGTAAGGGCTATTTGACCAAGAAGGAGAGTGATGGAGTGCTGCGGCAGATGACCTGGCCTCCACAGTCACCGGACCTGAACCCAATCGAGATGGTTTGGGGTGAGCTGGACCGCAGAGTGAAGGCAAAGGGGCCAACAAGTGCTAAACACCTCTGGGAACTCCTTCAAGACTGTTGGAAAACCATTTCAGGTGACTACCTCTTGAAGCTCATGGAGAGAATGCCAAGAGTGTGCAAAGCAGTAATCAGAGCAAAGGGTGGCTATTTTGAAGAAACTAGAATATAAAACATGTTTTCAGTTATTTCACCTTTTTTTGTTAAGTACATAACTCCACATGTGTTCATTCATAGTTTTGATGCCTTCAGTGAGAATCTACAATGTAAATAGTCATGAAAATAAAGAAAACGCATTGAATGAGAAGGTGTGTCCAAACTTTTGGCCTGTACTGTATATATACATATATATATATATATATATATATATATATATATATATATATATATATATATATATATATATATATATATATATATATATATATAGACATAGACATTTTATATCCAAAATGTCAAAGATCAATTTCACTGTGACATCATAATGATCTGCATAAGACGCTTTTCTGGCCATTATTCAACGTCATATCTCAGGAACAGAAGAGGAGACATTTGGTCAGATACTAAATTAGGGACACTAATCTTGGGTGCCCACCTTGAGACTGTGCTGATTGTATAGATCCTCTGTGCTGCCAGGGGAAAGATGTGTGTGAAGCATCCATGTTTTCACAAGCTTGGATGTAAACTGTAAGCCCAACTTGACTGGTTCGCAGAGGCAAATAACCGCGAGGTGGTAATTCGAGTTTTTTGATGCATTCAATTATCATTGCATTATCTCCTCTAACAGAAAGCTGAGTGAGGAACGCCCTCATGTGATGCTAAACCAGTTTCCCTGTGAGAGCATCGTCACTGTTAAAGACTGCTTGGCCGCCGTGGCTCATAGAGTGAAATCTGATTGGCTACCAGAGACCTTCAACCTCCAGTCAGAGCTGCCACAATTCATCAAGCATTATCAACTGAGACAACAAAGGTTGGAATGTTATACTGTATTTTTAAAACTTTAATATAACCAAAAACATGGTGCTGATGTTGATGGTTTGATCAGCATAAACAAGATAAAAGCTGTCTCGGTGTGTGTTTCAGAGGAGAGGATAACCACTGGATCTGTAAGCCCTGGAACTTGGCCCGTGGAATGGACACACATATCACCAACAACCTGGACTATATAATAAGACAAAGAGAGAGTACACCAAAGGTACACACACATAACAGAACACACCAGGAAACCAGCCTGCCTAAGACCATGTCCAAATACCTCTATATTTAGCTCCTTCAAAATGAGTTAGTCAGTGTTCGCCATTTACTTTGAAACCATAAATCTCTGTATGTGACATCTGGTACTGTCCCACCCAGTAAGTTGATTGCTATGACACATAAACCATGAGATTGTCTCTTTTTTAAACTACATGTCACTGCCAGTTGCTGGAAACACAGTCATAGTGGATGGTACCTGACTGCATAACGGGTGTGGGGAAAAAAATTGATTCACTTAAAGGGGTATTTCACTGCTGGAAAGATGGCCTTTTAATAAATCTAGGATGTGTGTGCAGTAGAGAGACACAAATACTTTTGAAACTGGTGCTATGGGACCAGTGAAAAAAAGAAAAATGAAGCTTTTGTTCAAGAGGGAGAAAACCTACAACTACCAGAATGCACTGCACCATACCAGACCAATAAACGCCCCCAATGGCCGGTGATATACATGACATGCAAAAGTTTTGGAGCCACTGGTCAAAATTGTGTTTGTTGTTAATAACTAAGCAAGTAAAAGATTAACTGATTTCCAAAAGGCAAAATTATAAAGATGACACGTTTCTTCAATATTTTAAGCAAGAATACTTTTTAATTTCAATCTTTTATAATTTCAAAATGACAATAAAAGGAAAAGGGCCTGAAGCAAAAGTTTAGGCACCCTGCATGGTCAGTAGTTAGTACCGCCCCTTTGGCAAGTTTTACAGCTTCTAAACACTTTTTGTAACCAGCTAAGAGTCTTTCAGTTCTTGTTTGGGGAATTTTCACCCATTCTTCCTGCAAAAGGCTTCTAGTTCTGTCAGATTCTTGGGCCGTCTTGCATGCACTGCTCTTTTGAGGTCTATCCACAGATTTTTAATGATGTTTAGGTCAGGGGACTGTGAGGGCCATGGCCAAACCTTTAGCTTGCTCCTCTTGTGGATTTCGAGGTGTGCTTAAGATCATTGTCCTGTTGTAAAAGCCATCCACTCTTTATCTTCAACTTTTTTACAGATGGTGTGACGTTTGCTTCCAGACTTTAATTTAACTGAATCCATGCCTCCCTCTACCCATGAAATGCTCCCCATGCCACTGGCTGCAACACAAGCCCAAAACATGATCGATCCACCTCTGTGTTTAACAGTTGGACAGGTGTTCTTTTCATGAAATTCTGTACCCTTTTTTCTCCAAACATACCGTTGGTCATTGATTCTAAAAAGTTCTATTTTAACTTCATCAGGCCACAGGACTTGTTTCCAAAAAGCATCAGGCTTGTTTGGAATGGTCTTAAATCAGCCGCTGCGGCACTTGTGTATCAAATGGACAGTTAACTTTCACCAGCTATAAATTTCACAAAGGAAGCTAAACGATTCTATCTAACACTCAGTTTCCTGCCAGAGATTAATTTTAAAAAGGCAGAAAAGGTGTCGTTCAGAGTGACAAGGGCATCCGCAGGCCACTGAAAGAAGGCCCTGATCCCAA
Organism: Epinephelus lanceolatus; assembly: GCF_041903045.1. NCBI lineage: Eukaryota > Metazoa > Chordata > Actinopteri > Perciformes > Serranidae > Epinephelus > Epinephelus lanceolatus. The sequence goes on along the minus strand of NC_135756.1, from coordinate 33,686,337 downwards.
AAAATTGTCTCTCTTTATATCCTTTCAAGCCCAGTTCTTGATGACACAATAGACAGTTTTTCAATAAATTCAAAACAGACAGTTTTCTATCCATCAACCCCACGTAGAGATGTTTGACTCCCTTATCATCTGCACGTGCATTGATTGTGAAGAAACAACAGTGCAGCACACATACACATACTGCTCTACATGCTCAATCCCACAAAACCATTAAAATAATACGTGGAAATACAAAAAATTATTCAGTCTCAGCTTTATGATAGAGATGAGATGGATATGTGTAACATGGAAAAACAAGCATTTAAAAGCAACATTCTTCCTCAGTTAACATTCTTTGTTCATATTTCCTCCAGATGTTGTTCCTTCTAGGCCTGTGGTTTCTAAAAGGACTCCCTCTGATGCACAGTGCAGCGCATTGCAAACATGACTTCCTCTGTCACACAGTACAGTGTAATACAACAGAGTGCATTATAGGCACCCTTAGAGTGCTTAACTAAGTACAACAGTACATCAGTCCTTAAAGTCTGTGTAAAGCAAGTTCTGTTATTTTCTTCTAAACACATTAAATAGGTCATAAAAGTATTCCTCAAAATATGTAAAAAAAAAAAAAAAAAGCCTTTCAACCATTTACAATTGACTTGTGGAGCTAGGCTTCACAAACTGTGTTTCTAGGTTTCTGGGTTCTGGATTTAGTGGGTGGGCCTTAAAGGGATAGTTCGACATTTTGGCAAATTCGCCTATTGCCGTAATCCCTATAGTCATATGAGTAGGTACATTACCTTTAATAATCAGCACCTGTTGTTCTGAGATCGGTGGGACAGAGCTGCCTGCTGCTCGGCGCACAAAATGGAGGTGAAAACTAATCAAATACACCATCAAATGACTCCAAAACGCTCTTGTGGGCAACTTGTAGCTTACACATTCACCACGCTATGAAATAATAATGTAATATTACGAGACCGAGTTGTTTTGAAGTCAAATGCACAGCCGGAGCTACATTCCAGACATACAGTACTTGCTGGGCGGAGTGATTTCAAACAGCGTATGTTTAGTGCAGTTACTCCCATCATCAAAACAAGTTTGTTGAGAAGAAGCCAGAATATACAGAGGAAGAGTTTGGTTTTGGAAGAAGAGAGAGCAAGAAGAGAGGCTGAGGCTGCCGAGCAACCAGGGGCTGAGGGGAGACCCAGAGCCGGCATGGATTGGTGGTGTAAATGTGTGGCTTACTGGCCACTTTATTAGGTACAATTGTGCAATCTAATACAATCCAATATAACAGCTCTGCCACACATTCTACGTTTACAAAGCTTTTACATTTTCAGTTTTTGTTGACATTGTCAAAAAGGTTAAGATTATTCTACATTATTATTGAGGTCGTAGTGGGAGGTGCTGGTGTATATGTATGTATACGAGATAGATATATATATATATATATATATATATATATATATATATATATATATATATATAGATATAGATATATATATAGATATATATATATATATATACAGTACAGGCCAGAAGTTTGGACACACCTTCTCATTCAATGCGTTTTCTTTATTTTCATGACTATTTACATTGTAGATTCTCACTGAAGGCATCAAAACTATGAATGAACACATGTGGAGTTATGTACTTAACAAAAAAAGGTGAAATAACTGAAAACATGTTTTATATTCTAGTTTCTTCAAAATAGCCACCCTTTGCTCTGATTACTGCTTTGCACACTCTTGGCATTCTCTCCATGAGCTTCAAGAGGTAGTCACCTGAAATGGTTTCCACTTCACAGGTGTGCCTTATCAGGGTTAATTAGTGGAATTTCTTGCTTTATCAATGGGGTTGGGACCATCAGTTGTGTTGTGCAGAAGTCAGGTTAATACACAGCCGACAGCCCTATTGGACAACTGTTAAAATTCATATTATGGCAAGAACCAATCAGCTAACTAAAGAAAAACGAGTGGCCATCATTACTTTAAGAAATGAAGGTCAGTCAGTCCGGAAAATTGCAAAAACTTTAAATGTGTCCCCAAGTGGAGTCGCAAAAACCATCAAGCGCTACAACGAAACTGGCACACATGAGGACCGACCCAGGAAAGGAAGACCAAGAGTCACCTCTGCTTCTGAGGATAAGTTCATCCGAGTCACCAGCCTCAGAAATGGCAAGTTAACAGCAGCTCAGATCAGAGACCAGATGAATGCCACACAGAGTTCTAGCAGCAGACCCATCTCTAGAACAACTGTTAAGAGGAGACTGCGCCAATCAGGCCTTCATGGTCAAATAGCTGCTAGGAAACCACTGCTAAGGAGAGGCAACAAGCAGAAGAGATGTGTTTGGGCCAAGAAACACAAGGAATGGACATTAGACCAGTGGAAATCTGTGCTTTGGTCTGATGAGTCCAAATTTGAGATCTTTGGTTCCAAGCGCCGTGTCTTTGTGAGACGCAGAAAAGGTGAACGGATGGATTCCACATGCCTGGTTCCCACTGTGAAGCATGGAGGAGGAGGTGTGATGGTGTGGGGGTGTTTTGCTGGTGACACTGTTGGGGATTTATTCAAAATTGAAGGCACACTGAACCAGCATGGCTACCACAGCATCCTGCAGCGACATGCCATCCCATCCGGTTTGCGTTTAGTTGGACAATCATTTATTTTTCAACAGGACAATGACCCCAAACACACCTCCAGGCTGTGTAAGGGCTATTTGACCAAGAAGGAGAGTGATGGAGTGCTGCGGCAGATGACCTGGCCTCCACAGTCACCGGACCTGAACCCAATCGAGATGGTTTGGGGTGAGCTGGACCGCAGAGTGAAGGCAAAGGGGCCAACAAGTGCTAAACACCTCTGGGAACTCCTTCAAGACTGTTGGAAAACCATTTCAGGTTACTACCTCTTGAAGCTCATGGAGAGAATGCCAAGAGTGTGCAAAGCAGTAATCAGAGCAAAGGGTGGCTATTTTGAAGAAACTAGAGTATAAAACATGTTTTCAGTTATTTCACCTTTTTTTGTTAAGTACATAACTCCACATGTGTTCATTCATAGTTTTGATGCCTTCAGTGAGAATCTACAATGTAAATAGTCATGAAAATAAAGAAAACGCATTGAATGAGAAGGTGTGTCCAAACTTTTGGCCTGTACTGTATATATATATATACATACATGTCTGTAATAACTCCAGCGGATGTCTTAGTTACAACATGATTGAGCTAGCAAAGCAGTTTTGTGTTGCTATGTGTAGTATTTATTCAGTTTTGGGAAATCACAATGTCTAGAAAGCATCAGTAGCTGCAGCTGACAGGGACAGCTAACAGCAGCAGCAAAGCTTACATCAGGACATCATCTGTTAAAAGCGACATGAAACTACTCCAGTTAGCTCAATCATGTTGTAACTAAAACATCCGCTGGAAAAAATATTTTCAGTCAGCGGAGCCGAACCGACACTCTACCTCCCTGGATTACATCCTCCCGTTCCGCCGGCTGCAGGTGCGGGGTTACATCCTTGTACAGTACACGGAGACGGCTTCCCTCCCGCGAGTGGGCGTGGACTAAATGGCCGCAGCCTGGAGTCATGAGACAAGAGGCTGCAGACATACCCCTCCGGACACGCCCCCAGCATTTCACAGCAGAGAGAAGTGCTTGTTTTTCCATGATTTTGAGAGCTAATTTTATATACTTAGCGATTTTTTTTAATCTTTCAAATTTGGCTCAGTGATTAATGACACATATTTCTGTGATGTGACAAACTTATAACAGACATTTTTTGCTGCTTTACACAGACTTTAAGTTTGCTAACGTTATAAAATCATGAAATTTAGAAATCATAGAAATATAAAACATAAGGTAAGATACTAATAATAATAATAAAAAACATAAGATAAATATAAAACCTGAGATTATGTGACCCACACTTTGCAAGATGCTGATATGACCTTAAAAGCAAGAAATAAATCAAATCAAATCAAATCAGGCTGGAATTGTCATCTCACCAACATACAACACCAGTGCAGGTAAAACGAAACAGTGTTGGTCGTTTCAACACTGAATTAATAAATACTAATACCATAAAATAGATATCAGTAAAATACAATAAAACCCTAACTATCCAGCAATAAATCACAACTAAAAGTCCAGTATGACACTAACACATCAGCAGTGACGTGCGTGCGTGCGTGCGTGCATGTGTGGGATGTGAATTGCACCAACATCCAGTAGTTTCCACATCATGGGTTTGGATTTGCCTTTCCAACAATCCTACGAGCAGTTCTATATAGTTTTCTTGGTCTTCCAGACCTCAACTTGACCTTCACAGTTCCTGTTAACTGCCATTTCTTAATTGCATTTCGAACTGAGGAAACAGCTACCTGAAAACACTTTGCCATCCTCTAACTCCCAATTTCCACATAATCCGTATGCGCCGCACTGCGCAGCACTGCGCAGCACTGCGGATCTGGAGAGACGGCGCGTACCCTCGCCCACTGGATGCGTTTCTGGTGCGCTGCATAGCGGAGCCGCAAGCTCAGATATGGGAACTGCAAAATCACGCGATAAAAAGCACCATTCCCTCCCATAAATCCTGCAATTTCACACCATGTCTTCTCCTTTCGGCTTGTATCCTTGTAGAAAGGATGTGTAGTGTCATACAAAATACTATGGTTTTCCACTTCAACTATGAGTTTCTCCTCGTCCATCTTTCCTCAGACCCTTGCAATGACTGACAACTTGTGCGACAGGATGTGACGTGATTTTTAAAAAAATTGAGAGTTTACAATCCGTAGTCCGTGCATTGTGTTGTATTTTGAAATTTACCGGATGCTGTGTGCGTTCCGTTTCCGGTTTGGTGCGATCTGAGCTTCATGGCTTGACGTGCTATGGACGCGCAGTCGTTGAAAAATAGACCTGGCGCGTATCTCCAACAAAACGGAGCACCGTGGTGCTTCTAGGATGCTCCAGAGACGCTGCACGCGCTGTGGAAATGAAGCTATTCAGTAGAATGGGAGCGTATCTGCTTTGCAGTGCGTATGTGGAAATTGGGGGTAATAGTCTTCTCCTGCTTTGTGGGCATCAGTTATTTTAGTTTTCAGAGTGCTTGGCAGCTGTTTAGCAGAGCCCATGGCTGCTGGTTGTATGAACAAGGTTTCAGGAGTCAGAGTATTTATAAAGCTTTGAAATTTGCACCACCTGGCCTTTCCTAACAATGACTGTGACCAACCCATAGTCATAACAAGCTAATTATGGTTTTAGACCCTGGTAAAAGTTGTCTGATGCTCCTTTCCTCTTTTTTTTCCTTTAATTTGTACAAAACAAAAATAATACACTGATCTTGCTTAAAATGTTGAACAGCATGTTCCATCTTTAACTTCATTCCAACCACCTCAATCTCTTACAGTTAAATAGTACGTAAAACATATTTCTTAAAACATATGAGGTGAGAATTAGGCAACTCAGGAACAGAATCTTGGTTTATATTTGATCAGCACCACATAGTTTTAGTTTGATTTCAGTTTTTGAATTAAAAAAACAACAAAAAAAACACCTGCAGCTCTCCCCTTTCTGTCCTAAGCCCTTCCCACCATGCACATGCTTCATACAGTAACCCAGTGTTCATACACTGTGTACATAGATTAATTGAATCTTACTTCACTGATTGTAATTGATTGATTACAGACCGATAGCACTTTTCCCCATTATCACAAAATGTTTTGAGAAACTGGTCTTAAATCATATCAAATCCAGCCTCCCTGCCAACCTTGACCAGCACCAATATGCCTGCAGAGCACACCAATCCACAGAGGATACTATTGCCACTGCCCTCTAAAGGCACTCTCACACCTTGACCAGAAGGGGACATATGTGAGAATGCTTTTTACTGATTACAGCTCGGCATCAAATACCATTGTCCCCAGCAGGCTGGTCACCAAACTGCATGGCCTGGGTCTCAATAGCACTCTGTGTATGCGGATCAAAGACTTCTTTTCCAAATCCATAGACAGACAGACTTGGCACACTTCTCTCTCCCAGCCTGACCCTCAGTGCTGGGGCACCATAGGGTTGTGCTCTGAGTCCCATGCTGTAGTCACTGTACACATTTGACCGCACTCCTACGTACCCCACAAACACAATCATCAAATTTGCAGACAATACAACAGTGGTGGGACTTTTAAAAACAAAACAATGAAACACAGTACAGAGAGGAAATAGACAGGCTGACAGACTGGTGCATGGACAATAATCAATGACCACACTGCCTAAAAGACAAAAGAAATCATTATTGACTTCAGGAGACATCATGAGGACCATGCTCCCCTAACCATCAGGGGAGAGGAAGTGGAGAGAGTCACCAGCTTTAAGTTTCTGGGGACTTACATCACATGGATGATTAACTCCTCTGCCCTGGTAAAAAAAAAATGGCTTAACAGCAGCTCTACTTCCGAAGGCAGGTCCAAGCATCTGCACCCATACACACTCACTCTGACCTAGATAATTGGGATACATGAAAGAGGGGCAGGTAAGATCATAGTAAAAGAAAACTGCTGAGGTTGGCCCTTTTTGGTAAAAGATGTAAACATCCTACTCAGCCGATTTTAACCGGTCCGAGGGAGCTTCCAGGGGTCAGATGAGGTAAAAAATGATGTTGTGACATATGTGAATTAAAAAAACAATAGTAGTTTTACACATATGATTGGTTAAAAACTTAAGAAACTGAGCGAGAGAGAGAGAGAGAGAGACTAGGTATAAAGGTCCATGCCAGAGGCTGTTAGGTTCAGTTCTGCAATGCACTGACCTCAAAAACACTGAGTATACATTAACAGAGTACACATTGAACTCAAAAACACTGATAACTATAGGTACTTTCCACTTTAGTTCCCACGTGCTTGCATGCAGTATATGACCAAATGTGTGTGTGTGTGAGTACAACATGTGAATACATGAAACTGTGTAAACGAGTATATTAACTTCAACAGGCATTTCAAACTTAATCACCTTATGCCAGTGTATATCTACTGATTTATTACTTCAATCACTCTTTGCAGTTAAAGCTCGTTCTTACACTACACAATACGTTCTTTAATGTTATTTTTTATATTTATTGTTCTGGGATGATTGTGTACATATATGCGTTGTGTATGAATTACTGTCTATTTTTCTATTTATTTATTTTTTTGTCAGGCATGGCACAGCAAATTTTGTTGTACTTCTTGTGCAGTGACAATTAAGTCTATTCTTCTTCTTATTCTTCTTGTACAGTTTCTCCCTGAAATTAACTACGTTTGAATGGTCAAATTTTGAATAAAAAGTAACACACCTAATGCCAATGGGGTTTTAATGTGACTAGAATCGTATTACTAGCATCAGCATCAACAGGTGCATTGTACACACACAGTAAAATGATTTATTCCTCTCTCATTTCAAAACTGACACATAGATGATTTAATTTGTTACCTCTAACTCTGTCTGTCTGTCTGTCTGTCTGTCTGTGTCTTTGTTTTCCAGGTGGTGTGTAAGTACCTTGAAGATCCAGTGTTGATCAACAGAGAGGAAGTGGGAATGGTTAAGTTTGACTTCCGCTACATGCTGATGTTGCGCTCTGTGCAGCCTCTGCGTCTTTACGCCTACAACGTGTTCTGGTTGCGCTTTGCTAACAGGTACAACATATATGCATACATATACACACATCACATCCAGCTTTAATGGCCAAGCCACAGATCCACCCTCTCGTCCAAATATGGTCACTTCTGGCTCCAAAATCAAACATGGCGATGGCCAAAATGCTGAATTCAAGGCTTAAAAACTGCAGTCTACAAACCAGTGGGTGGCATCACAGTGACTACATCCATTATTTTTTACAGTCTATGACAAAAAAAAATACTGGTAAAGTGGTTGTTGAAGTGCTCCTCATAGTGACGGCCTGTGGAAAGAAAAAGTTCTTGGCTGTGGTCAAATAGTCTTTTTTGCTTAGAAAAGGTTTCTAACTGAGTGAAATGACCCGGAAGTATCTAAGTGGCAGCCATGATAAGAGCTGGTTGAATTCTCTAAATTTTAAGGAAAGATGCTTCAGTGCTTCCTTTCTGATCTCCTTTAGCATAGGGTACACTTGACCATCCTTTACGAAAGGAAAGGAGATAATTCTGTCCCACAAGTTCTTGTGGCGGCAATATTTACAGCGACCAAGCGACGCACCATTCACAAACTCAAATGATTAGGAAAGAAAAAGATCAACATGACCGAGAAAGGAAGGAGATCACCATGTACGTTACCGTTGTTTATGAAGCATTATACATCTCATGCTATAACTTGTTCATATGCTATATGTTTTGAACTTTCAAGATTATGTTAAACTTAGAAGCGAACTATGAATGTTTCGCTACTATTGGTGTACCCTCCGTCCACAGCTTTGTTTAACTTGTTTTATAACAGGATGAACAGTTATAGCCTACAATGCATTATTTTCATTTTCCGATTTTCGTGTGAATGAGAAAAAACAGAAGTCCACCTGCTTTTCCCATTTTATTGTTTATTGTTCTATCTATATTGTCTGCCCCTACTGCATCTCAAAAGATTGGCATTGGCTATGCTTATAGCCTAGATGGATGGATAGATGGATAGATAGATGGATGGATGGATATTCTGCTTCTCCATGCCCCCCGTTTCTCTCTCAACCCAACTGGTCTAAGCAGATGGCCGGCCACCTAGAGCAGGGTTCTGCTCGAAGTTTCTTCCCATTAAAGGGGATTTTTTCCTTACCGACGTCACCAAATGCTGCTCATGGGGGAATTTTTGGGTCTCAGTAAATTCAAGAGTATTATCTAGACCTGCTCTATGTGAAAAGTGCCCTGAGATGACTTTTGTTGTGATTTGGCGCTATATGAAAAAAAATTGAATTGAAAAGAAATAGATAGATAATCAATGAAGTAACGTCGTTGTGCCTCATGCGTAAATGCGCATATAATTGGCCTATCTGGAGATTTGAATAATCAATGAAGTTAGGCTACTGCTTCCCACTTTTTACTCCCCTGTACAGTGTTTCCCTGTAGAGCTACAGTGAAAGGATCATAACAAAAAGAGAGAATTGGGCACTATACAAACGACTGTAACGTTGTTTCACCGTGTTGTCAACTTTTATATATCCTGCACGAAACAATGCGATGAGAACGTACGGGGCACATTATCTAAGATGCGCTTTTTGTAGTCCATCTTCAGAACATTATAGTTTCACCACAGCAGACCCACGTCAATAACATCCGCTGTCACATAATTACGTAGCCCAGTGTAAGTGCAGTCGAATTCTCTCAGCACCACATTTGTCTTTTCCAAAGTCCTTATGAATTCTCCTTCACATCTTCTCTTGACCTCGTGATATTTTCCATCAAGGTCAAGGAAAAGTGGTTAGGAAAAGACGATAGGAGGCACTTTTCGACTGTAGCCCTTGTGTCTGGTTGTTTTGGCATACAGTGTTCTGTAGTGCCTCCCAGAGGGGAGAAGTTTGAACAGGTTGTGTCCAGGGTGTGATGGTCTGCAGTGATGTTTCCTGTCTGTTTTCTGACTCTGGAGTTCTATCAGTCCTAGACTGGTACCAGTGATTCTGCAGTCTTGACTGTCCATTGAAGTCTGTCATTGTCCTGTTTGGTGGCTTATCCAAACCAAAGAGTGGAGATGTGCAGAGAACAGACTGGATGGTTTCAGTGTAGAATTGGATCAGCAGCTCCTGAGGCAGATTGGACTTCCTGAGATGGCGCAGGCTGAGAGCCTGAGATGGCAGAGACATAGCAGCAGAATGTTAGGTGCAAATGAAGTGAGACGTTTGCTTTCACTTGCAGCTGCTGCTCCTCTCATCCATCGATCTGATCTGATCAGCTCTTAATGGCTTGACAGATCAATTATTCATCCTGCAAGTCACAAACTGCTGCTTAGGGAAAAAAAATAACTTATGGAGATCTCTGTCTGCGCTGCGTTCATGGGACAAAGGGACACACACAGGCATTTTTTTTTAAAAAAAAGAAAAGGTTTGCTGTTGTTGTTGCCCCTTCTTCAAATTTGCATAAAACACTTTTCTGGCCATTATTCATCACATATCTCAGAAACAGAAGGGGACACATTTGGTCAGATGCTGAATGGTGACAATAATCTTGGATGTTCACCTTGAAACTGTGTTGATTGTATAGATCTTCTCTGCTGTCAGGGGTGTAAATGTGTGTGAAGCATCCATGTTTTCACAGACATGGATATAAACTTTTATTGCAAGTTGACAGCTTTGCGGAGGCGTACAACCGCGAGGCAGTAATTCTAGTATATATATGAAATGTTTTCAATGGCATCATACAAAAGCTGCCCTGTATTCCACCATTGCGTTAGATGAATGAATGATTTATTTTGGATTGGGTTAATCACAGTGTCAATCAGTGTTAATCACAACTCAAAGGTACAGTCAGAGTTCTGGATCTGCGATTTGAGAAGAAGTATTGCAATAACATATATTGAGATATATTATGATTTATTACCTTATTTCCACTGGCAATTAAGTCCCATTTTATTATTTTAGTGGGCCACCAAAAGTTCAGTTTGTAATTGTAATATTAATAATTTATATAATTAAAAAAAATCTATACTTGATGTCCATGTATTGATACAATATTGCCACGCAAAAATATTGGGATATCATGCTGTACGGACAACAGTACAATCATTACAAACTGAAATTTTGACTTGATGATGGCTCTAAAAGAAAGGTCAGGGCTAAAGGTACAAGGATACATCCTCTGGGAGCCATGGACATCTGTACCAGAATTCATGGCAATCCATCCAAGAAGAAGCGAGGTATTTGAAGCTGCACCAAAATGGTGGACTGACCAACAAACTGACATGCCATCTTGTGACCCATGCTGCAAACTCTAACTATAGGAATTTACACATAACTTGGCTTGTCCTCATTTTGTTTTATTGGTAGTGATAATAAAGTGTCTTCATACTGGGGGGCGAACTCTTTCTTGTGCCTGAACCTGATGTCTGTTTCTTGTATCCAGACCTTTCTCCTTGGACCATTATGATGATTACCAAAAGCACTTCACCGTCATGAACTATAACGAAGGAGTGGAGCTTAAGCAGGTACCTTTTTATTGTTGTTTTTGCTGTTACTAGCAATATCTATTTTTGCAATCTATCTGTGGTCACAAGAACAAGGTCTGGTCAACACATTCACACTCCAACCTCGTTACATATCGAAGTTTGGTCGTGGACTTTCCACGGCAAGATATGACATGCAAGGTACCCTGGTTGTGTTGGTTGCTGATGTTCTGGGACACCGGAAGTAAGTAACTAAATAAGTAAAGCTTTATTTGTATAGCACCTTTCAAGACCATGGTCACAAAGTGCTGTACAATAGAAATAAAATAGAAATAAAACATAGTACAATGCAATATTACAGTACACACGGCAAACAAGGACAAGATATGCCTGGAATGCACCAAATTAACAGTTCAGATATACTGTATACACATGTAACACAGGAAAGATTATGTAATCACACCATAGGCACCGCATCTAAAAAGGAAACAGAAAAAAGGTGGGTTTTAATGCGTTTTTTTTAAAGTTTTTTACTGTGGTGGGAAGTTTGTTCCATAATTTGGGGACCACCACAGAGAAGGCATGGTCACCTTTGGTTTTCAAAGTAGTCCTGGGGACAGTAAGAAACCTTGCATGGGATGATTTAAGGGGTCTCACAGGTGTGTGAGGACTACGCAGATCACTAATATAGCTGGGAGCCAGGCCATGCAGAGCCTTGTAGGTAGTTAAAAGTATTTTAAAATCAATTCTAAATTTAACGGGTAACCAGTACAGAGTGGCCAGGATGGGAGTTATGTGAGAGCGGCATGAAGACTTGGTGAGAACCCTCGCAGCAGCATTTTTTTTTTACCTGTAATCGGTGTCAACTTCAGCCTGTTACATGCATTGTCGGTTCTCAGAATACACTTGTGTTTTCACAAGAAATGTACAGGTTGCATACAGTCTCTTTAAAGATAAATGCACTACGTCAGTACAACAACGCAGATTGAAGTTTTTTTCCTTCAGCAACAAATGCATGTGGTTATGTTTAGCCTTAACAGCGGTTTCAAGCTTGTTTTAACTTAGTGTCTAAATAATTACATTTACAAGGCGAACATGAAGTAAATTGTGAATAGTTACCTGCGCCATCACCCAGAGGCTAATATTAACAAGAGGGGCTGCAATCAGGGTGTAAACCGGCTGACCAACACACGCTGCAGCATTAACCAGATTAAGACACCTCTGCTCTGTGGTGAAGAAAATAACTCTCTGCTCAGTCTGTTTTACCTGCTCAGTGTCTTTGCTTTCACCGGTGCAAGCAGAGAGAGAGAGAGAGAGGCTGATCGTAGCTCCTATGCTGGCATAACGTAAATAACACAGTGGCTGCAGGCTGAGCACTCAAAAATAATTCATTCATTCATTCATCAGTGCAGTTAACTTCTTAAAATAAAAAGGATGCGGACCATATATTATTTAATAGAACGTGAATTGCACACTTATTATGGATCACCAAAAATAGAGTATGCTATATTTTAAAAGAAAGAGAAAAATAAATCGTGTTGAAATCCAACATTTTGATGCATTGTGATGCAACAATAATCATTTTGTTATCGAATCATTAATCTGAATCATAATCGAATTGTGAGGTGTCTGGATATTCCCACTCCTACTTACAAAGCAGCTGTTTTGGACGGCTTCGGAGTGAGACCAGGTTGGTTGGGTCACTGTTGTCTTTTTTTATTGTTTGACCAAATTTCTCATGGAATTTAATGTTTCAGAAAGAATGACCCGTATCATAAACATCTTCAGAGGTAGCTTTATTGGAGCTTTGTAGTCAGAATTGTCAGTTGCCTAAAAGCATTGGCATCCCAAAAAAATTGTCATAGGGGTGGCTAGATGGGTACTAACTGAATTTCAAGGATTCTACTGTGCTGTTGAAGTACATCAGCTAGTTGAAAACTGTGTCAGTATGAGAGTTAAAGAATCACATGCTGATATACTTAAAGTTTCTTATTTGACCATTAATGCTACTAATTATCTCATGCATATTATGTTATATATCTGTGTATACCTGTATTAGGCGATTTGTTGTTCTTCAGATGGGCTGGTTGTCCTTTTCCCTAAAAAGACATTTATTCAGCTTTAAGGGAGTACACTGATTGTAAGGAAAAAAACATTTTCTGGGATCCCTTAGAGACCCGCTATATATCAATTTCTGTCTTGTTTAGAGGTGACAGCTGACCTTTAGGTGGGGATAGCAAAAGTGATTTAAGAAATGATCAAAAATCCATCAAATTAAGGCACCAAGACCTTTGGGAACATCAAAGAAAGTGCTGTGATTTGGAATCAAAAACTTTTGACATTTTGGAGATTTCTGTAAAAATTACATTACATTTTTTGCACTTCTGTTCTGTAAACTGCTCAGAAATCCTGTTATTGTCGAAGTACCTAGAAAAGCCATCCGTCCTCTGAATGCTCAAGGTCTCCAATTTGTGGCTGTAAAGTTTCATGAGGCTATAATGTGATGCAATAATATAATTATATTAATAATATATAAATAATAATATTAATTACTAAATAATAATTACTCAGTGAGACACCACAAAACCTCACCACAGATAGACGTAGAGTAAATGGAGACAAACTGTAATGACTCAACAGTAGCAAAGTGCAGTTAAATTCACAGGAGGTTTATTTGCACACAGCAGCATACAAATAGACCACGCTGCAACAAGCTGACTATGCCTCAGCCTACCATCTTATACCTCACCAGTGCAGCCTCTGACAGTGATTTATCCCGTTACCTCATGTCTAGCGATACATCACAAACAGTCCTCTTCACTAGAGATGTACAGACAGTGATGTGCTCACATGCCTTATTCAGTGTCTTTCCTGCTGATTGGGTCTGTACTCCTTGTGCCTACATATGATTAACTATTTAGGTCAAAGGATATATCATGTCTCTTGTTGTTTATTAAATAGCGATGATGTGAAGGTGATGAAGGAGACTCCACTGACACCATCTTGCTTGTATATAGAAAGGTTTATTACAAGAAGTCCAGCATCAAATCAAGCGCCTAGGATTGCCTGAGAGAGGGTTCGAAGCCAATATGAACTGCTCTGAATAACAGCTCCAACTACCCTACCTTATATAGGTTGGTTGTTTTTGTGAACTGTGAGACAAAATGAGACAGGTGTCAGAGAGACACCCCAGATGGAATTTATGGGGTCAGATCAGTCTCATAATGAATGAACTCACGCAGGGTTTCTCACGAATGCACATGCTCTGGTTCGCAGTTGTATTTCGGACTCACTAATGCATACGATCTGTTTCACAAATGCACATGCTCTGGTTCACAAATAAAATTTTTATGCAAACTTGTAATATAAATTCGGAAATGTGCTCTGCTTCACAAATATTATTTTGAGGCACACTTGTAATATAAATTCACAGATCATGCTAATTGCTGAATCTGCATTTAGAAACTGCTTCTCATTTGTGAAAGAAATCTGTGTGGTGATTTTTGAGACTCCCCTGATGTCGCAGGTCAACGAATGTCACCATTGGCTGATAAATCTGTCAATCAAATTTATGATTCTGATTGACAGATTCATCAGTTAATCAGGTGTCTTCACTTTCAGCCAGTCGTATGGCTCCTTACATAGGGTGTATTGATTGTTTATGTTCATTCAAACATGTTACTTGGCTAAGCAGAACGCTTCAACTCATTATAATTCAATAACATTGCATGATATACAACGAGGGGATAATAAGATAAATGTGTTACGTACAGGTTGAGATTGATCCATGTCTCTTACACCATTTCAGTCTAGCGCGTCTTGTTTGACCACTGCAAACAGTAGCTCAGTAGCTCTGCGATTGGATTAAAAGTGTGGAGAAAATGTAAGGAGCCATACGATTGGCTGAAAGCGAACACACGTGATTAACTGATGAATCTGTCAATCAGAATCATAAATTTGATTGACAGATTTATCAGCCAATGGTGACGTCGTTGACCTGCAACATCAGGGGAGTCTCAAAATTCACCAAACAGATTTCTCTCACAAATGTAGAGAAGTTCACAAATGAGAAGCAGTTTGTAAATGCACATTCAGCGATTCGCATGATCTGTGAATTGATATTACAAGCGTGCCTCAAAATAATATTTGTGAAGCAGAGCACATTTCCGAATTTATATTACAAGTTTGCATAAAAATTATATTTGTGAACCAGAGCGTGTGCATTTGCGAAACAGATCATGTGCATTTCCGAATTTATATTACAAGTTTGCATAAACATTATATTTGTGAACCAGAGCGTGTGCATTTGCAAAACAGATCGTATCCATTAGTGAGTCCGAAATACAACTGTGAACCAGAGCATGTGCATTTGTGAAAAACCCTGCGTGTGTTCATTCAGTATGAGACTGATCTGACCCCATAGGAATTCACCAATCCTTGACCTGGGCCATAAATACCTTCTTGACCTGGGCCTTAACAAATTCTTGACCTGGGCCCCTAACTGATCATCAGACCTAGGACGTGAGATGCTGCCATAAAACATTCCCACTTTACTGTGTAGCTCTTTTTCCCCAAGATGGAAAACATTGATACAGTGACCTTTATCCTCCTATGCAGTTCATAGAAAGAAAGAAAGGAAGAAAGAAAGGAAAGTTTATTCATCCCCAAAGGGAAATTCAACTGTCCAGTAGCTCATAAAAAACAACAGCAACACTTCCCCTCATCAAAAATAATACAGTGGTATTAAAGTAGACATAAAATAAGTTAAAATAAGTGCATACTGTAAATAGAAATTAAAATTAAAATTGCCCATTCCACAGTCGAAGTTGTGGCTAAGGTGATGTGTATGAGTGTGTGTGTGACTGGATTCAGGAGGTGTTTAACAGTCTTATTGCCGTGGGGACGAAGGATCTTCTGAAATGCTCTGTTTTGCAACATAGTTAGATAAGCCGACTGCTGCAGCTGCTCCTCCTCGCTCCAGGAGGCGGTGGAGAGAGTGTCTGCTATTGTCCATTATAGCTTTCAGTTTGTTAAATGTGACCCTCTCCACCACAGTTCTTAGGGGGTCCAGTCTCCTGCCGAGCACTGAGCCAGCTTTTTTTACCAGCTTGCCCAATCGCTTGCTGCTTTGTCCATCAAGCTGCCTCCCCAGCACACTGTAGCATAGAAGGGTGCATTGGCCACCACCATGTGAGAGAACATGGTCAATATCTCAACAAACACATGAAAGGACCTCATCTGATCAGGATCCTACTGGGACTATGTGTTCCCTGCACAACCACTGGTAGGAGGCCCAGGGGCAGACCCAGAACACGCCGGAGGGATTACATATCTCATCTGGCCTGGGAACAGCTCGGGGT
Organism: Epinephelus lanceolatus; assembly: GCF_041903045.1. Classification (NCBI taxonomy): domain Eukaryota; kingdom Metazoa; phylum Chordata; class Actinopteri; order Perciformes; family Serranidae; genus Epinephelus; species Epinephelus lanceolatus. The sequence goes on along the minus strand of NC_135756.1, from coordinate 33,669,922 downwards.
CCCCCAGGAGGAGCTGGAAAGCTTTGCTCAGCCTGCTGCCCCCTGTGGCCCAGCCTCAGATAACAGTTGAAAATGGACGGATGGATGCATGGATGGATGGATGGATGGATGGATGGATGGACCATTTTTTAAGTTGGCAAAAACAACACATTTCTACTGCATGCCAAACTGCATGGTTTTTGCCAAAAAATAGCATGGAACTAGCATAAAGTGGTTATGTCTGTAAAGGAGAGCCTTGTGGGTACTCATAGAACCTATTTTCATTCAGATACCTTGGGGTAAGAAGTGAAATGAAGGGATAGCTGTAAAAACAAAAAAAGGCCATACCAGTTTTTTTCTTTGCCAGAATTTGGTGTAACTTTGAAGTGTTATTTAGCTCCCTTTTTGACAAGCTAGCAAGGCATGGTTGGCACCAATGGACTCCATGGGTTGTCTAGTAGAATGAATTAATAATTTGTGTTTTGGTTATATATATCTTGAGAAAAGATTAAAGATTATTTCACACTAGTTTTCTCACAGTCAATAACCGAAAAAGGTATGGGTTGAAGCCCAAGGCTTATTTTTCCCTATCCTATATCAACCACAGGATAACCCAGAATATCAATAATAGGAAAATAAAAGGAAATTAAAAAAAAAAGAAACTCATTATGCTCTAAAAAATGATTCTCTATTATTTTACATTTTAAGGCTTTTTTTGAAACTCAACAGAGAGCAACACGACTTCAGCTCAGCAGAGTCCATTCCACAGTTTGATTCCCAAAACTGAAACACATCTGTATTTTACATCTGTTCTCACTTTACATGTTTCATAAATAAACAACCTTCTTAAATTACAATTTCCTTCTCTTAATTTAAACAGTGTTGCGGATACGGACCGGAAGGCTTTTTTTCACAACTTGAAAAAGTATTTAATGTTTTTAAATACACAACACAGTACACAGAAATTTTAAGATGTAGGATGCTATAAACAGTTGATTAGTCGATTCATGATAACCAGCTTTATGTATTACTATAAGAGCTCTTTCCTGAAGTTTAATTACAGGGTTTATATTTGTTTTATATGCATTTCCCCAAATTTCAGCTCAGTAAGACATATATGGCATTACAAGTGAACAGTACAATATATACAAACATTTCTTATTCAACACCTTGTCAGATAGTTTCCATTTAATATGTTCTATGTGTGGCTTCCAACATAGTTTATGATCAATAATTACTACCTAAAACTGCCATGCATTACCAAACTGATTTTATTATTCTCAATTTCATTTCTCTTTATTTTATTTGTGATTATTTTACTGTTTGCATCAAATTTACAAATGTTCACTTAAACAATGTTCCAAAAAAGGTACCTACGTACCACATGAATACTTAATGTAAGCTAACAAAGCATGGATGGGTTTTCACAAAGGTGCAGTTGATAACGGTTGTAAGTCTGGTAATAAGATGTTGAGTTACTGACTCTCTGTCTCTAGGTGCACTACGATGAGTTCATCCCCATGTTTGAGAGGCAGTACCCACTGTATCCATGGAAGGAGGTGGAAGTAAGTGTAAACTTTATCCCTTTTCAACAGCGGAAACTTCTCAAGAGCTTATTAAATAAAGGTGCAAATACCTGCCTTTTAACTCACCTCATTACAAACACATCCTTTATTAAGTTCACATCGTCTTTTCACTAGTTCCAAATAATTTTATTTGCTGCATTTTGCTGCTACATTACACTTATACTGGGTCACCAGCATATTACAAGTTTCACCACCTCATGTCCATGTGGATGTCATGTGGCATTATGCGCTTTCATTTTTGTTCAGTCTGTTTTAGTGCTTACAAGGATTTTCCTTTCCTTCCTTGTCCTCTCACAGGCAGAGGTGTTTAAAGCGCTTAGGGAGTTCTTCCAGGCAGCCTCTTCTCGACCGGCTCCGTATGGTATTTGTCCCTACCCGTCATCCCGGGCGATCTATGGTGTAGACCTCATGCTGAAGTGGAGTACGGGTCAAAATGGTGAGTATTCATTCTATATTGAATTCATCAGCATGGTAAAAAAGCATCAACTAATGTTTCCCTTTGATCCTCTGGGGATTGGAGCCCAAATTGTTTCAGAGGCCATAACCAAATTTTCCATCTCTCAGATGTCGATACTGTTGAGTTTTTAACCATAGACTGTATGTAAAGATGGACAACACCTCCCCACTTACCTCCGCTATGCATTAGTGAAGCCAAAATATCCCAGACACGGCCGCTGCCATCTTGTACTGGTGATGTCATTCGGAGCCAAAGTCTGCGCAGTAGCAATCTCTGCGATGGAGGAGTCCCGTCCAAACAACCTGTCCAACCAATTGCAAGCAGCGCCATTAAATGCAAGCACACTGATTGGCACACACAGCTGTCTATCCCCATTTTATAGCATTAAATAACTACGTAAAGGGAGTGTAGTCAGGTGTAATTGCACCCAAAAATGAAAATTCAGCCATTATCTACTCATCCATATGCCGAAGGCGGCTCAGGTGAAGTTTTAGAGTCCTCACATCCCTTGCGGAGATCCCAGGGGAGAGTGGGTAGCAGCACAACTCCACCTAATACAGGCTGATGATGCCCCAGATTAAAACGTCCAAAAAAACACATAATTGAAACCATAAAATATCTCCATGCTGCTCGTCCGTAGTGAGCCAAGTGTCCTGAAGCCCCGACATAAAAAGTTGTTTGGAAAAACGTCATTTAAACTCTATTTGTAGCCTCATTGTCACCTGTAGCTCTGACTGCCTCTCTGTACACCTTGTGTGCTTACGTAAGGCCGTGAGACATGGGCACCGCCTTCATGTGTGTTCACGTGCTTTCACTGGTCTCGCGCGCACACGTGAGCACGGTGTACAGAGAGGCAGTTAGAGCTACCGTCCCTACGTCGCCCCGGACAAAATGGTCGTGCAACGATTACGTCACGTCCAGAGCCCGTAACTTTACAGGAACCTTCCTCGTACTCCGCTCTCTTCGTGGAGACACGGCAGTTGAGAGGGCCGAACGAGAGGACGTTCCTGTAGTAGTTCCTGCCCCCCAAATAGTACCAGGAACTTCTTCAGTGGAAACGGGCCTTAAAACTTCACCTGAGCCTCCCTCGGTATATGGGTGAGTAGATAATGGCTGAATTTTCATTTTTGGGTGCACTATCCCTTTAAAACCAAACTTAACAGAAAAAAAACGAACACTTGAATAAACTTCAGGGTTAATAAGAACTACCATAAATGACAGACAACATCTTTGGGGAAAAATGTATTCGACATGTACTTCGACATGGCTCATGTCCCATTCACTAGGGCATTAACGACTTGGATTTTTTTCAGGTCGACTTATCTGTAAATAAAGTCGAGTCGACAAGTCATTTGATGACGTCATCACATTGACACGGCAGAGTAAAGTGAAGTATCTCCACACATGTGATGTGTGTCTGTCAAGGCCCGAACATACTCTGGCGGAATGTATGCGGAACGGACTCTGCGGAGGTCCGCGCGGACTCAAAGCGGACGTCCACAACCCCTGTGCGCGCAAAGCTCAGATTTTATGACCTCGCGGACTCCGCTCCGCACACCAGTCACTGCTCGGCATGTATTTTTCACATCGCGGGGATTTTTCACGGACATTTTTACAGGAAACTGCAACGCGGAAGTGCGCTCAACTATGAAAGCCTGAATGACTGCGGACATTCCTCGCGGAGTCTGCTCCGCTTAAGTATCAGTGTAAGCCAATCAGAGGCAGCGATTGCATTCCGTACACAAGCACACAGAGAGAGAGAGAGAGGGAAAAAATACACGACTTGTCGACTCCTCCTGAGGGGTGTTGACTTGTGCCATTGACATCGACACATCGACAAATCAGCTTTTCTGTTAATGCCCTACCATTCACTAACATGAAGGGGGTGGGGTTTATGACCTATATTGCAGCCAGCCACCAGGGGGCCATCCAGATGTTTTGGCTTCACTTTTGAGAAGCTGTCATGTCATCCATCCATTATATACAGTCTGTGGTTTTGACTTACAAAAGGCCAGCAGATGCAGGGGTCCTATGTGGCATTTCCACTGACAAGTGGCTGTCAGGGTTAGGGTTAACACATTCTCGGAACCCATCTGGGGACAGACCCCCAATTTTTGGGCATTCCAGTTTGGAGGAGGCGAATTTACATTTCCGACTTCCGTTTCCTCCCCCTGCTCATATAAGTAAATTATGCTGAACCATTGCGATGGATTCAGAGTTTGCAGTGACGCCAATTATGTTCCGCCTCGTTAGTTCACCGCACGGACCGTTTAACCTGGCAACAACTGCAGCCGGCTCAAACGTGATTGGTCAATATCTCGCGGATTACAAATAGCCTACAACCGGAAACCAGGGCTCTTCCGCTCTTCTTCCGGAGGCAAGATCTCCAGGGTTTGCCTACAGATTCTACATTCACTGAATGTAGAGTCTGTATATAGAGACTAGGGTTAACACCACCCTTGATACTGCAGCCAAAAGGTCTTCACAGATGTACTGTATCTGGCCCATAGTATCTGAGACTTTTAATATCTTGTGACTTGGGACACTATATGGGTCTGTTCAGATGGACCACATTTGGATCAGAAATAATTATCCCCAGGGTTTTTACATCACGACTGACTTTCCTTGGGTCCCTTTGGGACTTCATACTCATCTGGCTGATGTAGGTTTTCCATGGGTCAAATTAAGAATTGAGAGGACCTCTAAAGCAGAACTCTTGCTTTCAAACACCACCACAATGCTTACACACTGCTCAAAAAAATAAAGGGAACACTTAAACAATACAATGTAACTCCAAGTCAATCACACTTCTGTGAAATCAAACTGTCCACTTAAGAAGCAACACTGATTGACAATCAGTTTCACATGCTGTTGTGCAAATGGAATAGACAACAGGTGGAAATTACAGGCAATTAGCAAGACACCCCCAATAAAGGCGTGGTGTTGCAGGTGGTGACCACAGACCACTTCTCAGTTCCTATGGTTTCTGGCTGATGTTTTGGTCACTTTTGAATGCTGGCGGTGCTTTCACTCTAGTGGTAGCATGAGACGGAGTCTACAACCCACACAAGTGGCTCAGGTAGTGCAGCTCATCCAGGATGGCACATCAATGCGAGCTGTGGCAAGAAGGTTTGCTGTGTCTGTCAGCGTAGTGTCCAGAGCATGGAGGCGCTACCAGGAGACAGGCCAGTACATCAGGAGACGTGGAGGAGGCCGTAGGAGGGCAACAACCCAGCAGCAGGACCGCTACCTCCGCCTTTGTGCAAGGAGGAACAGGAGGAGCACTGCCAGAGCCCTGCAAAATGACCTCCAACAGGCCACAAATGTGCATGTGTCTGCTCAAACGGTCAGAAACAGACTCCATGAGGGTGGTATGAGGGCCCGACGTCCACAGGTGGGGGTTGTGCTTACAGCCCAACACCGTGCAGGACATTTGGCATTTGCCAGAGAACACCAAGATTGGCAAATTCGCCACTGGTGCCCTGTGCTCTTCACAGATGAAAGCAGGTTCACACTGAGCACATGTGACAGACGTGACAGAGTCTGGAGACGCCGCGGAGAACGTTCTGCTGCCTGCAACATCCTCCAGCATGACCGGTTTGGCAGTGGGTCAGTAATGGTGTGGGGTGGCATTTCTCTGGGGGGCCGCACAGCCCTCCATGTGCTCCCCAGAGGTAGCCTGACTGCCATTAGGTACCGAGATGAGATCCTCAGACCCATTGTGAGACCATATGCTGCGGTTGGCCCTGGGTTCCTCCTAATGCAAGACAGTGCTAGACCTCCTGTGGCTGGAGTGTGTCAGCAGTTCCTGCAAGACGAAGGCATTGATGCTATGGACTGGCCCGCCCGTTCCCCAGACCTGAATCCAATTGAGCACATCTGGGACATCATGTCTCGCTCCATCCACCAACGCCACGTTGCACCACAGACTGTCCAGGAGTTGGCGGATGCTTTAGTCCAGGTCTGGGAGGAGATCCCTCAGGAGACCATCCGCCACCTCATCAGGAGCATGCCCAGGCATTGTAGGGAGGTCATACAGGCACGTGGAGGCCACACACACTACTGAGCCTCATTTTGACTTGTTTTAAGGACATTACATCAAAGTTGGATCAGCCTGTAGTGTGTTTTTCCACTTTAATTTTGAGTGTGACTCCAAATCCAGACCTCCATGGGTTAATAAATTTGATTTCCATTGATAATTTTTGTGTGATTTTGTTGTCAGCACATTCAACTATGTAAAGAACAAAGTATTTAATAAGAATTTTTCATTCATTCAGATCTGGGATGTGTTATTTTAGTGTTCCCTTTATTTTTTTGAGCAGTGTATGAACTGTTCCCCTCACACCAAACCTCTGTTCCTTTAGAGATGTACAGCAAATGCATTCAAATTTCAGTTTAAAGGGAATTAATACTGTTTTTCTCTCTCCATAAAGACCTTCTTAGGCTACATCCACACCAATATGTTTTGTTTTAAAATGCATAACTATTGCTACATTTACACCTAGCGTCGACAGTGTTCCAACATTTCTAAACCCTTAAAATGTAGACCTTCTAAAACACTGCTGACCCTGTTTTAGTTTGAAAATATCAGGGTTGCATTTTGGTCTGGATGGGCGAACACAAAAACTGCTAAAAATGATGACTCAGACACTCATGCTCACTTTGGAATTGGGTCTTATCAGTCATGATATGACAATCCAAAACATTATAGCTTGCTCTACATACCTTTTGTGATTTCATCCTTGTGTGGGTTCTTCTTTCCCATTTCAGTGGTTTCCTCTGGCAATGCATAATGCAGTGTATTTATACTCAGTGTGTCACAGTTCAACCTTGTTGTCTGTCCAAGCAAAGAAATCTCTGGTCTCACTTTTCCTCTGTAGTATTATGTGTAATTAAGCAACCAACCCCAAAGTAGACAATCTGCTTCCTATTTACATCAGCATGTGCATGGCAAGTGTATCTGAATCGTCATGTGATGTGTGTTTCAAGGGTGTTAATATTGACGGAGATTATTTCTGAAACTGTATTAAAACACTTGTTTTAAAATGAAAACGTATTAGTGTGGATTTAGCCTTATGCTGAAATCACAACAAGCAGCAGCAAAGTGCAGGCTGTGGCAAACTGCCATGTAGTGTCTATGGAAAGCTGCAGCAACCACTCCAAGGCCGTTTGATTCTCCAGCAAAGTGAGGCAAAACTACAAGTTGGTAATAGTTTAACTTTTCGTGGCTAATTGCTGGGCACAGGGCCATTGTTACATCAGTTCACACCCTACGCACTCAAGCTGACAGGCAACTTTCTTCTTGATGGTGCAGTCGGTGACAATAGTTCAAAGCATCCATTTGCAATAAAATGTGGGATGGAGTGGGGAGTTTTTTGGTTCAACCATGTCTGTGTCAGGTGGACTGGATATAGAGTGGCTGCCCATTCGTCGGGACCTTCCTTGCCTACCCAGTGCTTACACCAAACGAGCAACAAGGCTGACCTTGGTACATCCATGGATTAGATTTGGGGAAATACCATTGTTTTTGTACAGTGAAGCGTGGGTAAGCTCCTTATTTTATTGACAAGTGCGACTTTTAAAAACAGGCTGTTCCAGAAGTGTAACTTAGAACGTCCTGCCGGCAACAACACGATTTTAATCTGCCGCCATGGCACTCACAGATCAAATGGACCATGCTAGCAGGCCTGTAGCCCTCAGGGAGCTGATTTGGCTAGATTGTCTGCCCGACATCTGGTTGCCGCCGTGGGCCACTACGTAGCCTAAGATTAAGGTTATCCTACCCTGAGGTGTAGAGTGTATGGGGTGTGTGAGTCTATATCAGCTGTGTTGATCAGAGCATGTGAGCGGAGCGGAGTGAGGAGCGGGAGGATTTTGTGTTGAGCGAGGAGCGGCTATTTTTTTTTAAAGGTGGAGCGGAGCCTCTCGCTCCAATTTCGCTCCGGTCGCTCATGCCCCACCCAGAATGCATCTTTGCACCTGTGCACACCCACACTATTTTCTTTCAAAACTATGGAGTTTACTGTGTACTTCAGAAAAGAAACTGAGAAGAGAACCAGCGGTACCTTGGAGAATGGTCCCTAACTGCAGGGAGAGGCGAGAGGGCTTCGAAGGTCGGCTGCTTAACCTGGTCCGTCTCCTCTACACTTTGACTTAACCTATTTCCACCCTGCCAGCGGTACCGTGTAGAACGGTCCCTAACTGCGGGGAGAGGGCTTCCCCGGAGAATCTACCAAGCTCATGTTTTATTGGTGCCGTAGCATTGTTCCGATCTCTCATTGTTCTGACCTCTCATTAGTCCGACGTCCCGTTGTTCCGATATGTGATTATACTAGGCTATACTGTATTTGCGTGACATAGAGGATCAGCAACGCAACAAAAGTAGGCTACTGGTCGAGATACAAGTGTCATAGAGAGGAGAGAGTGAAACACCATAACCTCCTGTTATTAACTCTGGGGTCGGGGTTGTGTGGGAAGCTCTCCGCGGTGCTGAACGGCTCCTGGCGGGCATATTTCTACCTTGATGGTGCGCCGCGACCGGCTCTGGGTCAGCTGGGAAAGGCTTGAGGCGAAGCAGGCTCACGGCTTATGTGTTTGCCACTTTCTTTTTCATTTTAACCCACACCATGATCTTTTCCTAACCCTAACCAAGTGTTTTTTGTGCCTAAACCTAACCAGACCTTAACCACAGGGCATCACGATGATTTCAGAACAACGGGACTTTGGAACAATGGGTTTAATATGGTCGAAACAATGGGATGTCGGACCAATGGGCTGTCAGAAAAATGGGCAGACCCCATTTTATTTGTGAATGGAAGATTACAGGTAAAGGTAGTACGACGCAGTTTTTTTTAGCGGAGTGGTGAGCAAGTGGAGAGCGAGTGGAGCGGGATAAAATTTATGATTGAGCGAAGAATGCGCAGAACCAAGCGGAGCGGACGAGTGGCGCAAAGTGACAGGTCTACGAGCGAGGAGTGGAAATTTTCACCCGCTCACATGCTCTGGTGTTGATGCAGTGTGAGATGCGCTGAGTGTACCTCTCGGGGGCTCAGCAGCAAACTTCCAAAGGAAAACCTCTTCTCTCAGCGTCTGTGGTCTCCTCACGAGGAATAAAGTCAGGAATGTGTCAAGTTGTTAATTTTATTTAATTCTCTCGATTTTAGTAAAAAACTAAAAAAAAAAAAAAAAGAAAGAAAAAATTAAAGTAAAAGATAAAAAATAGTTGAACTGGTCCGGATAGATTTTATATGCTTTTAAATCATGCCAATCTGATTTTTAATTTGGATTTATCAATAATGTATCACCTAAATTTAGATTTCTTTATTTTCCAAAAGAGATCAGTCTAAAGCCAGTTGACATTTATTGCTTCAGTTTCAACACAGGAACCGCTCTCAGCAAACTTTCACTGGCTTTAGGTTTCACAAAAGAAGTCTAAAGATTCTATCTATTGCAAAGTTTTCTGCCAGAGACTAAGTTTCCCCGGAGCAGAATAGTATTTTTCAGAGAGACACAGGCATCTGCAGGCCTTGATAAGGAAGGCCCTGTTCACCACTAACCGACCCTTTTTACATTCTTTCTAGTCCAGTTCTTGATGACAAGACTGACATTTTTTCAACAAATACCAAACGTAATTGGCTGTCCGACAATATCTGTCTATCAACCCCATGTGGGGAAGTTTGACTCGCATGTCTTCTGCACATAAACACGTATGGGTCAAACTTAAAACCCCTTAATAATCTTTTAAATAAAACAAAGCAATATAATGCATCAGTCAATAATTGCATTATGATATAGGTAAACTATGTATATGTGTAAAATGAAAATACAAACATCCAAAAGCCACATTTTCATCTTTATCTTCTTTGTTTACATTCACCTCCAGATGTTACCTCTTATAGAGCTGTGACTGTAGCTTGACCTCATCCTTCACATTACACACAGACTGCAAGACGACACAGAGCGACTGTTAGTGTACTATAAACACTTGCGTTATGCTTACCCAAGTACAACAATATATCAGTACTTAAGCTTGCCGTCCTCATAAAATCATTAGAAAAAAGAGAGCTTTAAAATAATCGTGAGGTAAAATACAAATAATGATAACATAATGTAAGGTGAATATAAAACCTTCATCTAAGAGTCATACCGCAAATGCTGATATGATCCTCAGAGGCAAGAAATATATTTTGTAAGATTTAACACACTCTTAGGCGATAGTGTGGGCACATTTCTTAGTGGAGGTAAGCCTCTTTAAACCGTTGTGGCTTTTTGTTTTTGGTATTTTCTGTTGTTGTTCCCTCTTCTGGGGTTGGGGAGATAAACCTCCATAACAGCCCACTAAGAGTCTCCTGCTCCGGCTTAACTGGAGTCATTAAAGACCCCAACAGGTGTTCGTATGTATTTTTACATCTCCACTGACCAATGGATACTTGGTCAAGACCCCTGGGAATCATGTTCCGTTATGACAGATGTAATGGCGTCAGAAGTCAGGGCTTACTGATGAATGGACAATTTAAACTAATTTTATTGGGCCCAAGGTCAAGTTAAATGTGTCATGGTACCATTTTAGGTAATAGTATACATGTCTCTCTCTGTTCACACTTATCACATAGCTTCTACATGTAGCCATGTTGATCCAAGCTCGTAATTAAACGTGCATTAAGAAAGAACTCCATGATTGGCCTCATCCTTGAATTCTCCAAATCAGATCATCACAGAAACACCTGCTCTCAACAGGGCCCCGTACCTCTAAAGTAGAGTCTTACAGACCCCCATTAAGGTTTCAGGTGACTGACAACTGTGTGTGTGTGTGTGTGTGTGTGTATGTGTGTGTGTGTGTGTGTGTGTGTGTGTGTGTGTGCGCGCGAAGGTATGTTTATACTCATGTCAGCTTAATGGAAAGTTTATATCTACACACTAAACCTGTATGCGGTCCAATGGCTGCACTCTCATCCTGGATGTACATGGTAAAGAATAAACAGATGTGCAGACAGTATGACCATGTTTATGTAATGTATGGACAGTGTGTGAGTGCGAAAGGTAAGATGAGATAGAACAAACCATATGTGTGTGTGGATGAAATATATGGAAGATGTGTAAGTGCAAATGGTGAGATGTGAATTGCGTCAACTTCCACTAGTTTCAACAGTCAGACCACAGTTCATCAGAAATTTCTTCTCCCAAGTCCTCCTCCCACAAGGTCCTGTTGGGGTCCGATGTTTGCGGACATTTGAGGTGAATAACTAACTATGTCTAACATGTCTTTGGGGTCATCAGGTGGGAACCTCCTTTCACCAGTGTTTCGTCTAGTTGGTCCCACGACACCTCCAGGAGGCTAGACAGTGATCTCTGGCATCCCAGAGACACTCCCCTAATGCCAGGTCTCACTGCTCCCGTCCCTGCACCAACCCAATAACCTCCTTTACCTTACTTACACATGGCTTTCTCAGCCCAAACAGCACTGCCACCTTCAACCAAACCCAGGCTCCGTACATGCGAGCTCCAGGTAGAAACAATGCTGATACTACCTTTCCTAGCACATTCACCATACTCTATCTCACACGCTACATAGCATAACTCCAATATAAGCTAAAGTTAAAGGAGATAGATAACTCACAGGATCAGCAAACACACTCACCTTGCAGCATGGTCTCAAACAAAAGGGATTCAAATAGGCCACTCCCACACTTAAATAACCTTCCTCTTCCTGGATTTCCTCCTGAGAGGAAGTGGATCTCTCCACCTGATCTCAAGGAGTTATGTACTCTGCTTAGTAGTTCCCCCTGCTGACCCCCAACTGACATTATTTCTTCTCACCCAGATCCATTGGCTTGCTCTACCTGCTTCATCTGACATTTCCTTCACTGTCTTCCTCAAACTCTGTCTGAGTTCCCCCAGGAGCGAGACAGCTGATCTTGCTATGAATCCCCTACACCCCACTTCCACTGGACAAATCCTAGTCTTCCATCCTCGCTGCTCAGCTTCTGCTCCTAAGTCTGCATATCTAAGCTTTTTTCTTTCATAGGCTTCCCAAGGAACTGTCACCTCAATGAAATAAACTATCTGTTAACTCACTGACCACAACACTATGTCAGGCCTCTGCTTGGTACAAACTATTTCCTGGGGAACAGCAAGCTTTCCCCCTAAGTCTACTTGCATTTCCCAATCATAAGCACCTTCTAGGCAGCCACACCCTTGCCTCCTTACTAACTTATTACTTTCTCCCCCTCATGGACAAACTGAATTGCTAAACTCCTATCCTTAACACCTTCTGAATTCACCTGTCTTCGTTTCCCTTCGATTCCTGCAGCTAAACATCTCAACACCTGGTTATGTCGCCATGTATATCGGCCTTGTGACAAGCTAACTTTACAGCCTGACAAAATACACCTTAAGGTTGCAGTACCTGAACACAATGGGCATGATGAGTCCCATTTACCCACAGTTTTAGGTTCTGGGGGGCTGGTAACACATCGTATGTAGCCCCTACCAGGAATCTAATACGATTCTCCTCCATACTCCACAGGTCCCTCCAACTAAGCTTCCTCTTCTCTACACTTTCCCAATTCAACCACTGTCCCTGTTTAGCCTGGGCCACTACCTTTGCACCCCTTAATATCTCCTCCTGTCTACGTATCTGTTCCATGACCACCTTTCTTTTATCTTTGAGACCTGCTTTATTCCATACCGGTTTGCCTGAGCCAAGCCCCAGGCCTCCCTGGCCAAACTGAACATTACCTACAATCTCTGCATGCGTAAGAGCTGCCTCTGACTCCTGAACTGCCGACCTTGGGTTCCACTTCCTCCCCTTGGTTGGATATTGGGATTTCATAAATTGACAATGGTCACATTAACCTGGGATATAGCCCAAATTGCAAACACCACAACTTCAACTTTCCTGGAAGTTCTGATTTATCTATTCTATCCAATCCTTCAGCCACATCTTTTCTAAATTTCACCACCAGGAGAAAAGTTACAGCCAACGGGATTACTTTATTTGCAAAATACAGCTCAGTAGAACAAGTTGTAGATCACAAACAGTATGACAGAACAGCCCCGCTTATTCACCTTTCAAATACCTTTATACTGTTGAGTGTGGGCGTCTGTTCGTTTGTGTGCATGTGGGTGTGTGTATGTGTGTGTGTGCGCAGACAGGTCTGAGATTATGACCTCATTGTCCCAACAGGTTTGATTTCTTGGGGAACCTAAGTGTTTTTCTGTTCCGTTTGATTTCCGAGAATTGGAGCTGTGCACACACCTCAATTTATCAAAACAACTCCTTTATCGGAGTTTCCCTAGCATTCCAAACGTCACTTAACTCAAAAAACAACTTCTTATTAGGATTCTTTCCTATTGCGAAATCTAGCCTGTCTGTTCCAACGGTCAGGTCACCCTGACCCCAAAATGTTCTACTCCATTTGATTTTCCAGAGCTAGACTACACAAGAACTACTCAATTTACCAAACCACCTCTAAGGAGTCCTTTTTATTGCCAAATCTGACATTTGATCAACTGCTTCCAAGACCTTGTGCAACTGACATTATTTTCACCCTTGATATAGAGTGATACATTATCTGCCTCTACATAGTCCCTCCTCTTTATGATTTTATCATAAATTACTCGCAGAGATAATGTATGGTAAATGAACGCCTATGTTTGTATGAATATGAGTAGGATATATGGCAATGTAATTATAACCAGTGTTCCTTACTAACATGAATATATGGTCTTGTATGAAACTCCTAAACTTGAATATGATTATGCATAAGAACACATACGATATGGTGATATATGAACTTGGCATGAGTATATGATATTACATGAAATACTGAAACATATTTTAGCATCTGTCAACACTTCAACTGATGGAGGCGAAAAACCTGGCGGCTGTTTAATCCAGGAAAAGTCCCCCATCGGCCCCTTCCCGTTAGGCGGCCTAACAGATTAATTTTCAACAGATGGATCAAGTACATCAAATACATCAGATGAAATACAACTTACTTATTAGATTATAATGGAATCACAGAAATCATTTTGGATAATATGCATAACTTGCTAAGTCCAAATCAGAGTACATTTTCCTCTTGTAAAATCAAAACACAGGAATGAATATAGGAAAATAAAAATAAAAAATGAATGCAGAAAATAATGACATAAAAATGGTGTCAGAGTAGTAAAGTATATTGTTGTTTTTATGTGATATTTTAGATGTGGTTGTGGTGTATATATTCCTGGCCTCTCTTTCAGGAGAGAGTATCAGAGAGAGAGTATCTCATTCACAGTTCCTCCTCATCCTTTGAATTGTCCATGTAATCAGGAATTGGAAATAAATTTGGTATTTCCTCCCCCCTCTGCAGAATTCTGCACACCACTTGTTCAGGGGTCAGCATACTTAGCATTTGTGCTCCTTGTATGTCCGTCACAAAGTTCAGCTTCATGTCCATCTCGCTCTCACACCATTTCTTCAGGATAGGCACGATGCAACATGTCAATAAGGAAAACAGAATTGATACTATCAGTACAATTATCCCTATTTTAGCCAAAACGGCTCCCCATTTTCCAAAAATTTACTCTAACCCATCCCACTTGATGCTTCCACCCTTACCAGCATTTTCAGTCATTTCAGATTTTAAGGCTTCGAGCTTACACATAGCAACAGAAAATGTTCCATCAGGCGACGTGTTATTCGATTAACCTTCCCCTAACTAAACGGCTTAGAGTCATAACAAAGCTTATCTGAGAATGTTGGCATGGGTTTCAGCACAGTGTGAATTGGGAATTTTGTGGTTGCATCATATTTATCTTGAACACGGTTGTGCGTTGCTTCCTGGAGCTGCTGTGACTCCAGCAGATGTCCCGTGCGCCTTGTCTTCAGAGTCTGACTTGGGCCAGTTTTCTCTGGATGTCTCTATCCTGCTCTTTCATCCTCTGCTCATCTTTCCTGTGTCTCTCCACTGCGTGGATCACATTTGTCACAAAATTGTCTGTGTGGCATTGTTGTTAGTGCCACTTCGTCCCTCAGTCTGCTCTGGACTGGGGTGGGGAGCGCATTAGTGACTGAGTTTCTGAACAGAGTCGTTAACACCTGGCTCTGGCCGATGTCTTCCTCAGTCTCTTGCCTCCATCTTTTCAAATGATTGTTTATGTATGTTGCAGGATTATCAGTCTCTGTGAAGGGTTCACCCCGCAATGCCTTGGGGTCAACTCGTGTCGGGTATTCCCCCCTTAATGCTGCCCACAGTCTCCCACGATAGGCATCAAATTCAGTTCCATCAGCCATGGGACTCATCATCCACCCACACCCATTGTGCTTCAACATGTTTTCCATTGCCAAGGCTCCGAGAGTTTCCAGCTCTCTATACCAGCTCTCTATACAACTATTTCCTCAAACACACTTTCTCCTTTCTTTCTTTCTCCTTCTCTCTTCCAGCCTCGAACAAACAACACACTTTCTTATGTCTTTCTCTCTTTCTCTCTTTTTCAGCCTCTACTCGGACACCACACTCACCAATCTGCACCTCTCAACACAACGCAATGTTCCCAACTTTACTTTTTTCTCTTACACACTTGCTTCTGTTCTTTCTTTAACACATACATATTCACACTCTGAACACAACTTTCCTACGCTTTCTTATACTACACAACTCACGCTCCTCTCTTATAACTAAGGGTTAACAATTTCCTTCTGCTTGGCGCTCTTGGCGTTCAGCCCAGAGTCTTACTCTCAGTGAGCACAGAGTTTTTATATTGCAGTCTGTACATTCATACATGGGCATTCATACATGAGCTCAACACAGCATACAAGCAGTTACACAATATTTCATATACATCTAAGCAGACAGTTTTCTACACTCTAGACCTGCATAAAAAGAACTCTTAAAGGCCAAAACACACCGGCGGCGTCATATGACGGCGGCGTCATTGACGCGAGTCAAGTGCCGCCCCCAACACACACAAAAAGCGTCGCGCTGCAGGGCGTCAACCGGATTTCTATTGCACACTCCAATCCACTAGGCTGGGAAGTACAAAATTGCGCTTTTTCAAGGGCGGCGACGCTGGAAAAATAGGACAATAGCGTAAAGTGCCGGGGTGCAGCACGTCGATGCGCATCGAACCGCTGCTGGTGTGGGTTTGTAAATAGAAAATAATGGGGGCGGCTGTTTTGACGCGCGTCGTACGCCGCCGGTGTGTTTTGGCCTTAAGTCCCTCTGGACTCTATTCTTGGTCTCTCTAGACCTGAAGTTTCTTCTCAGACTTCAAACACACGACTTGGTCTCCCTCAGACCTGACCAATCGTCTGTTTCCCCAGCTGCTCTTTTAATTTCTGGCTGTTTCGTTTTGGACACAATGAAAACCAATCATAGTCGAATTTCACTTTACTCTCTTAAGTTTAGCTTATCTCTTAGCAGCTGTTCTGTGCACAGAAGTCTGGCTCTCTTTTCTCCTCCTCCTGAGTATTTATGTGCGAGCTGCTGAAAGGAAGCAAATACATATCAGTATATAGGTCCATGAATTTGCAAATACCTAACCTTGGGAAAGTGGGAAAGTGTGGTTTGAAGCCAGGGGAGCATAAATAGAGAATGCTTGCAAACCAAAATGGCACTTAAATTGAACCCAGATCTTGAGTGACACTCTCACAATAAGATTTTTAGACAAGACAGAGGCTGCAGGAGCAAATGAGGAATGAACAAGGGCAGTAAGAGACATCAGTTCAACAGGGTTAGACTCCATGCCAATCCAAACAGTAGGTGGTATAAAGGTGTTATAGCTCAGCCAGTACTTAAAGATTCTAATGTTAGCAGTCCAATAGTAGAATCTCAAATTTAGCAAAGCCAACCCTCCAAGTGATTTGGGTCTTCGTAAATATTGTTTGCACAGTCTCTGTATTTTCTTATCCCACAAAACCTCTAAGATTAAATTGTCCAGCTAACGAAAGAACGCCTTGGAGAGGAAGACTGAAAGACACTGGAACAAATATGAGAACTGGGGGAGAACACACATTTTAACAGCACTGACTCTTGCAAATAATGACAGATTTAGAAGTGACCAACTGTCAAAATGCTCCTGGGTTGTAGATAACAATGAGGTGAATTTAGCTTTGTAAAGAAATTTAAATTTAAGCGTGAAGGGGAATTTATGTAGGGGAAATTGCTTAGCTCCATCATTTATAGGAACTATCTCACTTTTGCTGAGGTTCAGGTTGTATCCAGAAATCTGACCAAATGTTTAAAGAGCGGCCAAGACGGCAGGGATCAAAACAGACAAGTTAGACAAGAATAAAAGCAAATCATCTGCGTAAAGTGAGACCTTAACATTTATCTCATGCCTGCAGATTACAGTGATAGCAGGGTGAGATTTATGGGCAATTGATAGGGGTTCAATGGCAAGGGCGAATAAAAGGGGACTTAAAGGGCAACCTTGGCGAGTGGATCGGTGCAGGAGAAAATAGTCAGACTGCACTGCATTAGTTCTATCAGATGCCTTGGGAGGTGATTAAAGTCATTTAATCCAAGAGATAAAATTTTTACCTCGACCAAATTTCTTGAGAGAGAAGAACAGGTAGTCCCTCTCAACTCTCTTGAATGCTTTTCTGTGTCAAGAGAGATAAAGGCTTCCTAGATGTTTGACATTGAAGGATTATAGATGGTGTTAAACACACGCCTAAGGTTAGTAAAAGAATGTCTGTTACGGATAAACCCAGTCTGGTCATCCGAAATTATAGATTGGAGGACAAATTCAAGGGACTAGCTAACAGTTTGGATAATAATTTAAAAATCTACATTCATAAGACTTATTGGTCTATATAAAGTACAAAGAAGTGGGTCCTTGCTCTTCTTTAGTATAAGAGAAATATTTGCAAGATTAAGGGTTTGGGGGAGGAAACCAGAACTGAAAGATTTATTACACATGTCCAAAAGCAACGGAGCCAGCTGGTGCCAAAATGTTTATTTGTTTATTTGTTTATAACCAATATTTATTGGTTTCTCCAGTTCCTCACAAGCAAAACATTCAAGTGAGGGAATGCTCAAATTATCAGAAAAACCATCAAAGTTAACCAACAAAATCGTCATTGCAGGGCAAACTTGTGTTAAAGGGAAATTTCGGTTTATTTCAACCTGTCTCCTATCGTCCTAAATTTGTTTGAAGTGACTAGTGACATAAAAATAATAGTTAGCATGTTAGCCGTTAGCCTAGATACAGCCAGGGCGCATAGTAGCGTCAGACCTGTTAAAACGTAAGTTAACGGGCAATCTTCAAGTGTAAAGTTAGTCCACTAAACAAGCTTTTTTCCACAAAGACCGCCTCATATCGTTAGGATAAATGTCAGAGAACATATAGAAAACGACATGTAAACGTGTTGTCTTACCTTACCGGTGTGCTGCCATGTTTGTTTACCCCTTTAGCTCTGCTTTCCAAAGCACGGCCGAAATATCGCGAGAACAAGCAGCGATCTCATACCGTGCCTGAACAAGCAGCAACAGCTGGAAGGCAGAACCGGACAGTAGCCTGAAAAGTTCATTCATTTATTTTATGAAAGATTTATAGAATAATGGCTGACTTTTTGCCAGACCTCGACTTTGTGGAGGAGGAATTTGATTTTGCAGAGTTTGATGGCCGCCCTTATTTATTAGCCAGAATACACTGACGAAGAGCTTTGTGAAATTGAAGAACGGAGGAGGAGAGAGAGAGAGAGAGAGAGAGAGAGAGGCGCAACAGGTAGAGGACAACAGAGGAGGAATGGCTGCTGCAAGGCTGTGTAGCTCTGGAGATTGGTGGTGTACCTGTGAATGCTGTGCCCCGGTGCCCACAGAAGAGGAATGCTTCTGTTGCAAGGAATGGGACCGGTTGCAGCCTTATTTTCAAGGTCTGGATGTCACAGAGGACGAGACACCTCCACCTGGAGTAGTATCCAGCTGAGCTTTATCTAGAGCTTGCAAGATATATTTTGGCCGCGCTTTGGAAAGCAGAGCTAAAGGGGTAAACAAACATGGCAGCACACCGGTAAGGTAGGACAACACGTTTACATGTCGTTTTCTATATGTTCTCTGACATTTATCCTAACGATATGAGGCAGTCTTTGTGGAAAAAAAACTTGTTTAGTGGACTAACTTTGCACTTGAAGGTTGCCCGTTCACTTATGTTTTAACAGGTCTGACGCTACTATGCACCCTGGCTGTATCTAGGCTAACGGCTAACATGCTAACTATTATTTTTATGTTATTAGTCACTTGAAACAAATTTAGGACGATAGGAGACAGGTTGAAATAAACCAAAATTTCCTTTAAAATTGCCAAAGAGGTCGCGAGTTAGTGGAACTTTGAAAAGAAATTTTTTACAGTGGCATGTGCATGGTCAGAAATGAGTATTGCATCATAACTACAGTCAGAGACTGATGACGGTAGTCTGTTGTCAACTAGTGTGCCCCATTCTCTTCACAGATGACAGTAGGGTCACACTGAACACATGTGACACATGTGGCGTGAAAGAGTCAGGAGACACATGCTGCCTGTAACATCATCCAGCATGACAGTAATCCATCCACATCATCCAGGGTCAGTAACCGTCTGGGGAGACCACATGACAGACCTCCATGTCATAGCCCGGACTGCTGTTAGGTACTGGGATGAAATCCTGCTCACTTATGGGACATTATCTATCAGTGCATTTGACAGCACCAAGTACCACCACCTGTCCAGGAGCTCACTGATGCCCTGATCCAGGTCTGGGAGGAAATCCCCCAGGACACCATCTGCTGACTCATCAGGAGCATGTCCAGACGTTGTTTGGGGTGCATACACGCATGCGGGGTCATACACACTACTGATTCACATCATAAGTTGCTGTGATAAAGTTACACAAGTTTGTTCAGCCTGTGATTTCAATTTTTTACTTAAGCTTTTAGTGTGATTATGGATCCAGCCCTCAGTGGGTTGATGATTTTGGTTTGCAATGGACGTTGTTGTGTTATTTTGTTCTCAACAAATTATACAATGTACATTAATAAAGATTTTCAACTTGAATAATTCGTTCATCAGGATCTGATGTGTGATGTAAGTGTATCCTTCATTTTTTTTTTGGCAGTGTTAAATATAAATATTCAGTACTTTCATCTGTGGATGCCTTTATTTACGATACTAACAACTTTTACAATCTTTTTTTTTTTTAATCCAATTTGTGTGCATTCCTGGTTCAGGTGAGCGAGTCATGCAGCCTCAGATCCTGGAGATGAACTTCAGCCCAGACTGTGCCCGGGCTTGCCTCTACCACCCATCCTTCTACAACCACATGTTCCAGACTCTGTTCCTGGATCAGCCTGAGCAGTGCCCGGTCACACAAATCGTCTGATCGAGTCAGCGGCGCCAGGACTGTGTTTGCAGTTTGGTGTTCTCTACAGAGATACATTTACTTCCTACTTTTTGTCTGTACTTTTCTGTCATGATCTTTCTCTTTTACTGGTCTACCATCTGCTTTCCAGTTTGATTTTAGGAGCTTTGCCTCTGGAGCTCAGGTGCTCAGAAATCTTTAAAGCCTTGTCTTTTTTTTCATTTCAATAAAGTTATTACAGGGTTGTCCTCAAAACTGCTGCTGTTACGAGCCCAGTAATTAAAACCAAAACATTAAGGGACAAATAAGCAATAAAAACTTTTTTGTATGAACTGGCATTGTATCATCATTGATTGTGAGACAGATCAACTTTGGTGCAATGAAACTTGAGTATGCAGTTACTACTCCTCTCAGCCCACCTTCCTGTTCGTCATTTCTGTCCTTCCTGGTTGCTTTACATGTCAGTCATCTACTTCTGAGAATGGTCCAGGGCCTGTTTCAGAAAGCAGGTTTAACAAAAGCCCCATATCCATCAAGCAGTACGGTACAGGTCCCTTTGGTACACTGTTTTTCCATTTCCAGTGTGAAAAGTTGTGGACAGTACTAATGAAACCGTTCTGTACCGTCCCAATTTTTGGTACTCCTTCTGTTGTGGTTCCTAGTACACAGATCTGGGGGGTATTCAACCAAGTAGCAAAGAATATCCAGACCAAGGTGTAATCTTGAAGTTTGGCTAAACTCCCAATCTAGCGCCAACCCGTTCCATCAGGTGAAATCAGCTGGTTCCGACTGACGCTAATTCAAGCCTCACCTGTTAAGCCTCAACTCATGCACGCGCCCAGGGAAAATAAAAAGCCCACACTAGTCGAGTGCCGAAAATGTTGTAAAATGTCAAAAAGCAAAGGAAAGGAGCAAACACTCCTTATTGAAGTGTATGAGGCCTATAAGGACATAATTACAAAAAAAGCCAAGTAATAGAGCAAGGGAGGTGGCGTGGCAGAATATTGCCGACAGGCTAAATGCGTAAGTGACAAAGAAAATAAAGCATTTCAGCATAATATCATGTTTTATAAATCCTGCATCAAAGGGACAAAATATATGTAGCCTAGATAAGAACACCTATTAAATCTAACAATTCAAGTAGAGGTAGAGGTAGATATGGGGGCAAATGCGTCCCGTATAAGTTTGCACATTAAAAGTGCTTTATTTTACCGCTGACCGGTTCAGATCGCCAGTGCTATCTCTGTAAATAGCATACTAAGTGTTTCCCTGACCCTTCACCTCCTCACGGCTGCGACGTCATCTCCCGAGAGCTTTGCTTGTTGCCGGAAGAAAACTGTACAATATATACGAGGGCAAAGTATGCAACAGTAAATGTGCGTCTCGGAGACAATTCTAGGTATCAGTATTACATGCATAATGACATATTAGTTATACTTACTTGATGGATAGTTGACCATTTGGTCCCTGTGGTTTTGGCCGCCTCCTCCAATTTATATTTATAAAAAAGGTATCCAGCACTGCCCTGTTGATCAGAGAGGGGAAATCCTCTAACATAGTTACACGGCGTTGTTTCTGTATCATCCCAGGACACATCGAGACCATGAACATTGGGCAGCAGGTCCCACTCGTTGCAACACAGACATTCTTCCTCTGTAGGCATGGAGTCACAGTAAGGAGCACCACCAGTCCTCAGAGATTCATGTTTGTGCAGCTGCTGCTTCACCCTCGCCTGCTCGTTGGCCCTCTCTCTATCCTCGTCTGCTCTTCAGTTTGTAGGAGCTCCTCGTCCATATACTCGGGCTCAAATAAGTACGGGCGGCCATCGTAATAAAAGGGCTCATCCTCATTCTCGAAATCGGGTAAATATGCAGCCATGATACCGATGCAGTAAAACTCTCCTCTGTACTCTGGGACAATCAGCGCCACTCTGAGCGGCGCTCAGCATGGCTCCTCTGTTTTCTTCCGGCAACAAACAAAGCTCTCGCGAGATGACGTCGCAGCCGGGAGGAGGTGAAGGGTCAGGGAAACGCTTAGTATGCTATTTACAGAGATAGCACTGGCAATCTGAACCGGTCAGTGGCGAAAAAAAGCACTTTTAATGCGCAAACTTATACGGGACGCATTTGCCCCCATATCTACCGTTTTAGCTCTTTTCGCGGCTGCCGGCTGCATCCGCCTCCCTCAATACTGAACCAATTTTAAAACGAGTTGTACCTATGAGTCATACGCACACATACACATGGGGAAATAGGGCCCAGGTTGAAAAATACCAAAGTTATCCTTTAAATGTATGGAATGTGCTATAGGATGAGGAACAGACAAACCACAATGGTGTGTGTCCCATTTTAATTTGGTTGCTTTGTGTCATGGTTAATTCATAAATATAAACGATAACCATATGTTAATGTGATCATCTCAGGCCCTATGCCTGATGTATGGTGATGCTAGAAATAATCAAAATGAATAGAAAATACACCCTTTTTACCTCTGCAAACAGTTGCCTTACTTAGCCTCTCAGCATCACCAACACTGTACAGGTGTGTACCGCTAGCAAAGAACCTCAGTGCAATTGCACAGTGGTCAGAGACTGGCTGCAGCATGTGATCTTTATATTGTGTGGGTCCAGCAAACTGCATAGATACATATGCTTTGTCTGCTGAACCGGTACCTCTCCCACAGATAGGAGTCCATCTGTATCAGTGGGTTGGTCCTGTCCTGGAAGACCCTTGGGGCTGGTGGTGGTTGGAAGGCCCTCTGGACAATGTGGGCCTCCTCATCAACAGGATCCTCGATGAAGGGGCATGCCATTATTTCCTAATTTACTCTCTCTTGCTCTTGCTCTGTCTCTGTGTCTCTCTGGGTGTGTCCCTCTCCTTCTCTTGAATGCACTCCTTATATGGCCGTTGTCAGTTGACCTTAATTGGCTGTGAATTTGCTAGCCAATTGGAAACAGAGTGGGGTGGGGATGGGAGGGCAATCGCATATTCATGTGGTTTGGTGTACATACAGTATACAATCTTTTTTTAATGCCTCAGTTTCATTTTATTATAGTTTTGTTTTTATTAGTTTGATTTTGGCTTTACTGTTGTGTTTTTTTAATTATCTTATTTTTATTACATTTTAATTTGTTTTTTTTAATAGTAAATGTTTTTTGATTAATTATGTCATATATTTTATGATTTACATATAGTTGTGAGTGTGTAAAAGCACTGGCAGAACTGTCTTTTAGGTGTCTGTTCTTGTCTATTGAACATTTTTTGATCATAGATGGAGCTAATCCAGTTACCATGGTTACTAGGCTGGGATTCAGGTTAACCACCTTGATGGAACGGAGTTCTGGCTCAGGTTGATGGAACGGAAACCGGAGTTTAGCTTGATGTATCAGGTTTAGCCAGAACCATGGTTTCCATGGTTACCGATGCAAGGCTAATCTTAGCCACTTTGATGGAACAGAACTCTGGCTCACATTAGCCAAACTTGGCCATTTAGGCCTGGATTTGCCTTTAGCTTGCTTGATGGAATACCCCCCTGGTACTAAAATATGAAGCTAAAAACACTGCAGGCCATTGATTGCTCAACAAAGGACTCAATGCACAAAACTGGAAGGTCTTCCAGCTTGTTTGTCAATTAATGGCTGACCACAGCTTCCACCAGATGGCCAAATAGTGTCAAAATGTAAAAACCTCAAACGTGACTACAGAAGGATCTATGACCACAACAGCCATAGTGGCGCAAACAGGAAAAGCTGGCAGTTGTTCTTTGCCATGGACACTATCTATGGTCACAGGCCGGCACGCATTGGAAGAGAGGGGGGCATCAACTCGGCCACAGCTCTACTCGAGTCTGTTCTGGAGACCGACAGTGAGTATTTTGTTGCATTAGCTAACATGTTAGCCTTGTACTCAGCTTGCAATCTCTGTTCACTTTTAGCCTAACATTACATTTCAAACCTGTGTGAAGTCTTTACTGTTTTGGCTTGTTTGCTAACCAGTTATGCTAGCTAGTGAACCCTTAGCAACCCATTGTGTGCAGCTGTTTACGCTGTACTTTCTGTATTTGTTATTTCATATAGTGTTGAAGTCATGGAAGTCTTGCATTCTATTTCTGTGGTTGTAGTTAACTCGTGATTTGCGTTATGTTTCTGCTTAAGATGCAACGTTCACAAGCGAGAACAACACAGGCCCCAGTTGTGAGGACTCCACCACCCCTCTCTTCTGTGAGGACCTGGATGCATTCTCCAGTGCCACACAGCTCGGAACCAGCAACATCGTTGACACTGGCATAACCACTGTTGTCTACCACAGATCAAGCACCGTTAGGCTGACCAAACGTCCTCTTTTGCCTGGACATGTCCACTTTTCACATCCTCTCTGGGGTGTCCGGGGGTGTTTATAAATTGATGATAATGTCCGGTTTTCCTTGTGTGTGTGTTAGAGTGCGGCACGGGCCGCATATTTCTGTCCGAACCCGACAGTCATTCTGTTTTGTTATGTCCGAAACCGAACCAAGCCCGACATTATTTAATTACTAAAGCACTGAGTTTGTGTCACGCAGTTGTTATGGTTACAGGCTATTTAACAGGCCGGGCGTGCGCCATGGGTGCTCCGCGGAGAGGGAGACCTCTGTGTTTGAGACGGGAGCAGGCGGCGGGAGGTCCGAGGCTTCCAGCGAGTGGAGAGGGAGAAATATAACAAAATAAGATAAAACAGGAAAACTTGTCGCCCTCTTTTATTTTTTATTCAGCATTTAATCAAGGCGGAGGCGGGCAGCAGAAGGTCCGAGGCTTCCAGCGAGGGGAGAGGTAGAAACAACCAGCCAGTGTGTGTGTGTGTTCTGTTCAGGTGTTGTCACGTAAATAACAGTCCCCAAGCAATAAACAGGACAGACAATAGGATTTTATTTATTTTTACACTACATTTTCACTGAAAGCTGACCGAATCCGACCCGAGCCCGAATACAATTTATACATTTTTGACTGAACCCGGCCCGACCCGTTGGGTAGGCCTACCGTTGGGACCCGTCGGGCTCGGATCGGGTAGCCACACTCTAGTGTGTGTATGTGTCCCCTATCTATAGGGGCCTATCTGAATTTCTGTCTTTGAGAGATATAATTTGTAATATAACTGAATTTTCTATCCATACATATAAACTTTAAATATATTAAAATTATAAGGCATCTTTGAGTAAACTGTGAGTATCATTTAAGTATCTCGTGGCCGGGCCGAGTGTCCTCTTTTTTGGAAATCAAAATATGGTCACCCTAAGCACCGTCCACCTCCACAACCATCGGCATCGTTACAATGCCACCACGTACAGGTAAGAAATGACAAATTAGCCATCCTCTTCATTGTTGGGTAGATCAATCTACAGGAATGCATCATATACAACACATTTACCAAACATACCTTTTACTGGACAGGAAGGGTATAAAAAAATTAACCTGCAAAATTACTCATAACTACAGGAACCAGACAAACATATGGAAAGACATGCTTTGCTTAACATCTCCCATTCTTGTTTGCTTTGTCATCTAGGCAGGGGAAGACCAAGAGGATTTGTTGACTGTCCTGAGGGAGATGCAGGCATCTGAGGAGAGGCAGATGGAGAGATAGCTGGAGCTGAACCAACAGCATCCAGACCAGTACCTCCAGATGCTGATGGAGGATGCCTGGGAAGCAAGGTGCCAGGAAGCAGAGGTGGTTAGGGAAGATCATCAGCAAACTTAAGCTTTTAACCAAGTGTTTCTTGGTACTCTGGGCCAGCTCATACAAGTGATAAACCCTCCAGGATCCTCAACAAGCTGATAAGCTCTGTACACATTATTGGACATTGCTTCTACAGCTGACAACAGCTTATTGGTTGGTGTTTAATGCACCATTTGTATATAGTTTGCGGTGTGGCACTGATTTGTATTTGCATGTTGTTTGCTCTTGATAGTTTGCTTTTTATTTGCACATTTTTTTCTATATAAAGTAAGTTTTGTTATACCACATACGTTTCTGTTCCATTCTATAACTCTGGCACCTTGCTTTTCACTTATATCATTTCTTGTATGGTTGTAATGACATTAAAGCAAATGAATCAGCTTGGTGTACGTTAAAAGGGAGTGTTAAAAAGCTTAGAAACTTGAATTACAGAGAAAAACTAAAATTTACACAAAAAACAACCCTCTTATATTGGGACAATAACTGCCATTGTCTTTGTTGTTTATTAAATAGCGATGATGTGAAGGTGATGAAGGAGACTCCGCTAACACCGTCTTGCTTGTATATAGAAAGGTTTATTACAAGAAGTCCAGCATCAAATCAAGCACCTAGGATTGCCTGAGAGAGGGTTCAAAGCCAATATGAACTCCTCGAATAACAGCTCCAACTACCCTGCTTATATAGGTTGGTTGTTTTTGTGAACTCTGAGACAAAATGAAACATGTAACAGAGAGACACTCTAGATGGAATTCAACCTTTCAACCTAGCTAATCATCATCAGCTAATCATCAACTAATCAATTCTTGACCTGGGCCCCTAACTAATCATATCAGACCCAGGATGTCAAATACCATATGGAACTTCAAATACTACATCTTGCAAAGTAAAGCAATGTGGTACACACCTTTTTTCCATGTGTTTTTCTCCTGTATTTGTGACGTAAATCTCAGAATTTTTGACTGCTCTTACATATTTATGACATAAATATCTCAGAATATTTGTTTTTAATCACATAAATATGACTTTTTTACTTAATACATGGCACAATGTATTAGATAAAAAAAATGGATCAGCTATACAACCAATAACTTGGCATTTTTTATTCCAGAGAAACACCATTATAGAATTGGGTGGCAAATTAAAGGGAAATTCAAAAGCTGCCTTTTTTCCAATTGAGTCATCTGCCTTTATATGTAGAATTTACATCCTGTAACCTGGCTAAGCAAAAAACAAAACAATTTATTACGAAAGTACTGCAGTTACAGTTCCAAATCTCAAGCATTTATCCAAAATCCAAGTAATTTATAAAAACCCAGAAGAACCCAGAAAGTCAGCGTTTAAAAAAGTTTAATTGTTCTTATTACAGCTGCAATATATTGCAAAAGTTTCTAACAAAGCACAGTTCGCTGTTCAAGTAGGGCATCAGACCCTCTCGTACATCCCTGCCCTCCTCCTCAGTACCTTGTGCCAGCGCCACCACAGGTCCTGCTGCAGCTGCTGCTACAGGTGTGTCCCATTCATTCTGGTAGTCCTCTCTGTGGCTTTCACAAAGGTTATACACAGCATGTCAGCACCATAGATTTTACCAGGTTGATATCATTGTCATTCCATTTTATTAGGCAATGCCACCTACCCTTCAGTCTACCAAAGGCATTTTCAACTACCACACCTGCCCTGCGCATTTTCTTGTTGTACATCTGTTGTTCTGGTGTCAACCATCCAGTGTCAGGGAATGGTTTCAGAAGCCAGTTCTGCAAGGGATAGGCAGAGTCTCCCAGGATGTAACAGCCAACATTCACTCCACTAATGTCTGGAAGGAGCTGAATAACCATTTGTGGTATGGACAGACCACAATAACCTGGCCTACATCCAGACAGCTTAATGTCTGAACTCTCATCAAGCACGTTGGGCATTGTTTTTTGGTCGCTTTAACTTTACTCTCACCCTGCACCCTGACCCTCCTAAAGCGACACATCTGGTGGCCCATCATGGAGGTTGACACTCGATACTATGTTTATGCATGTACTGTCTGTGCCAGAGGGAAGACCTCCCATCACTCACCTGCTGGTCTGCTACATCGTCTTCCTGTTCCTGACCGTCCCTGGCCCTACATTACCCTTGATTTCATCACTCGTCTACCTCCATCACAAGGTAATACAGACATTCTCATAGTCACCCGGTTTTCCAAGGCAGTTCACTTTGTTGCTCTCCCCAAACTCCCCATAGCATTTTATTGGACAAAGTCCCAGTTCGGGGTCCTCAATTCATATCTCAGGTTTGGAAAGCATTCTGTCAAGCTCTTGGTGCGTCTGTAAGTCTCTCCTCTGGTTTCCGTCCACAGACCAACAGCCAGACAGAAAGGGCAAACCAGGACTTTTGAGGCAGCTTTGTGCTGTGTTACTGCCACCAACCCCTAAGCCTGGAGCTCTCGTCTCCCCCGGATTGAGTATGTCCACAACTCACTGACCAGCGCAGCGACAGGTTTGTCGTTACCTCCCACCTCTGATTCCCTCCCAGGAAAGTGACCTTTCTGTACCCTCAGTTCAAATGCATCTCTGTTGCTGCCATAAAGTTTGGAAGGATACCCCTACTGCCCTGCTTCGCTCCACTGACCGCAATAAGCAAATCATCAACCGCCACAGGATCCCGGCCCCACAATACAAACCAGGTCAGAAAGTCTGAATTTCTTTCAAGAACATACCACTAAGAACTGAATTAAAAAACTGTCTCGCTGTTACATTGGTTCGTCATTGAGCACATCATAAATCCATCTGTTGTCAGACTTAAGCTGCCCAAGACTATGAGAATTCACCCTAGATTTCATGTGTCTTAGTTGAAAACAGTTTCTTCCATCCCTCTGCCCTTCCTCAGACCCCCTCCACCTGCCCAGGTCATCGGTGATGACCTTGTGTACACTTTTCCCACCCCCTGATATGGCCACGGACCAAACTCAGACGGAGAAAACAGCCTGGCCTCAGAGGATAGGCTGGCTCTGCACACACACACACACACACACACACACACACACACAGGATATAAATGCTATCTGTCTATACTCAATGGCTGCAATGCAATGGCTGATGTTCAGAGTTTAAATATGTTCAACGTGGTGTCGGCATCCATGACCGTGTGTGATATCATCATTTTGTACTTCCTCTCACTAGCAATGTAGTACAAGGTGTGTTGCACAGCAATAGCCAAGCAACTCGTCCCGTCCTTTTCCAGAGCCCATTCCAACAGTGACAATTTAAAGACGTCTGCAACTGACGCGTGTCCATGTTGGACCCCGCAGCTAAACGGCGTGGGTTGACTGTAGCCACATCGGGTAATGCGTACCACATCATAAAGGCAGACACGTTGGGACAAGGGGATCCCATTCTACTTCTAGTCCCAGGGACTTCACCGATTGCATTTGTGGCTAATGTCACATCACCCATAAAGTATGTGTGGAGGAAGAATGATCTCTCCGCACATGGAGGCCTAGGTAGGGTCCCGGGAAACGTGTCCATGTCCATCAGTATGTACCTAATTCCAAGTGTCTCCCGTTTATAGTCTAACATCTGCACCTCTTTCGGCAATTCGTTCGACAGTCCAAAGAGCCATGTCAGCACTTTACACTCAACGTCCTGGAAGTTTCGACCGTGGTTGGACCACAACACAGCTTGCAACCCTCGTAACCTCAGGATGGCTTTGATGCATGTCGACTTAGTATCAAATCCCTTCCACCGTAGATCGATTACACAGGCGCGGTGTGTCCTCATAGCTACATCGTGATGCTCACACCCAATGGCAGTCGGGCTCGGGCATGGCTCCACGATCCCCAAAGCCGAAGCTTCGCCGTACAGCCTGTTCCCGTACTCAGGAACCGAAAGTGTAAGTCTGCGGCTTATCACATACAGAGCACTAAAATGATCACGCCCTGGGAATAGGTCAATGGTTATCATGCTGGGTAGTCGTTCGTAGCTTCTGAGGTGTTCAGATAGACTGACAAAGTTGAACTGATCCACAACTGTCAGCGGTCTCTCTGCTGTACAGCCGAAATGAGCCGGACGTGTTCTGTACACGTACAGTCCTGGGGGGAGACTTTGCGATTTTTTCAGTTGATATACGATAACGGCATACCGAATCAACAGTCCAGCTGCGTGTTTGAAGTTGAATCTGTGAGAGGGGCACGTCGACACGTCCGCAGATGTGAGATCGGTTAAACTACAGCCCTCCGCT
Organism: Epinephelus lanceolatus; assembly: GCF_041903045.1. Taxonomy (NCBI): domain Eukaryota; kingdom Metazoa; phylum Chordata; class Actinopteri; order Perciformes; family Serranidae; genus Epinephelus; species Epinephelus lanceolatus. Next base: position 33,639,647 of record NC_135756.1, on the reverse strand, counting down.
CCAGGTACATATACCATGTCTCCTATCACAGGAACAGGATCCAAAGTCAGAGCCTTGTACAATGGACAGCACAGAACCGAGGCCTCCATCGTCGATGATAACCCTTTCTTTGCCGGGCAGGTTCCAGATGGCCTGCTGAGAGATTGCAACAAGAAACGTAACAGTATATTGGTGAGCGCAGTACGAAAAGCAACAAACCTATACAGGAGAATATCCACCGTTAATTACAGGATGCCCGGGGCCGTGAACCACAAACATCTGAAACCGTCCAACACGAAATGTTTCGTGTGCCTGGTTACTTTGGTCAAGAGCAGCAAGGATAGACAACGGGCTGGTATCAAGCTCCGCTGTCACTGTAATGTTAGAGTATGCATGACCTGCTTTACAAACAACGCGGAATGGTACTTGACCAAGCCGCACTTCACAACCTGTTCGACTATAAGCAGCTTCCTCTGTGCCGTCTGCGCGTGCTTTGATGGTGTGAAGGAGAAGGTGTGTTGCGTGTGGATGTGCCCCCGGTGTGCATACGGACATAAACCACAAGGTCTACCTTGTTCAGTGTGCAGCAAAAGCTTGCCTCGAAGCTCCCGACGTGAGACCCGTGCGTTGTGGCATGAGGCCACCACCGTGTACTGTGAGACCGACAACGGCACCACCAAGGTGTATGACGAAGGGAAGACGGCCGATTACAGAGATCTGATTAAAGCACGAGTCTTCGAAAGGGTTTCGCAGACTCAACACATGGCAGCCTCTGATATCAGAGTCATGTTCCATGAATGCTTTGCCCCGCAGGTATGCACATGTAGGTCCACAAATGAGAGAAACCCCATGTGTGTCAGCTGTACGCCTGTCTTGACTGTGATGCAGCTACTGGCCAAACACCCAAGACCTCTGATGGATTCCCTCGCCGAGCGTGCTATACCAGGCCGAGCCCTGGCGCGTAATGTGTACGACAGAGGTCTGTTGCTTAACATGCTCAATGACCACGACCTACCCTTGTGCACCAATGGCCTATCCTGTAAAGGTATGCTGGTGAACCCGCAGAGCAATCCCAGACCGCTACGGTCGCTAATCACACCCGCCTCGTACAGTACATTTGTTGCCAACAGAGCACGGACCGGAGAGGTTGAGCGACTTCAACCCAATTGTTGCATCCTATGTCTCCTGTTCAACCAGTCTGCGACCGTCGCACAACTGTTAAGCTCTGAGGGTCTACACATGGAGCCTCATCCTAGTGGACCTGTGTACTACTTCAATGTTAAACTAGCCCCTGACATTGGAGTTCCCGAGGTGTGTATCAAGGACTATCAAAGCTACCTTGTCAGTTTTCAAGGTTCGGTGGGTAGCTACAAGCCTACTTTCTACTACAATTGGAGGGATATGATAAAGGTGTTATGTAGAGACGTGCATGGAGAAATAACTTTCTCACCTTAATGTTGTATACCGCTGCTGTCAGATCATTAGGTTATTACACGTCGATCTCCGGCTGACTGTCCCAACAGATGCTCAAATATCCAATGCTCAGCCACCATATGATGTGTGTGTGTGTGTATATATATATATATATATACATATAAATAAAGCCGAAAGGTCCAACGCGGTGTACACCGGAGATCTCGTGTCTGTCTTCAAATATCCAACACACAACACACGTCCAATGCTCATCCACCATATGATGTGTGACCATAGAGCTTAAACGTCCAACGGGGTGTACACTGTCTATAATGTGCCGTTGGACATTAGAGACAGCGGCTGTCCACCACATGATGTGTGTATGTAATGCCGAAAGGTCCAACGCGGTGTACACTGGAGATCTCGTGTCTGTCTTCAAATATCCAACACACAACACACGTCCAATGCTCATCCACCATATGATGTGTGACCATAGAGCTTAAACGTCCAACGGGGTGTACACTGTCTATAATGTACCGTTGGACATTAGAGACAGCGGCTGTCCACCACATGATGTGTGTATGTAATGCCGAAAGGTCTAACGCGGTGTACACCGGAGATCTCGTGTCTGTCTTCAAATATCCAACACACAACACACGTCCAATGCTCATCCACCATATGATGTGTGACCATAGAGCTTAAACGTCCAATGGGGTGTACACTGTCTATAATGTGCCGTTGGACATTAGAGACAGCGGCTGTCCACCACATGATGTGTGTATGTAATGCCGAAAGGTCCAAAGCGGTGTACACCGGAGATCTCGTGTCTGTCTTCAAATATCCAACACACAACACACGTCCAATGCTCATCCACCATATGATGTGTGACCATAGAGCTTAAACGTCCAACGGGGTGTACACTGTCTATAATGTGCCGTTGGACATTAGAGACAGCGGCTGTCCACCACATGATGTGTGTATGTAATGCCGAAAGGTCCAAAGCGGTGTACACCAGAGATCTCGTGTCTGTCTTCAAATATCCAACACACAACACACGTCCAATGCTCATCCACCATATGATGTGTGACCATAGAGCTTAAACGTCCAACGGGGTGTACACTGTCTATAATGTACCGTTGGACATTAGAGACAGCGGCTGTCCACCACATGATGTGTGTATGTAATGCCGAAAGGTCCAAAGCGGTGTACACCGGAGATCTCGTGTCTGTCTTCAAATATCCAACACACAACACACGTCCAATGCTCATCCACCATATGATGTGTGACCATAGAGCTTAAACGTCCAACGGGGTGTACACTGTCTATAATGTGCCGTTGGACATTAGAGACAGCGGCTGTCCACCACATGATGTGTGTATGTAATGCCGAAAGGTCCAAAGCGGTGTACACCGGAGATCTCGTGTCTGTCTTCAAATATCCAACACACAACACACGTCCAATGCTCATCCACCATATGATGTGTGACCATAGAGCTTAAACGTCCAACGAGGGGTACACTGTCTATAATGTACCGTCGGACATTAGAGACAGCGGCTGTCCACCACATGATGTGTGTATGTAATGCCGAAAGGTCCAACGCGGTGTACACCGGAGATCTCGTGTCTGTCTTCAAATATCCAACACACAACACACGTCCAATGCTCATCCACCATATGATGTGTGACCATAGAGCTTAAACGTCCAACGGGGTGTACACTGTCTATAATGTACCGTTGGACATTAGAGACAGCGGCTGTCCACCACATGATGTGTGTATGTAATGCCGAAAGGTCCAATGCGGTGTACACCAGAGAGCTCGTGTCTGTCTTCAAATATCCAACACACAACACACGTCCAATGCATAAAACTCAAACTTCCTGTTACAGTAGGTACTCAAATCCTTGAAAAAACCTCGAAAAGTATGCAAGTCATATATTTGCAAAATAAAGCAGCCATCATGCTGACAGCATATATTCTTACAGTACTGGTTGTTTTAATCAAAAACAAATACATGTGAGAGCATTCTAATGTGTAGTTTGTCAATGCGGAGCCAAGTGTACATACTTTGGGTAGATTCGGAGTAAAAGTACCGCAGAATGCAATATACAAGTGTATTGTATGTGTGGCGTTCAGCATACGAGTGGGAAGTTTAAGTATTAGGGAATGACCAACCAAACCAGACAACGCCACCTTGGGAATTTCACCCAAGGAAATAGTTTTGTTTTACCTTATTGGAGCTAATACCAAGGCACTCAGGTTCGTTTTACTTAAGGAGCAGGAGACGTGGTTCCAATTATGAAAATATATATTTTTTCTTTTTTTATTACAAAATTTCATAAAACCAACATAAGAAAATCAAAACCAACACATGCTGCATCAGGGCTGAGGCAAAAGAAAGAGGACCTAATAGGGGTGAGAAGTTCTGTCGGTGGGCACAGAACATCCCATCCAGCCCAGCCATACGCATACAGCAAGCACGTGCAGGGCCCAGCAGATTAAAGCCAGCACAGGAGTGATGTGAGCAGCGCACTAAGCTAAACATGCAGCAAAACAGCAGCGGGTCTTCAGTCAGCGTCACACCGCATATCAATTAACATCTACAATGAAAATATAAAATAAACTAGATTAATATTAAAAGGATTAATGCTGAGGCGGAGAGGCTGGGCAACATGGGCCCTACATACCGATCAGGCAGCGTCGATGATGCACACACACTGGAGAGGGTCAGAGCGCTTCAGGTCTCCCAGCGGCAGTGGCAAACGCGGCTGACCAATAGCGCATTGAATGGCAGATTAACCGGCGAGCCAGCCCCACAGGCGCAGCGTCCGCCCGTTGAACGTCTGCACACAGACAAACCATAACTGTGACAACCGCAAAATCCAATGCAAACAACAAAACCAGGCAGCTACCGCTACATTACCTGCACAGGCGATGGCGAAGAGGAGGAAGTGAGGCGACCTGGATGTGGGTGGGCCTCAGAGCCAAAGAGCAAGAGGAAGGCGAGATGGACACTGCCTCCCTAAATAAAGTGGCCTCAGGTGTGGATTGGCTAATAAGGTAGGGGAGAGCAACGCAGCACTTCATCCTGCTACATATGTAAACCTGTCACACAAAGTGCACAACATATAAGTAATATAAAATAAAAGTGACAATATAAACACTGAGAATATAAAAATATATTATTTTATGTAAAATCTCTATCTGAAAGGAAACAAGAGCTGTCAGATTAACGTAGTGGAGTAGAAAGTACAATATTGCCCTCTAAAATGTAGTGGAGTGGGAGTATAAAATAGCAAAACCCGAAAGAAACCAGAATAAAGGGTATACATGCACCGAATAATCTAAAAAGCTAGGAGTGTTTATCTGATTTCTCATAATCAGATAATGGCCTTTGTCTGATAAAGCGCATCGGAGTATGTTGTTTACATGACCACTTGAATAATCAGGTAACTCCAGAAATCAGATAAGGATCGGTTTATTAGTATGCATGTAAACATGCTCATTGTTTCCAATGGCTACCCGTTGCGACTCGCAAGCAACCGTGTGGGGGGGGGGAAGAACCAGACACTGAGATACAGTATGAAGATGGCGTGTTTATCAAGCATCAACAGTGGTGTCTTTAAAACTTCAGCATAGAGGATTTCTTATTGCAACTTCGACATTTTCTGTTGCCTTGCCTTAAAACATCACACTGCTGCTTCAAGGAGCAGTCCTGTCTCCCCCTCCTCTCTCTCTCTCTCTCTCTCTCTCTCTCTCTCTCTCTCTCTCTCTCTCTCTGTGCCGCTGCCTGCAGCGCTGCCTGCATCTACCTTCAGTGTTGATTGGCTGTCACTCACTTGTGCGGTGTAGCCAATCAGCGGGGGCTGTAGGCGGGACATTTGTTACACAGCACAGAGTGGAGACTTCAGGCGGACAGGCAGAGAGAGACGGCTGCATGAGAGCCAAAGGAGCGCGCTTTAATTAAAATAAACGTATTGGCTATCGGTGGAAAACGGTCGATGTACATCATCATAAAAAAACATGTTGAATTATTGGTCGATCCCTACTATAATGTCATTCTGACTAGTCAAAACTACAGTTACAGATATCTGTAATTCAGTTTTGCCAAGTAAGATTCAAACTACTCTTGTCATTCATGTGTATGGGGGTTGTCATTATAGATATCTACAATTACATTATGACTATCTATAATTCCAGTTTGAGATATCAACAACGTCATTTTGACTAGCAATGTCATTGTGACCAGTATGAATTTTAATTGAAGATATCTATAACGGCATTTTGACCAGTCAGAACCGAATTACAGATATCTATAACGTCATTTTGACTAGTAGCAATGTCATTGTGACCAATATGAATTTTAATTGAAGATATCTATAACGGCATTTTGACCAGTCAGAACCGAATTACAGATATCTATAACGTCATTTTGACTAGTAGCAATGTCATTGTGACCAATATGAATTTTAATTGAAGATATCTATAACGTCATTTTGACTAGTCAGAACCGAATTACAGATATCAACAACGTCATTTTGACTAGTCAGAACTGAATTACAGATATCTATAACGTCATTTTGACTAGTAGCAATGTCATTGTGACCAGTATGAATTCTAATTGAAGATATCTATAACGTCATTTTGACTAGTCAGAACCGAATTACAGATATCAACAACGTCATTTTGACTAGTCAGAACTGAATTACAGATATCTATAACGTCATAACCGAATTACAGATATCTATAACGTCATTTTGACTAGTCATAATTCAGTTACAGATATCTACAACGTCATTTTGACTAGTCGTAATTCAGTTGCGGATATCTATAACGTCATTTTCACTAGTCATAATTCGAATTCAAGATATCTACAATGTCATTCTGACTATCTGAAATTCAATGCAAGATATCTAGAAATGACCATGTAGACATCTTCACCTGATGATAATTAAAGATATCCTGAACTTGAATTAAGTCAGTTTTATGTCGGTTTTCAAGGTTCAGTGGGTAGCCACAAGCTTACTTTCTACTACAATTGGAGGGATATGATAAAGGTGTTATGTAGAGACATGCATGGAGAAATAACTTTCTCACCTTAATGTTGTCTACCGCTGCTGTCAGATCATTGGGTTATTACACGTCCATCTCCGGCTGACTGTCCCAACAGATGCTCAAATGTCCACTCGCTTGCTGTCCGGGACTTTGTGACTCTCTCGTCGACCATCCAGTCGGTCACATAAGTGCAAGGAGTGCGTGTGTGTGTGTGTGTGTGTGTGACAGCTGTGCTCATTTGTCCAACGTAGAATGTAAAGTGCAATACCGTGTACCTCATTTAGTACTGACCACACGGTTCAATGCTGGGCCAACATTAGCGACCATTCATCTTTGTCTAACTTGAAATTGTAGGGTGCATACTTTGGGACTCACCCAGTACTTAACACATGGTCCGGTGTGTGTGTGTGTGCGTGTGTGTGTGCGTGTGTGCGTGTGTGCGCGCATGCACTCTACCTTCAGCAACTGATGTGAAGTCGCTTCTGTAGGCTTCATTAGTTCATTTAGACATGCATTTAAAAAGTATAGAAGAATATCAATTGACTTTACTTGGCCTTTAGTGTAAACATACTCATTGTGCTGAGCAATGAAATGTGACTGGTATATTAAATACATGTAACTACAAATTACTTTAATAAAACTAAGTCTGGTAACCACTGAAAGTTTCATCTTTATCTATAAACTGATTATGCTATTTGATGTAAAAAAAAAAAGCAATCTGAAAAGTAATGGTTACCAAAGCTATCAATAAATGAAGTGAGCCAAGGTTCCTGTTCCTGCCACCCTCTTTATCGTTTTGCACTTAATCAGGCTGGATCAGATGTACATGAGAGAGAACATAAGACATCGTTAATTTACTGTTATTTATTTCAGTGAACTTTTATAAATGCTGCTAGAAGATCCCTGAACGTTTTGTTTTTAGATAATTTAACTTATTACCGAGACCCAAATTTCAGTACAGTGCAGTTCGGTTTTTACCTTTGATCTTATTAAACAAAAAAATCAGGGAACCATTTCATTTTCAGTGACCTTTAAGAGATCTCTGCATTTTTTTGTTTTGTTGTATATAATAAAACAACCAGCCATTTCAACCAAGAGTTACGTCAGAGTTTGTGTTACTCTACAAAAGTTTAAGGTCTTTTCTTTTTAATCACATATTTTCAGTGTACAAAAACACACAAACAAACAGTATACCGTTGTATTCAGTCTAATCCCAGGTGTGTTATTCTACAGTTTGACACCTAGATTTTAGTTTTTACTGCAAATGAATATTGGTTCTAAATATCGCATGGACTCTGTGTGTATATGTGTGTGTGTGCGCGTGTGTGTGTGTGTGAGAGACAGCTGTGCTCATTTGTCCAACGTAGAATGTAAAGTGCAATACCGTGTACCTCATTTAGTACTGACCACACGGTTCAATGCTGGGCCAACATTAGCGACCATTCATCTTTGTCTAACTTGAAATTGTAGGGTGCATACTTTGGGACTCACCCAGTACTTAACACATTTTTTTTTTATTTTTTTTTTTTTATTTATTTGAAAGGGACAGTACACATTAATGAACATCAGTATGTGAGTACACGTGTAAATGTGTCGGAGTTAGCAAACCTGCTAATTTACATCCGTAGTCCCTTGGCAGGTAATAGACAGACAGACACATAGGAGGTAGACGAGAAAAAAAGGAGGAGTAATAATAATAACAGTACACAAGGAGTTCACATTAAAATACCCATTCATACATAGACATAAAGTGCGGTGTGGATTCTATAAAGTGCCGGGTGTAAAGTGCCAGTTGTTAAAGTGCAAGTGCATGATAGTTAAATAGATCCACATGTGGTGGCCCACTCCTGCCGCTTAGAGTGGACCAAGACATCGGATACTTAGCAGCAGATGAAAAGTCCCATTCACAATTTAGGTACACAAAGATAATACATCACAGTGCAGTATAGTGCAGTGCATGCATACATACGTATATGTAGGCATGCACTGCACAACAACAATAACAACAACAAAGACAGTGCAAAGCATGGCGGACAGTCACAGAGCACGGCACATACGTATATGTATCGGGCTCTGCGAGAGGTCCGCCTAGCCATGATTACAGTGTTGGTTTGTTTTGAGCCAGTTTTTGAGGTGGGCCTTAAAGGTGCTATAGGTAGGGCATTCTCTTATTGTACATGGTATGTTGTTCCAGATGTTACTGCCCTTAACCAACATAACAGATTGTCCAAAAGTCGTGTGTCTGTAAGGTACTTCGCAATCTCCCCTGGAATAGGCTCTGGTGGTTCTGCCACTGCTAACTTTGAGTTTTATATATTCTTTTAATGGAGGAGGTGCAAGTCCATTCAGTGTTTTGTAAATAATACAGGCGTACTTAAGAACTTTTCAAAACTCAAGAGGTTGTACTTCTCAAGGATATGGCAGTGGTGGTGAGAGATCGGTTTTCTGTCAAGGATTTTTAGGGCCCTTTTATATAATGATTCTATTGGTTTAATTGTAGTTGTTCCAGTGAGAGACCAGTTTGTAAAACAATATTCAATGTGGGAAAAAATCATAGCATGCATAAACATTCTGGCCGCGTTAACTGTCAGCGATGGCCTAATCTGCTTGAAGTTAAGTAGATTGAATTTGATTGTTTTTGAAATCTTTTTAACATGATTTTTAAAAGAGAGAGTAGGATCAAGAACAACACCAAGGTACTGGAATTCTTTTACTAACTCAAGTTCCTCTCCTCTCAGGAATACATTTGATTGTGTGACCTTCACTGGCTGTTTGGAAAACATCATACAAACAGTTTTTTTGGTATTTAAAAGGAGACATGAATTCGTGAGCCAATTCTGGATATCGGGCAACGCTGACGTGAGGATAAGGGCGGCTTCTTGGGTATTTTTTGCAGATGTGAGAATTACAGCATCATCCGCGTACATCTGTATGTGAATGTTTTTGCATACTAACGGTAAATCGTTGATGTAAAGCGAAAATAAAATTGGACCGAGCATGGAGCCTTGTGGGACCCCCACTGGACACTCCAGGTATGGTGATTTGACTCCGTTGACCTTGACACACTGTATTCTGCTTAATAGATAAGATTTCATCCACTTGATGGCTTGTTCCGAGAAGTTATAGTGGGTAAGTTTGGTTAAGAGAATATTGTGGTCAACGGTGTCAAATGCCTTTTTCAAATCTAAAAACACAGCACCAACACAACCATTTTTATCCAGAAAGTTTTTGGTTTTCTCTAAAAACACAGTGATGGCCGACTCTGTTGAGTGGTGGGCACGGAAACCAAATTGCATGGGATGCAAGGGGGTATAGCCCTTGTTCAAATGCTCAGTTAATAATGTTACTACCCATTTTTCTAATATTTTAGAAACAATTGGTAGAATGGTGATTGGTCTGTAGTTATTTTTGTCAGTTATATCTCCAGATTTAAAAATTGGATTAACTACACCTATTTTCCAAGCAGTTGGGACAACAGAAAGCTTGATTGACTGATTTATCAGATGAGTAATCGGTGGTATCAGAGCGTCCTTGTGTGCTTTTAAGAAGTTGGTGTCAAGATCATAGATATCCTTGGCTTTAGAGCTGTTGAGGGATCCAATAATATTGGCTACTTCAGTTTCAGATATCTCCTTTATCTTGAAGATGGGTTGTGTGTGGTTGATAGGAGTATAGTCGTAGTCAGGTGGATTGAACAATTGCGATATCTCATGTACAGAATTAATAAAATAGTTGTTTAACTCAGTAGCAAGGATAACAGGATTTTTCACCAACTTGTTGTTAATATTAAGTTCCAGCTCTTTGTTGTCTTTTTTGGTCTGTTTGCCAGTTAGTTTATTAATATTATGCCAAATTTTTTTACCATTCCCTTTCGCACCTTCAATGATAGTCATGAAGAAATCAGCTTTAGCCTTACGTAATGTCTGAGTCACCTTATTTCTTGCTGATGTGAATTTTTGTCTGTCTATAGTCAGACCCGATTTCAATGCCGATTTAAGAAGGTAGTCCCTAACTTTCATTAGTTGTAAGCAGTCTGAATTTAGCCAAGGAAGGTTGTTTTGTTTTTTTTCTTTGGCTCCCTTTTCTGGAGAAAGTCCCCATAACTGTTTTAATTTTTGTTAAAAAACTCTCACTGTTGTAATTTATATCATCGGAGGAGAAGATGTCATTCCAATCAAGTTCCTTTAATGCCGTTTCTAGATTCTGCTGTTGGCTCTTTGGGATTACATTGTGTGGCATAGTATCAGATCTAGTTTTAAATGAGTTTGAGAAACGCTGTTTGGTGAGTTTTCTTGTAAAAAAAATTGCATTGTGGTCTGATAATCCTGTCAGAAAATTATGGGTATGGGTGATTCTTTCGGGTCTGTTTGTAAATAATAGATCAATTCTGGTTTGTGACCGGTTGGTGACTCTTGTAGGTTTGTCTATTAATTGAGTAAGGCTGAAGTGATCTGCAATGGATTTCAAGTTTTTCCTATCCTTATTGTCGTCCCAGTTTATGTTAAAATCACCGATTAAAATGATCTCATTTTTTTGGTCACATAGGTTAAGAAGTGCTTTAAGTTGTTCATAAAAGTCTATTTTAGCTGTAGGTTTTCGGTATATACAGATCACAGTTAAGGACATGTTCACAGAGAGTGAGATATTAACTCCAACACATTCTAATTTGATAGTGTTCGGCCACTCTAAGCTATTGCATTTCAGGTGGCTTTTCACATACAGGAGGACCCCCCCACCTTTTCCCTGAACTCTGTCCCTCCTGAAAACGTTGTAACCAGGCATTGTAATAACTGCTTCAGGTGAAGAATGTGACAGCCATGTTTCTGACAAGCCCAAAAAATCGATATTGGAATTAAGCATTAAGTGCTCCAGTTGTTCTCTTTTGGGGGTCAAGCTCCTTACATTTAAGTGACCTCCAAGTAGTCCCTTTCTTTTATATTGTGGGTCCCATATTATCTTTGCCTGATTTGGAATAATTTAAAGGACCGATATTTTTTCATTACTGGGTTTCTATGAAGAGCTTTACACTTACCCCCGCTGTTCTTAGCTTGAGGGGTGACCTGCCCTAATGAGTGTGTCAGACCTGTACTAGTCTGTGCATCAATTGAGTGCGGTGAGTCCAGCTGCAGGACCTTTCGCCGTTGCCTCAGGACCGTTGGTTGGACTGGCAAGTGAAGTCTCCTCTGCACCTACAGCGGTAACAGACTCCGAAGTCGTTCCTGTGATCACTGTTGATAGCATCCAGGTGCTGGGCATGAAGCCGTAGGCACGGACCCGCTGGAAGGCCCACCGCTGCCGCCGCCGCCGCCGTGTTGCTGCCCGGGAGCACCAGGTTGGGGATAGCATCCAGCTGCTGGGCATGAAGCCATAGGCACGGACCCGCTGGAAGGCCCGCCGCCGCCGCGTTGCTGCCCGGGAGCACCAGGTTGGGGATAGCATCCAGCTGCTGGGCAGGAAGCCGTAGGCACGGACCCGCTGGAGGGCCCGCCGCTGCTGCTGTGCTGTTGCTCGAGAGAAACAGGTTGGTATGTAGCGGCCAGATTGTCGGCTGAGGTGGCCATGTTGGATGCGGTGAGAGCTGTCGCAGCATTGGAGGTGGAGGCCAGGTTAGCTGCGGTATGGCAGTTAGCTGTGTTGGTAGCCACGTTCGCTGTTGCGTTGCTAAATTGGTAGTATCGAGGCTGTGTGTGTTCATAGATAGCGGTCCAGGGTTCGTTTCAATGTCACCAGCCAAAAGCAGGATAACTGTGAGGTGGATGAGTCCCAAGAGACGTCTGGGAGTGTTTGTTTGTTCGTGATGTGTTTGTGGCCCGGTTCGGCCTTTGTCCATGAGTCGAGAAAGCAAGAGGTGCTGGCTCCCTTTAGCTGCGTGGTAGACTTGTTCACAGTTTTTTGTCATAAACCAGGGACGTACCGTACAGAGAAGCAGATATAGGATCACGAACCCAGTTAAGCAGCACTTTGGTGGTGAAATTGGAGGTTTCTCGACGGCTTTGGTTGGTTTTTGAGGCGAGCATGCAGTACCTGCCTGACTGCGTGCAAGCCTGACGGCAGCCATGTTGTGAGTATCATGGTCCGGTGTGTGTGTGTGTGTGTGCGTGTGTGTGTGTGTGTGTGTGTGTGCATGCACTCTACCTTCAGCAACTGATGTGAAGTCACTTCTGTAGGCTTCATTAGTTCATCTAGACATGCATTTAAAAAGTATAGAAGAATATCAATTGACTTTACTTGGCCTTTAGTGTAAACATACTCATTGTGCTGAGCAATGAAATGTGACTGGTATATTAAATACATGTAACTACAAATTACTTTAATAAAACTAAGTCTGGTAACCACTGAAAGTTTCATCTTTATCTATAAACTGATTATGCTATTTGATGTCAAAAAAAACAATCTGAAAAGTAATGGTTACCAAAGCTATCAATAAATGAAGTGAGCCAAGGTTCCTGTTCCTGCCACCCTCTTTATCGTTTTGCACTTAATCAGGCTGGATCAGATGTACATGAGAGAGAACATAAGACATCGTTAATTTACTGTTATTTATTTCAGTGAACTTTTATAAATGCTGCTAGAAGATCCCTGAACTTTTTGTTTTTAGATAATTTAACTTATTACCGAGACCCAAATTTCAGTACAGTGCGGTTCGGTTTTTACCTTTGATCTTATTAAACAAAAAAAATCAGGGAACCATTTCATTTTCAGTGACCTTTAAGAGATCTCTGCATTTTTTTGTTTTGTTGTATATAATAAAACAACCAGCCATTTCAACCAAGAGTTACGTCAGAGTTTGTGTTACTCTACAAAAGTTTAAGGTCTTTTCTTTTTAATCACATATTTTCAGTGTACAAAAACACACAAACAAACAGTATACCGTTGTATTCAGTCTAATCCCAGGTGTGTTATTCTACAGTTTGACACCTAGATTTTAGTTTTTACTGCAAATGAATATTGGTTCTAAATATCGCATGGACTCTGTGCGTGTATATGTGTGTGCGCGTGCGCGTGTGTGTGTGTGTGTGTGTGTGTGTGTGTGAGACAGCTGTGCTCATTTGTCCAACGTAGAATGTAAAGTGCAATACCGTGTACCTCATTTAGTACTGACCACACGGTTCAATGCTGGGCCAACATTAGCGACCATTCATCTTTGTCTAACTTGAAATTGTAGGGTGCATACTTTGGGACTCACCCAGTACTTAACACATGGTCTGGTGTGTGTGTGTGTGTGCGTGTGTGTGCCTGTGTGTGCCTGTGTGTATGTATATAAATGTGACAGTTCCAACGTAGTGCTCACTGGAGACTTTGTCACTCTTCGGATGTCCATCTGGTCACATAGCTGCAAGGGTATGTATGTGTGTGTCTGTGTGTGTGTGTGTAATCATTGGTTTGATTAGACTGTTGGATATCTGAGACGTTGATGTTGACATATCATTTTACACAGGCTGCTGGATGTTAGAGACGTTGCTGGTGAACTACCAGTTGGACATCGCAGCCGATCGGAGATTTTGAACTCTCAGTTGGACGTCTCGAACTACCCGTTGGACATCACAGCCGATCGGAGATTTTGAACTCTCGGTTGGACTTTTCGAACTACCCGTTGGACATTCCCATCCGATCGGAGGTTTGAGTACGCAGCAGCCAATTAGAGTGGGTTATGTGGGGTTATATCATCTCAACTCAGGTTGGTGGAAGGTGATACAGTGTACAAAGTGTGTTGTGATGATACATCTGGGGAGTTCGTAGAATGACAGTGTGGTTTTAGGGGTTGGGGGGGGGGGAGCTACTCTTGTGTGTAAGATGGCTGTACAACAGTAGACCTACATAGTCCCGGGACTGCCGCAATGGAGCGTAGATATTATTCTAACTACACCATGGATAACAATGCATACAACTACCATGATGTTGACACGAGACGAAATGAATATGCGGATGTGAGGGATCGTACACCTTCGCCCTTGCGCAATATTCAACAAAGACGATCCTATGAAGTGTGTGCTAATAGGAGGCTGTATGAAGAACCAGAGGCTCAGGATCATCGTATGTATGGACGGGACATCCACACGAGACGGAACATGAACACTGGAAGGGACAACCACACGGAACATAAAATGCATGTTTACCCAAGACGCTCCCATGTTTTTAATGGGACAAGGGTAGATGTGCCCAGATCCAACTCAGGTCAGCCTCATCTGGCAGATGGCTACATTAGAGGACCGTCTACAGTCACATGTGGGACACAGGTGAAACGTGATATTCCTCCACGGTGGCTCAACCCACCTGACAGTGGTCGACCTGTCAACAAACAACGCCGGATTGACAGATGTAGAGACAACCGCACTGTGGGGGGTAAATATGAAAACCCCACTAACCGTATACTACACTCTGAGGACCGCAAGAGGGTGCATGGTCCTACTGGCAAGGTATATCAGTCAAGGTCTGAGGCAACCTTCTGTAGCCGGATGACCGGGGCTCTGCGTCCATCCACCAGTACTGCTGCTCGGATGACCGAGGCTCTGCGTCCATCCACCAGTACTGCCAGTACTGCTGGTCGGATGCCCGAGGCTCTGCGGCCATCCACCAGTACCGCTGGTGAGACAATGTGCGTCAATCCCAAGACGCATACAAGGGTGGCTCAAATACCCAAGGTACCAGAGCGTCAAGGTGAGCGTGCAAAGACTTTACGTGCACATCCCGCCAAGAGGTCCTGGAAATGTGCTAGGCCGCAGAATACTATGAATAATCTGTACAGGCACCTGGAACCCGTAAGTGAAGTGGAGGCGGTGTGCTCCAGAGACACTGACAGCGGTGACGAAAGTGACAGCAGCTCTAGCAGCAGTAACAGCTCTAGCAGCAATAACAGCAGCAGCAGTAGCAGTAGTAGTCACAGCAGAGATAGCGCCAACAGGAACCCCCGTTACCCTGATGCAGATGCTGCTGCTGCTGCTGCTGCTGCTGCGGCCCCATCCCCTAGGGAGGCAACGTGTCATACAGCCACACCGTCTACACATAACCAGAGCTCTGGTGGGACAGGGTGCGACCATGAACCGGACCGGTCCCTGCTCACTGTGCCCACCAACGTGAGTCTGCGGTCACTGTGGAAACGGACAAGGTGCTCACTGTAGCTGAGGACGATAATACGGGCTGTGCAGTAACGGAAGGTACCCGCTGCATAGAGAGGCTGGTCACAGGGGCGGCCTGTGGCAGCTCAGTGACAGAGGTTGTCTCATTCGTCGCAGCTGTTGATCGGCCTATAACCGACAATGATGATGCACACACATCTGCCAAACCTCAACAGTCCAACCCTGGTACAGATGTTACAAGTGAAGTCTCCTCTGCACCTACAGCGGTAACAGACTCCGAAGTCGTTCCTGTGATCACTCCAGAGTCCAATATCACACAGCCCATCATATGTGACATTTAAGTATTTGGCCATCGTGTCCATTAACACTGCCTATTACCAAAAGGCGACATTGTAACACCTAATGTTCTTACTTTCCTTACAGGTTACAGGCGGGTGGTGGCAGTCTGCAAGTCATCGGTAATGTAACTGAGCACATGAGGAATGTACTAGATGAGGACCTCAGTGATGTGATAGAGGACATTGGATATGTAAACACAATCCAAGACAGCTATGCGGTCCCCAACCTATCTGTTGGGGAACCACAGCTAGCAACTGAGTGGATTATTAATTGTAGTGAACCTCCTGTAGCGACTACAGCAATCAGGTCAGATTCCAATTTTATACACGTAGTCCCAACTGATACACCTGACACCCCCATGACAGAGTCGGAGGTCATTACACATCTGTACCCGAGCATTATAGAATCCTTCGATACGTGTGAGCCCCAATGTAAGCCATCTGCACCGCCCCCAGAGCTACAATGTGATCGATACGGCTTGTCAGCTGTGTTCCTACAACCCAATCCGCCACCCCCTCAAGCTGGAATGCCGACCCTGTTGAGTGATACATGTGAGCGGCCTAACACGTTAGGGGTAACCGTACCCCAACAACCTTTATTCCTCACCCCACCACAGGTAGAGATGTGTGGCACATATGACCATGGCCCCGATGTCACCAACAATACAGGTGCCACTGTAATCACCGGTGATACACTTATGGCTATAGTGAAACGAGCGATTCTATGCTCCACATGTGGTGTCACCTTCAACAGATTTGTCGCGAGTACCTGATTCAACTCAACAGACCAGTTCAATGTATATGTGGGTGTGTGTTGTGTACACTCTGCTACAGAGATCAAAGTGGATGTAGTGCACACAAGATACGGTCCACACACGGTGCTATCAATAGCACGGCTAACAGCCTAGCAAGTTGCCTTGTTCTAATGAACGAAGGACAGTGGGATCTAGATCGTGTTGACAGTGACGCATATAAGACTGAGCGGGATGTAAACATTCATGTGCAGGCCCTGACACAAGCGGAGCAGCCTCCTGATATTGCCAAACTACAAGATGGTAGGTGTGTTGTGCTATGGTTTCGCGTACACAAATCTGGAATAACACATGACACTGACCATTGTTTGTTTTCCATCTTTATAGCCTTCAATCGGCTTATCACCACGGGTGACACTATGTGCTTCAAGTACTGGCTGAACGAAGCACTCCCAGAGGACGTCGCCTACAGATATGTGTGCATCCCACACGTGCAAGGCTTCTGGGATCACATTGTGGTGGGAACGAAACATCATCCTGCCACGGAGAAGCTGGTCGGCCATGATGATCACCTGCCAAAGTTGTTCAACGTCTGTCTCGGCTCATACAGATTTCACTGGTGTTGCTTTGTGTTAAAGAAGCAGATCGTCTTGGCTATGTGGTGCACATCGGTTCCCAAACGAGGACAGCCTAAAGTGTTTACTCTTGTTGACACTGCACTGAGAAGCATTACCACAAGCATAGAATTCAAGAGCATGGTGTTCTATCTCTCTAGATGGTTTACTGCTCAGTATGCATCACCCCCGGGCAGGCAGCTGCATGTAGTATTGGACTGTAAACCGTCTGAGGGTTCAAGTGGGGTCCACATTATAGCTTTGCTGGCCTCCAGGAGTGGGATGGACTCTGTCGCCCTTCCACAACCTCACCAGCGAGCCAAGAGTGATATGCAGTACACATTTTGCCGCAAACATGCAAATGTTATGTTCACGTGTCCAGGCAATGACTCAGGGAATAGTATCAATATTGTTGAAGAGTTCAACCACTATTACAATGAAGGACTTGCCTGTACTGGCCTTACACGTGTTTACACTACCTCCGAGTTGTACTATACGGAAGTGCTGTCTAAGGGTCCTATGTGAAAGGACAATCCTACCTCTCAAGTATTACAGCTATCTTTAAGTGCTGTCTAAGGGTCCTATGTGAAAAGACAATCCTACCTCTCAAGCATTACAGCTATCTTTAAGTGCTGTCTAAGGGTCCGATGTGAAAAGACAATCCTACCTCTCAAGTATTACAGCTATCTTTAAGTGCTGTCGAAGGGTCCTATGTGAAAACACAATCCTACCTCCCGAGTGAGTATTACAGCTATCTTTACGTGCTGTCGAAGCTATGTGAAAACACAATCCTTTTACATTACTGGAACCTGTTATACTATATCTATCTATCTATCTATCTATCTATCTATCTATCTATATCTATAGATATAGATATATGCTGAAGAATATACAGATATATAGACATCTAGATAGCTATAGAACATAGCCGTATGTGGTGGTTTTATATTATGCCTTTTTTTGTACTATTATTCTATTTCTACTATTATGCCTTTTGTTTTACTATTATGCCATTTCTACTATTATACCTTTTGTTTTACTAGTATGCCATTTCTACTATTATGCCATTTCGATATTGTCATTTGTATATTATGCCTTTCCCTTATGACATGTCTTTATATATACAATCTCGAGATGACTATCATTCCTTTGCAATTCCTTGTGTACTGTCAACATATAATGGCAACAATAAAAAGTGTATCCCCGTCCCACCGATTGTGTTTTATATATATAGATATACAGCATATGTATAAACCCAATGTGGTGTTACTGCAGGGTAGGTAGTCGTGCTATCTATATGCAATATTAGTAACATAGGACAGACGCCCTTGCTGTGTGTATGTACGTACATATCATTTATTTATACAAGGTACTACAATAGAACATGCGTTACACAACATTATCAACTGTTTCATTTATATTGTAGGTTCGATACACGTCCTCGACACTGACTTTAGTGACAGGCTCCCTCAGGTCATCCAGATCTCTTTGTACAGCCAGATTTAACACCTGCCTGTTTATGTAAGCAGATGCATTAAGTTGTAGTCCCACGTTGTCCGCCAGAATCTTCACTGCTCCAATCAACCTATGCACATCAAGTTGCCCCCTGAGTGCGCCCAAAAGATAACGCAGGCCAGCTCTCTGGTTCTGAGTAGATGCCAGTTCTTCTTTTAATTTGCCATGCTCATCAGGTTCTCCTACGGTTCTAATCATGGAGTCCTTGATTAAAGTTATGGTGGCATCTAAACTATCTATGGATCTCGAAACAGTGTTTATTGCAGTGTCCATTTCCGCCTCTTCTCGTTTCCTGAGTAGGGTCAGGTTGTTCTCTTGTTCCATGGGGTGCATGTAGAGAGAGGTGAAAAAGTTTACCCCGCAGGACAGCATAATATCGGTCAAGGTGTATAACCCGCGGGTTATAACATGAGCCAGTCCACTGTCCATTGTGCCGCTGGTGCCCAGTGTCAATGACATACCCAAGTGCATCGGCTACATGGCAATCCTAGCACTGCAGGTACCGGGAGTACCGGGTGCTCTCGAATATTCTGTTGAAGATGGGATTGATTAGGCGTGTGGTTGTATGGATTGGATTGCACGCAAATATGCCCGTTCCACTTATTCTAGGTGCAAGCCTGTCAACCAGCGTTTCCCGAGTTGTATCGGTGACACACATGAGCTTCCTGTGGAGGGTATTACAGAAGAGCTTGAGATTACTTTCCTCATTACGCCATCTTCCGCTGGACCTATTTCTAGCCCCGCTGAGTACAGAGCTGAAGGGATGGAGCAGAGTTGGCATACAGGTATATGCTTCGACTCTCATCAAAGGATCTGGGGTGACGGAACCGTTGAGTCTTTCCGATCGGCCAGTTGTAAAGATGTATGGTCGACGGTAGCCACTAGCACTGTCAGACTCTGGACAGAACCCGTTAAATGCATCTGCGACCACCATGTCAAAGGGGCTGTCAGTGTCTACGTGCACATCCCCTCCACGTACATCTTTCATGTATAGATTGGGAATGTATACCCCAGGTGACTCTAATGTCTCTGGTATCACAACAGACTCACAGTATTGGTTAGCCGTGTGTACCTGATGTGTATTATGAGCAGTCGGTTTGCATACAATTCGGGTGCCCAGTGTGTATAGTGCAGATTCTGTTGCATGAGGGAGATTCCACATCCCGTGAAGCGCACGCCTCTGAACAGTAGGTATGCCATGCCAGAGTAGTACGTGGTATCATAGTGGTCCTGTATAACACTATGCGTCAAGAGAGTGCTATAATGTATCCCCATCAACACCTTTGCCAGATTGTTACCAGTAGATGCCAGTTTCTGCAATCTGATCGCCCACATGTAGGTAACTACGGATGTTGAACTGAAACCGGCGTCGTTGAAGGCGGCGTGTTTCATTGCAGTAGGCTCAAACAACTCACTTACGTCGGTTGCACTGCGAACCGCTACCTTAGAGAAGACACAGGCTCCGGGAAGACGTCACACCGTGAGAGCTGTCGAATTGGACAATTGTAACTCGTCGGTCAGGTTGCGGTCCTGAGCTCTGTATAGAATGCGACTGTCACTTACGGCATGCTCATCACCCCTAACCCGATATACTCGGGCTCCCAGGGCAGGGAGGATGATCCAGTACATGAGATTACAGTAGTCCACCTCGTCCAGGGTGAAGGAGGTTGGGTAGCCGTAGTCTGTAACAGGCTGCGCACCCGGTGGCTGTGCTACAAATGCTGGCATCGAGGCTATCACAGAGTTCGTCCTCGTCCCAACTATACCCTTGAACAGCCCTATCAGACTGTTCATCAGTCCCTCCACTTGTACCAATACAGTGCGTTCCTGGGCTGTGATTGTTCCTGCAGTCTCCTTAGCTGCAAGAACACTACGTATGTGTACCGCGCATATTGGATCGGTAAGCCACGACCAAAATAACCTTCCCTTGGTCCAATCGGCATTATCCAACGTGGAACAATGCTCTCCTCCCAGGATGCGGTCTCTCATGTCAAGCATTGACGCCACACCCTGTTCATAATGGAGCGCCTGCTCGAGAAACACCAAATTCTCCCCCAGTTTCCGTGCGTGGTCAGTGTCTCCAAAGTGTGTGAGTAACTCGCTGCCAATCTGCGTAATTTCGTTGTCAATATTGTTCATGCTCGACGAGTTAAAAAGCGCAACGCGGGGTCTAACCACCCACCGTTCGGCGTTCCGAGCGTCTAAGCACGGTACCACCATGTTACGGGTGTCAAATTCCAACACGGACGCTGGGTTCCTTATCTTACAGTACCAGTCCTTACTCTGTGCAAGGGTGGCTAGTTTCCTGACAGGGATGGCACTGGGAGTCCCTCTCATCAGCGCATCCACCTCATGTTGCAGTTTGGCCCTACGTTCCAGTGTGAACAGATCCTTGGGGTTGCCCACTGCATGTAGGCTCCGAAGGGTGACACATGTGACCGTTCCATCGTACTGATGCACATATGAGGACGCGGGTGATCTCTGAGCCACTTGCTTATAGTCAATATCCTTGGAGTCTGTCGTAGATAGCACGTGTGCTGCGGTGACCTGATTCAGAGCGGGTGCCATGCAGCCAACTGTGAAGTATTCCCACTTGAACCCCTCTGAGTTACAAAAGGCCTTGTATTCCGTAGATGTGTCTCTGTTGCTACTGTGCTCCATCTGCACACTGTCCACGTGTACAATGGGAATCTTATCAATCGACCCTCCTCCTACTCTGATGTAGTTCACCTTCACAGTCTTTGGGGGGCCCTGGAAACACGACTCGTCCGTAAACGATAGGTCCCTTTTACCCAGACCCTGCTGAGTGACCGACTGCATAGTGAAGTGGTAACCTCCCCCCGCTGGGCTATTCTCATTGGCCATGGTGTACACTGAGAACTCTGGGTTGATTGTCGTGTCTTCGCTGACAATATCGGATCGTATACTGTGTGAGCTTCTTCGTGATATCACACAGAACAGAGTGTCCCCAACAATCATAACCTCAGGCTTGGTGCTCCCCAGTACCCTTCGAGCATTTTCCAGGGCACAGAGAAACGCATCAGGTTGCACGTTGACCATACCACACATGAGTTCAGCCATAATCAATACAGCGTCAAGTTTCTCCGCTCGACTCGAGGTTTTGGTTCTTTGTATGACTCTATCCGTCAGAGTGGGCTGAGCTGCACAATATTTGAGCACTTCGATTGTCTTAGTGAGCTCCCATGATGTACTGACCCTTTCCAGCTCTCTTCTGATCAGGTCGGCTGCTTCCGAGGGCACCGTGAAGCTAAGCAGACTACCAAATTGCATGGTGACCACCTTGGATGTGTGTTGGAATATCTGGCTATATTCTCTCGTCTGCACTCCATTGGTAATCGTGTCGTACGTACCCTGCTGAGCTTCACGTTGATCGGTGATGGTGTAGCATCTGCGGAATCTAGCTCCTGTCGGTACGGCATCATCTGGTACAAGCATCTTGTACACAAACCCTGCAAGCACACGGGCTGTATCTTTCTGTTGCGTGAACAAGGTAACCCCCATGTGAGCCGGAGCCATCTCTATGATAGACTCCGCGCGGATTGTACTGTTGACAGCCGAGGGTCTGATTTGCCTGTCGTACGCTATGTACTCTGCAAAGGTTTTGGATGGATTGGTCATGAAGTCAGGTGCGGCTGCCAACCCCATCAGTGCGGCCATTGGTTTTACCATGTAGCTACTCGGATCCATGGTTATACCACTCATGTTGGCAGATGTGAGTGGTGTGCAAACGGAACCCTTAAAACATGTGCGGTAACCTAAAGAAGCTCTAATAGTACGGATTGTGCGATCTGATGCTCAATCACAATAAACGTGTATAGCAAAAACAAAACAAAAAAACCCCAAAACAAAACGTATACGTTACACAACACTGTATGCAGGGTACGATGGTCCAGTGCGAGCCATGTTACACGTCCTCCTACCCGGATTTCCGTGAGGAGTTAGAGGAAGCTTACCAAGAGCACGGTTCATTTCCTCCGAGCACTTGCTGTGGTACATTAGTAAACTTGGATCATCGCCGTGTCGCCTAAGTAGGCTTTCTGCTCCGATTACGTCTGTGGTCACAGCAATGGCATTGCGCTTGAGTCTGGCTCGAGCTTTCATAATACTTGTGTCTTCTACCTCATCGTCCTCACTGTCGTCGCTATCGTCCTGGTATCCATAACAGCCAGTACCTTGCCCGAGAGTATTCAGGCTTTGCCTGTCGCTGCACAAACAACAGAAAGCCCTAAACAATAGCCAGAACATCGTGGCGACACATCACATAGATGGCAAGCTCTGTAAGTATATGAGAAAGCATGTTGGTAGCGTTAACCACCCTTCACAACTGCCACAAATGCTGTATACCAGGTGCCCAATGGATAGGAGGACCACAAGGGGTACAGACCGTGCGGAGCGCTGCGAAAAGGAGCTAGCCGAGGTCGCCTTGTCAGACAGGGGTACCCAATGTGTCTTGGAGGCGTTTCGACGCAGAGAGTTGTATCATCAACGTGGTCGTACTGATAATGTAGTGGATTATGAACGGTATGGTTTGATTCCTATTCATCGGAATGTTGATTCCTGGGTCTACGTGAGCGAAGATCCTCAACTTGCCATAGCAATAGAGGAGATTGTCAACACGTACAGTCCCGCTCTTTCCGTGGAATTGATGTTGTACAACGTATTGGGTAGCAACAGTGAAAGTGCAACATGTCTTGTGCGGTACCTAGTCCACTACTACACTTCCAACCATGTATGTGAACACATCAAGACTACCCTTAGGAACATGATCAGCTGGACCGTCCTGGCTGGCTTCGTGCCCTGTATATTCCTACCCTGGAAGAAGGTCAGGATGTTAGGCCTCGGTTTGACAGGGCAGGCAACTGTGACCAACTTAATATCGGCCAAACCGGCTATACACAAGGATATGTACAGGACGTTAGGTTGTGGCCTGGATAGGGCTGAGCGACACAGAAGCTGCAGACGCGAGAGAGGGTCCTTGCGTGAGCATAGCACGCAGGGTAGACAGCGCAAATTGTATCTGCGGACCGTACAAGATGGACTCAGCCCACCGGAGGCAGCGGCCGAAGCTGTACAGGAACGCCAAGCACACGAGCGGGCTCTGCCTTTGGTGTTGACCGTGGCACTTGATGAACTGGCTGATACATTGGAATTGCTGATGACAAAGTCCGTCCCTGACACTCAGGTCGCGGTCGTGTGCAAGATCATACGAGATTGGGTCGCCCGTGACATGGTGCTCAGAGGAGACCCTGTCAAGGAAACGGAGTTGAAGATGGCTACCGTTGCCCTGTGGGGCGTGATGAAAACCTTCGAGTGCGGCCGATGTCCTGTTATACCTGAATGCAGAGCGGCATCCTGTTTGGCTTTCTACGACACTGAGACTAATCTCGTTACGGCTGCCATAGATGGAGTCCTGTACAGACATATCTCCGTGTGGGATAGTTGCTGGTCACGGGGGTCTGACACTTCCTCGTTGGCCAAGAGAGTTCACTCGACAGCCAAATACTGGGCTACGCTGTTTCACAAGATAATAAAGGGCCTAATCTCGGCCTCGACGAGACACGTGTACACTACAACAGGTGTAAATCGTTCCTCCTTGGTACATCTAGCTGATGTGATGCTTTCCTCTCGAGGTGAGCAACCGCATGCAGGTCTGTCAGTTGCAGGTAATGCATCCGGTAAGCCTTTATTGGACAATCTGTCTCGGTTCCTAGCAAGCGACCAACATCGTGATATGTTCGGTCTGACTACCGCCGAACTACCCGAGCTGTTTCTGAGGTCTGGCGTTGGGACTACTGTTTCTGATCACAAGTCGGCTAGCTTCTCCCACAGCCTGAGTAAATTGATGGCTGCCATGATTTCGGACGGCAAGGAAGTCTTGCTTGTCAGACAGTTTCTGGGGGAGGTCACCAGGTATCCCCACCTCGCCTTGGAACGCCTCAAGCAAGGTTGTGAGGATCAAGGGCTCCTGCAGACAGCGGAATCCATCGTGAGACAGTTGGGGCGTGGTATGGACAAGGGCCATGACACTGATGAAGCTGTGACAGACCTTGGACCAGACGTTAAACTCGTGTGTAACTACCCCTCATCTGTCAGCGTAGCTCACCTAGAGGAGACCCTGAGCATGTGGACCAATTTCTGGAGGAGTACATTATCCGGCTTCAGTCAGTTTAACAGACAACACAATACCATTCGTTACAACAACAGGGACACTGTGAGAGAGTTGGAATCGGGGTCACCTGTGCATGTTTTCCACTGTATGCTGGTAACGCTCCTGAACACATCTGGTGTGACCTTTGCAGACAGTCTGTCAGGACGAAAGCCAGAACATTCACTCACCGTCAGTGATATTATGCTTACACGAGGGTCCTTGCATCCTACCGCGTACGGATTATTATTGGCTAACAAGCTTGGTCTTAGGCCATCTGATGTCAGGTATAATGTGGAACCACATCTGCTAGGTCAGCTGGGATGTGGGCCATCATCTACATCAAAACGCACCTCCCTGAGCTCCGATCTGCGTGACTGTGAGGGGGATGACGCCCGGGTGAATGTACTCTCGAAGGAGGTCCTGGGTATACAACCGGTTGCTCATCCCCAGACACACGTGTCACCTCGGGAACAATGGGACTTTCGGGCCTTTGCTCCACTGTCGCTGGGACACCAGGACTCGAACCCTGGGGAGCGATCTGCTTCTCCATATGGGGGGATGTGACAGACCGGACATTCGGCTGTAGCGGCTGAACTTGGGGGGGCGAGGATGGAGGCTGCGATGACACCCGCGTTGTCTTGTGGCGGCTCACTGGCACCCGATGGGACATGTCATCGAGGAGAAGACGTGATGGTATCTTTTTTTTATTATACATGGCACCCCTCTCTCTGTTGACCTTACGTTGTCTCACTTTCATCCTGGTTTGCATTCTGCGATTAAAGACTGTGCGCACAACCTGTGGTGTATGACCTTGTTTTTTCCTTAAGCGCGGGGTCGCAGAACATTGCGTAGGTTCATGTAACACCTTATCACACTGATTTGTACACGCATCACCGGTACCACTCTCACTGTCAGCCTCGGTCTCGCAGCACGCATCGCCGTCGCATTGTGCATATCCAACTAGACCATCCTTGGCATCTTCGACCACTTCCTCTAGCCAGTTTCTCTCTGGTTGACAGATGAGCAGATGCGACTGAGGGTCCAGAAAACAGGGCTCAATTGAGCGATCGTCGATGGCAATTGTAACCCACTCCTGTTTCGGGTATAGCTGAACTATCCCCTTTGTCATCCAAAGCGGTTCCAGGCTAAGTTCTGACAGGTCCGTTAGCATGACTCTAATCCACAAAGACTTTGAGCTTGTTTTTATGAGCACACGCAGAGATACTTCTGTCGATATGTCTCTGTCGCGCATTGTCTGGATGAACATGTTGATCTGCTGAACGGGGTCGATCCTCAACCCCACACACCTTTTGTGTTTCTCAGTTGGTCGGTACTGTACAAAGGTATGCCCCTGATCGAGCTGCACGATTCCAATTAGATAATCGAGTGTCACCAGGTGGTCTGGTATGGGTTCCATAATCCTATCCTCAGCCAGGTGACAGAGTTGATCCCGTATAGATCCTGTGTTGGACTCGGGACACGTGACCGGTATCACGCGAGGATGATATGAGTAGGAAAACATGATCTTCTAGGTTTGCAGCTGTAAAACCAGATGTCAGAACGTGTCATCGAGGGCTTGGGAAAACTCGTTGTCCGAAAGCAAATATTTTATGTTCAGTTCAGCGAGACTCTGTCCAATCTCACACGTACTCTGTAGAGCTCTGGGTCTGTAAATAGGGGTGTTCCAACCCAATGTATTCTCCACTATCCACCTGGGTGTCTAAGAGCGACCTAGAGACTGCCAGGCTGGTACTCGATTTCCCTTATCTGAGATTTCAAACAATGCATGCTTCCAAAACGCGCTCCTCTTGAATGATATCTGGCAACAAGGACATAGTACACACTCGTAATTGTAGTCAAGTTGACCGCATTCATCGTCCGGGACCTCATTCGCCGCCGCCAACACACTTGGCGGGATAGTGAAGTATGCTGTCTTTACAGAGGCACCCTGGCCAGAGGCGCTGGTGACTGAAACCGTTTCGGGGATCAGCTTCATGTAACTGAAAACACTGTTATCCTCCATGTACAAGAAATACCAGTCCCCTGCCAACACAGAGGGTTGTGTTTGCACCACGCGGTTGGTGCCAGTGTGAACACACTCCTGTTTCTGTAGTTCCGATACGTAATCCTCAATTGTATGTAGACGCTTACTACAGGCGTCTATTAGATTCCGCAGCTCCCCGACCTGCGACTGTATGTTGACCTCAGCCCTGCTCTTAGTAGCAGATCTTTCAGATGATGTTAGCAGCGATTCAAAGTGTCTGTTCACTATATCCCATACTCTTAGGATAGATGCCCTACGTGTCACCGAGGGTGCTAACAGGTCGTCTGTACCCATGTTCCCGGTTGCCATGGCTCTCGATGCTATGGGTTGTAATGGCTCATCTTCATCGTACAGTCCTCCTTAAGTATGTCTCACATGAGACTCGCACCTTGCGAGCACTCTGGCAACAGAGCGCTCGATACGTTTGCTACCGTTGACTGATGATGTGCGGGCTACCATAGGGTAAAGAGATTTACGTAACGCCGTACGGAGTGTTTGCTCTGTGTACCCCAGGCCATCGAATTCTATAGTTGCTACGCATGGCAATCCGCGAGGTGGGTTACATTCGGGATGTTGCTCGATGTGATTTACGACTGTGAGAAGTAGCTCCGCTCTCGCGTTAGCCTTACCCTCTTCTCGCAGGTATGCTTTGTGAACTAGTATCAGGTTGTCGTTCAGTTCGCTTGGGTTGTCAAGGAGCCACGGTACCAAGTGGACAAACTCCGGGTTCTTAAGATGGTAATTCGTGAGCACCTTATCCTGGAATGAGGAGAGGTTACTGCGGTATCGCTCACGAAACGCAACCCCCACAGCCTCTCTGTATCCAGACCAGTACTTTGGGTGGCTGCGATCCTTCACCCGTATGAAATACGTCTCTGTTAGATACACCAAGCACATCTTCTCTTGTGACGTAAGCATACCACATCGCTCCTGAGCTAGCTCACAGCATAACCTGTTGAGATGGACGTGTATTTCCACCAATGTAGCCACCTTTCCCAACGCCTTTGATAGCTCCTCGGATACATTTCTCACCTTCTGAGAGTTGATGGACATCGAGGAGAAGAGCTGATGTCTACTTTTCTCCCCGGTTACGTTCACAGAGGAGAAAAAGAAGGGCGTGTGAAAATCCCTTCTCGTGTTTTTCATTCTGATCACCACTGTCAAGGGATTCGCAACCCCGTATATGTAACTGGTCAAGTTCTCGTTGCTCACCGTGAACGGTTTAGTGGATATCACGCAGGTTCCTTGTGACAGGGCGATGGTCTCGAATACCCCTCTGAAGTATGACTGTAGTCCGTATTTCGCGTTGGAGGTGTAGTTGGCACTGCGACTAGGGTTTGACGAAAACTCGATGCGGGTGTTCTTGTATCCATGTTGAGAGCATAACCTCTTCTTGTCTGAGACAAACCTCAATCTACTCAGCAGCTTGGTCTTAGTGGTATTGGACTGCATTCGAGCATACCGCCGGAGACGACTAGAGAATGTAGTTGCACTGAACTTTTGATTGCCAACCGTATTGACGTGCAGTACATGGAGAAGCACATGGTTTTCCAATTCCACCACGCCACTACCCGTCGCCCGGACCGCTTCCGTTGCACTGGACGTTGATACAGTGGAAGGTTGATACGGCAGTCGCTCCTCTACGCTTGGGCTACACGCTGTGTGGTTCAGGTTTGTAAAGCCAGTGAAGGGTATCCTTGTTGCACTCGATGTCCAGGACCCACAGGACGCCCAGCCAGCAAAGGCGGGACAGTCGCGATTCGTACTGTCTGTTGACGGCGGCGACTCTAGAAGCGCCTTTACGCCCGGTATCGGTTCGCCGCACTGGACACGCCTTTGCTGATCCACGGTGGAGCCGGTTGCGTTCCTTACGTTGACAATAGGGGTCATGCTTGCCGTGCACAAAGATCACAGCCCTAAGCACACGTGGACACAGCTTAATTGACTCCTGGGGTCTGGTGAAGAAGAGTTCGAGATTACACAGCAGGAGCTTGCGATTACCAGCGTACAGTAGTACTAAATGAGACCATAAGAGCTCGACGGCGATTTTAGTTTCAGTTGACACGTCAGGCGATTGACCCATTCAGGGGTTGGTACTGTAGAGAGATTGTCAATCAAGTATACCAAAGTTCTGATTTCATAGTCTATGACTTCGCCCCTAGCATTCCCGGCGGCAGTCTTTAGACATTGTAATATCATCTGCGCAGCCACCCTAGATCGGTCGTGACACTCGACTAAAAAGCATAGCCTACAGTGTACGGGTAATAACTTTCCCAGGTATTGAACCACCGTTGGATCTTTGGGTTTTAGAACCGCAAACGTTCCATGGATAGCTTTGTCGAAGTTAACATATGCCCGACCTCTAGGTGACCAGATAGTTGGACCTGAGATCAACTCTCAATGCTTAACCAGACATTCTATTAAGGCTTCGCTAAATAGATGGATCTCGGTTGCGGTAGTAGCCTCCAACTCGTTCAGCAGATATTGAATAAAGACATCGTACCTTACGATGTCCATGTGTGACCCAAGACAAATGCTACGCGAGTCAGCCAAAGGCGTTCCTGAACTATTCTTCATAGCAACCGCCATTAAAGCGTGTTACGGGAAACTGCCCTGTTGGGAGGAACCCTGGGAACAGATGGCTCACGAATCCGGCTCACCTGCAAAAAGACCAAGGTTGCGGCTAGAGCCTGGATCTGAGCACTGTGACACCGTGGATGCTGTGTATACACAACTATACTGTGACCTGAGGACAAATGCTTTGACAGATATAAAGGCCCTGGTGAGAGAGCACGTAGAAAAACAGAGCAACGTCTCCGCCTCCTATGATTTTATGAACATATACGGCATGTGTTCATTTGACCATCCCAATGTCACTAGGAACACTGGGGAGCCTTATGGTTGCTGCATGTTTACTAGGCTCAACTGTCCAGATGATAACTCTCAATCGAATTCGCATAGACTCATCTCTGTTAGCGGGGTCCTCAATCCGCTCATCAGTGCACGTGTTACACACGGGGAACTACAGCTTACACATTGTGGAGAGTCAGACTACAGCCGAGCCGTTGAAGAGTTTGCTAGACTTGACGCTCGAAGTAAAATGAGGGTACCTAGGGTACACAGGGGGAACCTAGGCAGTACGATCGGTAGCATGGAGAATCGATTTGTGTTTGCTGTAAGAGAAGACTTGCATAGCCTGGGGTGTACATACAGGCAGATTGTTGCAATAGTAGAGATGTTACACCTGACCATAATTCATTTCATATATTCCTGAAACACATGTAGTGCTGTCTGTCTGGTGTTCAATAAAACACATGGACAATTTCACCAGTGTATTCGGATGTGTCTTTATTGTATTTTAGTTGGCGAGCACAGCAAACAAAACATAGGGGGTGGGGAAAGAGAGAGAGAGAGAGAGAGAGAGAGAGAGAGAGAGAGAGAGCTGTCCAGAACCTCCAATCAGTCAGCCAGTTCAGAACAGGTGTCACTGTCGAAGTCTGCATCAAATATGCTAAGGTCGCCATCGGGTCTAACCTTCTTACTGTCTGTGCCATCCCAAGGGTGGGGCCCTCCTGCTCTTTTTGTGGCATCGTAAGAGCTGGGTGATACGAGGGTGGCCTTAGCAGCGGGTGACCTGGGACATGCAGTGAAGCTGGGTTCGTCTTGTCCGATCACTTCGATGTTGTTGTCCTTAACAGCTAACAACAGTGAGCTAAAGTCTTTTTCGTTCAGCTCTGGTGCCATCATCCTAATCCGATTCACATCTATCTTGGGTAGTACACAGGACACCCCTCTCTTGATCCTCTCCACTATCTCTTCCGTGGTGGTATCTGGCTCCTTGGTGAGACAGCTGAGGCTGTCACCACATTGGTTGTAGAGCTTCGTGTCAACACACCTGTTACTAAATACCTTCACGGGGTAATAGCAACCCCGTCTACACAGTTTGACAGAGCCGTAGCTTTTGGTATTGTTTGAGAAGGTTCTCATGTTAGACATCACCATCATGGGAACGTGTATCACATATTCCCCATTCGCGAACATAGATGTGAATTTCATCACGCCCATCTCACCTATGAACAGTACCCTGTTGTAGGAGACATTCTTGTCCTGCATGATCTTGCTAACCTCTCTCTTAGTGTCGCCAATCACACTGAGTGATCTACGTATGTAATCCGGGAGCCGGTGATCGCTTTCCTGTAACCACTCCATAGACTCCAGGTCCCTGTGGTTAACACCACCCCTGCCGGGGTTACCGAAGACTTGTCCCATCAGCTTTAGAAACTCTCCATAAGACGCCTGGAATACGTTGGTGTTCTCGTCGTCTTTTCTGCGTCTGAACTTGGCGGCCATAGACAGTGAGATGAGATGTTTACACAGAGTGAAGTCGTTCACTTTTGGGCCGTATATCGCCTGCGCCAGCTCTGCACAGATAAACCCTGTGATCATCATCACGGTCTGTCGCATGGTCATTGCCAGAGTAAGCATACACATGGGCAAGGCTCCATGTGCTACAGTCAGTTGATACTTTGCGTTGGCGGTCAGGTGTTCCTCGTGGACCAGGTTGTTGTACCTCGGGTCACCCATGGCCTTTACACATGCCACCTCTGTAAACTCACCGGTGTTGAACATGTGATGGTATCGCGCGTAGAAGAATGTATCGGTTAGCACCTTGTTGATCCCCACTGGCCTGTATCCGGTAGACAACATGTTGTGTAAACTGCTGCGTGTATCTCGTTTCAGGGCAACATTCAGCATAGTGTTCATCATCGTGGTGGTCGCGATGCCCATCGTCACCGAGGTGAAGACACCCATCCGGGTTGGATTAGGAGGAGGTCTGTTATCCTCTGGCCCCGTAAAAACCTTCCCGAAATACACAGTGTTACCCTTGTCTTGTCCTGCAAATCCAACCCCACTGGTATACAAACAACTCTCTGGCAGTTTACTGAGGTCTGCCATCAGGCCTGCACTCTGGTGACGAACCACGTCCGCAAACGTGACCATGGAACCCTTGATGGTTGTCATGACAGTCTCTGTGAAGTCACTGTTGACGTGACAGGGTAACATGTTAGAGATCGTGCCAAATAGTGCACATTGTATGTACGCCATTACGTTATCACACATCAGGTAGGAGCATATCTTCATATTCTTAGCAACAGTCTGCCCTCCCATCATCTTCAGGCCAGCCTGTCTAACCATGTCCATCCTGTCACCCATCTGAGGTGCCACAAACCACAGTGTCTTGCTCTCGCGTTCTGCGATCTTATACCCCTGCATACGCTGCAGTACGCTGTGATCGGTCCAGCTAAGTGTCGTTTCCATTCCGCTCGAAACATCAGATCTGGCCATGTCTAGCTCGTAACCCGTGAAAAGCCTGTAATATCGCAACTTAGTTTCTGGGTTATCTCGCTCACAATCGTCACCATCCTGACCTTTCTTATGTTTCCTTTCCCCATGTTGATCATAGTAAGGAATGAACATTGGTTTCAAAAGAGTTGCTGCGCACAGCGGTACGCAAAAGTTTGCCTCCAGGAAGATGGAAGCTGCGAGACTCATGATGACAGCAAGCTGCGGCTCCTCCATGCAGCTGCTCACAATTATAGCCAACAACTGAATCAGGTACAGAAACAACACATGTTGAGGCTCCTGACCCTGTTCGTACTGTATGTCATTGTCACGAAGATCCTCCACGTCAAACAGGTCGAGTAACACGCGGATCAGGGCCGTGAGCTTAGCAGCTTTGTGTTTCTGAAAGTTGACAAACACACAGGGGTATGAGTCATCTTCTCCCGCCCCGTTGTTGAGTATAGCCGACACGTCATCGTGAGTGGCGTCGGTTAGGACCTTGGTATATAGGCCTAGGACCGTCTCCCGTGTGAACAGTTTACATAGACCCTGAAACAGCGTACGTTCCATCACATCATTTATTTTAGGTACACTCTGCAGAGCCAAGAAGTGCCCCAAGTGTTCGGCGTGCACTTTTAGCACCTCGCCCTGGAACAGGTTCGGACAGTGAAGATGCAACATCACAGGAGAATCGAGGAGCACCGGCGCAAACGGCCTGACAGTGCATGTGTAAATGATGCCAGCATCGTGTGGCCCCGTCGCTATGCAAAAGCTGTCCTTCTCCAGGTTTACCTCGAGTGTCTTGATGCCATGTGCCATCTTAGACACAGAGAGTGTAGTTCGACTAATCGAGTGCAAGCGGAGCTGGTCAAACTGCTGACATCCAAGACCAAGACTTCAAATTGTGAACAATTTGGTTTGTGTTTAGGCCTGTGGGACGATTTGTCACCTGCCTTAGTTTCAGAATCAACCACGTGCAGCCTTACTCTGCCAAATAAGGATGACGTATCCAGGATGCAGGACTGTGAGGTTGTGCTTAGATTCGCTCTCCTGGCTGACTTTTATATGTTTCAAAAGGAGGATCTGGGTTTAAATGAGGAGGAGTCTACAGAAACTCTGTGCTCAATCAGGGTTGAGATACTCCGTTTTTTAAACAGACAGAGAATCCAACCAGATCCGGAACGTCCGACCGCCTCACTGACAGAGCCGGGACGTCCGATCATCTCCCAACCAGAGCCGGAACGTCCAGCCGTCTCACTAAGACAGCCGGAACGTCCGATCGTCTCACTACCAGAGCCGGAACGTCCAGCCACCTCTCTAAGAGAGCCGGAACATCCGACCGCCTCACTAAGAGAGCCACGGAGCACGTGTGAACCACACAGTAGACCTTCCAGGCATACCAGCAAATACTGTGGTAAGAGTGAACGCAAGTCACTGACGAGGAACCTAAAGATTAAACGGGTCAAACGAACGTCTCGATTGCAACACGTTGAACCCCTGCGACGTTGTGATGAGGCCGTGAGGTGGTCACGATTCAGTTTCACTGTGCGAAAGAAATCATACTACGCGAAGCTCATAAGGGCCTTCCAAGTAGTAAAGACCGTAGGACATCCGATGCTTACACTACATTCTGAATGGAGCCTGAGTTGTTACTACAAGCTTGCCGTATCATACACAACCGATCAACCGCTGGAGATGGCCGCAATGTGTCTGCCTGACATACGCGAGGCTGTACACCTCATCCACAGTGAACAGTTCAATAAGCTTCGCGACCTAAGCCTTGAGCAGCAGATGCTACTATAAACTATTACTATTATTATGCTACTATTAACTGTCACATAAACTGGGTTGAGCACAACCACAAGCAGATACTCCTCATACCCGGCGAACCCGGCGTGTACCCGCCATGTGAGGAAGGAGACCTTAGGTGCTCCAGGTGTCTAAAGAATCAAACCTTCCACTCCTCGGAGGTGAAAGGCAACCCCAGAAACATTGATGTGGAATTTGATTTTGAACAACTGAAATTTGGTTCATCGTGCTGCGCTGCCCCCATGGTAAATGTACCTCTCAGCACCGGAACGGTAAACACGTGCACCTTCACTGAAATGCAGCAGATGTACATATCGTGTTTGAAATGCAAACAGACCATCTTTTCCGAAGTATTAGTGGATACAGAAACACTGTACTCGCGCTGTGTAGGATGCACTGCACAGACGCTCTGACCCCAAAGGACCACAGCCACCATGGCGTACGAGACATCGCGATGCCAGACAGATGTGGCAGTATTCAGAGCCGTGCACAATATACCCTTTGCAACACTGAAAGATATCATCTGCACACATTACGGCGCAAGGAACGTCGAGGTCGCATGGAGCAAGGTGCTAACTCTAAAGGGTTCGGTTGTGGGTAACTGCAACCTGTACCTGTACCTAAGCATTGTAAACAGGCTGGGTAGAAAACATGCTGCGGTTACAGACATATTGAGAGTGTATGATGACAGAATGAAAGTTGCTACACCCGTGAGTGATGCTAACGTTGTCCAAGAGCAGAACCAGCATATCCTAGAATCATCCGCGGTCCCCGCGGCTCTACAGAGGTCACATTCTCTGCTGGACTCCACTGACCCTACTACATGTGACAATGAAATGCTTGCGGTGGCCGAGAGTCTCATGACAGCCCGGACCCCCGAGGATGTGAGCTCCTATCTTGAGGCCTTTACATGTACCACCACACGCAGCTGCTGTCTGGACCTAGGTTGTTTTGAGCGATATGACAGGGACGATTACTACTTCTCCTCCTCCTCCTCCTCCTCCTCCTCCTCCGAGGATGATTCTGACTATGATGACCATGAGCCGGGGCAGGGGCTCCACATCGACCCGGGTCAATACGGGGCTGAGCCACAGAATGTAGATGACTCGCGGCTCGTATTAGAAGACGGGTGTTCAAGCGAACAGGATCCCAGAAGTCATCTGTTGCTCCAAAGCGGCTCGAAACAAGAGGATTGTCAGTGTCTATTAGATGATGACACTGTGAAGGGACCTAAAGTTATCATTGAGGATGAGTGACTAGCAAACCCACATGTGTTTTGTGCATACTTACTTATACCGTTGTATTGTTTGTTGTAACATGTAATAAATGTTCTGAACCAAGTCTGTGTGGTATACAGTGATTCACAGTAACCCGTTGTGGACCTGTAGCGTCTCATGTGCCACGATGGACGTCTGTCAGGGGGACAACTGGAGCTCTACTCCACATATGATCGTGAGGTTCGATGACCTACGTGGTCTACGGTACTTAGAATACATATGGGTACAAATGTTTGACATTGAGAAACTAATACCTGTATCCACTACACTGACGGACCCAGGACCTGACGGTGTTTTTCGTATACCTGTACGGTCAACCTTACACAGTGCACATTATGTCGTTCTACATGCGGTGTACAAGCAGGGTGGAGAGGGCTACGGCCTTGTTACAGCCAAACACTTTTCCAATACGTACACTGACACCAAAGGCCACAAGGTGAAAAGGCTCAGTGTTCTAGCCAGTGCACCCTTGGCTTGGGTGAAGATGTACACACCTAGCAATACGGCACGCACCCAATACCCTTTCACAGGGGACACTGTGAAGGGCTACCAACCTGAAATGCTTGTATTGCATATATATGCCAGTTTGAAC
Organism: Epinephelus lanceolatus; assembly: GCF_041903045.1. Classification (NCBI taxonomy): domain Eukaryota; kingdom Metazoa; phylum Chordata; class Actinopteri; order Perciformes; family Serranidae; genus Epinephelus; species Epinephelus lanceolatus. The sequence continues at coordinate 33,603,673 of NC_135756.1, read as the reverse complement.
CGCCATGTACAGAATGCGCTTGCTTGTTGCACGCACACCTGGGATTCAACGGACAGAGATGTCATTGCGGCGAACCTGATAAACAAGACGCTGGCAACGCTCGGCGCTCCGCTTACGTTCAAGGTCCTACACGAGCAAAGTAGGCTGACCTTAGAATGGCTAAGATACGTAGAGGACGGGCGGGATATCCTCACCCTACCTGATCCGAGAACAGCAATGTGGGGCACGTGCGTATTGTGGGATCTGGACTCTGTCTGCAGTGTCTCATGTGCGGATGTTAACCAACTACCAACCCCTGTCTCGGGTCGGTGGTTGCGTGCGCGGTTGACATACACAGGGTTAGAAGTGTCAGGGTCTACCGTAGGCACCTTTACGGATGTCATACAGACACCGTACTGGGCCATCATACTTGCAGCCTTGTGCTGCGGAGCGCTAGAGAGTTGGACACGGGCACTAGCCGACATTACCGCTGTGTTGAGGGTCGACGCACATAAGCTCACCGGGGAGCAGGAAGGGGTCGCGGTGTGCCAACGTTGCGGCTACACATATCGATCTTCACCGGAGTTGTGTGATCCCATCCCCAAGCGCGTATCAGCCGTGGTACAGATAGACAGGTTACTCCTGGGTCGACTGTGCACCAGTCTGTGTGCGACGGTATTACGTGATGTAGAGGCAGCCTCTGGTTACAGACACCAGGTCCCTACAAGCTGCAAGCTTGGCAAGATCAGATATTGTCTCAATCACCGCAGGGTCTACGCCGCCAGCATAGAAGAACACAGGGAGAATGATGAAGCGTGGGGATCAGACACAAGGGGGGGGCGAGAAACCAGGCAAGGACAAACCTTATTTCTCGACTCATACAACAAAAGACCTAGGGGGTCAGACTGCACCACTTCCAGGCGAGAATACGGAGCAGGTCACCTCGAAGAAGGCAAAATCGCGCAGAAGGATGAATGTGGACAGACGTCCCCGGTTTGGACACGAGACAACGACAGCCGAGCCAGAAAGCTGTGTCTCATCGAAACCAAAGAACCCGACCAGGGTTGGCGGTTGTGGCAGAAAGAGTGTCGAAGGCGACTACGCGAGGGACGTGGATGCTCCGCCGATGTCCTGGGTAACAGGTTCTGGAATGTGTCACATTCACAGCACAGGGACCTCGATGCAGCTGGACCCTCACTCTCGAGCGGATATTGGGAACAGTTCACGTGCCACGTTCTTAGCTATCATATCAAAACTGTTCCCTTCGGATATCGAGGTGTCCCAATCTAACAGTGACGGGGAGAATGTCACGGGTGGCCTAGATGACACCTTACTTACAATCGAGGCCCTGGAGAAGAATTTCGAGAGCCTGGTTGCGTGGTTTCAAGTATTCGAGGGCACCAAAGCTCGGAACGTGATAGGGTTCGATGTGGCCATGGAACTGGTTGGTTGTTATGATATGGTGGTCCGTAGACTGGGGGTTGCGACACGAAATATGTTCAGAGGGTGTAGGTTCATACAGAGTGCACAACATGTAAAACCCGCTGATGAGGTGTTGATGCAACTCCGTGACGTCTGTACTACGATCTTGGATCATTCCATAATACACGAGCTGCGGGCCACGCTTGCGGATTGTAACCTCAGCAACGAGTGCGTAAAATACATCGATGCAATGCAAAACATATCGCAGGACATTACTGTGCATAAACAACCATCGATCGTCCACCTTGAGCGGGTTCCTAGTGTGTATCTGGGCCTAGTGTGCGCGATGGCTACTCTGGTCACCGAGCTGACACAGAGATATAGGACGTGTGACGGTGCCTTAACACAAGCCAAAAGTGATATGGCAACGCTGAAACTGCAATACAATCTTGACACAGCTAGGAGTGTAGCATTCCAGGAGAGCAACAGTGTTGAATTGGAAAAAGCAATCAACCGTAAGTCCCAACTGCAGGCGATGTGTAACAACATAGAGGCCGAGCGATGCAGCCTAGCTGAGCGGTTTAGTGTGCTGTCCATTGCGCAGGTCACAGAACGATCGACGTGGGCTGCCGAAGCAGAGAAACTACACCAGCGTATTGCGGAGCATGCAGCCACAATCGCCAAATTGCACGCCGGGGCCTACAAGGAGCGCCAGGACCATGAGCAACGCATCCGCAGGCTAACATCACAGAATGAGCTGTTGGAGAGCAATGTCCAGGCGTTGCGGAGTACTATACAGGCCTTGGAGGATAGGCACAAGGAAGAAAGTGATATCGCGAGACGCAACGCAGATGCCCTCGCCGACGTTGTGGCCAAACAGCACGCTACACTCGAGGCTCGGGACAGGGACATTGTGAGCCGTGACATTGAGAGAACCGAGCTTACAAATACTATTATGGCGCACACGGAGAACCTCGGAACACTTCAGGATAGGCTTACCGCTGCCACTACAGCCTTGGCAACATGTAAGACTGCTATGCGTGCGGTTGCACTTCATATTGGCTTGGATGATGTTGGCGATATGACAACCGAGCTAAAATATCAGAAGGATGCTTCCGTAAACCGGGTCAAACGTATGTTAACTCGAACGTGTATTAGGGTACGCATGCACCTTCCTGACGATGATGACATGGTGGACACAATGCGGACAGCCGGCATGTTCAGTGAGTACGAGAGCGAGATACGGGACCTTATACAAACCCTGGACGTTGAGCAGGTTCCCATGGATGTGATGGATGAGCTACACAGTAAGAACCGGACACCGAGGAAACGGCGTGGCTGCAACACCTCCGAACCCAAATATAAGAAGGTGGCCCTGCAAACTGAGGATCCCGTGAAGGAAGGGCAAGGGGCCCTGAAATGTGAGGAGTGTACGGAATCTGTAACCCTGGTAGATGGCCAGTTGCATAGAGCCGAATTTACTATCGAACCGCAGTGTTTGGGTCCCTGCGTATATCACAACCCCCCTTAGGCAGCATGGGAACGTTAAGACTGTACTATTGGGATCGGATAAGCCCATCGAAACCTTTCTGGGTGTAATACAACATGAGGATGATGATAGGAAATACACCGAAATTGCACGAAATTGCACAGGGCTCATGTTTGGAGATTGACCGGCTAGCAGAGAGGCTAGCCTGTGCAATTGTAGTATCATGGGTCACAGGGCATGAGTTATACGGGAGTGAATACAGAAACAGCGGTCTGTACATTATCATAGTAGAGAACCGTGTAAGTATGAGATCCTATCACCTGGTAGCTGTCAACATAAAGAGTGTGTACACGCGCAACCTATCAATGGTAGCCGGTTTACAATGGCTGGAGTCCCACAGACTGAGGTGTGTACATAGACAATATAACACGTGTCATGGTCACAGCCCCGGTTCCTACCTCATGCATTGTACTGGCAGGAAATGAATAAACGTGTTTACACAATAACTTGTACCGAATGTTTATTTTATATGCATACACATACAGTACAGGCCAAAAGTTTGGACACACCTTCTCATTCAATGCGTTTTCTTTATTTTCATGACTATTTACATTGTAGATTCTCACTGAAGGCATCAAAACTATGAATGAACACATATGGAGTTATGTACTTAACAAAAAAAGGTGAAATAACTGAAAACATGTTTTATATTCTAGTTTCTTCAAAATAGCCACCCTTTGCTCTGATTACTGCTTTGCACACTCTTGGCATTCTCTCCATGAGCTTCAAGAGGTAGTCACCTGAAATGGTTTCCACTTCACAGGTGTGCCTTATCAGGGTTAATTAGTGGAATTTCTTGCTTTATCAATGGGGTTGGGACCATCAGTTATGTTGTGCAGAAGTCAGGTTAATACACAGCCGACAGCCCTATTGGACAACTGTTAAAATTCATATTATGGCAAGAACCAATCAGCTAACTAAAGAAAAACGAGTGGCCATCATTACTTTAAGAAATGAAGGTCAGTCAGTCCGGAAAATTGCAAAAACTTTAAATGTGTCCCCAAGTGGAGTCGCAAAAACCATCAGGCGCTACAACGAAACTGGCACACATGAGGACCGACCCAGGAAAGGAAGACCAAGAGTCACCTCTGCTTCTGAGGATAAGTTCATCCGAGTCACCAGCCTCAGAAATCGCAAGTTAACAGCAGCTCAGATCAGAGACCAGATGAATGCCACACAGAGTTCTAGCAGCAGACCCATTTCTAGAACAACTTTTAAGAGGAGACTGCGCGAATCAGGCCTTCATGGTCAAATAGCTGCTAGGAAACCACTGCTAAGGAGAGGCAACAAGCAGAAGAGATTTGTTTGGGCCAAGAAACACAAGGAATGGACATTAGACCAGTGGAAATCTGTGCTTTGGTCTGATGAGTCCAAATTTGAGATCTTTGGTTCCAAGCGCCGTGTCTTTGTGAGACGCAGAAAAGGTGAACGGATGGATTCCACATGCCTGGTTCCCACTGTGAAGCATGGAGGAGGAGGTGTGATGGTGTGGGGGTGTTTTGCTGGTGACACTGTTGGGGATTTATTCAAAATTGAAGGCACACTGAACCAGCATGGCTACCACAGCATCCTGCAGCGACATGCCATCCCATCTGGTTTGCGTTTAGTTGGACGATCATTTATTTTTCAACAGGACAATGACCCCAAACACACCTCCAGGCTGTGTAAGGGCTATTTGACCAAGAAGGAGAGTGATGGAGTGCTGCGGCAGATGACCTGGCCTCCACAGTCACCGGACCTGAACCCAATTGAGATGGTTTGGGGTGAGCTGGACCGCAGAGTGAAGGCAAAGGGGCCAACAAGTGCTAAACACCTCTGGGAACGAGTGGCCATCATTACTTTAAGAAATGAAGGTCAGTCAGTCCGGAAAATTGCAAAAACTTTAAATGTGTCCCCAAGTGGAGTCGCAAAAACCATCAAGCGCTACAACGAAACTGGCACACATGAGGACCGACCCAGGAAAGGAAGACCAAGAGTCACCTCTGCTTCTGAGGATAAGTTCATCCGAGTCACCAGCCTCAGAAATCGCAAGTTAACAGCAGCTCAGATCAGAGACCAGATGAATGCCACACAGAGTTCTAGCAGCAGACCCATCTCTAGAACAACTTTTAAGAGGAGACTGCGCGAATCAGGCCTTCATGGTCAAATAGCTGCTAGGAAACCACTGCTAAGGAGAGGCAACAAGCAGAAGAGATTTGTTTGGGCCAAGAAACACAAGGAATGGACATTAGACCAGTGGAAATCTGTGCTTTGGTCTGATGAGTCCAAATTTGAGAACTCCTTCAAGACTGTTGGAAAACCATTTCAGGTGACTACCTCTTGAAGCTCATGGAGAGAATGCCAAGAGTGTGCAAAGCAGTAATCAGAGCAAAGGGTGGCTATTTTGAAGAAACTAGAATATAAAACATGTTTTCAGTTATTTCACCTTTTTTTGTTAAGTACATAACTCCACATGTGTTCATTCATAGTTTTGATGCCTTCAGTGAGAATCTACAATGTAAATAGTCATGAAAATAAAGAAAACGCATTGAATGAGAAGGTGTGTCCAAACTTTTGGCCTGTGCTGTATGTGTGGTTCACCAGGCAGTGAGTGTACTGGCAGAAAATGAATAAAGGAGTAAGCTGTGGCTTACTATGATACAGGCCGGCGTTGTCCATCTAAAAAGGCTGTTGGATACCCCACACATTTAGCAGTTCCACGTGGTTGGATATTTCGTAACACCAGTTGGATGGTCCACACAGTTGGCTATTACGTAGCATCGGTTGGATATCCCACATGGTTGTACATGCCACACGGTTGGATATCCCGTAACACCAGTGGGATATCCCACACATTTGACAGTTCCATGCGGCTGGATTTGTCGTAACACCAGTTGGATGTTCCACACAATTGGCTGTTACGTAGCATCGGTTGGATATCCCACATGGTTGTACATGCCACACGGTTGGATATCCCGTAACACCAGTTGGATATCCCACACATGTAGCAGTTCCACGCGGTTGGATGTTTCGCTACATTGGCTGGATAAATCGCCGGTCGGACGTTTCAGTGGATGAAGGCTATATCAGACACAGAGAGGGATACAACCATTGTTGAATGTACATGGCCGGAGTTCAGTGTATCTAACGCGTGCAGGATCTTACATAGGATAGGGCAACACACCGCAGTCTACCAGGACGTGATAGGCAGTGCCTTGCAATTGACATAACGCCTGTTTTGTGTGTCACTGGATAATAATGGACACTACTAGACCTAGGTTTATTGTTGCGTCGCGTCCTCCTTGGTACTTTAACTGTGATTACAAAGAACCGTTCAGCTGCGCAACCGCACATGGACTCTTGAGCAATGTGGCTGACATAATGATGAGGGAGCAGGATACGATATTTGGAAAACCCTTAAGGTATCAATCAAAAACCCTGTACAAGATTATCAGGGACAATGTCATCCGGGCATTGGATACCATACCACAAAAACCTTCACGGTCACTGCTCATTGCACTAATGGACCTGGTGGACATTGATAACGGAAACGAGTTCAAGTCAGTGGCAAGTGTAGACAGGGCCGGTATCAAACACGTACTCCTGGCATGTGGCAACTACACAACGTTTTACATACCAAATAAGGAGCTGATAAGTACCAGCGGTAAGACGGTCGTTCCCGTGGTCACCCAGTGCTCCGACAATCTAGCATACTACGACAGCAGTAGGTCCATGATTGGAACCTACACTGTTGCAATCCCGTCCCCGGGGAAGGGTCTTGGGAAATCTTACTTTGTGCAGGAAGTGTTGTTCGTTCCAGGTCTTGAGAGCCTGGAACTGTTGCAAATTCTCACAGGTAATAAGTACGACTTCTGGGACATGAGCCTAGAAGTACCCACGCATGACACGGCTCTAACTCCATCCTTTCAACAGATCCAACCCTTTCAGTTGCTGCACACTGACGATAAGAGCTTTTCCAACCAAGGCAATGCCGATGCACTGGCATCTCACATGGAAGAGATATACCCAATGTGCTGTGTCACAGGCTCGGTGTCGGCCGAAAGGTTGAAGAAAAAGCGCGAGACCAGTGTGGATTGCTTCACTGACAGCCAAGTGAGATGCGACCTCACAGACTTTCACTATGAGAACGGAGGGCCTCGTACCGTCTACTTTAGACGGAACGGCAGGTTCGTGGATGGTAGACGGGTGAATCTAGTACCGGTTGTGACTTTGAGAAAGGGTCAACATCATGCATCTGAACTGTACGTGTCTACTACAGTACGGTTCTGCCGGGCCGTGAAACACTGTTGTGTAAAGGGTAATGGAGAGCTGGTGCGGTGTTGGAATGACACTCTCAAGGAACTGAAGAGGGATTCCTTCATCACAGGACCTGACATGTACCAGGAGATACACAATCCGGCTTTGGTGGCCTTCATTAAGCGGGTTAATCCAAACAGCTGGTGCAACTACCTGCCTAAACACGTCGAAAGCCTGATCGTAGACCCTGTCATGGTTGAAGTAGTAGAACTGGCCATTACATTCATGGACAACAAGATCCCCAATGCCTTCGCGGTGGCCGAGCTGTTACACTGTCCGATTACAAAGGTCAAGGAGTGTATCACGGTGTGGAACAAATACGCCTCCGATGCCACGGTTCACACTGCCATAAGGAAAACACGTATCCGCATGGTAACTGAGCAAATGAGAACAGACTGGGCGGCGTTGGCGCACATTGCCTCCTGTTACGGTAGACTGCGATATGGGCAGGTTGGCAATCACAGAATGGCCTTGGCGTGTGAACAGTTGTTCAAAGAACAGACTTTGGACAACGCGGGTAAGGTCCAAAAGATGTGGCACGCACTAATCAAACATGACACAAGTAAGATAAAGGACAAGGAAATATCTCAGATGTACGCAAATGCTAAGGTGCTCTTTCTCAAGCTTCGCACGTATTACAATAAGTTGTATAGGCGTATAAATAAGCGTATGGACACTCTGCTGCTGAGCGAACCGTGGCTAACAACCTTCAGCGATGACGACGATCTCAGGAGAGAGGCGGTGTGTACACTTCTAGGACTGGACGATACACTGTTACACAAGCGCAACGAGGCTGTTCTTCGAGAGTGGGTCATTAACAACATATCCGTTGTAAACATATTACGTACCAACGGACCACAGGATAGACTCAGCAAAGCTCTGATTGAATGCTTGGACTCTACATCAGTTGGAAGGTGGAGCCGCGGAACGGTGTCCTTCCGTCAGGGTCAACATTGCACAGCGGCACACCGCGATCACAAGGATCCGGGTATATGTATAACCGCCGCCACGGAACCTGGAACGCGTGTAAGAAGAGAAGGAGCTCATATACAACATCAGAGTGTCGCAGCTTGCAACAGCGGCCCCGTGTCTCCACCTTGTACACCTAAAGGCGTACCACATAACAGGGAACTCCGTGGTATACAAACATCCAGCCGGCGCAAAACGCACCGTGGGGGGACTGTATGGCTGAGCGAGGCGGAAGAAGCAAGTGAAGACGAGTACGAATACAAGTACTGCGAGGACGGTGATGTTCCGGGTGAGGACCTAGAGGACACAATGGACTACGATGACGCCGAGAGCCCTGATGAATATGACCAGAGTGATGACTTCATAAACGACGGACCCATTGAGGAGGAGGATGATAGTAGTGATGAACAGGAGGCTGAAGAGGCATTCTGTGATCAAAGACAGAGGAGGATGCAGCTTATGGGAGCAAAGCGCAAGAGGGCGCCCGTGTATAAACACATAATAGCTACAGAGCGTGACGGTGATCAGGGGCTGGCTGTAGAGGAGGAGAGCGGCCCATTCAAACGCAGACTAGAGACAGATTCCGACCCGGACGAGATTCCGATCACACACAAGCGTATCAAACAGACAAAGGCTAGGTCTTCGGGTGATGAAAGGTCTGTTAGTGGCAACTCCCCCAAAGTGAGGCGTGATCGCTCGCCCAAAGTCAAGCGTGATTGCTCGCCCAAAGTCAAGCGTGATCGCTCGCCCAAAGTCAAGAGTGTAAAAAAGAAACGCAGATCCAACACGCTGTCCACCAAGGACAAGTCCAAATCTCCACAAGGTAGGCGGTCGGATAAAAGGTATATGAGCAAAAGGGAGGAGGGTACAAAAGGCAATATAAACCCGTCCGTCGACACTTGGGATTCAGACCCGGAGCAAGGACCAAGCTCGAGCACGAGGCATCCTGACCACAACCCATCAGATCTACCAACAACACCTGAGCAGGTGTCCAATCTCCAAGATGGTAGTCACCCCCGCAAGGCTGAGAATCTAGCAGTACAAGGTGTCAGCTGTAGCTCCACCCGTGCTCATGTACAGCCACGGGGCGACTTAAAGGAAAGTGACACACGGTGGGGACTGTCCGCTCTAGCTCTAGATCAGACTGATCGGGAGAGTGGGTGTGACGCCGGGGCAGAACACCCAAGGGCATTACATGAAGAATCTGCAAATGAGGATCGCATGACGGGACTCAAGGTTGTTGCACGTGTGTCAGAAGAACTGTCCAACCTAGAGTCGGACAGTGATGATATAGGCAGAGATACCTGGTGCAGTGACTCTGACCCTGATATAGGCCGAGACACCTGGTGCAGTGACTCTGACCCTGATATGGACTCTGGTGACACTGAATACTGTATGTAAAATGTCGTCCCATGTGGCCAAAAGGAAACCCATGCCGGGGCCTCAAAGTTCTTGTATGATACGATACTTGGAGACTCTAGCTAACAACGTACATTTGTCCCAACTAAAGGAACCTTGTTCATCTGTAGTACTATCATCTACATATTCGAAGCCAGAGTGTAAACCAGAGACATCCATGGGTGTCCGTAACACACTGGATAGGTATTTTGTTAGGAAGTAACGTGATGTAATGAAAATGGACAGTCTATGTCCTCCCATGAGCACGTCATCACATGGGTATCATCTGCAATATACCAAACGTCGTTGTCTCGCACATATGCTGTGTAGTGGCCGCAATGCTGACTGCCACTGTGAGCTACAACAGCGTACAGATCATATAACGCAGGCCCTGTGGGGGTCTTCAGTGCGTATTGGACATCGAGGATCTTGGGGAATGTGACACCGGCACGTCTCTTGGTCGTGTGTGTAGTCTCGATCGTGACACTCGTGTACTGTGGAATATACATACACATAACCCGGGGTAGAGTTAGAAGCACACTCGACATCTCAGCCTGCGTGTCACTGTAACAGTCCGGGCACCGGTAATCACAAGGTGTCCGAGTGCTGACTGTGTATCGTTTAATATATTCCTGCAGGTCATCTGGAAAGTTATTTCCTATGTACACAGGGAGCGTGTTGACCCCATAGATAGTAGAACTGATTACATTGCAACATAGACATCGGCGGCAATCTTCTCTCTCAAATGTCCACATGCGTCCAATGTGATGCGCAGGTCCAATGTCGGCAGCTAGTGCGTCGAGGATGTAGGCGAACACAAGGTTAGCGTCCTCGGGAACGTCGAAACCCACTCCACTGTACATACTCAATGAGTCTACGAAATGTTGTGGATCGCATGCAGCTTGGTCATCTTTGCACATCTCATAGATAAGACATTCGAGCGTTATAGCAACCGTGTTAGAAGACCGACACGCCCGACCACGGACCTGTCTAATGCAGTTCCGTAGTTCCTGTGTCCCGTACAGGCACTGTATCACACTGGTGATACTGCAATGTGTGCCACGATTGATTAACCCGCACATGTTGCCCGATTGGGGTAGCTGTCCAAGGCCTCCCACTGTATGGGTCAGTAATCCCCCACACCAATGTCTACGTTCTGAAACAGTTCTGTAAGTGTACGCACCGAGCCCTGTGAATGCAACATAACCACGATAAGAGACATCCTATAATAGTCGAAAGTGAATTACAGCAGAGGACCGTGTCTCTTAAGCTTCGTGATTATTATAACAGGGGCCCACTTAGAGTCGCTCCCAATGACATCGTGCGTGAAACACTTTCCGTTATTGTTGTGCGGCCTCGTCCTGTCCAGTTGATCGACGCTGGGAATCCTACAGAGTGCCGACTTTGCAAGGGTCACCTTCAGTAGACCCTGTGTGCAGTCAAGCGTTGTAACATCAACCCTATGGGATCCAAATACAGCAACTCTCATTCTCATCACTATGTTCCTAACGAGTGCATTTAGTTTGATGTCCCTGACAGCTGCATTCTGAGTGCCTCTCGAAGGCCTGGGGTTGCCATACATCAGTAGTTTGGAGCTACTGCTATTACAAGAGTCCTCTTCCTCGCCCAGGTGGTCTAACCAGTTTGGTATGTCGGACGTGTAATCTCTAAATGTGAACACGTTACCATCTAGGGTCAGCATTCGGGGCATCGTTCATGTAATATGACGGACCCCCAACATCTCAAGTGATCCGAGCAGCACATCTGAGACTGGCACAGGCACAGGTGACGCGTGTAGCTTGCGCAGCCATGAACATAGATCCGACCCGGGTAGATGTCTTGCCACAATGACTTCACAGAGATCGATCAGGCTATTGCACTGCTCACCGAACATCTCCGAACCGGGTTTTGTGAAATTCCTACTAAGGTAGGGTACTACGTCGATCACCACGGCTCCGTTACCTACCAAAACATCTCTCCAGTCACACATGTGCGTAGGTAACATTTGCACATCTAGGGCAGCCTTTAGCATGAGTAGGACCTGATGTAAAAACAATGTGCCGGATTCGCGGGACTCTGACTCGGTGCAATTGATTACACGCTTACAACCTCCGAAGAACTGAGGGTATTGGAAAACAAACACTCCATTGCGCCTGGACGACCTACACATGTCATCTCTGGGACCTGCAAATATAAGTGGGTGCTTTCGGGTTATATGTTGGGACAATAGGATCACACTCTCCTTGAACAGAGCTATTTCCCTCTCATCGCGACTCTTGAGAATAACCATGGTTGTATCTAGTTCTCCTTCTACTGTTTTACCCCTCGTGATCACAGTCCCCGAAGGTAGAGTCGGGGGATCTGAGGCTGAGGTGACCAACCGTCCTTGTGACTCTTCCGATTCACCTACTCTTCGATCCATCACTTGAGTAACCCCGCCCTCCCCCTGTGTAGGTTCAAGCTCCGCTGGTGGGTGTACGGCCGGTTCCCCCGTATCCTCTTGTTCCCTTGTTGATACACGCTGTTCTTCTGTGTCTCCTGACTCCAAGTCTCGGCGCCCTGAAGATGTATCCCATTCACCCGATGATGGAACATCCCCTAATGACAGGTCAGCCAGGGCACTCGATTCGAGGCTCTGCTGTTCTGATATTTGTAGTACCGAGTCACTGGCTACACAATGACCCCGCGGAAGGCTGTGTGTAGTAGTGTCAGCGGAATACGGAGTGTTGCATATACCACCCACATCGCTACAGGTCAACATGTCAACAGCGTTATTATTACTCCAGTCAAGGTTGGTGGTCACAGTAGACATGGATGGCGGTTCAGTTGATATAGGTTCACCTGCAGCTGGCAGATCTACGATGTGACCACCGGACCACGGCCCTGGTATGACATTATGGGCTATCGGGCCCGCGGGTCGACCACCGGACCACGGCCCTGGTATGACATTATGGGCTATCGGGCCCGCGGGTCGGCCACCGGACGACGGTCCTGGTATGACATTATGGGCTATCGGGCCCGCGGGTCGCAAGGAGGGCTCACGGTTCCGCATCACCCCAACGTCGGCACTGTCTCTCAAAGCCGCACCCGGGCGCTTAGCCTCCACGCTTGCGTCCAAGGTGCGGGTTTTACGTTTCTTACGTTTACTCATGTATTCCCTGTTGTATACACGTTCAAGAGTCCGGACCTTGTTACGGTACCAGGCGTAAGGCTGGATAATCTCAGGTGCAAGTCTAATAAAGTCTATACTGTAGTACCACTTTGTTTCTGACCCGACTACACCTATGGGGGCTCTGGTGCCAGATCTGACTTTAATCAGGTTGGCAAGTGTCGTAGGGGTGCAGTCGTCGCTAACCACTATGTCGGTCGACCTGTATTCCCCTACTTGTACAGACATCGGGATGCGTTCGGATGGTAACTGGGCTCCAGTGATGTCGTGCTTCAAAGACTGGTACCTGGCTAGATTCAGCAAAGCGCAAGGTGACCACCTTTCCTGGGGGAACAGTGTAATGCATAGCACACCCATTGAGACAAACCGTTTGTCCCTTATGTTATGACCCATTTGTTCCAGGCTACCCATTGTAGCATCCACTGTAGGCCTTTGACCCCTGTGCTTTGTGTGAAGGTCCCGAGCATTGATAGCTTTCATATGCCCGTAGTCCAAGGTCGCCTCCTGCTCCGGGTTGTACACTCCAACCAGGGCAGATAGATTCGCAGCGTAGGTCTTTTTACAATAACCCTGCCCCTGTGGATTCTTGTATTGGACCAGGGGTGAGCCGCTGTGCAACTCCCACATTACACAATACCAGCTGAATATATCACTCCCTGTGGCTGAGGTCAAACACCACAGTATTTCGGGAGCCATGTTAGTGCGGTTCCCTCGCGGTTGGTCTGGGGTAGAGAAGTTGCAAGACGTACCGAAGTCGCTGATCTTAAAGCTAACAGTTAGGGGCTTCCTGTCCGGGTCATAGCACACCAACACGTTCCTGTACGTGAAGTCTCTGTGTTGTATGGTTCTAGATCTCAGGTACTCCAGCCCCTGGAGTGTGTCCAATTCCACCGCTGGTACAATCGAGGTATTCCCTATACGCCACATGAACTCCTGTAGGGAACACAAGGCCCGTTCCATGACGAGTACAGCTCTACCTCCCAGTTGGTAGCCAGGGATGTCGCACCAGAAACCGCCAAATGTGCGTAGGATGTTGGGATGTTTTATCGATACACCAATCATAACCTCCTCCATCTGCGATGCGATGTGTGCGTAGCGATTGAATTCCTCCTGAATGAAGGGCACGCTCCAGTTTACCATTTCAGGAAATAAATTGGTTTTAGCAACAATGCGATCGCAGACCTCGACTGTTACCCCAAACCTCCCTCGACCCAACACTTTACTTGGTGTGGTTATCAAAGCCTCTATATCAATGTCACAGGTCCTATCTATGGGTATACCTGTGTCGGTGTATATAGTCCACGGATTAGCTTGCACTGTGGACTGTAGACACTTGTACAATCACCCGAATCTATCTACCGTTAGCGCAGGCATCCTGGGCGTGGTTGTCTCGTAGCGTGAGGGTAGGTATCCGTCCAGGTGATTATAACCGTGTCAGCTCCTGGGTAGCCACTGGCACCTGGGACTTGACGAAGGTGGGGATTTCGATTGATTGGATGTGGAGTACTGATGGGTGTCCCCACCATGCTGTCTAGTAGACAACCCGTAGCCACATCTCGCCCTCTGGTGATCCCGCAGTCCGTTATTGGTCCTCATGGGCCATCTCGCCCTCTGGTGATCCCGCTGCCCGTTATTCGTCCTCGTGTGCCATCTCGCCCTCTGGTGATCCCGCTGCCTGTTACCAGTCCTTAAAGGACCACCCAACCGAGCTTTCACAGAGACTCTGGTGTGGCGTGGTGCAACATGTGAATCATCAACAGCCTGAGGCCTGGATGGGAAGAGTTGTTTACGGACACCCAGAGTATCCCTGACAGATAGTCTTTCGACGCCCAGTGTTAGATCATGCCCCTTTTTTCGTGGTGCGGGTGGGTATGACTGTGGTCGGTCTGCCACAGTCAGCGGCGCGGATGGCGGTGGGCTTGAACAAACTGTCACCTTCTGTCTAGTTGTACAGGACTCTGTTTGGTCTACCAAGACCTTTTTTATTAGCACCTTATGAAGAACATTGCATAGGTTCCGATGTTGGTCGGCGAAACGTTCTCCGTATTCAACCTTGGCTTGCCTGTATGGAATACTCAGAAACCTGATGAATGTCATTTCCTCGAACGTCTTAATCAGATGACATTGGTCCCACGCCAGCAGGTACGACTGTACAGCCATGCCCATGTACTTTGGCTACTTCGGTGAACTCGTAGACCGGGGCCGAGATTGTAAATATCCTCGTCTTGTGCATCCTGCTAGCTTTTATTACCTTTACCTTTGCCTCGGTCGGATAAATGATATCACAGTATGAGCCACGGCTGGTCATTGGAGTACCAGCTAGTTGACCGTTGGGTGGTGCCGGTTGGACGTTCGACTACCTCCGGTGGGAGGTACGAGTACTTGCAATTGGGTTGGACATATGTACATGCAGTCGGATGTTTGAAATACCCAGAGTTGGGACAGATAAGCATCGTTGGTTGGATGTTTGAGTAACTCCAGACTCCAGAGGTACTACAGACACACAGTGTTCATGATGCGTTTGATCCTGTCATACACTGAGCGACATGTTTTGGTTGCAGATCTGGCCTCCCTCGGTAGCAGGGCTCCCACGGCAGTAATCCCCTGTTGTGTGTAGTAGCATTACATCTACATTCATGTTAAAGGCTGTACACAAACTTCCGTACAACTAACTAAAGTCAAATCTACTAACAGTATGTGTGCAGTGTAATATTATGTCCCTAATAGTGGATTTAGACGTCTCGCCTTATAAGTGTGTAAGGCACGCACTTTCATCGGAACGCTAAACGCTAAATAGATATGATGGTAGACCACAATGAATATTACAGTAATTACTGGTGGATCTATGACAATGCCAATTGGCTCAAGGTCACCTTAATAGCCGCTCCTCTGATGATTGTGTTTGGCTTGACCTTGCTTGTACACAGGCTATAGACCACACGCTCATCAATCATATACAAACCATGTTTCTTGTCTGGCGATGCCGTGTACGGTCCCACAACGTGTGCACTGGAAGATGTGAGGCGTGACGTGGAATGCGGACCTGTCGAGTTTGCATTGGCTGACACTATGTGCGACACTCACACCATGTGCGGCGAACAATACACCGTCAATGCTAACGGTCCTTCAATAATAGGAAGGTGAGAGGTGTTTGTATGTGCTATATTACGACTACAGGCGGGAGGCCACGGTGTGTGACTCACTCTTACTTTACATGCCCAACAGACCCCGTGAAGACAGCCATGTGACGCTGAGCCCAGATGGACACTAGCAGCTGCGGGGGATGGCTGCGTGGCAGATTGTGAACCTGTTTAGGTTTTATTACAATTGTGTTACAAGTATGTCTTGCTATACAATAAAGACACTATAACATGAAGTTATATCACACATGAAGATGTTTATTGAATTCAACCATTTACACTGTAATCAAAGGCAGGCTGCGATATCGTCTCCTTGTTGTGCATAACCCATGTATGTAATACAACCCGTAAATGAGTACCATCACGGCCACTGTCAAATTCATAGCCACACTCCATATACACAACTCTTCGCTGTTGCGTACACTCGAATGGCGCACCGCTGTATTCACTGTGGTGTACATGTTTATAGGGTCCTCTTTATGCCTGGGTATGTGGAAGACCCGGGCCTGGTGTTGTGGCAACCAACAACTTGTTGACGAGGTTTAGTGCATATTCTGCTGCCATGCGTTTTGCGCCTCGCTTACAGGACCCGGAACCTAGGCAAATCATACAGATAGTTTGATGTGTTACAGAGATCCACAAATATCTTTAACGGGGGTGGTGGTGGTGGTGGTGGTGTTGATGGTGAGGAATACCTTTAGCTCGTATCTCGACCTCACACTCGCTGTCCAGGATTGTGGTCACAATGCATCGGCACACATATAGGTGGCTCGTGTGGTCTTCGCTGTCAACGTACGTAGGTGTAGGCCATTCGTTCTTCCGACACAGGTCCTAGGATGCACACATAGCAACGCGGGACACTATTACACACTGGACGAAGCACATGTGTTACATATTCAAATGTGTGGCCCTTGGCGCAGTGCAACTACCCACCTCTAATTCTCTAATAGGTAGGTTTCTGGCGTATTCCTTCGCCTCAGCACACCAATCCCGATCCTGGATGCACGACGCGGTGCTGGCATGCGTCTGTTCATCGTTGTTCATAAGAACAAGTAACGCTTGAGCAGCTTGACGCCTAGCAGCTTTCTTAGTTTTACCGGTGCCCTTGGCTTCCAGAGTAGTACCATTGTTATAATCATCGGTCTTGGGGTTGTCGGTGCATAGGATCCGTACAGTGACAGCGAATGTTAGATCGTGAGCTGGTCCACTTTCCTGGATACGGTAGTCCACGGTACACCTGTTAGCCTCTGCGTATTCCTTCAGCACACCACACCAGTTTATCCTTGTGCCAGTAGCCATTGCTCGACAAGCGTGTAACACAATCCCGTTGTTGATCTGAAAGCAGGGGCTGCAACAGGACAGTGAATGAGTTCCTTCTAATTAAACTGTACACATATGTATTCCGATGTATAGCCTACTCAGTCGGACATTTCGAGGTCTGTACACAGAAATGTCTGTCTGACATTCCGAGTTATGTGCACAGCAATGTCGGTTGGACGTTTCGTCCTCTGTAGCCAGAAAGCTGGTCTGAGATTCCGAGTTATGTGCACAGCAATGGCGGTTGGACGTTTCGTCCTCACGCAGCAATGGCGGTTGGACATTTCGTCCTCTGTAGCCAGAAAGCTGGTCTGAGATTCCAAGTTATGTGCACAACAATGGCGGTTGGACGTTTCGTCCTCGCGCAGCAATGGCGGTTGGACGTTTCGTCCTTGCGCAGCAATGGCGGTTGGACGTTTCGTCCTCTGTAGCCAGAAAGCTGGTCTGAGATTCCGAGTTATGTGCACAGCAATGTCGGTTGGACGTTTCGTCCTCTGTAGCCAGAAAGCTGGTCGGAGATTCCGAGTTATGTGCACAACAATGGCGGTTGGACGTTTCGTCCTCGCGCAGCAATGGCGGTTGGACGTTTCGTCCTCGCGCAGCAATGGCGGTTGGACGTTTCGTCCTCTGTAGCCAGAAAGCTGGTCTGAGATTCCGAGTTATGTGCACAGCAATGTCGGTTGGACGTTTCGTCCTCGCGCAGCAATGGCGGTTGGACGTTTCGTCCTCTGTAGCCAGAAAGCTGGTCTGAGATTCCGAGTTATGTGCACAGCAATGTCAGTTGGACGTTTCATCCTCTGTAGACAGAAAGCTGGTCTGAGATTCCGAGTTATGTGCACAACAATGGCGGTTGGACGTTTCGTCCTCTGTAGACAGAAAGTTGGTCAGAGATTCCGAGTTATGTGCGCAACAATGGCGGTTGGACGTTTCGTCCTCGCGCAGCAATGGCGGTTGGATGTTTCGTCCTTTGTAGCCAGAAAGCTGGTCTGAGATTCCGAGTTATGTGCACAGCAATGGCGGTTGGACGTTTCGTCCTCTGTAGACAGAAAGTTGGTCGGAGATTCCGAGTTATGTGCGCAACAATGGCGGTTGGACGTTTCGTCCTCGCGCAGCAATGGCGGTTGGACGTTTCATCCTCTGTAGCCAGAAAGCTGGTCGGAGATTCCGAGTTATGTGCACAACAATGGCGGTTGGACGTTTCGTCCTTGCGCAGCAATGGCGGTTGGACATTTCATCCTCGCGCAGCAATGGCGGTTGGACGTTTCGTCCTCACGCAGCAATGGCGGTTGGACGTTTCATCCTCTGTAGACAGAAAGTTGGTCGGAGATTCCGAGTTATGTGCGCAACAATGGCGGTTGGACGTTTCGTCCTCGCGCAGCAATGGCGGTTGGATGTTTCGTCCTCTGTAGACAGAAAGTTGGTCGGAGATTCTGAGTTATGTGCGCAACAATGGCGGTTGGACGTTTCGTCGTCGCGCAGCAATGGCGGTTGGACGTTTCGTCCTCTGTAGACAGAAAGTTGGTCTGAGATTCCGAGTTATGTGCACAACAATGGCGGTTGGACATTTCGTCCTCTGTAGACAGAAAGTTGGTCGGAGATTCCGAGTTATGTGCGCAACAATGGCGGTTGGACGTTTCGTCCTCGCACAGCAATGGCAGTTGGACGTTTCATCCTCGCGCAGCAATGGCGGTTGGACGTTTCGTCCTCTGTAGACAGAAAGTTGGTCTGAGATTCCGAGTTATGTGCACAACAATGGCGGTTGGACGTTTCGTCCTCTGTAGACAGAAAGTTGGTCGGAGATTCCGAGTTATGTGCGCAACAATGGCGGTTGGACGTTTCGTCCTCTGTAGACAGAAAGTTGGTCGGAGATTCCGAGTTATGTGCGCAACAATGGCGGTTGGATGTTTCGTCCTCGCGCAGCAATGGCGGTTGGACGTTTCGTCCTCTGTAGACAGAAAGCTGGTCTGAGATTCCGAGTTATGTGCGCAGCAATGTCGGTTGGACGTTTCGTCCTCACGCAGCAATGGCGGTTGGACGTTTCGTCCTCTGTAGCCAGAAAGCTGGTCTGAGATTCCGAGTTATGTGCACAGCAATGGCGGTTGGACGTTTCGTCCTCTGTATACAGAAAGTTGGTCAGAGATTCCGAGTTATGTGCACAACAATGGCGGTTGGACGTTTCGTCCTCGCGCAGCAATGGCGGTTGGACGTTTCGTCCTCTGTAGCCAGAAAGCTGGTCTGAGATTCCGAGTTATGTGCACAACAATGGCGGTTGGACGTTTCGTCCTCTGTAGACAGAAAGTTGGTCGGAGATTCCGAGTTATGTGCGCAACAATGGCGGTTGGACGTTTCGTCCTCGCGCAGCAATGGCGGTTGGACGTTTCGTCCTCTGTAGACAGAAAGTTGGTCGGAGATTCCGAGTTATGTGCACAACAATGGCGGTTGGACGTTTCAGCCTCTGTAGACAGAAGGTTGGTCGGAGTTTCCGAGCTCTGTGCGCAGCAATGTCGGTTGGACGTTCTGGGCTTGGTGTAGGTATATCAACGGTGGAGCAACTCAGTTCCTGCAGCTATACACATAATACAGTGTGGCTGACCCCGCGCGACGGGTCGCCATTGACCGTGAGTAGACCAAATGGAGTACCTGACAATGGTTGTCAGATGGTGCTGTACCCCACAGCCTCACATCAACCTAGCTGGTACTACACCATTTCAGGTGACTACCTCTTGAAGCTCATGGAGAGAATGCCAAGAGTGTGCAAAGCAGTAATCAGAGCAAAGGGTGGCTATTTTGAAGAAACTAGAATATAAAACATGTTTTCAGTTATTTCACCTTTTTTTGTTAAGTACATAACTCCACATGTGTTCATTCATAGTTTTGATGCCTTCAGTGAGAATCTACAATGTAAATAGTCATGAAAATAAAGAAAACGCATTGAATGAGAAGGTGTGTCCAAACTTTTGGCCTGTACTGTATATATATATACATATATATATATATATATATATATATATATATATATATATATATATATATATATATATATACGTGATTGGTATCATGTGGAAGGGAGGGCACGATGTATGTAACTGGACAAGGATCTACAATGAATTGTGTCCAATGTTATTAATAGGCCACACACACACACACACACACACACACACACACACACACACACACACACGCTTGTATGTAGCCGTCCCATCTGTAGCTGGACAAGGATCTACAATGACTTGTGTCCAATGTTATTAATAAAACGGTCATGACTGTGTTTGTGGCAAATAAACACACCTGTTTTGATGTACGAGTGTTTATTTACATCCATATACAAAATACACATACATACATTTATAATATTTTAGCTCGCCTCTTGGCATACCGATTTAGCACAACTCCTCCGCCTCCGCCTCCCCCTCCCCCTCCACCACAGAAAAACAAGTACCCAATGCCAGCCGAGAGGGCTGTACACCAAGCCATAAGTAAGGCCACAGAGGTCCATAAGGCGGCATCACTGGCAAACCCCGACAGCCAGCCTCCTAGTTGAAACGGAGTGACGCGTTTGCCCGTAAGCTCATCATACCGTTTGTCAAAGTCCTCTATAGTCCTTGTGATGTTGTCCAGGTCATCTTGAACAGATAGTAGCTTTATGCTTGTGTTGATAGCTTGCAACAGTTCAACTCCGGGCATGCCCGGGACAGTATCCTTCAGTAGATCCGAGAATGACACGGGTCCATCCGATATATGGGGTCGTGAGAATGGCTTCAACAGAGGTGACTCTATCTCTATGGCTGCAGAACCCTCCATCCAGGTGACTTTGTTATCCTGGTAGCAAATGCCTCGATGACAGGGCGAGCATAAAGTCTTACACTCACTGGGATCTTTGAGGCATCTCAGGTACCTTTCGTGAGGTTCAGGTTTGTAACAGTACTTTCCGTAACATTTGGACGGTTCATAGTATCTACCGTCTATAAACCACACCTTATAGTCAGGCCAACATGGGACCCCATCCGTGCTCATCTTTGGCATGGGTATGAGCCCTCTGGCCACGCTCTTTTCTACGGTCCCGGGTATAGAGTGCACTATGAAAAGCTTTCTATCTTTGTACAAAGCCGTACCAACGGTTGGAAATTCTGACAACCCGGGATGTTCCCGCATGACAGTCATGCCACTGGGGCAGCTTCCTGTGCGCTTCGATGCTATCTGCCGAAGACAATTTTCCACTCCTCTAGCCATGAACTTGGTATGCATCGCAGCCTGCATCATTTGATGCGTTATGCTCTGCATCTGCCCGTACCACATTTGATAACTAACCATAACAGAGAACTTTATATTGGTGTCCTGCATAGCAGCCTCTGTGTTCCTCATCATCGTGTCCCTCATCATAGCAAAATTGCCGTTTACAATCTCGTTGTTCTTCCGTATCTTCTCCTCCTGGTTGGTTATCCTACCGTTCACCAGGGCTATATTGGCGTCAAGCTTGTTGCTCACTTCTACGTTCTTGTTTGCCACTGCCACAAATGAATTCTTAAGCGTATCCATTTGATCCTGCAGTACGTCAACTCTATCGGAAACACGCCACGCGAGCCCCAGGGCTGCGCCGCCTACCACAACGCCTAGAAACCGCTTGCGTCGACCTCGACCAATTGGTTTATCCAGCCACGGGAAAGGCGCGTTGTCAGGTAATTCGTACATCCTAGCTTTGGTCTCCTGTACAGCCAGGTCCGCAAGACCTTCCCTCATCAACTCCCCGGCCCTACGAGCATCGTTGACGATCTCGTGCGCGGAGTTGCACAGCCTCCCGTAGTCCCTCCTGCAGCTGTTGTCACCGCCGCATATTGCGATCAGACAGGGGCGTAGAGCGCTTACGTCGTAGTTTATACATTTGATGTTCAGATTGATGTAGTCTATACCTGGCGTAAAGTTGGAAACGAAATACAATGCCTCCACAGGTTTCACTATCACTCCGTGGTCGGCTTCTACCATTGGTTTGTCGACCGTGTACCCATCGTCGACCGAGACCAGGTTCATGCTGTGTGTATTTTCCCCGCTATTGGATGTGCGGCACACCTTGTTTACAGGAGGCACGTACTCGACTACGTACTCGGAATCTAGGATTCCGACCATGTAGTGATTGCGCTCCGTCGTCGGGATGAAAGTGTTGATGTTCACAGCGGTTTGGGGTGGCTTGGGTGATATCGTGGCCTTTTTGGTGGGCTCTCCAGGTGTACACGATTCCAGTTTATACAGATCTACAATGTAGATTTTATCGTAACTGGTACTGTACATTTCCTTGTGAGGCTCCTTGAATATACCTAACGCCCCGTGTGCGGCTATGAGCCCTGGACATACAACCGTGTTGCTCAAGCCTATGTTGTACTGGGGGTCCAGACAGTTCTTGGACCCCGATGCCGGATCCTTATACTGCGTTTCAGGGATGTTGATCACGACGCCGTCCAGCTTCAACACCCCGGGCTTGTCATTACCCGTAACCGATCGGCTGCGTCTGTGGGACCCGGTCGTGACAGTAGATATCCCAGCGGCGAGCTGTTGTTTTTTCCAGTTGCGCAGCCGGTGCACGGCTGAGGTGATACCCAGTATAGCAGGCGTGTCAGAGCGAGTACCCCGTCTGAAATCCGAATCGACCGGTGATATGACGAATTGATTGATGCCAAATGCAACTGCTACCAGTTCGGGAAAGCGCTTAAGTGTCTCAAAGGAGGTTGATGTTACGGTGATGTTCACCAGTACATCTCTGGCCCACACGGTAACGCTAGACCCGGAACAACACTTGGTATTGAGATCTTCCTCACACTTTAACACAGTATTGGTTTCCATATTGGCAAGCGATAGCTCACCCGTAATGTCAGACTGTTGCCCGTTGCATTCGAGCGGGACGATCTTCAGCCCCCCCGTGAGCGACAGTGTGAACATCACCTTGTTTGCACCGACGCCTTGCCTTAACAGAGTCAACAGATACGGCATGACTCCTTCCGTAGGTTCACTGCCGGAGGTCCACATATTCTGGCAGTGTCCGATGCGGGTCATATCAACCGTTCCCTGGGGTGTAACGAATGCTTCGAAATGACCCAGCTGTGGAAAGTCGATCTTATTCAAGAGCGTGTGAGATCTGGGCAATCTGAGGAATAGTTTCGTCACCCCGTCTCTGCGTAACGCGGTTGCAAGGTTAGCTGCTACCCTGGTGAAATCAGACTCGTTCCATCGAGAACGGGAGCACGCTGCTGCACCCCAATCGGTCCCGTCCAACATGATAGCCGTCGCATACGTGGACACCCTCACGGTAGATAGTGTTTCGGATACAGTATTGATGACCGCCGCGTAGTCCCGGCTAGTGGATGCTATTGGAATGAGACACTCGTCAAACGGAACCTTCATGATTACGTGACCGGCTTCGGCTACTGTGTAGAATGTGGCTACATCGACCTCGACTGAGAGATGGTTCTGTGTATAGACCGCCCTGTCCAGGGACAGTATGATTGCGTCACATGATGACGGTATGAGAAAGTCCCTAATTTCAGAGGCTGTGGGTTTGTACGCCGGATCTCAATTCCTCAGACTAGCTGCACTCGAGACTTCACAGATTGCTATGGGCGCTGACGCAGCACTGTCCGCGTTGGTTATGCCCACTCTGGGAGCCCTGGAATCTCCTATACAGAATCTGTTCCCTTCGGACACAAAACAGCTCTCTCCGAGTTGTGTGTAACACGTGCCGATAGATTCACTGTCTCCCAAACCCACATACGAAAGGACACAAGAGTAGGGAGAGTTTCTGATAGTCAGCACGTCGTCCGTATCGGGCCATCTTCTACTTGCAGGGGGTGCGTGTAGCGTCCTCCTCAAGAGTTTGAAAGCCGCATACTGAGGAGCGGCGCCACAGTCGGACATCGGATCTTTGTCGAAGTAATAGTCTCTGTTGCGTGGACTCACGTGGAGTAGAATGGATATTTTGTTCGAGGGGGTGTTTGTAACAATTCGGTCTGAACACTTGAAACCTCCCGGGACCAGAAGACACGATGCCTTGTCTAACCTCCTCACGTATGCACCGAGCATAGACCCGCCTGTCGTAAATCTGGTAAGATCATCGGCCAAGTGGTCGAGGGGTCTCCAATGAGCGTAGATCATCCCCGGACAGTAGTGGGTACACATGTCAGTTCGATTATAGTGGCCCATGGCCAAAGTGAATCCACTCTGGCTGTTACCTTGACACCACCCGTTCTGTAAGCTGCATGTGCTGACAGTGATCCACACGTAGGGAGCGTAGCCATAAGGGTCGTTGCTGCCAGCGGTTACAGGCGAGCGTAGGATACAGGCGGAGGGGGGTAAGAGCATAAGAGCTATTAGGAGCCTCATGGGTATGGCGCGTTAGGCCCCGTATACGTGCCTTCAATAAGGTTTCGACGGCTCGAACAAACGATAAAGGTGTATAGTATCTTGTGTTTGGCGGAGGTGTTTCTTTACAGTAGAGGATTATAACCCGAGAGTCTCTCGCTGTCATTATTTCTACATTTCATCAAGGCCTGACACGTCGAGGCTAAGCCAATGAACTGTTTTACAGCATCGTTGTGCACCCTAGCCAGGTCATGATCCATGAGAAAGAGAGGTCTGCCCATGTGAGGCCTGATGCTATTCATTATGTGAAGGGACGCGTCGTTTGCAAGCGAGTACGACCTACCGATCAGGTCCACGGACATGTTCTGTAGCACACCTATAACATTTTCATCTGTCGTACTGTGGGCCAGGTGAACGTTCACCTGCGTGTCTGTAAACGTGTGCTCGTGTGAATCTAGGTAGGCCTTCACTTCGTTAGGCCTGAGCACTTTAATGGAGTCCAAGGTATTCCTATCCAGGTTGCACAGGGGACAAGCTGTATCCGCAGCGGCGTACTGAATGTCGGCTATAGCCGGATGCTCCTGTGCACTCAGGTTCATGTACAACATGGGGTACTGTCGTTGTAGAAACCGCTCACACTCCCCAGTGCTATCCCCACTGCCGTGCTCCGCCGGGGGTTCCGGGAACATTTGAAATACAGTATCGTCGGCCATTCTGGACGAGTACCCTTGGTTGACCTCTGGGTCAGCCGCCTGGCGGGTGAAGCGAGTCTCATCATCATCATCATCATCATCACCATCATCACCACCATCATCACCATCATCACCATCATTGCCACGATGTGTGTTGTACCTACTAACAGATGCTGCACCGTCCCCTTGTGAATGTACATACTGGGCGCCGGCGCAACGGTTGTTAGCGCAAGATTGTACAGTGTCCCCGACCCCGGACTCTGTGATTCTTCTCACCCTCTTGAGCACCCGGCTGTCCGCGCAGGGTTGCACGTTGTCTTCGTCGCCAGACTCTGTGATTCTTCTCACCCTCTTGCGGACGCGCCCTCCTTGACGGCGTGCCTGCGGACCACCTGCGAGACGGGATGAGGAGGGGCGCGGTGGGCAGGGGGAAGACTGTGCCGAGGAGGCCTGCGCGTTCATCATCGGTGGACAGCGGATACCTGTCCAGGGCAGTTGTTGCGGTTCTTGAAAGTGATAGATACACAGTGTGCGGTGGCCTTATCGCATTGTGTTGCGACCTACGCGAGGGTTCACACTGCGTATTCCGTACAGATTCCAAGAGGTTCATTATCATTGTAAACAGTGAACATTGTAAATGTTGCAAAGACGCATCGCGTAGATCCGCGCGGGGTAGTGATCATTACGAGACCAGGACGAGTACATACTTACGTGGCGTGGTACAGCTAAAGCTATCGGATGCGTTTGGGCTGTCTGAGTTGATATCGGAACTCATTCGTACTCAACCATACGGCGAACCCCGCACTGTCCCGTTCACTAGTACCCCTCCGTATTGCACCGTAGATAACGTGACACACATATCGGCCACAGCGTTGTCTAGGTTGTTGCAGATCGACAAGGAGTTTGTGTGGGGAGATAATCTGATTTTCAACACCACAAATACGGAATCACAGGACAGTCCCTGATAACCACACAGTGTCGCCCCGACAGGTGAACATGGCCAAGCGTGCGTCTCCGTTGCTTAAACACGGGTCCAGAGTGGGACCCGTGTTTAGCATAAAGGACCACTGTGCGTTTGTAAAGGTGTCAAAGTGTGACACGAAGAGAGCTGTCGTAGACATGACCAGCATGACCCTGGTGGAATACGTCGATAAGCAGGCGTACCCGGAGGGTGAGCTACATTCAGACCAGTCTGTTTTTGTGCCGATCTTCTGCAAAGAGTGCTACGGCACCACTACGGACGATTACCAGGAGGCTATGGCTAGTATTGGGTCATGTGAGTGTACTAGATTCCTCGTGGGAATGTGTAGCGTGTTTGGAGTTGCCCAGGGTGAGGTGTATCCAGACACACGAAAGGATTACATGGTGGACAATGGACTGTCGTACTCCGGCGCGTGTCATCCTCCGCCCAGGAAGGCTGTTTTTCTACACAACATCGACAACGATATAGGTCGAGTGAAGTGCTCCTGGCACGTACATAGCAGGTCGGTTGGTAAGACGTACCTGTACTGCTGTATTGCCTGCGATAACACGGACTACACTAATGGCGTTGTCACACCTGAGATGAGTATGGGGTTCAGCCTAGGTACGGTTGGTGATAACAAATACGGCCCCATTACAGAGGAATGTAGTTTAGTCTCTGTTCCCATGAGACCGGGATGTTTCTGTACACTCGTGACATGTGGAGAGCTTATACCCACTATGACCAGGATGGGGTTCACCTCGCTTAAGGACCGTGTTCTTGATGCTGGCATCACGTCGCATGGAGACTTGGGCACTGTTGCCGATCTGGCCATTGCAGACCGGTCATGCCAGGACATGGCGGACCACCGTGTCATGGATATAGTGGCATCCCTGAGGAAGGCTGTGTTGGACCAGGCCACTGAGATGCGAGTGCTCAAGGGTGTATTGGAGGCCGTAAAGGTTCAGAATAGCGTACTAACGCAGAGGCTGAAATGTCCGGACGACCCAGATTCGTTGTTTACGCTGCAAGGTGCACGGAATTTCACTACACGCACCGGGGTGCGGAACAGACTCTGCGCCGGCACGCGCGCGAGTGTGGACACGGGAGCGGTAACGGACACAGATACTGAATCTGCATCGATGGCGGGTGCAATGGTAACACAGAGCCACCTCGATAACCTGATCGCACTGTTGCAGCAGCAACAGCAGCTGCTGATGCCCCAACAGGGGCAACAGCTATCGCTGTCCCAACAACAACAGCAGCAGACACCGCTCCAACTGTACCAACAACAACAGCAGCAGCAGCAGCAGCAGCAGCAGACACCGCTCCAACTGTACCAACAGACGCAGGTTCAGCCACATGCCACGCAGACCCCCGTGTTCCATCCACAACAAAGTCATCATATGTGGAGCCCGTGGCAACAGACAAGCCAAGGGGTGTCCTCCGGACACATGTTCTGCGGTCCCGGTTTGCATGGAAGTGTGTGCAACACCGCAGATGTTCATTACGGTCCAATGACCGACGAGCAAAGGCGGACCATAGCGCTTGAGTACAACAAAGAGGCGTCTGAGAGAGAGACCGCGTTGCAGAAAGAACAACAGAGACTACTCGATTTGATCAAGTCTAGCATACGGGATGTGATGGTGGAGCAGCAGCATGACCTGTTATCACAGGACGTATCGCGCAACCGGTCACCCGTGGAGGACCTGCAGACGTTAGCAAGGGACACGCCTTATAAACGTGTACACACTCGGCCTGAGGAGCCCTCTCCAGCGGACGTGGGTATACTTCTGGCTGAATTGCTGGAACTTACCAAGCAGATCCGACGCGGCGGTGAGACGGGTGGTGACGGTGGCAACACTGTTACAATGGACGCTGAGGACAACAGTGGGTCTGCACCCACGTCACAGAAGGACACTGCTGTGACAACCAAACAACAGGCGGGGTACTCCGCATCCTCTGATGAACGCGGATCCCGTGTGCCAACCGCATCCACCGTGGCAGACTTCATAGCATCTGTTGTTACAAAGATATGACGTGTATTCTGTGTGTGTGTGTGTGTGTGTGTATGTATGTAATGTAAACTTGCACAATATAATAAAGATGGTACACAGTAGTCACGTTGGCTATGTTGTTTTATGACCTATTCATGATAGTCGGGATATCAAGTGTTTACACTTATGAGGACAGGTCATTGAATACTCCCGTCGGCGTACTATGGCGGCCGCCAGGTCCACCTGTGCATTGTGCAATGTGAGCCGTGTACAGGCAGTTCCACATACAGGCGCGATTGTACAACAACAACAACAACAACGCCTGGTGACAGATGAACAGCATGAGGGCGATGTGATACTACACAGGGCTAGCTGGTATAAGGGACAATGGAACAACTTAGCCCTGGGTAATCTGGACTTCAAGTACGTGCCCTCTCAATTAATCGCTTCGACCACGAAGCACAATCCTGCAGTCGGAGATGTATGCGTTAGACTCATGCCCATCGTAAGCCGAGCCGACGAGTACGTTTCTATTGTTGACCTGTACAATACGTACGTCGTAAAGGGGAGCTCTTTCCTGGCCGTGACATGTATAAACAGCTATACCGGCACCAAGGACCTGTGCATTCCTACGATTCCCATCCACACGTTTGTGTCAGAATGGAATAAGTCGCTCCAGCGATTCCATGACATGATCAGATGCGATGACCTCGGTAACCAGCAGAACAGTCGTCAGCGGCGCCTAGCTGTGATTTCCAACGTCACAGAGATAGGTCTCAAGCACGTACCCCTTCGCAGCGACCATCTGTGGTTCATATTACACTGTATCGTATCAAGACCATCCTTGGTTAAAGAAGTACTGCAGCTGGTAGGGTCCATCGTGTCGCGATCCGGAGCCATGTACCATACGGGCGACACGGAGGGTGTGACGGTCCCCTCTGAGGATTGCAGTCGTCCTGCTAAGCTGTATCTCATAGCTAAATCCGTACCCGCCACCGGTGACAATGTCACACTGTTAGGAAAGGAATCCGGCGCTAGGTTAGGTCTCATCTGGGCCGTCAGTGAGGATGACCTGTACGATCACCTGCGGAATAGTCACAACAGTTACTATCTACACATTGGATCCCAGGCCGGTAACACCTTCAGATGTGCAGAGGTTAGTAACTGGCGCTATTATAACCATGCGGTGTTGAATCGAATGACTACAATTGGACTGAAGACAACGTGTACATTTCCAAGTACAACACTAGTCGGAAATACAGGTGATTCGGCTAGACTCCTGAACTGCATCTAAAGGTATCTGTCTATCCATGATGTTACCCAGACGGTTTCTGCCTGATCGGGATTTGATCCTATGTGCATCTCTGAATAGGACTATGATGACAACAAACATACATCCTCTTTATCTACCGCCCGTAGTGTGTTGGCTCAATC
Organism: Epinephelus lanceolatus; assembly: GCF_041903045.1. Lineage (NCBI taxonomy): Eukaryota > Metazoa > Chordata > Actinopteri > Perciformes > Serranidae > Epinephelus > Epinephelus lanceolatus. The sequence goes on along the minus strand of NC_135756.1, from coordinate 33,574,006 downwards.
GCGTCTCGGCTCAGGTGCGCCGTGCCAAGGGTGTATTCTTCAACATACACAAGGTCATCTCAACTGTATTAATCTCGAGTACTCTCCTTCTGCACATACACAGATTGTGGAACTCCTTCACATGGGGTCTTCTTGGGACACTGTGGTCTCTGACGGTGTGCATCACCTTTGTCCAGGGGTTAGTCATGACCTTTCACAGCGTGGATAGGCGAACATGTGGCACCGTCAGCGCGCTTGTAGAGCCGCTCTCGGGTATCACATATGTTCGCAAGCTCCTAATGTTCATCTGTTTCCTGACTGCGTACATGGCAACGTGGTTATACTACGACATCTGTAGCAGTACGGAACCTGCCAGCTCACTGCTTACATGTTCGCATGAACGGGGTCCAGACATAGTCCCTGTCGTACAATGGACAACGTTTATCTTCGTCTGGATTAACACAGTTGGGTTTATTAGGCTGGTGTGAGCCTATTGAACACATGTCATCCTACCGTATGCTTAGGTTGGGCCTCCTGTTACTGTGCGTCCTATACCTTTCGTATGGGTTAGCTGCGGAGGACCTGTCAGAGAGGGGTGCGTTATGGCTCGCTGGGTACCAGGTGATATTCGTGTTTGCAGGTGTCAAATCACTCATGGCCCACATGTACGTGGAACTGAGCACTATCAGCGAACGCGCCAGACAGCTGCAATACTCTGCGGTATCTACAACAAGCAAAGGCGAGGCTCTCGCTCTGTACAGAGAGGAACAGCTGTCGAATGTACAGGGTGGGGATCGCTACAGTAAGCGCGCCCTTGGACACACAGAAGACACTGTGTTTATTCAACGGGACCGGATTCCTCTATTTTGGTGTGGCCTTAATGTTCTTTTGGTCCTATACAACACAGCTCATCTCGCTGCGGTGCCCTTATCATACACATCACCCCTGGTGTTTGGCACACCCGCTTACGTATTGTACTGGGGATGCATACGTACGGTCCACGTGCTGCTACGATGAACATTTGACATATTAAAATGGGCTAGTGGACCATAGGCATTGTTGTTGAGTATGGTCTACCCAGACGCAGGAGGGGTGCAGCGTCATCGGGCGACGGTTGAGCAACGTGTGGATCGATGTATACGCGGACTCCTATGCGTACTGGTCGTAATAAACATTGGCCTGTGGTTCACAAGACTGTTTTTCCACACGGGTACGTTATAGAATCACATGCGGGTAATGAATAAACAGTCGAGCTCGTGGATGCCCATTGTGACAAAGCAAGAGGCTGGAGGGGACAGCTGGTGGACGGATCTCATGAGACAAGAGGCGGTTACTACTGTATCCGGCGACCACAGTACACCGTTTGGGGAGACTCTCCCTACATCTCGGCGGACGCACACTCGATGGTGGATGAACATTGCTTGTAGGGAACCCCAAGGCGTTAGAGTCCACACGGACAGTGTCGGCGTGAATCGTAATGTGCACGACAATGGGTCGTGTACGACGCCCCTTCACACCGGGACCTCGGCTACCGGATCCTATACAAGCGCTACCCCGCTCGCCGACGATGAGGAGGATGTGTTACGGAAGATGTATGTAATGTCGAGCAACGCAACACCTGTCAGGTACCACGCAACACAGGATAACCTGAAAGTGTATAGAAAACACACAAAGAGGATCGCCTTTGAGAACCCTGAGCGGCAGACGAAAAGGAAACTATGCGACCAGTCCGGTGAGACGAAAAGGCAACTATTTGACCAGTCCACTGATGCGTGATACAACTGTGATTGCTGTTTGTCAACCCTTGTTATGTATCGGTGTGCCAATAAAGACAATGCATAGCTTATGACAGATGTTCATGTGTTTATTACGGCTACATACAGCACATACAAATCACAACCATTACACGACATACGTTCATGTGTTTATTACGGCTACATACAGCACATACAAATCACAACCATTACACGACAGACGTTCATGTGTTTATCACGGCTACATACAGCACATACAAATCACAACCATTACGGTATAAACCTTCAACGTGTCACAACAGAGTCTCTCACGACAGCCATCTGTTCATGTTGAGCTGAGCCATAAATCGGTCTCCGGTCTTTATTGTGCTACCGGTGTGACCATTACAGGATCAAACCACCTGGCCTCCAGCAAAACCTTGCACGCTTTCCATTATAGTCATAGCACGTGTAAGTACGGTCTTCAGAAACCTTCTAGCGCCATCGTCCTCTATGACACTGCCTACGATGGCATAGTTATAGTCGTCGTTGACCGCCGCAGCCGCTGCCATTCTCGCGTCATTAGACACGTTGTGATAGTCAGCTCCGGTAGCCACAAGGGTTAGCATTGACAGTAGACTCTCTGGTGCGTAAGGTGAAATCAGCTGAAACACATCGAAGTCGTGGTCACATCTAATAGTCTGTAGCACCTCCTCAATTGGATCGCCGCGGGACTCGCAGTTCACCCGTCTAGTAGCCAGCAGGCCGCCCCAAATGCCGTTGTTCACATACATGTTGTAGCTTGGAGAAGCAGCCGCTTCCAGCTGCGCTGTCACATCATGCTGGTTGGGGAGCTGTACCGTAAAACGGTCACCCTGCATCAGGGTTTCGTGTCCGGTGTTAATCAGCTCCACCTCATACAGGTGCGCGGTGTTCAGGAACGGTCTATTCGCAATAGCACTGGTACTGGTGCAGACGGCCACATCCTTTAGGGATTTCAGACCATCGGTGGTCAGGCCATGTAGCGTAGGCATGTACAGGTCCCCATCCTTGACAAAGTGGAACAGTCCACCGGGTAGGAAGTTCCTAGACGACTCGTATTTATAGCTCCCGTACGGTATGTAGGTGCTACCGGCCTGGGTGTCTGTAAGATTGTGTGTATATGTGCGTATCGGCTTGTGTACTCTGGTCGATGACATCCTTGATTATTCGCTCTGTGGGGGCTTGTTACGGCACTGTACTGGACAATGCGCTAGTACAGCTACATGCCAATCCGCTACGGAACAGAAACATTTCGGCTTGCTGTGGATCGCAACAGGTTGGCGAGTACGGTGTGTTGGGTATCGTTAGTAGAAGTGCTGCAGCCGTAAGTAGTTCTAGGAGAATAGGGTTGTCATCACTGTGGAGCCTGAGCAACCGTAATGTAAGCATATTAAGATGTGAATCCGACAACACGCCGAATGTCCATGAAAACCACGGGCACCACCTGAGAATCACGTATGAACTGAGATCGTCCTGCACAGAGGCCCGAGGTGGGCTCACCTCAATTCCTGGTTCGCTTGTGCAGATGGTCCCACTGGTAAACAGCTGCACATGGTTAGGTTTCTTCTCATACTCTCGAGTGAGGTCCTCCAGAGTCTTGGATGATGTGAGACATATCAGTTCTTCCAGTGTTAACTCGTGCCACGGTGTACCACAGCTCGTCCCGGTCGCTTGCATGGTGTTTACGGCGGGGGGGGATAAGTGGTCCGCTGTGCCGCCGTGTTTGTATATATAACGTAGGTGGGTGCGTCACGTCACGCCGAGTAGTTCATCTCAACCCTCTTGCGATAAGCCACTAATGACTCATCGTAAAATGAGACAGCTCTGATCCGCTCAGCAAAGTTACAGTTCGTAATCTGCAAATTCTCTCTTTGGAGCACCCTGGTGAGCACAACATAAACCGATGGCTTTATCGGCGACATGGAAAAGTGTTTGGGTGGGTGGTAGAGTACCTTGCCACACATGGTGGCACCTTGGCAGTCGTAGGTGTTCATCGCCAACAGACACGTCAGTGGGTGCGTGGACACGGTCCAGTTCATGTAGTTCCAGGCGGCAGGCCGGACCCGGTACAATGTACCGCTCTGATTACCCTTTACGTAGAACTCATTGTACAGGCCTTCTTTGTTGAAACGAATCCGTTTCACTACGCCGTCCGTGTCCACTATGGAAGACGGACCTCCGTGTTGCGAGCCAGCAAGGGAATGGGCGGTCGTTGGCGTAGTCGCCACCTGTATTCTATTCCCTTGCATGTGCCAAAGAAGTCTCACCGTGCAACCTATCCAGAGTTTGTCTACCTTCAGATAATCCCTCGATGTGGGGCGGATCCCTTCACGGTATCGGGGCACCGAAAACAGCTTGGGCAGAGCAACGGACGCCTCCTTCATCACGTCGTACCAAGCGCGTGGCCCTTTGGAGCACACCACACGCCGAGTTACATTTAGACATTTTAACCCTGTTCGAGCCGTAGCTGTGACCTTGTTCATATAGGCCGTTGTGTACGTCCGTTGCTGTTCGTCCTGATGAAAGATTCGCAACTTGTCTGGTTCGTAGGTGGGGTCCATCACGTCCGTTTCGCTAACAGAGACCTGGCTCCTAAATATACGCTGGGATTCAGCCGTTATTGTATTGAACTGCAGGTATGTTACGGCTTCAGCATAACCGGGATCCAGACACTGGCGTCTGTTGACGAACAGCGGGGTAGACAAAGACAGGAGCCTTTCAAACCAAGTGCTTTCCCAAAGGCGCATGTTAGGTCCCACGGGCTGCAGTTGCGATACGCTTCCAGATAAAATGATCAGAGGACCCCTACCCAGGCCATAAAAAAGGGCCAGGCAACACAGCATCCTCTCGAGTAGCTGAATGTTCAGCAACCCGTATTCGTCCACAACCAATACGTTCATACCCAGGAACAGCGGGGCATCCGCCATGGGCGCGGGTTGCGAGGGGCGGTCCGATACCCTCAGTCGCTGGAATAGTTTGCTGCACATGGCACAGGACTCAGGTCTCAGGTGTTTACATGTGTGGTGTGATACCGCGCCGGGGTGGCTAACAGCCATGTCGGATCTGTGCAGTGCACTGAAACGAGAAATCACGTTCCCGTGTACCTCACAGTACAGCTGTGTGAACTTGTCCAGTGACAGGCTGTCGTCCAACAGTGTCTTTGTAAACCCCATCATCCTGTGGAATGTACACACACTATCCAGTGAGCGTGATTCCATCAGGGTACCAGCATCAGGGTACCAGCTGCCTTGTTGGTCATGGTGCCCACGACAACACTGATGCCCAGACTCTTCAGTTTCCTATCCAGCAATGATATAGCATAGGATTTACCACATCCGGCGTCTCCACTCAACAGAGCCAGTTTCAAATGGTCCCCTCGTGACATGTGCAACATTACCATTCTCTTCACCCATTGTTCTTGGCAGTACCTGGACGTGGCCAGCAACGCTTGTGATCTCAGAGTCTCACCATGGATACAAACCCTCTTGATATTGGGCTCCCTGGTCGACGTACCCGCGGCCCGCCCGCCACACGTGGCCCTAGCTGCGCCGTCCATAACAACTACATGTCATTTGACCAAGGTGAATGGAACAACACTCGTTTTTCAAGGGGTAGGGAGGGTACATGTGACATCGCGTTGTTACGGGGGAAGTATTCTTGGTTGCTCCGATCGGCCGAGGCCCTAGCCTCGCCGCCTCCGCCCGCCAACCCCCTGCGTTTCATGAATGTCGATAGAGATCGGTCCAAACCAAGTGGGTCGTTATGCGAGACTCTGTCTGTGGTGACGCTTGCACTCATATTACAGATAGGTGCGGGGGGCTCACAGCCCTCAAGTACGGATCGTAACACTCTGTTCCTGATGTTGGGTTGTGGGTCATCTTGAGACTCTGGCTGGGTTGCACCTAGACCTACGGTGAGAGGCATGTACACAACACCTTGTGCCTTCCGAGCCATCTGGGCTCAGTCGTGTACACGTAGGAACCCGTCGTATGCTTTCGATACCGTCTCCTTGAACAGTGTCACATACGAGCTGTACATATTCTTGCTTGTGCACAGTGCGGCAACAGTCACCCCACCTTTGCCTGTGCTGGTGAGCACATTCATGAGCCCGGCGAGAACCTCCACCAGTGGAGTGTGTGCACCATACTCAAATAACAGCCAAGCAAAGTCCTCTGTGTCGATCTTATAGGCTGACTTATAATTGCCACATACGTGGGCTCTACAGAACCCGAAATGTTTGGCATACCAGTCAGGCTCCACGTGCAAGAGCATGATGTGTATATTCTCTAACAGCAGGCTGAACCCAGTTGCAGGTTTATCACCTACCCTCATTTCAAACAGCTTCTGTAACACCCCAACCGGTGTGACAGCCTGACCAGGTTTGAACATGCGATCCTCAGGCAGCATAACCGCAAGGTAGTGTCGTCCCACCCAGTCTAGGTGTGGGTGAGCGTCTCCTGTCTCCTTCGTGACACACGATTCAGTTGACTCGGCGACTGTGACGGTCTGCGTCTCAGCCAGCTTTACTCTCAAAGCTTCCCATTCTTCACATCCCTTTTACACAATTCCAGTTCGTGTAAGGTATACCTGTGAGCATCACTCACGCAATTACCTGTGGTAGCTGAAGACCCTCCATCTGTATGTTTAGCGTTCCCCAGGCATGTAGGACAGGGTCTCTCGGGGAGGGTGTTAGCTCTCTGTTCACGATCAGCTTCCAGAGACCTGCAGAGTTCCAATATCTCACGTTTGAGGTGCACTATCACATTGCTATGCTCACAGTCAGTGCATTGCCCAGATGGTTCCTCTTGCGATACGTTCCTGCACAGAGATGACCTACGTGTAGGTGGCACAGATGTCACCTCCCGTGGCCTCCTTTTAGAGTGTGATGACCTACGTGTAAAGGGTGTAGAGGCCTCATCGTGTGTTGTCTCTTTACACAGAGATGACCCACTACGTGTAGATGGCATACCGCTGTACGTAGATGACTATGCACACACCATACCCGCAGATCTTGTACGTGATAGTGAAGATGTTCCTTTTTGTTTGTTTGCTCGCGCTTCCTACTTAGGACTACTATAACCACATTCCGTCTACATTACGGTTTGTACATGAATATGATGACACCACACACGTACTCTGTGCTTAATAAATGGGTTTTATTTACATGTATGCATACATCTGTAGTCTGCGCACACACGGTTTTGTAGTAACATGTCTGTAATCACAGTTACGCTCGCACACCCACATTCAATAACAGGTCATCACATGCAGGTTCCCCTTTCACCCACCCTGACAACAGTATGAGCAGCATCACCACCAGCTCCAATCCCGCTCGTTGTGATGCCTTGTGCCTTGCGTGCCTGACCCCGCAAGACTCTGCCTGACATTGATAGCGCTAGTCCATACATAATAACACATGGGGACTTTCCACAAGGGCATGTGGCCGAGCAGCAAGGTCTGTAAGAAATGCCGTAGATGATCCATGGGTGTAGATCATGCATAGTGCCACTACACGTGACACGAAACAGTGGTGGTCCATGGTACATTTGTAAACGGAAATATGTTTCGTTGCAGTACTGTACTACACCTATTGTTGGGATCATGAAGCTGAGTGAATGTGATGCATCATATGTATGCAGACCATACTCTTGCCACAATATAATAAACAAATTCACAACACATCTACGTTTCTCATATGGAAAGTTTATTCAATTCAATTTCAATTTTATTTATAAAGCCCAATATCACAAATCACAATTTGCCTCACAGGGCTTTACAGCATACGACATCCCTCTGTCCTTAAGACCCTCACAGCGGATAAGGAAAAACTCCCCCCAAAAAAAACCCCTTTAATGGGGAAAAAAAACGGTAGAAACCTCAGGAAGAGCAACTGAGGAGGGATCCCTCTTCCAGGACGGACAGACGTGCAATAGATGTCGTACAGAACAGATCAGCATAATAAATTAACAGTAATCCATGTGACACAATGAGACAGAGAGAGAGAGAGAGAGAGAGAGAGAGAGATGCAGGTAATGACAGTAGCTTACAACAACATTAATGAAAGTAATAATATTATAGTTATAGTTCTGGCTACTGTGGTACAATATGTTGAAAGTATGTATTAATATCTGACAGTATACTTGTGTGACAATAGTCATATGTGTATAATAACAGTAGAAGTATGACTAATGACTAATGATGGCAGCAGCAGCAGGAGGCATCTGGCAGGACCACGGCAGCAGCACAACCACACACGTCACGCTGTCCAGGCACCACTGCGATATGAGTTAATCTGAGAGACAGTGGAGCACAAAGGCTCCGGAGAAGAAGCCGAGTTAGTGACATCCAGAATGGCCGAGTTAGCAAGATGCAGTAATAGGATGAGAGAGAGAGAGAGAGAGAGAGAGAGAGAGAGGGAGATAGAGGGAGCCCGGTGTATTATAGGGGGCTCCTCCGGCAGACTAGGCCTAAGTCAGCCTAACTAGGGGCTGGTACAGGGCAAGCCTGAGCCAGCCCTAACTATAAGCTTTATCAAAGAGGAAAGTCTTAAGTCTAGTCTTAAATGTGGAGATGGTGTCTGCCTCCCGGACCGTAACAGGAAGATGATTCCACAGGAGAGGAGCCTGATAGCTGAAGGCTCTGGCTCCTGATCTGCTTTTGGAGACTTTAGGGACCACGAGTAACCCTGCGTTCTCAGAGCGCAGTGTTCAGGTGGGATAATATGGCACTATGAGCTCTCTAAGATATGATGGAGCTTGACCATTTAGAGCTTTATAAGTTAACAGTAGGATTTTAAATTCAATTCTGGATTTTACAGGGAGCCAGTGCAGAGAAGCTAAAACAGGAGAAATATGATCTCGTTTCTTAGTTCCTGTTAGTACATGTGCTGCTGCATTCTGAATTAGCTGGAGAGTTTTTAAGGACTTACTAGAGCTACCTGATAATAGAGAGTTACAGTAATCCAGCCTTGAGGTAACAAAAGCGTGGACCAATTTTTCTGCATCTTTTCAGGTCAGGATAGGCCTAATTTTCGCAATATTACGCAGATGAAAAAATGCAGTCCGTGAGGTTTGCTTTAAATGAGAATTAAAAGACAAATCTTGATCAAATATTACTCCGAGGTTTCTTACGGTAGTGGTAGAGGCCAGAGCAATGCCATCTAGAGAAACTATGTCATCAGATAAAGAGTCTCTGAGTTGTTTGGGGTCAAGAACAATGACTTCAGTTTTGTCTGAATTTAACATCAGGAAATTGGTGCTCATCCAATTTTTTATGTCTTTAAGGCAGTTATGGAGTTTAGTTAATTGATTACTTTCTTCTGGCTTCATCGATAAATACAACTGTGTATCATCCACATAACAATGGAAATTTATAGAGTGATTTCTAATGATGTTACCTAAAGGAAGCATATATAGAGTAAATAGGATTGGTCCGAGCACAGAACCTTGCGGAACTCCAAAACAAACTTTGGTACGTAAGGATGATTCATTACGAACGTCAACAAATTGAAAACGATCAGATAAATAAGATTTAAACCAGCTTAGTGCTGAACCTTTTAGGCCAATTAAGTGATCCAGTCTCTGCAGTAGAATTTGATGGTCAATTGTGTCAAACGCCGCACTAAGATCTAATAAAACAAGAACAGAGACGAGTCCTTTGTCTGAAGCAATCAGAAGGTCATTTGTAATTTTAACTAGAGCTGTCTCAGTGCTATGATGCACTCTAAATCCTGACTGAAATTCCTCAAATAAATTATTATCCTGGAGAAAATCACACAGCTGGTCTGCGACTACTTTCTCAAGGATCTTTGACATAAAGGGAAGATTAGATATTGGTCTATAGTTGGCTAACACCTCTGGATCCAGGGTGGGCTTTTTTAGGAGAGGTTTAATTACAGCTACCTTAAAAGACTGTGGTACATAGCCTGTTAATAAGGATATATTGATCATATCTAATATATGAGTGTTAACTAAAGGAAAGACCTCCTTAAGTAGCCTAGCTGGGATGGGGTCTAAGAGACACGTTGATGATTTAGATGAAGAAATCACTGCGGTCAATTCTTGAAGAGAAATTGGGGAGAAGCAATCTAAATATATATTAGGTTCTACAGCTGTGTTTGAGGTTAGATAGGTAGGCCTACCATCTGAGGGCAGGAGGTCATGAATTTTGCCTCTAATAGTTAGAATTTTGTCATTAAAAAAGCTCATAAAATCATTACTGCTAAGGGCTAAAGGAATACAAGGCTCAATAGAGCTTTGACTCTCAGTCAGCCTGGCTACAGTGCTGAAAAGAAACCTGGGGTTGTTCTTGTTTTCTTCTATTAATGCTGAGTAATAGTTTGCTCTGGCATTGCGGAGGCCCCTCTTATAAGTTTTGAGACTGTCTGTCCAGATTAAACGAGATCCTTCCAGTTTGGTTAATCGCCAATTCCTTTCAAATTTTCGTGATATTTGTTTTAACCTACGGGTTTGAGAGTTATACCAAGGAGCAAACTTTCTTTGCTTTGTTAACTTCTTTTTAAGAGGAGCTACAGAGTCGAGCGTTGTTCACAGCGAGCCTACGGCGCTATCAACAAAATGATCAATTTGGGAGAGGTTAAAGTCGGCACAGGAAACCTCTGTTACTGAAGGTATTGGTATTGAATTTAACGACGAAGTAATCTTTTCCTTAAATTTTGCGACAGCACTATCTGATAAACATCTAGTATAGTAACTGTTGCTGAGTGGCGTGTAATCGAGTATAAAGAAATCAAAAGTAATCAGATAATGATCTGATAGCAAGGGATTCTGTGGAAAGACTTTTAGGTTATCAATTTCAATTCCATACGTCAGAACTAGATCGAGGGTATGGTTAAAACAGTGAGTGGGTTCATGTACACCCTGACTGAAGCCAATGGAGTCTATTAATGAGATAAACGCGGTAGCCAGGGAGTCATTATCAACGTCGACATGAATGTTAAAATCGCCTACAATAATAACTTTGTCTGATTTAAGAACTAAACTGGATAAAAACTCTGAGAATTCAGATACAAATTCAGAATACGGGCCAGGAGCACGGTACACTATAACAAATAAAAGTGGTTGTGAGGTTTTCCAGGTTGGATGTAAAAGACTAAGAACGAGGCTTTCAAATGAATTATAATCTAGTTTAGGTTTAGGGCTGATTAACAGACTAGAGTTAAAAATGGCTGCAACTCCCCCTCCTCGGCCGCTGCCTCGAGGAATGTGGGTATTATTATGACTGGGAGGAGTGGACTCATTTAGACTAACATATTCATCTTGACACAGCCAGGTTTCAGTGAGACTGAGTAAATCAATATGATTATCTGATATTAATTCGTTTACTAACACTGCTTTAGACGATAGAGACCTGATATTTAACAGTCCGCATTTAATTCTCCTGCTTTGTCTTTCTGTCACAGAAGAGGTTTTAATTTTTATGAGGTTGTTATGCACAACTCCTCTTTGTTTAATTTTAGATTTAAATAATTTAGGTGGTCGGGGGACAGACACTGTTTGTATAAAACTATGAAAACTATGGCTGGGTAACTGAACTAGAAGCTCAGAGAGACGTTTAGGACTGCAACTCTCTGTCCTGGTCTCAACTCTGGGTTGTCAGGGATTTAAATTACTAATAAAATTTGCCAGGTTCCTAGAAATGAGAGCAGCTCCATCCAAAGTGGGGTGAATGCCGTCTCTCCTAATAAGACCAGGTTTTCCCCAGAAAGTTTGCCAATTATTAACAAAACCCACATCGTTTGCTGGACACCACCTGGACAGCCAGCGGTTAAATGATGACATGCGGCTAAACATGTCATCACTGGTCAGATTTGGGAGGGGTCCAGTTATTCAGTGTTCACAAGGTCAATGTAATGCAGCCAACAACCCCCATACACACTACATGCATAGAAATAGTCATGTGTGCCAGAACCGAAGACCAACAGGTGCCTTGTTGTATATGTCATACTCCGCATTACATTCCAGAGCCTCGCCACGTTGATCAGCCGGTATCAGGTGCCCCAGTTCAGACCTTAGGTGCGTGTAGCAACTCTGAAGTACAGCAGAGTTGAATCGGCCGTCGTCCTGTAAGGCCTCCCGTATAGTCCTAGGGGGATATATGACCACCACCATCTTACTGGGCACGAGACCTGTTCTTCGCACGCTGAGCAGACGAACAGTAGAGTTGGTAATGCCGGAATCTATCAGTATGGTAAACATGCACTCCAGGGGCACTATGTGTCTCTGGGGGCACGGCGGTTCAGATGTATGACAGGGTTCTACAATCACGTCTTCAGGCATGAGGTTACATGGGCAGTTGTCTGGCCGCCAGTGGTTATGCGAGTTCAAAATTCTAAAGTTATGTGCAGTCTTCCTGTTCCAATGTACAAAGAAAGGACAGTTAGCCAGTACCGACCTGATGGTACCCTGGTTCGTGCAGACACATCTTATGTGTAATACAACGTTCCTACCATTCCCCACTCGGTACAGGAAGGTGTGATGCACCTGCTGGAAGATAACGTAGGATTAGCACAGTACACAGTGGTATAGTGAAGACAGTCACCTGTACTATGGACAACGTACGTGGGCATATGCGACACGGTCAGTCTGAGCATCACACGATGAGCCTCGGTTGCCTGTGACGGAGAGAGCCATTGAGAGATCAGACTGTCTAATCTGTCCAGCGTTTAACGTACTAAGTGTATATATAGGTGCACAACAGTCACCATAATCTGAATGCTGCTTTATCTGACAGAAGTACCCTCGTAACGTCCAACCGCAGTAAACGTAGTCCGTCCAACAGACACATACACCCACACCCTTGAAACGCCCAACAGACACATACAACCACACCCTTGAAATGCCCAACAGACCCATACACTCACACCCTTGAAACGTCCAACAGACTCATACACTCACACTCTTGAAACATCAAACAGACGCATACACCCACAGCCTTGAAACGTCCACCAGACCCATACACCCACACCCTTGAAACGTCCAACAGACCCATACACTCACACCCTTGAAATGTCCACCAGACTCATACACTCACACCCTGGAAACGTCCACTAGACACATACACCCACACCCTTGGAACGTCCAACAGACACACACACACACACACCCTTGAAACGTCCATCCGCAGTAAACATAATTCATCTACGGGCTACTGATTTGATAGTTACACAGTACATTGCCACACAGTACAAGGTTTTTACAAACAAGTGTTTTTATTGTATTACACGTCATAGGGCTCACATCACAGGTGACTCACGCCATAAACCCCAATAGTAGCAACAGTCAAACATGTACAATGCCGTCACGTACAGAGAATCCATACTCAGGTCCGGGAGTCGGTCTCTTCAGGGTCCAAAGCTCGCACACATATTTCATGGTCTTGGCCATTAATTCACATTTCATCTCAGTCCAGTGCTTAGTCCGAGTTGTAGCAGGAACCCCGGTGATATCGGCCAGCTTCATACCCATATCGTAATAGTCGCAACCGGTAGGAGTCCCAGGTCCCCACAACAGAGTCCTCATCTTGTCACACCACACGGAAAAGGACTTGTAGTTGGTCACTGCTCCGGTCATCAATCTCTTAATGCCCAGCCCCATGGGCACTATGTTGTAGTCTGTACCACACAGAGCCATGAAAAACAACTTTGTTGTTCTAGTCAGCTCATCGCGACGAACGTACTGCTTTATGCGCACGAACACATGTCGACCAGCCTGGTTCAGCTTCAGAAAGCGCCCGTAGCTGCCCCTGGGGACTAGACCATTCGTGTACGCCTTGCTCAGCTGGTCAAGCCATTCCAATCCCGGTCCTTAGCCGGAGCCAATGCTCCGTGGTCCACCGCAAGGTCTGCATTGTGCTCCTCGGAACACAGTTTTCTCTTGTTGCCGACGCACGGGAGCCCCGGCTCACCTGTATGACGATCTCCTTCCGTGGCCGGACATAGTTCTTTGAATATGTAATTGCTGGTCGGCCTCTCTACAGCAAAGCGGAGTCCATTCAATCCATCTAGTGTATCCTTCTCAAAGAATCTATGAAGGAAGGTGACATATAGAGAGCCTCTGATGCCTCCTGAGCACAGGTACCTAGTTACGCGGTCCTTAAAGGTCGGATCCTCATGTGTCTCCAGAATACCCTCGAATCTATCGTGTTGTTCTCTAGTGCTTGCAGGCAGCAGGTGTTGGTTGTCATCGGTTATGTTGCACAACGTTAGGAATCTATCCTTGGGTGACAACGGGCTATCCCAATGCATACCCAAGATGGTGGGATTGTCAAACAGCAACTCCCCAAAGGGTGAGGTGTGCATATCACGGCCCTGGTAGTAGGTCCTGTTGTCTATCCTCATAGTAACACCCTCACGTCCACAAGCCGTCAGCACGGCTACCACATCGGAATCACCTGTGCATACGGTCACGTGTCCTTGTAGAACATTCGCCAACTCTACTAGTAGCGTGTCAGCCTCTGTGCCCCTGCACTGTATACACGCCGCCCTCAACGTAGCCAAACGGGTATCCTCGTTATCCGCACACGTTGCCACAAAAACACCATTGATTCCCTCCGGTCTGTCTATCGACTTAGCTGTATATCCGGGATCGAGGGTAGATGGCACTTGTGCGTAAGGTGTCCCGTCTTCATCAAGTGCGGTCACAGATATGCCTACACGACTGTTGTGATGGACGGACACCACGTTGTCCAACGAGCCTCTGTCTAGGATATCCGACACCGAGGCGTTGCCCTCGGAACCGACAACTAGATACACTTTGTTTTTCACACCCATGTCAGCCAACAACATCAGCATAGTGTATTCTATAGTGCGCAGATTACGTCTACAGAACTCGATATGAGGTTCAACGGTGCGACGGAGCCTCATCTCCCGTACGGCCGGCTTCTGTGCACCCGAACCATCCTTTACAAGCACCACACAGCGACTGCCCCTAATCTCGGAGATGTAATTTAGCACCAACGTTCTGGCCATATTCGTTATAGATGAGTGCAGGTCACCCTGAACGTAATCCCGTTCAGTGATTCTGTGAATCACCATGAGATGGTCTATCAGGGTCCAATCCTGCCGATGGCATGGTCTGTCAACCACTTCAAATGGGGCCAGATGAGGATTGGCTAGCATTGCATGGATAGCCTTGTGTTTCAATCCCATTTTACTATGTTAGACGAGATGTGCACTGTAGCGCTAGCCCTATGTTGTACAGTGACCATGTACTTGCTATGCTGGGTTCTGTATGTATATATATATATATATATATATGTACACACACACACACACACACACATATATATATATATATATATATATACGCGTGCTGTCTTGTATCCTCCTCTCCCCCCCCCCCCCTCCCCCCACTGTAATGTCCGACCTAGAATAGGGGCCAAGTGTCCGACCCGCGTTCACTGACACGGGGACACATTTGATCACAAGCCTGCGATGTAGACATCCGTTGGACGATTGGACCCTATTAGCAGATGATACTTTGGATTTACCAGATGCTGTTTGGGTCTAGGTTGGGCTGAGCCACTGCTATCATGGAGTATCCGGACAGTCTCCGCTTGTGCTACCATTGTCATTGTGGTTGCTGTGGGCTACTTACCGCCTACTCAGTTGTATGGTACGGACGCCTTGGCGGTCCTGATCTTCATCTTCATCTTCTCCTGGTTGAAACATATGTTCCTGTAGCACAGGTCCTTGCGGTCTAACCATGGGGTTGTGGCCTTTGTGGCAATAGAGGAACGGGTCTCGATTCTCATGTTCACACACATAGGAGCTAAACAATTGAGCACCTGAGGACAGAAGCAGTTCAGCCACGGGAACTTGTTGCGTATAGCCTTAGAAATTGTGGGTCGTAAACAGCGTCGTATAGTAACTTGATTCGTCCCTGGTCTAATCATCACCAGATACGCCGCGGACCTCTCTGCCATGCTCGGGTACGTGAGTGAGAACATAATCCACGTCAACCACAGTTGTGCGTTGTAGCGCCATAGGGTGGCACGGTCCAGGACGTCATTGTTACGGGTTTTGAGCTCTAACAATGCTATCGTGTCTGTCACGGTGTCATGTGCCACAAGATCCACCTTGGTGTAAAATCCCCATGTGGCCCGAATGGAGCTACAACCCCGCGTACAACCGTTGTGGTATGTATACCGGCCTGGCGTACTACTCATATCAGGCGTGGGTATGCCTGCGACCTTGAGTCCGCCGCATACAGGGGTCAGATGCAGCGCTTGGAGTTGTGTGAGAATTAAACGTGCCACCGATCCTACGTCCTGTAGCAATCTCTTTCCGTTGTAGACATCCTTACACTGTGTGTCCACGGCAACACCGATGCAGGCCGACAACAAGCTTCTATCCCACGCACGTTTACATGACGCTAGGCTCAATGTTCTATGCCGGGTCAGTCGCAACAGCGTCACTCTGAACATCACAGTCTTGGCTTCGGGCGCGTTCAAGTGTCTGAGATAATCGGCCACCCAGTCGAGTGTGCTCTTCGGGTTCAGGTGTAGGTCCTGTACAATTCGTCTATACAAATCCATGCTGATCATGTTATGACACCGGCGCCGCTTTCCGTAACACAGGATAGAGTCAAGACGTTTGGTAATACCCTGAACCCTGTACCACCGATGGTCACCTCTAGACTTTGCCCTCAGTGTACCACCTGCACCCTGAAACGTTACGACTGGGTCCTGGAGCTTCATTGTATTAAATGTTCTACGATCGCTACCCTCACGGCTGCATGCTGCACCTGCGCACCCTTTGGATCCCTGACGTGTAAACACGCACCTTCGAGAGATGAATCGCAAAAGGCAGTTCCAGGGAGGGTTTGAATCCTTGATATCCACAAGCAAAGATATGTTTAACACCAGACTCTCGGCAGCGTCCACGGGGGCTATATTGAGCGCAGCCCGATTCAGGGGTAAGCTCGGCGCCGCCATCGCGGTGATCACGTCTCTCATTGTCGGGTTCCTGATCGTACCAAACAACATTCTGTACTTTATAGACAACAATCACGGCACAAGGATCTCAACCGGGCCTCGTGCTATAGGCTCCAGCTCGCAGCCGTCCGACGGTAGACCCGAATACGAATCGGCCTACATTCACGCTGGAATAGCCCTGGTCGTACTTGGGTGTTTGGCTATGGTTGTGAGCATAGTGCTCAGCTACTTTGCGGCTAAAAGCAAGCAGAAGATGGATGGCCCCGACACATACAGAGGCTCGGACGCTCCCAAAAGCACTAGAACCATGCTTGCGTGTCTCACCATGATGAACATTGAGCTCTTCATGGCCGTTATAGCAGGCTGTATGGAGCAGCTCTACAGACCTCTGGTCGGCAACGCACAGAGGTTGCACAACATGGAGTGTGCAATTGCAGTGTTTAACATTATAATCTACATCATGTACGTGGTGACCATGGTGCTTACGTCTACTATCCTAAAGGGGAAACATGAACCGAGCCCGGTTGACACTCAGAGGGAATTTCAAGACGCTGTCACGGTGACCCCATCAGCTCGAGAGTACATGACCAGAAGCGCAAACCCTTATAATTCACAGAGTAGTTTCATATAAAGAAATGTTAGGTGCGGGATACTAGTGTCAGAAAACACGGTCAAGTGTATATAGCATAGCACTGTGTGGACATAGACGGTGCTATAAACCAGCGGGGGTCGCATCCCCTTCGCTGGCCACTCCGTCAACACATCGGGATCGACCAACCCTTACACAGGATATTGTCTTTCTGGTCCAGTCAGCATACCTGGAGTACCCATGTCATTGTGTGTCACGATTCACAACTTCATCGATGTAAATAAATGACACTGAAACACATTCCGAGTCAGTTTGTCTTTATGGATAGATAGATAGATAGATAGATAGATAATATACATAACGCGTAACAGCATATGATGTTAAGTCATATTCCCTGGCCTGCTGTGAGGGACAGTATTAGTCCTGCCATGTTAGTCAGTGTGCAATATCTCCATCTGCCATAATAGTGCATTATATACAGTACAGGCCAAAAGTTTGGACACACCTTCTCATTCAATGCGTTTTCTTTATTTTCATGACTATTTACATTGCAGATTCTCACTGAAGGCATCAAAACTATGAATGAACACATGCGGAGTTATGTACTTAACAAAAAAAGGTGAAATAACTGAAAACATGTTTTATATTCTAGTTTCTTCAAAATAGCCACCCTTTGCTCTGATTACTGCTTTGCACACTCTTGGTATTCTCTCGATGAGCTTCAAGAGGTAGTCACCTGAAATGGTTTTCCAACAGTCTTGAAGGAGTTCCCAGAGGTGTTTAGCACTTGTTGGCCCCTTTGCCTTCACTCTGCGGTCCAGCTCACCCCAAACCATCTCGATTGGGTTCAGGTCCAGTGACTGTGGAGGCCAGGTCATCTGCTGCAGCACTCCATCACTCTCCTTCTTGGTCAAATAGCCCTTACACAGCCTGGAGGTGTGTTTGGGGTCATTGTCCTGTTGAAAAATAAATGATTGTCCAACTAAACGCAAACCGGATGGGATGGCATGTCGCTGCAGGATGCTGTGGTAGCCATGCTGGTTCAGTGTGCCTTCAATTTTGAATAAATCCCCAACAGTGTCACCAGCAAAACACCCCCACACCATCACACCTCCTCCTCCATGCTTCACAGTGGGAACCAGGCATGTGGAATCCATCCGGTCACCTTTTCTGCATCTCACAAAGACACGGCAGTTGGAACCAAAGATCTCAAATTTGGACTCATCAGACCAAAGCACAGATTTCCACTGGTCTAATGTCCATTCCTTGTGTTTCTTGGCCCAAACAAATCTCTTCTGCCTGTTGCCTCTCCTTAGCAGTGGTTTCCTAGCAGCTATTTGACCATGAAGGCCTGATTGGCGCAGTCTCCTCTTAACAGTTGTTCTAGAGATGGGTCTGCTGCTAGAACTCTGTGTGGCATTCATCTGGTCTCTGATCTGAGCTGCTGTTAACTTGCGATTTCTGAGGCTGGTGACTCGGATGAACTTATCCTCAGAAGCAGAAGTGACTCTTGGTCTTCCTTTCCTGGGTCGGTCCTCATGTGTGCCAGTTTCGTTGTAGCGCTTGATGGTTTTTGCGACTCCACTTGGGGACACATTTAAAGTTTTTGCAATTTTCCAGACTGACTGACCTTCATTTCTTAAAGTAATGATGGCCACTCGTTTTTCTTTAGTTAGCTGATTGGTTCTTGCCATAATATGAATTTTAACAGTTGTCCAATAGGGCTGTCGGCTGTGTATTAACCTGACTTCTGCACAACACAACTGATGGTCCCAACCCCATTGATAAAGCAAGAAATTCCACTAATTAACCCTGATAAGGCACACCTGTGAAGTGGAAACCATTTCAGGTGACTACCTCTTGAAGCTCATGGAGAGAATGCCAAGAGTGTGCAAAGCAGTAATCAGAGCAAAGGGTGGCTATTTTGAAGAAACTAGAATATAAAACATGTTTTCAGTTATTTCACCTTTTTTTGTTAAGTACATAACTCCACATGTGTTCATTCATAGTTTTGATGCCTTCAGTGAGAATCTACAATGTAAATAGTCATGAAAATAAAGAAAACGCATTGAATGAGAAGGTGTGTCCAAACTTTTGGCCTGGACTGTATATATGTATATATATATATATATATATATATATATATATATAGTGTGTTGAGGGCTTTAGGCTACATTCAGTACAGTACCATGAACAGACCCATGATGTCGATGACGAGGAGCGACCTGTGTTCAACAAACAAGCCTGGAACCACACGCTGTCACGTAACACCAGTGTCCGACGACAGCCCACTGTTCTACTACACCCAGGTGATAGACAGCCCACTGTCCTACAACACCTGGGTGATATGTGCAACCGAGACCGCTGGCACCAGAGGACAGGTCAAGCGTATACACGTCAGTGACGCCGCAGACCAGGTCGACTTCGTATCTATGTCCCAGGACGCCGTAGATGCACGAAAGTGCTATTGGATGCTTGTCGCAGTGGACGCCGAAAGGTCTGCACGGAGGACCAACAGGATGGAGCCCGAGATAAGTAGGTGTCTGGAGGAGGTCCACCGGGACCTGCATGACTACGACGAGGAGCGACCTGTGTTCAACAAACAAGCCTGGAACCACACGCTGTCACGTAACACCAGTGTCCGACGACAGCCCACTGTTCTACCACACCCAGGTGATAGACAGCCCACTGTCCTACCACACCCAGGTGATATGTGCAACCGAGACCGCTGGCACCAGAGGACAGGTCAAGCGTGTACACTTCAGTGACGCCGCAGACCAGGTTGACTTCGTATCTATGTCCCAGGACGCCGTAGACGCACGAAAGTGCTATTGGATGCTTGTCGCAGTGGACGCCGAAAGGTCTGCACGGAGGATCAACAGGACGGAGCCCGAGATAAGTAGGTGTCTGGAGGAGGACCACCGGGACCGCATGAGAAAATATATACACAGTAGAACCCAGGTCTAGTGTCGCGGAACCCCTGTATCATTGTATTTACCAGCCGGCGCAGGTGTAATGGACCCCGTTGTAATCCAGCGTGGACCCGCGGTGTACAAGTCCTACATCGGGTCATGCTGATTGAAAGCACAGGAGTACACTTGGCAGACCATCGAGGACAGCGGGGTGTACTATGACAATGACATCTTGGTACAACTGTATCCTGGTGAAGGACAGGATTCTAACCCACTATGCCCCAAGGGGTCCAAAGCGGGGGGCGGGGGGTGGGGGTGGTGTCGGGTGTTGTCGAGCGGTAGTGCGCCCGCTGTCCTAAGGGGTCAGAACGACCCGGGGCTCGCGCGCTGTCGAGCTGAAGTCTTCCTTTGTACGTGCAGCAGCAGCAGCAGCAGCAGCAGCCCGCTGTCCTAAGGGGTCAGAACGACCCGGGGCTCGCGCGCTGTCGAGCAGCCCGCTGTCCTAAGGGGTCAGAACGACCCGGGGCTCGCGCGCTGTCGAGCGGTAGTCTTCCTTTGTACGTGCAGCAGCAGCAGCAGCAGCAGCAGCCCGCTGTCCCAAGGGGTCAGAACGACCCGGGGCTCGTGCACTGTCGAGCAGCCCGCTGTCCTAAGGGGTCAGAACGACCCGGGGCTCGCGAGTGGCAGTAGCAGTACCAGTAGTAGTAGTAGTAGTACCAGTAGTAGTAGTACCAGTAGTAGTAGTAGTAGTAGTAGTAGTAGTAGTAGTAGCGTCTTCTTCTTCTTCTTCTTTCTTCTTCTTCTTCTTACTAAAACGCCGCATGTGTCTCTTACTAACGGCATCCAACTGCACGCGCGCGCGTCTGTGTGTGTGTGTGTGTGTGTGCACGTGTTGCACGTCTCCGTGTAGAGTCGTGTGACAGCACAAGGATGGCGACGAGAATGGCAGCAAGGACGACCGCCCGTTTCACAGTCCAAGAGGTTCTGGAGCAGCTTGCCGACGATCCGCACCACGAACACTCGGACCCTCCCTCCGAAGCCGAAGAGGTGTCAGAGGAGGACGAGGGTGACGGGGATGACGAGGATGAGCAACGCGCCCCGACCCATGACGCCTCGCGTTCTGACGCAGCGGAAGGTGCAGACGACAACGAATACGACGACCGCGAAGGAGACGACGACGGAGACGAAAAACGGAGACGATGACGGAGAAGAAGGAGACGAAGAAGGAGACGGAAACGAAGAAGAAGAAGTAGAAGAAGAAGGAGAAGAAGAAGAAGAAGAAGAAGAAGAAGAAGAAGAAGGAGAAGAAGAATGGGGTGGCGGAGGAGTACGCGGACAAGGAGTAAGAGTGCGAGGAGGCCGTGGTGGATGCGGACAAGGTGTAAGAAGAGCGAGAGGAGGCTGAGGTGTATGAATGAGAGGAGGAGGGATAGGAATAGGACGAGGACGAGGACGAGGAGAGGACGAAACAAACTCATTTCTTTCGAAAAACGGGACTATATCATGGTCTCCGGCTCCGCAGTGCGGGACGTAAACATCTCGGAGCCGGGACCACCGGTCGGCGTCGGGTGACCCGGGGCCCACGGACCGGGCCAGGCGCGGGGCCCGAGACGTGGCGTCTACGTTCCGACTGTTTGTCACGGCAGAGTTAGAGGCGCTCATACTGGATCACACCAATCGGGAGGGTGTCCGCCGCCGCGGAGACGAGTGGCGGGAGATGGACTCGGTGGACCTGCGCGCATACATGGGTCTGCTGATTCTGGCGGACGTGTACAGGTCCAGAGGCGAGGCCGCCGCCAGCCTGTGGGACGCGGATAGCGGTCGAGCTATCTTCAGAGCCACCATGTCCCTCAAAACGTTTTACACGTACTCCAGACTGATACGCTTCGACGACCGCGGGTCCAGACCGCCGCGGCGTACCGCGGACAAGCTGGCTGCGATATGAGAGGCGTGAGAGGCGTGGGAGGCATGGGAGGCGTGGGAGGCGTGGGCCGCGCGGTTGCCGCTCATGTACAACCCAGGGCCCGAGGTGACGGTGGACGAGCAACTGGTTCCGTTCAGAGGTAAAAAAAAAAATATATATATATATATATATATATATATATATAAAAACAAAAAACAAAAAACAAACCAAAATGTGGCCAGGAGACACACAACCTCCTCTTCCTCCTCCTCCTCTGCCCCCTCCTCCTCTGTCATTGCTATTATTATTATTATTATTATTATCATTATTATTATTATTATACCATGTGTCTGTGCCCCAAGGTCGGTGTCCGTTTCGACAATACATGCCCAGCAAGCCTGTGAAATACGGGATCAAGTCCTGGGTGGCGTGCGACGCTCGGTCCAGCTACGCGTGGAAGATGCAGGTGTACACAGGCAAGCTGCAGGGGGGTCGCCCAGAGAAGAATCAGGGGACGCGGGTGGTGCTCGACCTCACGCGAGGACTGAGCGGGCGCAACGTCACGTGCGACAACTTCTTCACCTCGTACGACCTAGGACAGAGGCTCCTGAGGCGAGGGCTCACCATGGTGGGGACCGTTCGAAAGAACAAGCCCGAGCTCCCGCCCGCACTGCTGGCGACCAGGGAGAGGGCTGTCCTTTCCTGCAGGTTCGCATTCACGCGCACCACCTTGGCTGTATCGTACCTACCCAAGAGGAGCAAGAACGTGGTGCTGCTGAGCACGCTGCACGCCATGCCCGAGGTCAGCGATCGACCGGACGGCAAGCCCTCCGTGATCCTGTGTTACAACGCCAACAAAGGCGGCGTGGACAACCTGGATAAGGTGATCGGTACGTACAGCTGCCGGAGGATGACCGCTCGCTGGCCCATGGCCGTGTTCCACAACATGCTCGACGTGTCCTCCTACAACGTGTTCGTGATTTGGAGAGAGGTCAACCCCGACTGGATGCCCGGCAAGCGGAACAGACGGAGAGTGTTCCTGGAGGAGCTGGGCAAGGCACTCGTCGCCCCGCTCATACAACGTCGGAAACGCGTGCCCTGCGTGGACGCGGCGGCCGCGCTCGTGAAAGCCGTTCGCGTTGTCGGCGGGACGCGACCCGGTGGCACGGACGGCGATACGGAGGAGGAGGAGGAGGAGGAGGAGGCCCCGGCGCGGCCCGAGCCCGAGCCCGAGCCCCCTGGGCCTGCTAAGAGGAAGAGGTGTCGGTCGTGTCCACCCAGGACGGATTGTAAAACGTCCACGGTGTGCTGCCGGTGTAAGACGTATGTGTGTAGACGCTGCGCTCTCACATACTGTCCCGCGTGCGCAGCCTAAGCGGCAGCGGGTTCTAGCCCACGTCGCGTGATGCAACGACGGACGGACGAACGGACGGACGGACGGTGTACTACACCGCTCTCACTACATACTGTCCCGCGTGTGCAGCCTAGGTTGCAGTGGGTTCTAGCTGACGTCGCGTGATGTGACGACGGCCGGCCGAACGGATGGTGTACTACACTCGGCACATAAATATGCACATAGCACAGAAGGCTAAAGGGTAGCGGGTTGGGTTGGAACGGTATACCTTGTGTTCTACTTATCAAATGAATATATATATATATATACATATATATATATATATATATATATATATATATATATATATAAAATAAATAAATAAATAAATGTATCGACACATGGACTTGCATTGAGAAGTTGTTTATTACCGCACGCACACAACATATGCAGTGCCACGCAACACCCACCCTCCCTGCCAGGACACACACACACACACACACGTACATATACACACACACACACACACACACACATACATACAGTACAGGCCAAAAGTTTGGACACACCTTCTCATTCAATGCATTTTCTTTATTTTCATGACTATTTACATTGTAGATTCTCACTGAAGGTATCAAAACTATGAATGAACACATGTGGAGTTATGTACTTAACAAAAAAAGGTGAAATAACTGAAAACATGTTTTATATTCTAGTTTCTTCAAAATAGCCACCCTTTGCTCTGATTACTGCTTTGCACACTCTTGGCATTCTCTCCATGAGCTTCAAGAGGTAGTCACCTGAAATGGTTTCCACTTCACAGGTGTGCCTTATCAGGGTTAATTAGTGGAATTTCTTGCTTTATCAATGGGGTTGGGACCATCAGTTGTGTTGTGCAGAAGTCAGGTTAATACACAGCCGACAGCCCTATTGGATAACTGTTAAAATTCATATTATGGCAAGAACCAATCAGCTAACTAAAGAAAAACGAGTGGCCATCATTACTTTAAGAAATGAAGGTCAGTCAGTCTGGAAAATTGCAAAAACTTTAAATGTGTCCCCAAGTGGAGTCGCAAAAACCATCAAGCGCTACAACGAAACTGGCACACATGAGGACCGACCCAGGAAAGGAAGACCAAGAGTCACCTCTGCTTCTGAGGATAAGTTCATCCGAGTCACCAGCCTCAGAAATCGCAAGTTAACAGCAGCTCAGATCAGAGACCAGATGAATGCCACACAGAGTTCTAGCAGCAGACCCATCTCTAGAACAACTGTTAAGAGGAGACTGCGCCAATCAGGCCTTCATGGTCAAATAGCTGCTAGGAAACCACTGCTAAGGAGAGGCAACAGGCAGAAGAGATTTGTTTGGGCCAAGAAACACAAGGAATGGACATTAGACCAGTGGAAATCTGTGCTTTGGTCTGATGAGTCCAAATTTGAGATCTTTGGTTCCAACCGCCGTGTCTTTGTGAGACGCAGAAAAGGTGAACGGATGGATTCCACATGCCTGGTTCCCACTGTGAAGCATGGAGGAGGAGGTGTGATGGTGTGGGGGTGTTTTGCTGGTGACACTGTTGGGGATTTATTCAAAATTGAAGGCACACTGAACCAGCATGGCTACCACAGCATCCTGCAGCGACATGCCATCCCATCCAGTTTGCGTTTAGTTGGACGATCATTTATTTTTCAACAGGACAATGACCCCAAACACACCTCCAGGCTGTGTAAGGGCTATTTGACCAAGAAGGAGAGTGATGGAGTGCTGCAGCAGATGACCTGGCCTCCACAGTCACCGGACCTGAACCCAATCGAGATGGTTTGGGGTGAGCTGGACCGCAGAGTGAAGGCAAAGGGGCCAACAAGTGCTAAACACCTCATGGAACTCCTTCAAGACTGTTGGAAAACCATTTCAGGTGACTACCTCTTGAAGCTCATGGAGAGAATGCCAAGAGTGTGCAAAGCAGTAATCAGAGCAAAGGGTGGCTAATTTGAAGAAACTAGAATATAAAACATGTTTTCAGTTATTTCACCTTTTTTTGTTAAGTACATAACTCCACATGTGTTCATTCATAGTTTTGATGCCTTCAGTGAGAATCTACAATGTAAATAGTCATGAAAATAAAGAAAATGCATTGAATGAGAAGGTGTGTCCAAACTTTTGGCCTATACTGTACATACATACACCACCCAGGCCAGGCCAGGCCAGGCCAGGCCAGGCTAGGCTGTGGTTAGTTGTGTACAATAACTGTCCACGCGTTTCCTGGTGCAGCGTGAGTCCTTTTAGGTGCTTTAGCATTGCCACGCCTGGCTATCCTAGTATTAGGCTTAGCAGAACCTCTCTTAGTTCCTGGTCTGGTCCCTGTGCACTTTGCACCATTGGGCCGTCTGCAGGTAGTTGTTGATGTCACATGCTTATGGGATGCCCCTGGTTTGCAGTTCAACAGAGCATCCACTACACCGCCAACACCCACTCTCCATATATCCTTTGGCCTGTTTGTTGTTGTTGTTGCCGCTGCTGCTGCTGCGCGCTTGGCCGTCGTAGCCTTTGGCTTGCGTGCTGCTGCTGCTGCTGCTGCTGCGCGCTTGGCCGTCGTAGCCTTTGGCTTGCATGCTGCTGCTGTTGCACGCTTGGCCGTCGTAGCCTTTGGCTTGCGTGCTGCTGCTGTTGCGCGCTTGGCCACGATGACCCTTTTGGTGGTGATAGATATCACGTCCCATGCCTCGGTGTCGACAGTGCCGCCCCTACCGACCGGTCCGGACACGCCGCTGGCCCCCGTGACTGGGAGGACGCGCTTAGCCGCGGCGTGAACACAATAAACTCGATTGCACCAGATTCTGCCTATCTCCAGTGTTTTTCTAAGTACCTGCCAGCCGAACCTAAGATACTGAATTGACAACAAAAGACATTTTAGAAGAAACAAGGAGGACGGGGTTGGGAGCCGTCAGGCCCAATTCCAGGCACCGATTTTTGTCGCCTCAGTTTAACCTAAAAGATGTATGGCGATTTGATAATCCTTATACCCAAATCTACACATGGTTCAAACCAGATGGCTCAATTAAATCCAGAATTGATTTTTGGTTGGTGTCAGATAATAGGCCTGGGCTGGATCCAACTTCCATAATTTCTGCTGCACCTGTAACAGATCACTGTTTGATTAAACTTAATTTCATGTCCACAAACAAATGCTTTAAAAAAAGGTTATTGGAAATTTAATTCAAACCTCCTGAAAAGTGAGCGTTTCTGCCAAGAAATTATTACAGTGATCAATAATATAACCACAGATTCAAACCTCTTAACTTATAGAAGCAAATGGGAATATTTAAAATACAAAGTACACCAGATTTCTATTTCAAATAGCAAAATATTAAGCAGGGAAAGTAAGGAAAAAGAGATGGAAATCATCACAGAAATAAACAGTATATGTAATAAATCATCTCTAAATGAGAACAGCAAACAAAAACTTATACTCTTGCAATCATCACTGGATAACATCTATCTTTCTAAAGCCAAAGGAGCATATATTAGATCAAGAGCGAAATGGATAGAAGAGGGAGAAAGGAGTTCTGCATACTTTTGTAGATTGGAAAAATCAGAATCAGAATCAGAATCAGAAATACTTTATTGATCCCCAAGGGGAAATTATTTATGTTACAGGTGCTCCTTGCAAGAGAGGAAAGATACATGAAAATGTAAGAAATTTAAACAATAGTATTAACAAATATATAGTTAAATAAACAGGAATTATTAACAAACATAAATGTAAATATATATATATATATATATACATATATACATACATATATATATATTGTAAACAAAATTTACACAAACAGAATATAAACAGTCAGGGTGAATGGGGTTATTGCACAAGTTAAATTAAATTATTGCAGTGTGTGAAAAAGTTTCAGGGCCACTCAGAGGGAGGAGTTGTACAGTTTGATGGCCACAGGCAGGAATGATTTCCTGTGGCGCTCAGTGGTACATCTTGGTGGTATGAGTCTCCCACTGAAAGTACTCTTGTGCCTGACCAGCACATGGTGGAGTGGGTGTGAGACATTGTCCAAGATAGTTCGTAGCTTAGACAGCATCCTCCTCTCTGACACCACCATCAGAGAGTCACACTCCGTTCCCACAACGTCACTGGCCTTGCGGATCAGTTTGTTGAGTCTGTTGGCATCCGCCACCCTCAGCCTGCTGCCCCAGCACACAACAGCATAGAGGATAGCACTGGCCACCACAGACTCATAGAAAATCCTCAGCATAGTCCGGCAGATGTTGAAGGACCTCAGTCGCCTCAGAAAATAGTGACGGCTCTGGAACTTCCTGTTGAGAGCGTTAGTGTTCTTGACCAAGTCCAGTTTATTGTCAGTGTTTACCCCCAGGTACTTATAGTCCTCTACAATGTCCACACTGACCCCTTGGATGGAAACAGGGGTCACCGGTGTCTTGGTCCTCCTCAGATCCACAGCCAGTTCCTTTGTCTTTGCCACGTTGAGCTGCAGATGGTTCTGCTCACACCATGTGACAAAGTTATCCACAACAGCCCTGTACTCATCCTCATCACCCTTGGTGATACATCCAACTATAGCAGAGTCATCAGAAAACTTCTGAAGATGGCAGGTCTCAGTGCAATAGCTGAAGTCCGTGGTGTAGAGGGTGAAGAGGAAGGGAGAGAGGACAGTCCCCTGCGGGGCCCCGGTATTGCTGACCACTCTGTCTGACACACAGCGTTGCAAGCGCACATACTGTGGTCTGCCAGTCAAGTAGTCTACAATCCAGGACACCAGGGGGGCATCCACCTGCATTGCTGTCAGCTTGTCACCCAGTAGAGCTGGATGTATGGTGTTGAATGCACTAGAGAAGTCAAAAAACACGACCCTCACAGTGCTCGCCGGCTTATCCAAATGGGCGTAGACACGGTTGAGCAGGTAGATGATGGCGTCCTCAACTCCAATCAGGGCTGATAGGCGAACTGGAGGGGGTCCAAAAGTGGCTTGACCATGGGCCGGAGCTGCTCCAAGACGAGTCTCTCCAGGGTCTTCATGATGTGGGAGGTCAATGCCACGGGTCTGTAGTCCTTGGAGCCACTGGGACGTGACGTTTTTGGCACAGGGACGAGGCAGGATGTCTTCCACAGCAAGGGGACCCTCTGGAGACTCAGGCTCATGTTGAAGACATGCTGAAGTACTCCACATAGCTGGGGGACACAGGCTTTGAGCACCCTGGGGCTGACACCATCAGGGCCTGCAGCCTTATTTGAGTGGAGTCTCATCAGCTGTCTTCTCACATGGTCAGCAGTGAAGAACATTGTGGAAGTGACGACATGTGGGGGAGGGATGTAGTCCTCATGATGGAGAGAGCAGTCAGTCTGACCACGGGGGGATGAGGTGTGACGAGGAGGAGGAGGGGTCAAGCAGGAGGGTGTTGAGGTGTGAGAGGGAGGAGTGGGGGAGGAGGGCAGAGTGGGAGATGGTTGACCAAGACAGACAGCAGAAGAGTCGGGGGGGGGGGGGGGGGGGGGGGATGGGCAGGGCCAGCAGTGTCAAGTCTGTTAAAAAACAGATTCAGTTCATTGGCCCAAAAAAAAAAGCCAAAAAAAAAGGAAACAAAAACGAAATGCAATGAGAACACTACTGATAGATAATCAAGAATGTACTGACCCAGACTTAATTTCTAAGGAAATCTTTAAATTTTACAGTGAACTGTAATCCTTTTCTTATTCATCCTCAGATGCTGATGCTTTCTTTGAGTATATTAAAAAGTGGATCCCCAGAATTGATGAGTATTTCAAAAGCATGTGCGAGGTAAGTATGGATGAAGTGAAAAAGGCCATAAAATGCTTAACATTAGACAAGTCCCCGGGCTCAGATGGTCTACAAGCAACTTCTATAGACATTTCTAAAGATCTCCTTTTTGTATGTTAAAAGAAATATCTGAATCTCATATTCTTCCAACTACTATGAAGCAGGGGTTGATCACTCTCATCCCTAAGCCTGGTAAAGATTCCAAATTAATTGACAACCTTAGACCCATAACCTTGCTCAATACTGATTACAAAATATTAACACATATTCATGCAAACAGACTGAAATCTGGTATTACACAAATTATCTCAGATACACAATCTGGTTTTATTAAAGGACGATCAATTCATAATAATATAAGGCTTGTGCTTGACTTGCTGGAATACAACCATCTAATTGAAGATGAAGGTTTTATTTTATTCTTAGATTTTTTAAAGTGTTCGATACAGTCGAACATAAGTTTATTTTTAGCACCTTAGAACTATTTGGTTTTGGAGAAAACTTCATTAACATGATTTAACTAATTTATAAGGATACTAACAGTACAGTCATACTATCACAAGGAACATGTCCAAGATTCTCAGTTAATAGAGGAATTAAGCAAGGCTGTCCCATTTCTCCCTTACTATTTATCACAGCAGCGGAAACGCTTTCTATTCTTATAAAAAACACAGATTTTGAAAATTTGATAGTGTTAGGCAAACAACTGGCAATTAGCCAACTGGCTGACGACACAACCATATTCATGAAAAATACTGAACAAATCCCCAGAGTCCTCAATACAATTAATTTCTTTTCCAAGGCATCTGGACTAAAATTAAAACTTAAAAAATGTGAATTATTACCAATACATAGTTCCCTCTAACAACAATTCATAATATCCCTGTTAAATCAACCGTTAAATACTTAGGCATACACATTACTAAGGACATTAACACTCCAGATAACCTCAACATTTGGAATACTTTAGGTAAATGTAAATCATATTTAAATATGTGGTCTCAAAGAGACATCTCTATTATTGGTCAAATTTTCCTCACAAAAATGGAATGTCTCTCAAGATTCATTTACCCAGCCTATTCGCTATCACTCTCTAAAAGTGCAATAAAGACTATAAACCAAGCAAACTTCAATTATATATGGAATAGGAAAACACACT
Organism: Epinephelus lanceolatus; assembly: GCF_041903045.1. NCBI lineage: Eukaryota > Metazoa > Chordata > Actinopteri > Perciformes > Serranidae > Epinephelus > Epinephelus lanceolatus. Next base: position 33,543,596 of record NC_135756.1, on the reverse strand, counting down.
ACATCAGAAAAGGAATTATGGTTAAAGGATACGAGGAGGGAGGACTTAAAGCCATCGATATAGATTGTATTAATGGCACCATTAAAATTAATTGGCTAAGATCCTTGTTAAGAGATGAAAATAGCCAATGGTTCCACATCCCAAACCATATTTTTATGAGTTTAGGAGGCATTAACTTTCTCCTTAGATGTGATTTTGATCTGAAAAAGATCCCCATCAAATTATCTGCCTTCCATTAACAGGTTTTACTATACTGGAAAATGATTTTCAAGCATAATTTTAGTCCCCATAACACCCCATTATGGAATTGCAGGTATGTTTTACTTAGAAATAAATCAATTTTTCCCAAAATTGGTTAGGGAAAGGAATATGGTCTGTAATGCATCTGTTAGATAACACTGGAAATATTATACCCTTTGCAGAACTTTGTTCCAAATTTAATCTTAATGACAGAAGACAATACATAAATATAATCAAAGCAATTCCTCAATCTATAATTATAATGTTCAATAACATACCTCAAAGTAATATTAACCCAAATCTTCCTTCACTATTGGTGAATGGTCATTATATCAATAACTTAAAATTACCTAACGTCACAATCCGGCAAACCTTTATTAAAGAATTATATCCATTCTCAACAAACAGAAACTCAATTCTACAATTATTCTCTAAAAAGGAAGCTGAGAATTTAAGGGCCAAATTCTTTAAGTATCCAATTGCACCAAAAATGAAGGAAGTTCACTTTAAAATTCTTAATGGAATATACCCTTCTGCTGAATTTTTACGATGTCGTTCTGGTTTTGAGCATAACAACTGCTCATTCTGTGATGATGAAATTGAAACCACAGAACATTTATTTTATGATTGCAAGTTATGGCATACCTGTAAAAGATCCAACACATGATCTGGGAATTAATACAAAAAAAATGTTTATACATAAGAACAAATTCATGAAAACAAAACCCCAAATCTATGTTTTTCATAAGGAGCTGTGTCATTATTTCTCATCTTTAAAATGCATGGAGAAAAAGACGGCTGTGAAGCTTCGTAATTTAGTAGAGGAGCTTAACCTCACAGAGTTCCCCTAGCTCTCTCCCCTTATTTCCTATTTCTTTACTTATTAAGTTTTTTTTTTTCCATTTACTTATGTATTTATTTTCTTTACTCTCAGTAATTGGGTAAACTTTTACTGTGACATTTTGACTATTTGTACTGTTAAAACCCATCTTGAGGCTTGTCTGTAGCCTATATGGTTGTATAACACTGTTCTATGCCAAATTGTATTGTAAATTTGTCAATTAAAAAAAAAAAAAAAAAGAATTCAAGTTTTCCGCGTTCCGCTGATACATCACATAACTTCCTGCATGTTGTTTCAAAATAAAAGCTGTCTGGTTTACCATGCTGTTTGGGGCTTCTTCTATTATTAGGGTTCGGGCAGCTAAGCCACCAGGACACTATTGTAATCCTAGTTCTTCTTCTTCTTCTTCTTCTTCTTCTTCTTCTTCTTCTTCTTCTTCCTCCGAGGAAATCATACTTCCCATGGGTGAAAACTCACCAAACTTTGCACAAAGGTCCAGTCTCATGCCAGATATCCTCAGCTGTAAACTCAAGCCAATAGTCCTGATGGTGGCGCTACAGCAAGCCTCCAAATTTCGAAACTTTGAAAATTCCTAACAAATCAACCATACGTGCTACAACTTCACAACTTTCATTAAACTGTAGCCCCAATACTGAAGAAACTTTTGTACACTTAAACCTATTAAAAATTATGAAGTTCATCACTCTGTTTTTTCAAAAACTGTAAAACTTCTTAAACCTATCTCCTCCCACAATTTTTGCTCTATTGACACCAAACTTGCTACAGAGCATCTTCAGACTGTCCTACAAAAACTATGTTTCTCCGATTTTTGATTTATCAAGTATTGAGCCTACAGTGCATCAAAATGTTTGACTGTAAACGGTACTTTAAACATATACATGCACATTCTTGCTAAATAAATCTTCAATGTTCATGAAAAAAAATGACAAAATTCTAGAGTCATGGTAGATGACGTGTGGCAAATTTCAGAATTTTATCTCAAAAATTTAATTTTTGACAGCATTTTGAATTTTGCTCTAATGTGAACAATTGGAGTCAATGTAAAAATGGCAATTTTAAACATCAGTTTTTCACTTATGGAGCAAATCAATCATTGTTACAAACAAATTACCAACATCTCCATGCTGTCTAGATGCAATATGTGTATTTTCAGATGTTTGTCTTAATAACTGAATTTTTTACAGTGGTTTCAAATCTGCCTTTCTATGCACGGATGGCTGCTTTCCTACACAACAGTGAATGGCTTACTCAATTTGTGAAGCCACTGTTGAGTTGCTACTTGCAAATTAGTTCAGAGTGGTAGATGACCGTCTAAATTTCCAGCGGTTGCAGATTCAAGCCTCACCTGGTGCAGAATCCACATTGTAATGTAAACATCTTCTTGGATGCGGTATTCACCAAATTCACCAAACTAAAAGTGTTCACCATAGTAAAACTTTAAATTCTGGTGCACCATCGATTTGGGGTGATGAGGGGTGTAAGAAAATCGATTAACTTAATGGCTTGGGGCTTTTCTTGTAAATTATATTCTTTAAATTAAAAGTTTCACCGCATTTTTATTAGCTTGGTGCTTTTATTTTTACGGAAAGACACATTCATCGAATTCCGGATCCTGTCTCACTCGCCCTGGTTCCATTTCCTTACCAAAACGGCCACTAACGGCCCCAGACCATATATGTCTATGCCCCAGACTATGTTTTTACACAACTTATTCAGTATGACACGCCCCTTCAAAAAAAAACACCAATCAGAGCTCACGCTGAACCTCCTATAAATTGTCCTGCCGAGCTCTTCTCCCCCTTGACGTTACTGAACGTTGAGACTGTCGGGAGTGAAGCAGGAAGTGAAGCCCAGCATACGGGGAACTGCTGAATTCTAAACTCGTCTAAATTGTTTTTTCTTCTTCGGACCCATGGGCGTTTATGGATAACAACAAGTGGCTTTCAAGTTTAACCGGTGAACATCCACCAAAGTAAAAATATGAACGCTAGAGAACGTTTGCAGCGGTTTTTAGGGAGCTTTGGGAGTGCTGAGAAACGGATTTAATAAGGTGAAATGCGAATAACTTGATCGGTAAGTAATGTTTACCGTTAGAGAGCACTTCGACATTTGTATTGTTATTTTTAAAGTGTTTTTTGTCTCCTAAGTTTTATTAACGGTGACGAACGGTAAGTTGCACTATGAAGGCATTTACTGTGTTATGTATGTGGCGCAGTTTAAGTTTCATTTACTAAAAAGTGTTTGGCGGTAACGTTACTTGGCATATTTCAGAATACGTTAACGTTACCTTTATTTATTTATATATATATATATATATATATATATATATATATCGTTTTCAAAACTACTTAAGAAAAAGTAAGGTAATGTTAACTTGTGTTGTCTTGTTAGCCTATTTCGTCCGTATAACGTTATGCATTTGTTGTCGGTGACGTTTACGTTCATAAACGAGACAAGATCCGGGCGTTGGCTTGTTTAATAAGAATGATTCAGTCGACAGAGAGAGTTGACTGAAGCCATGTGCAGAAGTTACCATGGCCTCTCCTCGTCTTTGTTTGCTGCAGCTAGATTTTTTTTTCTCCTCTGTTACCAGTTGGTTTCAGCTGGGTATCTCCAATCTCACCATACACACGATGACTGGCTGTGCAGGAAATCACTCACTACTCACTATTAAGTGAGTAGGGAGTAGTGGGTGAATGATTTCGGACAGTCTGTGGGTCATTATCAAAATACGGTGATTTTCCAAGTCAAAAAAGTAAAAAAAATTAATTCAGTTTTCACAATGTAATTTAATGGGAAGTATTTATTAGCATGTTGACCATGTTAACAACTGTAATGGACAACTAGAACATTTGTCTTTTTTAAAATTTTTTATGTTTTTTATAAGGCGTACTTAGTTTTCTGTCATTGGTGTTACCACACTTTCGGTTATAATTACAAGATTCATGAATGCAATAAAATGAATCAAAAGGCACATATCACAACATCTGGAAACTGTTGAACAAACTCCATGAAATAAAACAGTAATTTTTGGAATTAATTTTGAAATATTTAACATTATTACTCAATTTCAGTGATAATGTTTTATTTGACTATATGTGTACTTTTGATAAAAGACAAAATATGCTGATAAAATTACTGAAATTTACCATGGATGAAGTCAAATAATAATATATTTGGATAAAAGTTAAATTGCACTGACATAAGTAATAATAATATCTTAAATGATGTCTAATGTTATATGATCTTCAAATTTCCTTGTAGTAACACCACTGACGCAAATGTAACACCAATGACTTTATACTGTATGACAAATAATTTCTATTCATTGTTACATTTAACATTCCAATAAATGGCACTGTACAACACTGTGTAACAATTAATTTAATTTCAAATTCAATTTCAATTAATTTCATGCATTTCAACTCAGTATGAATAAAATCTAACTGTTCTCATTCATAGCTGATGAAGGTAAAGATAACAGTAAAAAAAAGAACAGAAAACAGGCAAGGATAGGCCTGAATGACTTTAAAACAGCTAAAGACTTCCATTAAAACAGTCATTAAAAATTCCATAACATGGAGTAAACAGGCATAACATTAAAACGTAAACTTCAAGAGCTATTTCATCTATCTCTGTTATTAGTGCAAACAAACAAGGGCCAAAAAAGAAGGCACTGGTCTCTGCAGCTCTGAAAGAGCTGTAAATTCATCTTTGCTTGTTGTTGATTTTTGATGTTTTCTTTTTGTAATGTTTACATGCGAGTTTCTAAATATCTCCACGTCATGGGATCGATCTCAACAGATCTCCGGTTGACAGGGCGAGGTTCAGGAATGAAACACACAATCTGGCTGTCATCATACCAGTTAACATCTTCCCTTGGGCCAGGCCAGTAAAACTTGTTAATTCCATTCCTGTGCATGCACTTTACTTTAATGTTGTGCTCCTCAACATCCAAAATTACCCCAGGAAAGAGGTCTTCATCATAACTGAGTACACACCACCGACCACTGTGATGGTTTCCAATGACATCAGGTCGGGACGGCACTGAGGCATTATTTTTTTCAACTGTGTTCTCCATCATAAAGGTAGCTTCTTGAAGCTCATAACAGGGACAGTCCCACACTCCTTTTGCTAGCTGACAAAAGCAACTGATGTCCCTGTATTTGACTGTTCCAGGTGTGGTGGAAATCACTTGGTGAACATTCATTGTCCCTTTAATAGGGAGGAGAGGGCATATTTATATGTTTTAGTTGAGATAAAACATGCTAAATGATGATAAAACACAGGCCTATAGTCATTGGTGTTACAGGCAAGGGCGGTAACACCAATGACAGTAACACCAATGACAAACATCTATAACAGGCTAATTGCACAAAATGGTGTCTAAGCTAGCTCAAATGTGGCATGAGTCAGCATTTTAAAATCTGTAAATTACACTAATTAACCTGTTTTTTTCCATAAAAATATTTCACTCTAGCACAAATCAAAGTAACACCAATGACACAACAAAAAGAACCACGTCGAAAAACAAAACTTTAACTGAAAATATCTTACTTTTACTCAGTAAAGAGACACTCACCATGCATTGACTTAAATGGCTCTTCTTCTTCTTCTTCTTTCTGACCTTGACCTGACCTCTTACATATTCTTGACCTTTCAAAATAAGGGTCTGTGATACCAGTAACACCAATGACACCCAATCAAGGGACAGATATTCTTTTAAAAAATATTTTTATTATTAAATAGCCAATTTAGTTTTAATTTTATTCATATATTAAGAGCAGTGTTTGTCCATAATTGACCAATTATTATTTTTTTAAACAAAAAAGAGGAAATATTTTTACACCGTCCAATACCGTTGAATCATGGCAGTGGGACAAGTGTTTTTTTTAGCTACAAAGGAAATTAAAATTTAAATAAAAAAATAAAACTGCAAATATATAAACTGAAATTATCATCATTTAAAATGGTATTGAATTACATAATTTTGGTTTAATGTGGATGATTTTTTTTAAATTTTCAAGCATTTGTGTGTCTGGAAAATGCAGGGACATGTTTTTCACCGTATTTTGAGAATGACCCCTTTGTGTGGTTAAGCTAATTGGCCTTTTCCACTCTACTCTTGGCCGCGCTTAGTCGTGCCATGCAAAACAAAGCAGATATCGATAGATATAGAAACGCAAATCGGCACGGCATGGCACGTGCTGATTTGCGTTTCTATATCTATCGATATCTGCTTTGTTTTACTGTTTCATGTCTGCTATCAGTCATATTAGAAGTTGTGTGAAGCTGCTGCTTGAAAACTCAGCATTTCCTTATTTTGCTGCTTCACAATAACATTTTTTGTAACAAAATATGGGGGGACTTTTATTGAGAAGAATCTAATAGGAAATGAAATGTGTTAATCACTGAATTAGCGTAATTTTGTCAGCTATTTTTCTTCAATAAGGAAGAGTGTAATAATACTGCAGGGAGGAAAGTAAAAGTAGAAACAACCGCAGTGAGATGTTAGATGAAGAGCTGTCTTACTGCACCTCTGCAAACAGCTCACCTCCAATGGGTAAACGTCTTTCACCTGTCATGTTTGGTGATGGAAAAACATGTGCAGTAAAAATAACAGGAACTTTAGCCATGGATCAGCCCACTGCTTTTAAACGTCACTCAAGACAAGTCATCATCAGTTAAATACGCACCTTCCAGACCACCTACCAGTGGGTAGCCCTGTTTTAATGGAGTTGCAAATCCCCACCGCACTGGGATGATGGCCCAAACCAAGACATGCCAAGCCAGGACAAGGAGTATAACTGTCAGAACATTAACTACAATTTGCTGTAGCTTGGTTGTCATTTCAATTTCTGCACAGCCTATCATCGACTGTGTAAGATGTGGATGTAGCTACCGTGATGTGACCATTGGTTTGTGGACTCCTGCTTTGAAGCCTCAGGTTTGACATTTTGGCACTCGCCATCTAGGATTTTTGGAGCCAGAAGTGAACACATTTGGACAAGAGGACGGAGCAGGAGAGGAGTTACATTTTTGCATCATTATTCTCTCTTTTTTTTTTTTTTACTAAAAAAAACATGTCCTTTTTTAAGATTTTTATTTATTTATTGTGATAGTCTGCACCAAAAGAGATTTTTTCTTAAGTCTGTAAAATACCATCTGTAGCCCTAGACATCTCTGCAGTACCACAATATTTAATTTGGATTTGTATTTTGACACATATTTACACCTCTATGGTACATAGTATGATGCAAGTTGGTAAAAAAAATGTGGTTTCTTGTTAAATAGAATTACCGTTTTCATTTTTTTTTTATTTATTTTTTTTTTTAAATACATCAATTTTTGAGGGGGTCCATTACTTTAAAGCAACATTGTACCATAATGTTAATAAATGGAAAAAAGGGGTAATGTTTACATTTTTATACAAATTCATAGAATAATCTTACAATTATTCTGTAAATCGAAGAAAAAGGTGTTTGAAATAGAAGCATGCAGTATGCTCTGCAGAGAGGAGTCACACAGTGCCACAGCCTTAACTATATCAAAACTAACATTATTAAATTTATCTAGGTTAATTTGTCAAGATAAAAAGAAAATTATGATGACTATTATGCATTTGAATGGTATATTAACCTATTTAGCTGTCATGGAACCCCGATACCTCGATTCACCATGACAACTGGAGAGAAAAAGCAATGAACTTATTTTACACCTGTGGAATTGGAGGTGTTCATGAATGCCTACAGCGAATATGAGCATATATTCCATAAAAAAAAAAAAAGTAACACTGTTAAAGCTGCCAAGGAGAGAGAGGCGGCATGGGAGAAAACTGCTGCCCGAGTCAACGCGTAAGTTTGAATGCACTAGTCCATTAGTTTAACATTTAACCACACTTAATATAAATCGTAGCATACAGGTAGAAGAGTGGTGGAGTGATTTTGAATAAAATTTGATTTTCATGTAGGTGCAATCTCACAGGGGAAAACGCATTTGGAAGCAGCTTAAAATGAAAAATGAAAACATCATTTAAACAGATAAGGCATATTTTAGCCATGATTGTACCTTTCTTTAGTTTTATTCATATTTGATTTATTAAACAAAGTAGCTTAAATAATCTATCATTCAGTGGCTATTTCATTATGTACTGTAGGTCACTAGTAATTTAAACACCCCCCCCCCCCCAAAAAAATACTGTTGCAGCTTTTATGTCCTCTTGACTAATATCCTGCTTAGTAACATTTGAGTTCTACTCAGCCAACAGAAAGAAGGCAGAGGCCCACAAAACATCACCAATATCATATAAAAAGCTACCGTTTGCAAAAAAAAAATGTAGTGCGATGCACAACATTTGCTCTGAGAGCGCACGTCTGCAATGTGTCAGATTTGTTTGGTATGTGTGGTCGGAGAATGTTGTTGAGGTAAATGATTGAGTCTAATGAAAAACGGTACCGTTCAAACATATTTATTGGGGAATGACGGCAGATCTAAGGCGTAAGGCATTGCGAATTAATTCTGCCTCGATATCGATCTTATTTCCTACATACAAACAACCCATGTCTTTCTGACAGCTTGCTTCAGGTTCGGCAGTAGGGAGGAGACAGGGTGAACTCAGGGTTTCTTACAGAAAACCTGCCAGCGAGCAGGTTAGGTTACTCAGTTTTCACTAAACCCGCTTTCTGGAATACCCCCCAGGTCACAAGTTGGTTCTAAGCTTTCAGCTCCCCTATGCTCTCCCCAGCCAGCTGCAACCTCATTTAGGTTTTTGTTGTGAAATATGAACCATATAGATAGTTCCTTATTTCAACTTATTGAATCAACTGTTCAGCGTGAATTACAGTCCTTTCAAAGCGAGCAATAGAAATAAATTAAAATACTGCATCCAAATAAAGTTCATCTCAAAATGGCGCTTGCAGCCAGTTGGTAAACATCTTTTGTTTGCTTCATATCCAAAATATTTTCATATTGGCACAGTTTTAGTCCTCTTAAGGATCATATCTCCTCACGCCATCCCCCCAAAAAACACACAAACTTTCAAGTAAACAAACAATATGTGCTGCTCTCCCACCTCTACTGAAATTTGGTCTCTTGCATGTCGTCAACAAAGGCCTGGGCGTGGTAGAAAATTGCACACAGCCTGGTAGACCCTCGTGGCTCCATAAGTCAGTTTATAAACATAGCAAGTTAATCTCACTGTCATATTGCTTATTACTAATGCAACATGAGTTGGATTTAGGGCTGTGGCGCTGTTGGCACAGGTTGCTGCTCAATGTTAATTGGCCAGACTGTGCCACAATGACAAAGGCCAGTTCAGCTAATTCTTAAAATCAAACTGGTTTAAGCTCGAACATCTGACCAGACCAGCAAAACCAGAAACGGACCCGAGTCTACAATATTTTTTGTTAAAAAAAAATATATTAATATATCCCACTGCATTTGCTTTTTTTCCCACTGCACTGAGCTCACCAAACCTGAGTATGAACCAAACGGTGACTTCTGTGTACCATCATAACCCCAATAGTCACCCTACACCACTGTTTTCAGTTATGTTCTCTGATTAGATCTCTTCTCAGGGTCGTGTTGGCATATCAAGACATTGCTTATTTGACATCTTGATCATTTGATTGGTTTTTCTTAAGCTTCTGCACAGACAACCGCTGAGGCTGGAGACATTATGTTTTACGCTTGTCTGTCCATTCTATTCATGATATCTTAGGGATGTGTTATCTCGGTATATCTCAGGAGGCGATATCTCAAACATCTTGAGGGAATTTCTTCCAATTTGGCACAAACCACTTGGACTCAAGCATGAGCTGATGATAAGAATGTAGTGGTCCAGGGCCGAGGTCACTGTGACCTCACAAAACAAGTCAAGTATTTTTTAGATCCGTGCAAAGCATTCGATCCAGTCAGTCAAAAAGTTTTAATATATGAACTTTTCACTTTTCACCAGGTCCCCTTGTGTTTAGATTATTTATCAATGACCTGACTCAACAGTGTCATGGTGTAGAATTGCAGATGTATGCCATGACACTTGTATGTATACACACACAAGCAAAACCAGCTGAGTTAGCTGTTGCCAAGCTAACAGTTGCCTTGGAAACACAGACTGTGTAAAATTGAGGATGTAGCTACCATAAAGTCACCTAGTGGTTTATGAACTCTTGTTTTTAAGACTTGAGTTAAGCATTTGGCCGTCGCCATCTTGGTGTTTTGGAACCAAAAGTGACCAAATTTGGATGAGAGGCTCCAGCTGTGGAGGAGCAAGGGTGGATTGGACACACACACTTTGGTGGTGCCTTGGAGTCAGAGTGGCCTGCCCTTAATTATGTGTAACTTTTAGCCTTAATGACATTTAAATGGGTGAGTTAGTTGTGGATGGGTCAATTTTTGGCACTTGTGTGTTGGCTTTATTTTTCAGCCCTGTAGTTTACCACTTGGTTGGAAAGGATCACACATCAGCTTGACCAATTATGTGTAAGTCTAAATGTTAACAGAAGAAAGGGTATGTTTTTGCTGTGTTTTGTTTGGTTGGTTCTTGTTGTTTTTTGTTTTTTTTAAAACCATGGTACAACCTCCTAATGTTGATATTCTCATCAAAGGTCAAAGCATTGACATAGTCACTCATTTTAAATACACTGCTCAAGAAAGTAAGGGAGCACATAATCATCCCACTATAACACCAAGTCAGTTAAACTTCAGGCATATCAGTCTGTCCATTTAGGAAGCACAAGTGATTGTAAATCAATATCACCTGCTTTGGTGCAAATGAAAGTGACATCAGTTGCAATGGAGAGGCAAAAGCAAGACAACCCCCCAGAAAGGAATGGATTTGCAGGTGGTGGCCACTGACAGTTGCTAGTGTCCTTGTCACTACTGGTTGCATGAAGTGGTACCTGCAGCCCAATCAGAATGCAAAGGCAGTCCAGCTCCTCCAGAATAGGACATCCATATATGTGGTCGCAAGAAAGTTTGCTGTGCCTCCCAGCACAGTCTCAAGAGCATGGAGGAGATACCAGGAGACCGGTCGTTACATGAGGAGAGCTGGACAGGGTCATAGAAGGGCATCAACCCAGCAGCAGGACCGGTATCTGCTCCTTTGTGCAATGAGGAATAGGGGGAGCACTGCCAGAGCCCTACAAAATGACCTCCAGCAGGCTACTGGTGTGCATGTTTCTGCCCAAACTGTCAGAAAAGGACTCCATGAGGGTGGCATGAGGGCCCGACATCCTCTAGTGGGACCTGTGCTCACAGCTCAGCACCGTGCAGCTCGATTGACATTCACCAGCGAACACCAGAATTGGCAGGTCTACCATTGGCACCCCATTCCAGAGTCCTGCACGGGTCCAGTTTTCAAGATCCGCCCCGACCCGACCCGGTGACGTACAAACCCGCACCCGAACCGCAAACCCGCGCATCAGGCCAATTAGTACCGCAACCTGGTCTGACCCATTGAAACACGGCCCGCAGCCCGACCCGTAACCCGGATTTAAAGTAATCATTTTGGGTCATATTGGCTGAATATTCAACAGCATATCGCCACAGTTAAGGTGCCAGAAAGTAAACAACGACCTGAATGAAGCAGCTCTCGCAATAAAAACCTGACTTCAGCTCCATCATCAGCCCTCTGTGTTCTTCTCCCATATGAGTGTAAAAGCACTCGTTTATTACGTTTAATGCTTTTAAACTTTTAATCTATGTAAAGGAACTTTACATGTGTAATAAAAGACTTACTTTCTGTCCGGAGCGACGTTCAGCAGTTACGAGCCATCACGTGTTTTTAGAATCCATCGAGGAGAGAAGTAATCCATCAGGGAAACACTTCAGAAACATAAAGTGATAGTTGTACGTTTTAGCCACTTATTTCTCAAATACCTAAATAATTATTTTCTTCTTTGGAAGCGGCGCTTGTTAGACGGTGGCAGCCATGTTGATTCTGTCATCCAATCACAAATTGTGTTATTAGATGGTGAAACGCGTGTAAACAGCTGAACCAATGACCATTGCGAAATAGTGGAGGCGATCCTCAGAGAGTAAATAATGCCCAAGATAGTTATCTGTAGTTTACCGAACTAATGACTGATGTGTTTATCTAAAACCCACGATCCAACCCGCATATTATTTTTTCCACCCAGATCCGAACCCGGGAAAAAATGTTTTTTAAAAACCACCCGCAAATCAGCTGTTAGGTCTGGGTCGGGTACCCACAGGTACCCAACCCAGTACAGGACTCTGCCCCATTCTCTTCAAGATGAGAGCAGGTTCACACTGACCACATGTGACAGGAGTAGAGTCTGGAGATTCTGTGGTCAACGTTATGCTGCCTGTAACATCATCCAGCGTGACCAATCTGGCAGTGGATCAGTGATGGTCTGGTGAGGCATATCCTCGGAGGGTTGCACAGACCTCCATGTTAAAGCCAATGGTACCTTGACTGCTGTTAGGTACTAGGATGAAATCCTCTGAGCAACAGTCAGACCTTACACTGGTGCACTGGGCCCTGGGTTCCTCCTGGTGCAGGACAAAGCCCAGCCTCATGTGGCCAGAGTGTGTGGCAGTTCCTGGATGACGAAGGCATTGATGCCATTGGGTGACCCTCTAGTTCCCCCGACCTAAATCCAGTTGACACCTGTGGGACATTACGTATTGGTGCATCTGTTGCCACCAAGTACCACCATAGACTGTCCAGGAGCTCACTGATCTCACTGGGAGATCCCTCAGGACATCATCCAGTGACTCAACGGGAGCATTCCCAGACGTTGTTGAGAGTGCATACAGGCACATGGGGGCCATACACACAACTGAGTCACATTATGAGTTGCCATGATAAAATTCACACAAGATGGATCAGCTTGTGATATTTTATTTTAAATCCAACCCTCAGTGGATTGATTTTGATTTCCATTGACCGTTGTTACGTCATTTTGTTCAGAGCAAATTATACAATGTACATCAGTAAAGATTTTCAACTTTCATAATTCGTTCATTGTGGTTTAAGTGCTCCCTTAATTTTTGAGCAGTACATTTCAAAAACATGTTTGATTGTTTTGTTAATAATAATAATTATTGTTATTATTATTATTATTATTATTATTATTGTTATCATTATTATTAACAAAACAAATAATAATACATTTTATTTAAACAGCGCTTTTGGGATGGTTTCGATCTTTGATTGAAAAAATGCCAGGAAGGAGTTGCATTTGTCTGTTGTGATGGAGGAGAGGGTGTTGTTGCAGGGTTTGAGGAGTTCATTGACGGTGGAAAAGAGAGTCTTGGGGTTATTGGAGCCAGAGTGAATGAGTTGTGAGTAGCAGTTGGACCATGCGGCAGTGAGGGCGTCTTTGTAGTTTGAAAGGTGGTCTGTATAGGCATGGAGATGGACTGTGAGACTGGTTTTCTTGTAAAGTCTTTCAAGCTGGCGCTTAAGGGTTTTCATGTGACGGAGTTCAGAAGTGTACCAGGGAGATGAGTGAGTGAATGAGACAGTTTTGGCTTTTAAGGGAGCCAGTCTGTCGAGGCAGAGGGACAGTGTGTTGTTGTAGTGGGTGACCAGGTCAGAGGGGTTTGGGGGCAGTGGGGTGGTGGATGTCGACAGAGTATTTGCCAGTGAGTCAGAGAAAGCTGAGGGGGAGATGGACTTGATATTTCTGAGCGATATATTGCGTTTGAGTTTTGGGGGAGGGAGGGGGGTCTTGAAGTCCACAGTTATGGCCAGGTGATCCGAGATGTGGAGGTTGGTATTGGAGAGTTGGTGGAGGGTGGGACTGGTCCCCCAGCAGGAGAATTGAGGGGGATACGGCAGATAGCTGGGTGAGGAATTTGGAAGGACTGAGCAGGAGGTATGGAGATTGTGGACATTTTAAGCATTTCCTGTAGATGGCAGTAACGCCACCAGCCCGTCCATCTGGGCGGGGTTTGTCAGTATAGGTGTAGTCAGTGAGTGTGGTCTGGTTTAATGAGAAGTAATCCAGAGGTTTGTGCCAGGTTTCGGTGAGGCAGAGGAAGTCCAGTTTATTGTCAGTGATGAATTCATGCAGGATGGCACTTTTGTTGGTCAGTGAGCAGGTCTTGAATAGAGCCAGTTTCAGGTGTTGTTGGGTTTGAATAAGACAGGGGGTGGCAGGAATGAAGAAGATGGGGCATAAGTTTTTGTTATTCACAGTCTTAGTGCAGTAAGGGCAGGGTGGTCTGTGCTTTATGATGGACTGTGTGGGGAATGTCTCAGGTGGGAGGGTTAATGATTGATAGGGTCGGACGGGGGCGCTGAGGAGCGGGGCTGTGCTCTGTGCTGCTGTTGGCACGGGGTGAGGAAGAGTGTCGGTGGGGGGGCATGTGATGTAAATAGTCATCGTGTGATGTACAGCATGCTTAATATTGGCTGCCAGCGTGTGGCTTCCCAGGGTGGTAGGTTGAATGCCATCGTGTTTGAAGAAAGAGGGAGGGTTCCAGAGAAGATTAAAATTGTCCGCGAAGTTGAAGCCTCGAGCGTAGCAGGCAGGCTTGAACCAGGTGTTCAACAGGAGTAGTTTGGAGAAGCACACATCCCTGCGAACAAGTGTGGGGAATGGGACCAGAGATAAAAACGGACTTTCCACAAGTGCGTAGGAAGTCCAGGAGGGAGGTGAAAGCACTTTTGGTCAGCTCAGAGGCACCCCAAGCCAGGTCGTTGGTCCCCACCTGCACCACGATGGGGGTAATGAAGGATGGGAGTGACTGCAGCAGCCCAGGGAGTTTTCCCAGGATTACTGGGACTGTGGCTCTGGGGAAACAACAGGTGGTGGCATTGAAGAAGCGGATATTCCTTGTGATGGAGTCTCCGATGATCAGGGTGGTTGGAGGGAAGAGTGGGCGAGGAAGGGTTTTTGCCGGGTTGGATGGTGGCTAGCCAGCGTCCGGGCCGTGTGCTGGTCCGGGAGGAGAGCTGGCGATCCGGGACCACAGCAGAGCCACTCTGGGCATCAGCGGGTGCTGGCAGGGAGGAGGGCTCCATGTCACCCATGGGTGCCGGGGCGGCGAGCCGCGGGGACGCTGCCAGTGTGGAGCCAGCCACGATGATCCCAGAGGCAGGGCAGCTGGAGCAGGAAGACGGTGCACCATCAGCCGCAGGTGTAGGACCAGCTACCCCAGACGTGGAGCCACCTGAGCCCGTGGGCGAAGCACCAGTGTCCGCAAGTGGAGAGGGGCCAGCGGCCTTTCCAGAGCCAGGCGTTGCACAACCACCAGCAGCCGTGTGCAGAGAGCAAGCGGCAGGGCCTGCCAGCACCAGGCAAAGATCTGGGTTGTCTGCTAGCGCCTCGAAGCGGTTGGAGAGGCTCAGGCGAGGAGGAGAGGCAGTCGCATCCTGGAGTCTCTTTCTGTCGCGGATCACAACTTCTGCTCAGGATGTCTGGAGGCTGGGTGTGGAGGAGGAGGAAGGCCGTGGACAGATGGAGGTATCCCATGGGGTGGTGTCCTGTAGGGCTGCTTTGAGGGAGACAATGTGCAAGGACTGTTCAGACCTCCAGGTCCAGGCAGGAGGACAGCATGGCCTGTTTATCTTGCAGTTCCTGAGAGAGTTGGCAGATGTCTTCCTTAAGGTCTGTGATCTGTTTGTTTGCTTTTGTGAGCATTGTGTTGTCACAGACCATGGATGTAGCACGTTGGCTAGCTTGAGCTGTGCTAACGGCTAGGTGCAAGGGTAGGAGGTGCCGGTAGTCAAGGCGTTGGGTAGATGCAGAACTAGGACAACAGTAAGTAGGACCCAGAATAGACTAGAATCCAATATTGTGGAATACAGTAAGCAAAACATGTGAGAGATCAAACTCTATTCGTCAAGACTTCGAAATATATCTCATTAGCGGAACAGCTTTTTTTGTTTAGCAAGCAAAATAAGTGGGTTAATGAAGAGTTTGTTGGAGTGGAGGCTTGGATAACCTCAACAGCTAACGTCTTTCTTGTTGTCTTATTTGTTACCGTTTTCTTTAATCCTAATTTATGGTTGGGCACTCAACACTTTTGATGAGTGATGCTCAACAGGAAACATTTTCCAATTGAATGGTTTTTCTTTTTTTTCTGTAAAAGCCACAAGGTTGAACACCCTGCCTGCATTGTATTGCATGTGTTGTGTGTTCTATTTTTTTGTATCACGTCATGTTGTTTTTCTGTGTACTGTTTCTTATTGTGCAGTTTTTTGTTTTGACCTGTCAAGGGACTACAGATGTGAATTAGAAAATGCATTTCCTGCTGAGAATGCAGAAATATGAAACAAATTGCCTGAAAGATATAGAGCTTGAATGCATTGACTGTGCTGCCGATAAACCTGGAAGATAAGTGTAAAACTGGAATAAGAACTACATTTCCTTGAAGAAACTAAGAGCTTAAAGGACAGCTTCGGTATTTTTCATTCTGGGCTCTAGTTCCCCATGTGTATGTGTGCGTATGATTCACGGGTACCACTCTTTCTAAAATTGGTTCAGTATTGAGCCGCAAAACGAGCTAAAGCGGCAATGGGGGCAAATGTGTCCCGTATAAAAGTGTTTTTTTTTTCGCCACTGACCGGTTCAGATCGCCAGTGCTATCTCTGTAAATAGCATATTGTAGCGGCCCTGGGGCAGTGGTGAGGGTGAATGAGTGGAGTCAGCTGTCGGTCAGAAAGGCGGAAGGCGTCCCCGCTTGGTAATGTAAATGAGTATGTGTGTGTGAAGTATGTGTTACGCTAGAAGAGTCAGAGGACGGAGTCTTTTACGTGCTACCTTCTGGAGTGTTACCGAAGTTTTTGGAGTGCTCAAATAAACGGGCCTTTTTCCCCCGAACGCAAGAACACACAGCTTTCACAGGCTGCCTTTGTCGGACGGCGAGATGCTGAAGTTGTGGCTAGTTGTCCTACAAATGGATGCTAACATTGCTCTCCAGACACTGCGCCTTGCAGACCATCAGGTCTGCAGTGCTCACTTCTCCCAAGATGACTACTGCCAGCCGAAGAAGAGAAGACATCCAATCCCGAAACACCTCTTCCTCAAGAAAATGGCTGTCCCACGAGTAGAGAGAGCTACAGACACAGTGGAGCAAAGCTCGTGACATCACACTGCCCAGAGGTAAGGGAGAGGCTAAGTTAGCATGCTATTTACAGAGATAACACTGGCGATCTGAACCGGTCAGTGGCGAAAAAACACACACTTCACACACACATACTCATTTACAATACCGAGCGGGGACACCTTCCGCCTCTCTGCTCCTACACTGACTGACAGCTGACTCCACTCATTCACACTCACCGCTGCCCCAGGGCCGCTACAATATGCTATCTACAGAGATAACACTGGTGATCTGAACCAGTCAGTGGTGAAAAAAAGCACTTTTATACGGGACGCATTTGCCCCCATTACCGTTTAAGCTCGTTTCGCGGCTCAATACTGAACCAATTTTAGAACGAGTGGTACCTATGAATCATGTGCACACATACACATGGGGAAATAGAGCCCAGGTTGAAAAATACCTAAGTTGTCCTTTAAGTACATTGCTAGAAAAGGTGGAAGCTAAACTGTAATACCGTCAATTGTTGAAAGTAACTGATTGAATGGAACACTTTGTTGCAACACAACTGTTTTGCTCTTATTTGCACAGGTTTAAGTTAAAGATGTAAGATTTCTTTATACTCAGTTCTCTGAAATTTTGGACACAAATTTGTTAAAATCCTGTTAGTGAGCATTTCTCCTTTTCCAAGATCATCCATCCACCTGACAGGTGTGGCATATCAAGATACTCATACAGCATGATAACTACATAGGTGTGCCTTGAGATTGTCAAAAAGCCCACTCTAAAATGTGCAGTTTAATCAACCAACAGATGCCGAAGGTTTTAAGGGGGCAGGTCATTGGCATGCTGACCACAGGGATGTCCACCAGAGCTGTTACTTGTGAACTGACCGTTCAACGTCTCTGATGTAGTTTCTGTGAATTAGGCAGCACATCCAACCAGCCACACATCCATAGACAACGTGTAACCACACCAGCCCAGGACCTTCCAGCTGATGCAACAATTGGTTTGCATAACCAAAGAACTTCTGCAGAAATTGATGCAGGGAAGTTCATCTGCATGCTTGTCGTCCTCACTAGGTCTTGACTTAACAGCAGTTTGTTGTTGTAACTGACTTGACAGGGCAACTGCCCACCTTGGATGGCATCTGGCACTTTGGGGAAGTCTTCTTACCACAGATGAATCTTATAAGGATTTTCTGGAGGCTGAAAACATCCCAGTTCTTGCATGGCCTGGACACTCACCAGATATGTCACCCATTGAGCATGTTTGTGATGCTCTGGATCGATCCTGCCAACAGCAACTTTGCACAGCCATTGAATAGGAGTGGGCCAACATTCCATAGGCTACAACCAACAACTTGATCAACTTTTTGTGAAGGAGATATGTCCTATTGCTTGAGGCAAATGGTGGCCACACCAGATACTGACTAATTCTTTTAGGTATCTGTGACCAAAAAATGCATTTCTGTAGTGCTAGTCATATTAAACCGTAATGAATGTCTATGTCAAGATAAAGCTGGTGGACGGATTATGTGCTTGCCACCTAAATTTGAGAGAAATATCTGTTGAGTGCACAATTAGTGTTAGATGCTTAAGTGTTGTTTACCATATAAACTAGAGAAAAAAGTGAATTGTCTTTAAAGAACATAACGTTTTGACACTCAACACTTTTTGTCATGTTGCGCACATGGAGAATTTTATTATGTTGCAGATATCATCATATTTTGTTGCACAATGGGGTTGTTAGTATTACTGTCATCATTATGGAAAAAATAGTTTTAAATCCAAACGGACTTTGACTTACATTCAGTGTCTTTGTCTGGTGTCTCAGCTCCTTAGCTCTCCTGGAACTGAGAAGACAGTGACCAGACAAACTGCCTTCACTAAGTTGACTGACAACAGACATTTACTGAACCAATTTTTTTTTTGTCAGCTGCACGAGTAGAAATCAATAGTATTTATTTAGTATTTATTGATTCATTAATTTTATTTACCAGCGCACTGTAGTGAGTGAGGTATATCTGCTGCTCACAGACTGAAAGCTGCTCAGCTAATGAATATAAGGTCAGGTCATAATATTGAGAGTTCTCACTAAATGTGACAGAAAAAATCATATAGATGAAATAGTTCTTTAGACCATAAAGAATACAGGGGGTCTCTGGTTACCATGGAGACAGCTGAAACCTTTCACCAAAGCAAAATTTGAAAACGTTAGGCTGCTCTTTAGTTTCGGTCGAGCGACACTCTCCAAAAGTCTAGGCTTTACAGTCTCCTCCACATTGATGCAAAGCTGTGAACTTCATGGATGCTTTTTTTTGCATTTACATGCTCTCCCTTTGCCTGGGTCCATTCAACCTTAGTCTGCTGGAGATGGCATATTTGGTGCCATCTCAAGTGCTTGTCTGTTACCATGTCCTCCTTGGTATACTCCTTTGAGGTTCTGCACCAATACATTCTTAGTTTGGAGGATTTGCTCCATTCCTCCTCCTTTCTTTGTGAACAACTCAAGATGAGTTCGATCGATGTCAAGTTGGCTTCTGGTGAGATCACAGAGCAGGATTTTGAAGCGTGTCACTATGGAAATTACCTCCTTTGGAATGCTTTTTGGAGCCTTGGATGCTGTCTCCTTTCCCCTGGTTGCAATGAAGATACTGTACCACTGTCAGTGAAGGCATGGAACACAGTAAGGACTAGGGGTGAGTCCGTGTACACTTGAGATCATAAACGTTTATGAAAAATTAGTACATGAAAAATGTTTTTTTTTTTAGGAGGGAGGGGGTTGATACTAATTGTTGACTAACTGTGATAGTCTGTGTTACCTTCTCGAGTCTGGTGCTCCGAACCGTAGTTGGGAGACACTGGTTTCCTGTAGATTATCTTTACAATATGGCTCGTTGCTGGTAACTAGCTCTAGGAGTCCGGACCAACTCTGCTTGAAGAATGAGGATGCAGAACTGACATCCGTGCAGAAGCACATTTATTTCTCCTCTACAGCAGGAAAACATAACATGACATAACGCAGGGCCTTCTCACAGAGACTATGCTGTAACTGGAGCCTATCTAAACACTGTAAACAGACTGCAACGACCCGTAGCATGAACAGTCCTATTTTCAAGGTGCATTTCCGTCCGTACACTCTATACACCGCTTTACTTCCCACAACATCTCCTACATCACACCCACATGCCACCATCTTAAAGCGAAGGGCTGACCGGTAACAACTGTGAATATGACAAGAAATGGTGTGAGACCGGGTTTGGCAACAGGTCAGTAGCCTACGTGCTCAGTTCTATTAAAACGGCGCGTTGGTTAAATGGCCCATTCGGTTGGTATTTGGATAATTGGGGCTTTACTGGTATAATGCAATAGCACCACCCAGCAGTGAAAAAATTACCCACTCGAAATATTTAGAGATTTTTGTACATGAAGTCATCCCTAGTAAGGACCTTGGATTGCCAAAGACTTGGCAGTCTCACAGGCAGGTATGTATCTGAAGTTCTTTCCAGTCCCAAATCGTGGGTCATTTCCACTTTAGCACCTAGTGGTCTATCATCTCATCCCCAAGAAACTGATGAGTTCACCTTGTAGGCATGAAGAGACAGATACAGAGACAATACTCCATGTGGTGGATGGTGCCATACAAGGATTTCAAAAGCTCATGCTGGACACAGGTCTTGTGGTCCTAGCCATTGCACATGTCAGACCTGGACATTCAGACATACCTGACAAAATTGCCAAGTCTTTGGCAATCCAAGGTCCTTCTGTGTTCCACGCCTTCACTAGGTGTGACACATTATCTGTATTTGCAGTGGGGGAAAAGAAGACAGCATGGGACACCTGGAATGGGGATGATGAGCCAACAGAGGCCCTCCATGGCTATGGTAAAGGCTCCAACAAGCATTCCAAAGAAGGCCAATTCCATTGTGGCGCAGGGCTCGACAGTGCGAGCGTTTCACTCGCATTTGCGACTAAAAATAGGTGTGTGCGAACTGTAAAAAATATTTAGGGGCACATGTGCGCATAAAAAATCAGCCGAAGCAGCCTATATTTTTGTCAATAAAAAAATATGATAATTCAACCGCAAATGTTGGAGGAACTCCTGCCGCCTTCCCTCTTCCCTCTTCCCTCTTCCCCGTGTGACACGGTTATGGGCGGTTTTTGAAGCCACTGTCGGCACAATAAATATTGTGCGCGACGCCAAGGCTAGCAGTGCCGCTTTGTCAGGCGTTGCTGCCCTCTCCATAGACAAACAATGGGACAGCCAGCGCAAAGCGGTTTGACAGCTGATCATGTGTAGAGGCCTTTAGGGACCGTTAGCCACGGGACTGTTCGCCACA
Organism: Epinephelus lanceolatus; assembly: GCF_041903045.1. Taxonomy (NCBI): domain Eukaryota; kingdom Metazoa; phylum Chordata; class Actinopteri; order Perciformes; family Serranidae; genus Epinephelus; species Epinephelus lanceolatus. Next base: position 33,522,135 of record NC_135756.1, on the reverse strand, counting down.
GTACCGCTGCTGGGCAGGGTGGAAATAAAGCCCTTTTCACACAGAGCGCGCAAAGCGCAGACCCCGCCGACGAACCCATTCATTGTGTATCTGCTACCGCGGCGCAAGAGCGCACCGCCAGCCTGCGCTCGAATTGAATTTTTTTTTAATTTCACAGCAACACGCTGTGACGACACCTCGGCGCCACGCGTCCAATAGCAGAGAAGAGCCTGAAGTAGACCCGAAAGCGGTCACCATGGAGCTGTAGCTCCTGAACGAGCCTGTACTCCCCCAAATACTGTCCTCTGCGCCTTACCCCGCGGTGGGCGCCGCAAAAACTCTGTGAGTCCTGCAGAGTTTCAGAGGACCTGGAGAATGTTTTAGGATAGTAATAATATTATATAAGATAATCATATTGCAAAGATAATAAGATAATAACATTAAAGACAAAATTAAATTGCAATACTTTTTCAAAACTTGATGATTTTACCTTTCTGTACATTTTGTATACAAATTCATTAAATAATTTTGCTTGTAAATGTCTATTTGCATCACGTTTATTATGGAAAACACATTATTTGATCAATTTACATTGTGCCCCTAAAGTTCTTTGTGCGCTCCTTACTTTTTCAACTTAGGAGCACCTCCTTGGGAAAAAAGTTAGCGTCAAGCCCTGTGGCGTGTGTCACAATCCTGTGATCGCACCAGCAGCCAACTCATCATTGATCAAGCTCATCTTAAGTTGTTCACAAAGAAAGTAGGAGGAATGGAGTAAATCCCCCCAACTAAGAATGCACTGGTGCAGCAGTGTACCAAGGAAGATACTGTTTGGGACAAACACTTAAGGGGGCACCAAATATGCCATCTCGAACAGACTTAGGTTAGACCTATGTTTTCAGATACTGTGAGTTCCTTCATAGGTCACCAAATTCATCCTTAACTGTTCACCTCCACAGTTTGTATGAACAAGTGAGCATAATTTTCACATACCTGGATTACTGGCAAGCCTCAAGGGCTTCATAATGAGCAGATCATTATAATTGGTAGATTAGGGAGAGATCTAAGTAATGCAGCGCAGTAGCTTTCCAGGAGCAGGGTTGGGCGCCACTGATCTGGGGATTTTTATTTTGAAAATCTGGACAACACCAGTGCAACCATAGGCAATTTTCACGGAGGACATTTTGACTTGTTACAATTAGAAAAGTACAGGTGTGAATCATGAAATTTATGATTTCTGAATTTCATTTAGCTGCTTTTTCCCCAGGTTCCTGGTCTCTTGTATGCTTGGTCATGGTCACTGTAACACCAGAACAGAACATAGCCATCGTTTTACTGTGACAAGTCAAAATGTCTGCTGTGAGAGAGGCCTGTTGTGAGCTCTTCTTTACCTAGTCGTAACCAAGGAAAATCTTTAAGAGGGAAAGTCATGACATTAGTGACAGCCTTTGAGGAGCCAGACTTTGGTGTCAGTTCTGTTGGAGTCAATGGGGCGGGCAGGGCAAATCACACTATAACCCATCATATCTCATCTTCACATCATATCTTGAATGAAAAACCCTTCCACCAGATCATAAAACACACATTACATGATGTCAGCTGGCTTTTTTAAATCTAAATATACGCTTTTGTTTTTCTTGTTTTTGGTCTCGAAATAGATCATCGCTCTGTCAGTCATCTGCATCTTGAGCCCCTGTTTGGTCCAAAATAGCTAACGTTACATCTTGATGCATAAATAAGCAGGGCATGTCTGACCGGTTAACACTGACCAGACTGCAGTTAAAACCAGATCCATTCTTAATGGGTCTAATTATTATTCTGGCTGGACTTAGTGACATGGCTTGTCAGTTAGGTAAAAATCTGCCAAATTAGGACTACCATATGCTATAATGCCTTGCAGTTTGCCATAGTGATTTATATTCTTACTAACGTAAGCGACAACAAAGTAATATGGAAGTTTTATGATTAAGAACATGGCTGTCTGTGGCGAGGCAAGGCAGCGTTTTGTCCCACTGTTTTGTCCTACCTAATGTTTGTCCTACCCCTGAAATCCGCAGCAATATCAATTCATCTTTTGTCAGGAAGGAGTCTCATCATCAGTAGCAGCTCGTGGTGAAATTGGGTGGGAGGGCTAACGCATTAGGCCTGTGGCCTATACTGATCAATAGTTCAGCTGCAGTAACAGTAACATCACACCGAGATACAGTACCAGCAGAGGCAGCTCTTAGGCATGCAGAGATTGTAGGTAATGTTCAGTTTGGCCGGGGAGGCCTGGGGCTTGGCTCAGGCAAACCGGTATGGAATAAAGCAGGTCTCAAAGATAAAAGAAAGCTGGTTGTAGAACAGATACGTAGACAGGAAGAGATGCTAAGGGGTGCAAAGGTAGTGGCCCAGGCTGAACAGGGACAGTGGTTGAATTGGGAAAGTGTAGAGAAGAGGAAGCTTAGTTGGAGGGACCTGTGGAGTATGGAGGAGAATCGTTTTAAATTCCTGGTAGGGGCTACATACGATGTGTTACCAACCCCCCCAGAACCTAAAACTGTGGGTAAATGAGGACCCATCATGCCCATTGTGTTCACGTACCGCAACCTTAAAGCATATTTTGTCAGGCTGTAAAGTTAGCTTGTCACAAGGCTGATAAACATGGCGACATAACCAGGTGTTGAAATGTTTAGCTGCAGGCATCGAAGGGAAACGAAGACAGGTGAATTCAGAATGTGTTAAGGATAGGAGTTTAGTAATTCAGTTTGTCCGTGAGGGAGAGAAACACAGAAGAGATAAGTTAGTGAGGAGGCAAGGGTGTGGCCGCCTAGAAGGTGCTTGTGATTGGGAAATGCAAGTAGATTTAGGGGGAAAGCTTGTTGTTCCCCAGGAAATAGTTTGTACCAGGCAGAGGCCTGACTTAGTGTTGTGGTCAGTGAGTCAACGGATAGTTTATTTCATTGAGCTGACAGTTCTTTGGGAAGACTCAGTGGAAGAAGCCTATGAAAGAAAAAAGCTTAGATATGCAGACTTAGGAGCAGAAGCTGAGCAGCGAGGATGGAAGACTAGGATTTGTCCAGTGGAAGTTGGGTGTAGGGGATTCATAGCAAGATCAGCTGTCTCGCTCCTGGGGAACTCGGAGTGCGGGGACAGAGTTTGAGGAAGACAGTGAGGGAAATGTCAGATGAAGCAATTAAATGTAGCCAGTTTATCTATAAGAGAAGAAATAATGTCAGTTGGGGGCCAGCAGGGGGAACTACTAAACAGGGCACATAACTCCTTGAGATCAGGTGGAGAGATCCACTTCCTCTCAGGAGGAAATCCAGGAAGAGGAAGGTTATTTAAGTGTGGGAGTGGCCTATCTGAATCCATTTTGTTTGAGGCCATGCGGCAAGGTGAATGTGTTTGCTGATCCTGTAAGTTTATTTAGCTCCTTTCACTTTAGCTTATATTGTAGTTATGCTATGTAGCATGTGAAATAGAGTGTGGTGAATGTGCTAGGAAAGGTAGTATCAGCCCTGCTTCTACCTAGAGCTCGCATGTACGGAGCCTGGGTTTGGTTGAAGGTGGCAGTGCTGTTTGGGCTGAGAAAGCCATGTGTAAGTAAGGTAAAGGAGGTTATTGGGTTGGTGCAGGGAGGGGAGCAGTGAGACCTGGCATTAGGGGAGTGTCTCTGGGACGCTAGAGATCACTGTCTATCCTCCTGGAGGTGTCGTGGGACCAACTAGACGAAACACTGGTGAAAGGAGGTTCCCACCCGATGACCCCAAAGACATGCTAGTTATCACTGCTCATTGGTTTGTATAGTTAAGCCTTGCCATATTAGCTTATCATAGGGCTTAGTTTTTTCACTGAGTGTTGATCCTTTCTCTAGAGCACAAACTTCTTGTGTTTATTTGAACCCAGGTTACAGCAACAATGCACTACAACAAAACTAGAGAATTAGGCTAACTACAAAAATGGTCTGATGCCAAAATCTCTCTCTCTCTCGCACACTCACACACACTGACTATTTTCCACTGTACACACAGACAGGAAAGGTAAAGAAAGGAAAGGAGTAATGCTCCTTTAATAAGAGGTTAGGGTTTGGGCCTACGTTATTTGAAGAGAAGCTCACATCGATGGCCTTTCTGGGATGCGAACAGGTTAATCACCAAGTCATTTAAGTCTGATGATTTTTGGATGAGGTCCCGCTCGATGGACAGCATTTAAAATAATCCACCTCGTTCAGCATGATGCTAACGCAATTTGCAAGACTCAACGCTCACTCTCCCACTACGTAAATTAAGGGGGCTTGTCACGACAACTGTCACTCACGCTGTGACAGCAATGATTGGAAGCTGATACTAGGAGTATTGGCTGTAAAAAATCAGCCCATTTAGATAAATTCTGTGTTTTTGTGACTATTTTAGTGCTGTTGCTGCTATAGGTTCAGTTCTAAGGTTCAGTAACTAATATTTTAATATTTTCTTTAATTTAATAATTTTCTCGTCTTTATTGTAAAAGATAGGCAGGGCGTAGCCCTGATAGCCCATTTATACCAGCTGTCTCTGCTCATCATCATTATGGATGAGAACAATGATAGTGGTGCTGTCCACATATAAATATTATGACTGAACTGTAATGAAATGTAACCACTTAAAGGCAAGGCAAGGCAGCTTTATTTGTATAGCACATTTCACACACAAGGGTAATCCAAAGTGCTTTACAAAGCAATGAAATAGAGAAAGAAATAGAAAAAAAGAGAAAAAATGTAAAAGGTAAAATTAATTACTAATGTTAAAAATTTAAAAAAGAAATCACCATTAAAAATAGCGAAAGTGCAGACAAGAGGTGTAAAGATAAAAAGGTTATTTAAAACTAGTCCATACCCATTGAGTACACAGTTGCCCACATACAGTTTCACATGGCATGTGTTTGGGATACAGGTCATAGGAAATTGCAGATTAAATAGTCAACTGAACCCATTAAGAGGAGCAATGTATTCGGACAGAGTTTTTGTGAATTTGATAGTACAATTGTTTTATTTAAAGTCCAGTAGTACCATTGCCAATAGTGGGATAGTTAGTGGGCTAAAACTGTACATTAGTAGTTGAGGTAGCACGTTGAAAGTAGGGATGGGCAACACAAGCAACAACACTATTCGAAAATCGTGGCAAGTATTCGACAATTTTTCGAATAGTCATACCAAAAATTAGAAAAAAAAAATCCAAACATTCGGCCACAGGGGGAGCCATAGCGATCAGTCGCATTTTAGCCATTTTTAAGCATTTTTCTGTTATAGCGCCACCCAGTTGCCAATTAGAGTTAAATTTCCCCAGTCACCTTGAGACGTCCTGTTCTACATATCTACCACGTTTAGTAAAAATCGATATGGTGGTTAGGCCTAGATAAGAAATTATTCTCTAGCACCCCCATTTTGTTTGACTGGGTTAAAAATGGAGGGGTCCCTCAGATTATGTGTGGTCATATGCCTACAAAGTTGCGTGGTGATGGGTGAAACCCTTGAGATGTTATACCTTTATGTGATGAGCCACGCCCTCTGCAATATTCATTGCCTTATAGAAGCTCAGGTTTAGTAAGTTTTCCAACTTTTGCCAAGAGATAACTTTAGATATTGGTCCCTCGATTATGTTCACCGAGTTTCATGCAGATCGGTCAAACTTCGTAGGAAGAGATCGATTTTAAGTGTTTTTTAAAAAATTCAAAATGGCGGAAAATTTGTATGACCGGAAGTTATGGGTTCTTGAGGTAAATTTGTTCCTCATGAGGAGAGGCATCTCTGTGCAAAGTTTCATGTCTCTACGACATACAGGGCATGAGATATGCCTATTCAAAGTGTGCTATTTCAGTCGGTTGCTATAGCGCCCCCCTTTGGCCAATTGATGTAATATTTTGGATTAAAATATTTTTTATTTTACATTTTATGATCAGACATACATATCCCCATTCAAACAAACACACACACACACAAAAAAAAAAGATGTAGTATCGCTTCATTCGCATCCTCCCATTACCCTCTACCACCGTGCCAAATTTCACATGGATTGACCACGTCAGTGAGGAGAAAAATGTGGAACAGACACACCCACAGACAGAGTTTTCGTCATTAGTAAGATTGAGTGTAAAAAATAAGGTTGCAGTCATTACAGGGCGGAGTAGGCAGGGTTAAAAAAGGAATGTTTTTAGCTTTGACTCAAAAGTGGTCAGAGTCAGGGCTTGTCTAACATCATCTGGAAGGAAATTCCAGGTTTGTGCTGCATGATAAAACAATGCTGCTTCACCATGTTTTGTTCTGACTCTTGGGACGGTCAGTAGGCCAGCCCCAAATGTCCTCAGGGTCCTAGAAGGTTCATATGTTAGATGCTTGTCAGAGATATATTTGGGCAGAACCACAGAGTGATTTATACACAAGCAGCATTCTCTGAATGACAGGTAGGCAGTCTAAGGATTTTAGAACTGGAGTAATGCGATCATGTTTCCTAGCTAACCTAATCTACTAGGAATAAAAGCTTGGGTGAGCCTTTCAAGGTCTTGCTTTGACATTCTGCCTCTGACTCTAGCAATGTTTTTGAAATGGTAGTAGGCAGATGACATTACGGATTTGATGGGGCTGTGGAAATTTAAATATGAGTCCAGGATAACACCAAGGCTTCTTGTGAGACTCTTAGTTATAACACAGAGGGATTTGCGGTGAGAGCTGACTCTGTCTGTCTTTCTGAGGCCCAAAGACAGATTTTGAGGCAGTCAATCATTTATTTGCTCAATAAAGTGACACAGGCTTTCAACAGGTCCGTAATCGCCTGATGAAAGTGGTACATTTGCGTGTCATCTGCATAATTATGGTCAGCTACGTTATTATATTGTATGATCTGGCCTAATGGAAGCATACAGAGATTAAACAAGAGGGGTCCCAAAATCGCTCCGTCTGGGACCCCACGTCATGTCCATCTGCTCTGACTTATAGTTACCAATTGAGACAAAGTACTTCCTTTCATGAAGATATGACTTGAACCATTTAAGAACAGTTCCAGAGTCCGACCCAGTTTTCTAGTTTTTGTCACAAAATAATGTGGTCCACTGTGTCAAAAGCAGCACTTAAATCCAGCAGCACTAAAACAGACTTTGCCTGAGTCAGTGTTCAGGCGAATGTTATTTATTACCTTCATGAGTGCAGTCTCAGTGCAGCGATGGGGCGGAATACCTGACTTAAAGTAACTGAAGCAATTGTTCAGCTTCAAAACGTTGTTAAGTTGCTAGTAGACAACTTTTTATAGGTGATGGCAATGCCCATGAGTGGGATCATTCTAATCCTAGACCTTACTAGCTAGCATCTGGCTTGTGAATCTAAGCGGTGGGACAAGGGAGGGAATGGTTGTTACAGAGTCCGAGGAGTGTGAGGATACAGGTGGAGAGGTGGAGCAGTGTTATTTTTGTCATCCTGTGGCTTGCTCTCGCTCTGCAGGGGAGACAGAGAGGGATGCTGGAAGTTTTTTGGTTTCTCAGACTGGAGAAAATTGTCTTCAGTTGCCTTAGTCCATGTCTATTTAGGTGGGGTCCCTTTCCTCTGAAGAGGTTGTTCCGTTCCCAAAACAAGTTGAAGTTATCAATGAAGTTTCCTTGAATCTGTCTTGAGACTCACAGGCATTAGAAAGCCATGTATTGAGTGCAAGTAGGCAGCTGAATTTTTTTTTTTTTTTTCTAATAGTTTTTTTTATTTTTAAATTGTGTGACATATCACAATACAAAACATTGGATAGACAACACAAAACAAACACAGTAGACAGGACACCGCTAAGGATACAGCTACAGATGCAGATAGTTTTAAATATACCAAATAATAAGTTGCAAAAATTGAATTTCCCTTTGGGATTAATAAAGTACTTCTTAAATAACGGAATATTAGAGACTTTGATTAACATTGGGAGGAGGGATTCAAATATCAAAGATAGTTCAAAATGTCTATACATAAATATACAACTGCAAGGACGGCCACAATAAAGCACAGCATTGGTCTATTTCCAAATTAATACAAGCCCTAACCCCAACAAACAACCACACCTCAGTATTGGCAGAAATCCACTTTAACAAATATTTAACTCTTTAACTGTTAATACAAGCTACATAAGAAGTCCATATTTTCTCATATATATCCAGCTTTCCTTTCATTTTATAGTACAAATAATCAGATGGGATGTAGCTTGACAATTCTGCCTTCCACTGAGGTAGGGTTGGAGGAGCAGGGGCTTTCCAGTTGACAGCAATGCATTTTTTTGCAGCTATGAAAGCAAGATTGCAGAATTTCTTTTGGTAACAGTCACCAAAATTAAAATTACCAAGCAAACAGAGATGAGGATTGGGTATACAACTGAGATCTAGACATAGGGAGATAACAGAACATATTTCCTTCCAATAGTGTGTGAGTTTATCACAAGACCACAGCATATGCAAAAGTGACCCTTTTTGTCTTTTACATCTCCAACACAAAAAAGACATTTCTGAATGCATGGCATGCAGTTTTACTGGAGTATAGTATGTCCTATGCAGAATCTTAAATTGTAAAAGCTTATGCCTCCAATTGTAGGTGTCAGAATGTACATTTGACCAGATTTGCAACCACTCCTCCTTATCAATATTTTCCTCACGGTCATCTTCCCATTTTTTCTTAGTAGAAGATGTGTCATCTGGAAAAGCTTTTATCAAACCTTGGTAAAGTCTAGACATTAATTTAGCTGGTTTCTCTGATTTTATTAATACCTCCTCTATTACTAAAGATTTCGGTTCCTCCAATGTTTGTTGTATCGACTGGCTCATGTAGTGAATAGAGGAGAGAAGGGGAGGAGGGCGGTATCGCGCATGTGCGACTTCTGAGAAACAAAATAAAATCTCCAGGCATCCGTGACCAATAATCATTTACCCTAGATTTCATTAATTTTGAAATTGTTTGACCTCAAAATCGTAATCACGATCACCAGAGGATTAATTGCACAGCTTTAACTATAACATGTTTGATTCCAGGGTTGTTTGACAGTACCTGGGAGAAAAGTCCACTTAGCATGGCACTTGGATGGCTGTATGTGATGATCCTTTCATTGTTTACAGCACTGATAACACCTTCTCCAACAAGGAGGAGCTCTTTCCTTCATTTCTGGCACAGGCTCTTTGTCCTTGTGTGCTTTGTGCTTCTTCTGCGTGCCAGTGTTAGTTTCATGTTTTCCCTTATGAATGAGATCATTTTTTATTCCATGCTTCCCATTCATGAAATTGCTTTCCGGCTCATTCACTCAACAGACAGTGGTCGATATTTGATTTTTGGCTGTGGGCCCGGCTGCATTTCTTCCTGCGATGCCATAATTTCCTTATTTGTTCTGTTTTGGCTTAGCACAGTGTTCAACATAACATTTTTTCCCCTCTGGCCCCCCGGGCCAGTAGTTCAGAGTTTCACTGGCCCCTTGTATATTCTTACTGGCCCGAGTAAAAAAAGAGAGAGGAGAGAGAGAGAGAGAGAAAAAAAAAAAAAAGTCTATAAAACTTAATTTCATGTAACATTTCGTTTAACTCCATTATACCTCGCCCTAGTGCGTGATGGTGTATACAGCAGTCCTCACAGAAGCTGATGTATGATGTCACAGCCTCTGTGTACTCATCCAGACTATTGGTGGCGGTCCTGAAAACACCCCAGTCAGTAGTGTCCAAATACGCCTGGAGATCCTTTACAGCATCACTGCTCTACTTCTTAGATGACCTCACAACAGGTTTACAGAGCTTTAACTTCTGCCTATATGAGGGAATCAGGTGGACGGTGGCATGGTCAGAGTGGCCCAGTGCAGCGCGGGGGACGGCGTGATAGGCATTATTAATAGTTGTGTAACAGTGATCCAGGATATTCTTCTCTCTGGTTGGACATTTTATAAACTGTTTGTATTTGGGGAGTTCATGGGTGAGGCTACCTTTGTTAAAGTCGCCAAGGACAACAACTAAGGAGTCTGGGTAAATCCGCTCCACACACAGTATCCGGTCAGCGAGCGTGTGCTGTACCTCCTGCACGTTGGCCTGCAGTGGGATGTAAACACCGACCAGAATGAATGAAGCAAACTCATGGGGGGAGTAAAAAGGTTTGCAGTTGATGAAAAAAGATTCCAGATCAGGAGAGCAGTGCTGCTGGATCACTGTCACATCATTACACCAGCCACCGTTAGTGTAAAAACAGATACCTCCACCTTTAGTTTTGCCAGAGAGTTCCGTGTTACGATCCACTCTGAAGAGTTGGAAGCCTGCCAGCTGCAGCGCAGAGTCCGGTATCAATCCACACAGCCACGTCTCCGTGAAGCACAAAACTGCAGATGTAGAAAAGTATCCGTTTTTCACCATCAGTAGCTGAAGTTCATCCAGTTTATTGGTCAGCGAACGCACGTTGGAGAGAAATATACATGGCAGCAGTGTGCAGTGTCTGCGTTGACGGAGACGCACAAGCACACCGGCACATTTCCCTCTCCTCCAGCGTTTCACTGCAAAGGTGAGGGCACCGTTGGCCTAAAAGCCCAATAAATCCACCAATGGCTCGAGGAAAGTGGGGAAAAAAGTATCCGCTGGAGTTGTTCACCTGACAGCCTGATATATTAGCCTACTGAGGTAATGAGAAAGTTAGCTAATGGGGCATGCTGAGCATAGAACGTCTCACTTGGCTTACAAACCACAGAAATCACGCACACACACAATGACTCAGGCCTGGGTGCGTCTGCCACCAATATCTTTGGAACAGCCTCTGGGCTTTTTATCCGCTTCCGTTGGCTTTATAAAGTTAATGCATCGTGCGTCATTTCAAACTCAACACTTCCTGAATTTGTTTCAGATGAAAAGCCCCTTATAACCTCGGCTGAGAGAATCCCTCCATTTTCCAAATAGGCTTTTATTGTGAAACATTTGCAGGAACTTGTGGAGGATTCAGTGACTTGTATGTTTGCGTACGGTACTTCAAATGTAGCTTCTGTTGGAGCAAAATAATTTAAATGGTCGGGAGCTGGGCCAGTTAGCTCGCGACCTCGCTCTTTTCCTCTCAAACTCAAATACTCAGAGGTAAAAAAAAATCACTGGAGACACGTAGAATCAGATGCAACTGAGTTTAATGTGCTCGCAGGCAACAAACACATCACAACCCAATGAGTCAAGCTCCGGAGCAAGACTGAAATTTCTTTGTTTGCGCACTTGTTTTTATTGTAAAGATTTTCTGCTGAGTCATCTCTTTCTTAATCCTTCCCACTTGGATCTGATCGTAACGATATCCCACCTCTGCTGAGTCACTTTTTCTCCTTTCATCCTACCACCATAATGGTGTCATATTTCTGCTGAGTAATGTTTTTGCTAGACAATCTAAGACCGCCTCCTCTTACTAGGGTCATTCTCAGGACAAGCTGTAATTCCCCTAATTTTCCACCAGTGTTTCTGAGCCCATTCTCATGCTATTTTTAGAAATGATGCCTAGGTACTTCTCCACCACAATGCTTAAATGCTCAGTGAGCGTGTGTGTCATAGGAATACATGAAATAATAAACCAGTGTGTAATTTGTCAATGCACAGAGTACACTGCTTCAACACGTATCTTTTAAAAGTCAACTAAAAGGTACAGTATATGTCTTTAGTAAATCAGTACATTACACTACACTCCTTCCATCTGCTGGCACTTTTTACATTACTACAACAACAATTCGGCTGGCACATGAACAGACACAGTGACTGAACTAATAAGAGATGGCTCATCAAATTTGTGTGTTACCCTCCTTAGCGGAGACTTTTTTCTGCATTTTCTGCAGACAGGGTGACTATCTTCAATTAGTTTCCCCTCAGCATCCTTATAAAATCCAAAATACGTCCTGACTTCAGACTTTGTCCTTTTAGAGGGGGAAAAAATCTGCGGAGCACTGTCCGTGCGGGTGCCTTCAGTGCCGGGAGCGTATCTATGTTTCCAGGGTTCTATGTTTCCCGGGTTCTATGTTCCCCACTTAACCCTGCAAAAAAAGGTTCTATGTTTCCCGGGTTCTATGTTGCCCACTCAACCAAGCGGGAAACATAGAACCCTGGAAACATAGGGATGACCCCTCGGTGCCTTCTGCCATGTTTTCAGAGGCCAAACATTGCAAACTGCGCATGTGTCTGAGGGACTACTGCTGCTACTTTTCCAGGCAATGAGCAGTATCACCGTTTTTCGAAGTGGGGTAATCAAATACGGTTTTAATGATAATTAAAATTTGAAACAGTAATACTAACTTTACCTAATTTTACCGCGGTTTATCATTTTACCTGTAATCGTTACATCCCTACCTTATATACAAAATGGCATGGTGGAATAATGGCGCAATATTCCTGCCTTGAACAGGCAGTGTAAAAGGTGCCAAGGACTGAGTGCAGTGGCACTGTCTGAAGTTTGTGTTCAGAGACAGGATGAGAAGAAGGGTTTTCATCCAAATGTAGCACGCATTTACTGAATTTCCAGAAAATTGGAAAATGGAAATGTAAATTTATGCCATACCTTTTCCATCCTCAACTGTTTAATAGTTGTAGTTGGTTTATTTAGATAAGCAGTAGGTGGCAACAATTCATTAGTCATACTTCTACTGTTATTATACACATATGATTATTGTCACACATGTATACTGCCAGATATTAATATATACTTTCAACATATTGTACCACAGTAGCCAGAATTATAACTATAATATTATTACTTTCATTAATGTTGCTGTAAGCTACTGTCATTACCGTCTGTCCTGCATCTCTCTCTCTCTCTCTCTCTCTCTGTCTGTCTCTCTCTGTCTCATTGTGTCATATGGATTACTGTTAATTTATTATGCTGATCTGTTCTGTACAACATCTATTGCACGTCTGTCCGTCCTGGAAGAGGGATCCCTCCTCAGTTGCTCTTCCTGAGGTTTCTACCCCCGTTAAAGGTTTTTTTTGGGGGGGAGTTTTTCCTTATCCGCTGTGAGGGTCCAAAGGGCAGAGGGATGTTGTATGCTGTAAAGCCCTGTGAGGCAAATTGTGATTTGTGATATTGGGCTTTATAAATAAAATTGATTGATTGATTGAACAAAGCCCCTGTCGAAAGAATAGGGTGCAATTAAATGATGTAATTTAAACAGCACCAGTCAAAAACCAAGAAAAAATGAATGTATTAACACAGGGTTTTGAGCAACTAATATTACAGCTATGTGTTCTTTGAAGAGTTCTGGTAATAGCCTTGTGTGTATACATAGGCATATTAAAAGCCATCCAGAAACGGTGAAGAGAGTTTGCAGTGGCCACTGCAGTGACATGTCAAGACTGAACATCATAATTTATTCGCTGAATCTGTTTGCATTACACTTAGTCACATTTACCTTTTATTAATATTCCATTTTTCCATCTTTTTTGTGATATGTCAAGATTCTTTTTCCAAATGTTTGGCGTTTCCACGCAGGTATTTATACCTCTGCACCGGCGATAGCCATGGCTAGAGGCATTATGTTTTGGAGTTGTCTATCTCAGTAGTTTCTGGTTGACGTAGATCAAAGGTCAAGGTCACTGCTACCTTGTCTATCTCATTCTCTTGAACGCAGTGTTTCAAGAACACCATGAGGGAATTTCTTCAAATTTGGCACAAAGGTTGACTTGGACTGGAGGAGTAACCTACATGAGTTAGATTATCATGGTCAAAGGTTGACTTAGACTGGAGGAGTAACCTCCATGAGTTAGATTATCACAGTCAAAGGTCAAGGTCGCTGTGACCTTGCATCCATCTTCTTCTCGTGAACACAGTATCTGATGAAAAGCGTGAGGGAATTTCTTCAGATTTGGCACAAATATTCACTTGGACTCAGTGACCTGAGTTAGATTTTAGTGGTCATGGGTCAGGGATTAAAGTCACTGTGACCTTTTTGTCTCATGAACATGAACATGATATTTCTAGAATACCATAGGCACAAACATTTACATGGACTCAGTGATGAACTGATTAGATTTTATTGGTTATAGGTCAAAGGTCAAGTCTGTGTGACCTCATCTGTTTCATTCTTGTGAACATGATATCTCAAGAACACCATAAGGGAATTACTTTAGAATTGATTCAAACATCCACTTTTAATAAACTGATAAGAATTTTGTGGTCAAGGTCAGTGTGACCTACCAAAATATGTTTTTGGTCATAACCTCAAGAATTCATATGCTTATTATGACAAAACGTCACACAAATGTCCAATACGATAATATAATGAAGTGATGACATTTTTTATTCAAAAGGTCAAAGGTCAACTGTGACATCATAATTTTCTGCATAAAACATTTTTCTGACTATTATTCAATGTCATATCTAGGGAGCAGAAGGGGAAATGCTTAGTCAGTTTACTTAATTAATGACACTCATTTTGGGTGCCCACCTTGAAACTGTGCTTATTGTACAGATCTTCTGTGCTGTCGTTGGGACAATGGGTGTGAAGTATCTATGCTTTCACAGACATGGATGTAAACTGTTCGAGAAACTTGAGTGGTGTGCAGTAAGGAGGCTTAAAACTGCGTGGCAGTAATTCTCGTTATTTCTCACCTCTTTCCAAGCAGGTGTAATCGTAGTGTGTACATTAGAGTAGGGTGTACATAAAAATAATGGACACTGTAGCGTTGGTTACAAGAACCATCCATTTTGGTTGTTGAAGCCACAAATTTAGCTAACTTAGTGTGGTTGTTGGTATTGTTACAGGAAGGACTGTACAACAGGTGCCAGAGCTCTGCAAGGACATTTTAGAACTTATTTAACATTGTTCGATATCTGTTAAAAAAACATTTGAAAAGTAAGTTCCCTTCCCTTTGAGAGTATCTGGTACTTGAATTTAGAACCACCACCTGAGCAGCTCTCAAATAAAGGTTGAGGAACTCGCCCCAAAAGAAGAGGTTGTTGAATGCAAAGCCTCATTTATGGTAGGACACTTGATACTTTTGATGAGTTTTGCTTGATAGAAATTTAACAGTCAGGTGCCATTTTCAATCTATGCTTAAGTGAAAGGTTTAGGGTCGTCTCCATTGTAACTAGAGACACTTTTTTTTATGGTCCAAGACTATTTGTAATGTTAAGTGATGCATAATCTGCACCAACAGCTGTTTAAATCACAGAAATATCCGGCTGTATATTTGTTTTTAACGAAGCCCTATCTACATTGAATGTTGAAATATTTTGGTTCAGTTAATATCTGCTTCCAGTCAGCCTGGTGAAGGAAATTTGACCAGCTGTTGTCTTCTCATCTTACTATGAGCTGCAGCTGACTGAGGGATACTTCTGGGGAGAGAGATATGAAAAGCATGTCAGAGTTGGTGTGGATTGGATTGAAAACTACTATATCCATGGCATTGTTAGTAGCACTGCAAAAATGACTATGTCCGCAACATAACAAACTTTCCAGGTGTGTGATATGAAAATAAAGTGTCAAAATTTCATAATTTCTGTCGAGCAACACTCATCAGTGGTATTAAGCATGCTACCAAAAATCTGGCTTTAGGTTCCCTGCTTAAAAAAAGACACATAATGTAGTGATTATGACACTAGTTGACCACTGATTTTCCTTTGTTTGTTTTCTAGACCTGAGAAGTGAACTGAAGTCATCGCTTGAAAGATTGCTCTGCATGCAATGCGATCTGGATTTCCACACAGCCAAGGAGGGGCGTATTCTGCGTTCCAGTGCCGGAGTAATGTTGGTGTTCTCCCATCACCTCAGGACATCAGTACTGCACCTGTACCAGTGGTTCAACCTGAAAATGGAATACAAAACAATATGGTAGCCACTCAATATCCTGGGGAGCTTAGAGTGGCTCACACTCCAGCTAAGTTGAAGCCAGGCTATTCACAATCACAACAAAATTTCCAGGAACTCCACCACCATCAGGAGTCACAGGCAAACAAAGTAAGCACTGGGTTGCAGCATCCGTTACCCACAGATAGTAAATATACTTCTTGGAACAGTCACCACCAAATAAGCAGAGAAGATAATGCTGAATTTCATACATCAGTACATGTCTCTAAACAATGCAGCAGTTACTCTGGGACATTGGTGAATGAGAACTCTGTAAGACAATCTGTTTATAATGGTGGAAAACAAAGGGAATGCCACAGGCAAAATTTTAGTAGACATTCCCTGAAAGGGTCAAATTTGAACAAAAATCCTGGACTACGGCAAAGACATTTGAATTCTGCTTCATCACCCAGTACCATTGCCACTGAATCTTGTCCACTGCTGCCTGCCTTACAGAAAGGAAATGATTCAGATTCCAAATACTCTACCACATCGTCGTCTTCATCAGAGGAAACTAATGCCAACAGTGAGGTCATTACTATTACAAATCTTTCAGATGGAAGACACTGCAAAGCTCAGCAAGTCAAGCAGCAGGTTATGTTTCCTTTTCCAAGCAGTCAGTCATCCACAGAAAATGTCCATCCTGTGAGAAAAACAAAACCGCCTACAGATGACGATATACTGGACTTTGTTCATAAAAGTATTGCAGAATATCAGACTATTTTAACTCAGAAAAACATAAAGTACGAACATTCCAATAAGGACTCAGACAGGGTCTACTCACCACAGCCTGACAGCATCATGCCAAAGGTCAACAGTGTGGCCCATCTCCCCACAACCTCCGCCCCTGACAAAGAAGATGTGGAATGGCAAAGTCTCAACTGTGCTGTGACTGAGCAGTATACTGCTGCAGTTGGACAAGAACTTGAAGAGGACAGTTCAAAGGGCAGCAAAACAAATGCTGAATTTACAAACAGGGTTAAAGAGACAGGTGACTGTGCTACATCTGCATCAGAGAGGCATTCAACAGGTAAACTAGTCTCTGCTGTAGAAAGCTCGAAATGTGCTGCCAAAATTGAACCTGTTGAGAGTGCATCAGGTGAGGAAGCATTCTCCATGAACACTGTAAAAAATCTGCTTTATGAAGACATACAGCCAGCCACAAAACCCCCAAACCCGGAACATGTGGAAGTAAGCTTTCCAGCACGTTCTGAAAACCCAATGTATGAAGATGTAAGTGAGGATGAAAGTCAACAGATGGAGGATATCGCTGGTGAGACGTTGTCACATACACAAGCACCTGAACACAACGTTAAGCAGTCACTATTTGAAAATGACAGTTATTATTGTGCTACGTCTGCATCAGAGAAAAATTCATCAGGTACACTAGCCTTTGCTGTAGAAAACTCAAAACATGCTGCTGCTATTAACCCTGTTGAGAGTGCATCAGTAGATTTTAATTTGTCAGTAAAAAAGCACTTGGATGTAATTATGCCTGCAAATGGCAATTGCAAACTTGTTTATTCAGATGACTGCGACTATAAAGCACTTGTTGATAGCAATGATAAAAGTTTCTATAGTAAATGGTGTTATAAGTACTTAAAGAATGGCATGGCCACTCTTCAGTATTCATTAACTGCACTGAAGGAGCTCATTGCTAGTCTGGAGAGTGTAGAGACCATTGCAGAGATGGAGAATTTTTCTGAAGTTATACTGCAACAATTTTGGAATGGAAATATAGATAACATTCATCTTTTTACATCCACAGAATATCAACAAATAATGAGGGAAGTTGCTTTCACCTGCACAAAGAATGAAGATGAGAGTCGAGTGGTTCTCACATCCATGCCTGGAATGACCCTGGATGATCTGACTGAGAAGCAAACCAGTTTAACGCTCAACTGCAGCATGTCACAAGAACAAAACAATTCTCTTTGGTCAAATTCCAAAGATTTGGACACAAAAGTTGAAGTGCCTGATGACAGAGAACGATACATGCCAGAGCGGCAGAGTGGAGCCCTAAAATTAGTGGAGGCAGAAGGGTTGGACAGTGTGCAAAGTATAACTGACATCTCAGAGGATCTTCAAACCAAGTCAACTTCAGTCGCACCTAAAAACAAAACATTCCAATCCACATCACTCAGTAAAAATCTAATCGCAAATACAAAGAAAAAGAAAAGCATTGATGATCAACAACATTGTGGTGTTACCAGTAAAAAAGCAACTGCTCATTCCAAGTTAAATTCATCACTTGATAAAACTCAGATTCAAAATGTAGTATCAATTCCTATAAACCACAGTGAATGGCTGAGCACCCAAACAAGTTGTGAAGATCTAGGAGAGGACGCAGGGTGTGTGGATTCACAAACTGATTTAAGCATGTCACTCTCTGAAGCCAAAAAACATGCCCCTCCATATGAAAGCGAGGGTGAGGAAGCATTCTCCACGGACACTGTAAAAAATCCACTATATGAAGACATATCAGATAATGACATGCCACAGCTGGACACAAAACTTCCAAACCTAGAGCACTGGGAAGTACGCTCTCTAGCATGTTCTGAAAACCCAATATATGAATATATAAGTGAGGACGAAAGTCAACAGATTGAGTATATCTCTGGTGAGACATCTTCACCTACACAAGCACCTGAACCCAAAGTTAAGCAGTCACCATTTGAAAATGAAGCTTATGGACTCGTGCAGGGTCAGGCTCTGATGACGACGGATATCATTTCAGATGAGGAACTGATTCCAAAGAAGCAGGTTTCACCAGAGATAGAGGCACTTACTGTAGCACAACAATATTCTAAAACTGATCCTGGTTTTGAAGGTCAGTTATGTCCAAAATATGACAGTGAGCAACAGGAAAACCACTCTATTTCATGTAGTCCTTACCCCATTTTGAAAGATAGAGAGGAGACTGATGATGAGATGGATGATGACTGGTTAATAATTCCCATAGTTGTGTCAGACCTTAACTTTGAAGCACATGAGCAAGACCAGGATAGCCCACAAGAAAATGTGCATGATGTTTGGGAAACAGGGGAAAAAGAACAGCAGTGTGACACAATTCCAACACACTGGCCATCTCCAAAACCAGAAGCTTCAGCTTTTTCCCCTTTAGAGGTATTTGACACACTTGCAACCTTACAACAAAAGACAGCTATGGAAATTAAGACAGTGGTTGAGTTGGCACTAAGGAGGAGCACACCTGAGCGTGAAATGGACTCTGAGGGAGAACCACTTACACCCCAGAGCAGGAGAGAGTCTGTAGACAGCTGTGAAACTGAAGACAGCCTTGATTACTCACCCGAATTAGAGCACAACTTTATGACAGTGTCCAAGAAATTGTTGGAGAGCTCAGCACCTCTGCCCTTAGAGACAGATGTAGTTGTGTCTGCAAAAGAGGGTGTAAACTCTGATGTGACAAATACGCAAAAAGTTCAAACCAGCTGCTTTAACAAGTCTAGCAGTTTGCAAAGACTTGGGGAGCTGATTAAAGTCAAAGCTGCATCTAAGCGTGTTCATCCCAAAACCAATGGAAAAAAGATTTCAAAAAAGGATGAGATATTTATCAGTGGTTCTGATTCGGAGGATGAATGTGACCAATATTGCAAAAAGAAGGCAAAAAGGAAGAGATTTTTCTCTTCAAGCTCAGACGACAGTGAAGATGCTGGGAACAGTTGGTGTGAAACTGTTGAAAAAAAGTTTCAAAATAACAGCCTGCCATCTAGAGACTTACCAGCACAGCAGCAGATGATTGGCACCAAAGCTCCCTCTGAGCATGTTCAACATAACGGACAAAATGTTTCAAAAGAAGAAATTATTACAATCCATGACACTGACTCAGAGGATGACAGTTACCAAAACTATAAAAAGACAAGCAGGAAAAATTATTTCTCTTCGGGGTCGGATAGTGATGATAACTCATGTGTAGAAGAAACAAGAAAGACCTCTCGAACTGAGGACAGTGAGTGTGAAACTGCTGAAGAAGAAACCCAACTCTCTTTTACAGACTCAGCACTGTCACAGCACCCGTCTAAACTTTATGTTACACAGTATGAAGAAGTGATGCAAGATGCATGCTCTGATGTGTCACACAGTGTGAAAAAGAGTGGACAGCCGATTGAAGCTAAAGGTGAACGTGAGCATGTTCAAAACACGACCAACAGACAAAGGACCTTAAAAAGAAGAGTAACTTTCTGTGATTCTGACGAAGTGGTTAAAAAAAGCTGTTTTAGCCAAAAGAAAGCAAATACACAAGATCTACTCTTGTCAGAATCAGAGGATATTGGTGATGACTTAGTTTCTGCAAAAAACAGACCTTCAACTGAAACTGTGGGGCATCTTTGTAGAACTGGTAATGCCCAGCCTCACAAAAACAGACTGTCATCCAAAGACTCACCAGAGAAGCAGCGCCAGTCTGCGGACAAGGAGTCCAACTCCACATTGGATCCTAATCATTTGATTCCTCGCTTTCTTCTTGTGAAACCCTCCCAACCCGCTGAAAGAATTCACAAGCAGGATGAAAAAGGAACTCTGCCTCCAAAGACCTCCACAGTATTCAGCAAAAAGCCTGACATCTGTGAAAAGAATAAACCACATTTGTACAGAAATAAACAAGGAAGATTTGTGCCCAAACCACAACCTGAAAATGATAAACACCACGCAAAGGAGAATAATATTCAGGCCAAAGTACCAAAATCTAGAACGGTTTCAAGACAGCTTCCCTTACCTAGCCAGGACAGCCCATCCACCTCCCTCAGGAGCTTGCCTTCCACAAGTGGACAACTTTCTGAAGCCAGACAACGCTTAGCCTACTCAAGAAATATATCTCTGCCTGGAGAAACCACATCCTCCAGTAGTTCTACTTCATCTAAGCAGAGCTCATCTATTCCTACACAGCATTTGTCTTCACCTAAACGACACCGGTCTCACAGCACCCCCTCAACATTAAATCCCTGCACTAACACAAAAGGCCCATCATTTTCTGAAAAATCATTACGGGAAAGACTGGTGAAAGGGTGGAAGGAAGGTTATACCCCAGTTCACTTCCAGACCAGGAGAAATGGAAAAACTAGCCTGGGAATGAAGGAGGACTTGAGAACTTTGAATAATTCATTGAGGGAAGCTAGACCAGGACCAAGTCACCGTGACAAGGTACCCAAACAGAGGCACAACTTGCACAAGACCACACCCCTCCTGATGAAGAGGAGCAGGACTGAGGCCATACAGAGGACAAATGACATACATCGGGACCCCACAGTAAAACTAAGTGTGTTCTTTTGAAGTCGCTAAAATGATCATTATTTGTCGTTAATAAATACATATAATAGTCAAATTAAGTTTTTTTTAAGGTGTCTGATTAAAACCCATGTTCCTAACCTTTATTTTTACAGAAGGCTTTGTTGGTAAAAATTACAAGTGGAAAAACGGTGACAAAGCCAATGAAAGGTAATACATTTTCATATGCATAACAACAATTGTTTTAAAGCCAACAGACACATTGTGTATTTTTCATCTGGTTTTCTAGTTTGAGAGATACAGGCATAATCCATTTCTTTCCTGCTGTTCTTTGTAGAATTGAGCTGGACTGGGAAGACAAGTAGACCCCTCTGAGACCCAGTCAGTGAGGGAAAAGGTGGCAGCTTCTACAATTTGTTTCACTCCCAAACTGACAGGTGCTTGATGAGTGAAAACATCAGTTACTGTTGTTGTAATTAAGTGGATCTCCTGATTTTCCAAAGCATTTTCTGTATTTTAACAGTTTGTGTGTGTGTGTGTGTGTGTGTGTGTGTGTGTATGTATATATATATATATATATATATATATATATATATATATATATATATATATACACTGTATGTGTATCACTATCAGATGCCTATTGGAATGGCATTGTTTCTGAATGTTTAGGTGTCAACAAAAAAATTGTTCTTTTTACCAGCTACCTCAAAATGTATGAATATTCTGCATGAAGTTGTTCAGTGTTTTTGCTTTGAAAACAGTTTATATTTGAAAATTTTCACCTTTTTCAGATGTTTCAATCCTTTTTTTTTTTTTTTTTTTTTTTTTTTTTTAAATTTATCATATGTTCGGATTTGTTTTTTAACTTTTTTTACTGTGAAAACTTGGCTCTGATTGCAGTATTTTTGTGTTGCATCTCTTTTGAAAGAAAGTTTATGTGAAAATGCATAAAAGGCCTTAAACAAACTATTTGTCTCGTGCTCTTCTTTTTCAGCACTAGACCAGTGCCTGTGTTAAACCATATATTGTACCTGGTTACATGTGAAATTGGCAGCTTCAAAATTTTGACTCCATAGCTTTGAGATTGGGGGTGGAATTAGCCTACATGAAGTCAGTTTTTGACTGCCTGCATGCCTTAAGGTATAGGCTATGGCAAGAGATTTTAAAGTTAAATCAATAGGGCTGACTAGTAGTGTTTTCACTAGTGGAAATCGTTGTGGCAGTCTTGTCTCAAACTGGGGCCAGATTAGTCCAAAACAGCTGCCCAACAATCTACAAAAAGCCACTTTTAACTATTCAAAAAGAAACCACGCTGGATTCCCAACAACTCTCTGGAGATGAAAAAAAGTCTGATGCAAAAGCAGAGTTTCCTGTGTTCTCTAAGACAGCAACACCAACAAACTCAAGCCCGGTCCTGGGAGCAGACTGAATTGTTATGAACACAGCACTCTTTATGCAGTTTTTCTAGGGGCTGGAAGGTCCCTCCTTCCCATTGGTCACTCAACCTCCGCTCAACTCTAATGGTGTCTGGCAAATAAGGGAAACTATATAGTCATAACCGCTCATGCCTGGCTGCGTCTGCCACCAGTATCTCCAGGACTTCCTCTGGGTAATTTTTTAATAAGGTTAGCATTGACATCATAAATCAGGCTAGTTTACATAGACATAGTAAATGGTACCAAAGGTGTACATAGATATAGGCCACCATCATCCTGGTACAGGTCTCCATGTGCCTAGTAGCAGGTGGAATGGCCAAAGGGAATTATGACTACACGCAGTGGAAAGGTTACATTCTGTTCTAGTCACATCTGTTCCTTGCCTAACACACACAAAGAATATGAGATATATGACAACCGATTACTGTGTACTCCTGTGCTCTAAGCAGTGTGATTAACACTTTTTAAATCAGGAGAGACACGTTTTTATGGTAAAAGAATATTTATTAACATGTGAACGAATGAATAAGAATGTGGAAAGTCTTTGGCGATTAGACCCTGTAGAGATGGTTTGATTTAAGGAGAGTGATGAATCCATAGTCCAATAGGGAACCCCTGGGAAGTCTGAAGGAGGTTGAGGAGGTCATCAAGGCAGCCTGCACAGCATCTACCCTAGGCCGCAGTGGCGTATCCTACCTCGACTACCAATGCCTACGTGTCCATACCACACAAACTGGTTGAGCTTGCTCTACACCTTCACCATGTTCCCAGTAAGATCAAGGACCTGATCCTGAATTATTATAACAATTTCAGGCTCAGGGTCACATCTGGGTTAGAAACATCAGACTGGCATCACCTTGGGAAAGGAATAATAACAGGCTGCACCATCTCTGTTACCCTCTCCGCCCTTGCAATGAACATGGTGGTCAAGGCTGCCGAAGTGGAATGCAGAGGGCCCTTAATAAAGTCAGGTGTACGACAGTCCCCCGTAAAAAACATCACAACAACATCAATCCTAGGGAGCAGGTGGATTTTAGAAGGACTTGAGAAACTCATCACATGGGCAAGGATGAGTTTCAAGCCCTCCAAGTCAAGGTCCATGGTGCTGAAGAAGGGGAAAGTAATTGACAAATTCCGTTTTTCAATCGCAGGAATTGTATTCCCATCCATCACTGAGTAACCAGTCAAGAGCTTGGGGAAGCTCTTCAACTCCAGCCTAAAAGATTCTGCTGCCATCCAGAAGTCCAATGAAGAGCTTGGAGCTTGGCTCACCAAGGTGGACAAATCCGGTCCTGCCTGGTAGATTTAAAGCCTGGATCTACCAACATTCCATCCTGTCCGGAGTCTTGTAGCATCTGCTCATCTACGCAGTCCCAGTGACAACAGTGGAATCCCTCGAAAGGAAGATACCCTGTATGTACAGGGCAGCTATCCTTCAGCGGTCTCACAGAAGAGTTCATGGTGGCACACACAAGAGAAGCCCTGCAGTACAGGGATTCCAGAGACTGTAAGGTGTCATTAGCCGGCATTGAGGTGAGGACAGGAAGGAAATGAAGGCAGAGAGGCAGTGGAGGTGGCGGAGTCACACTAAAGGCAAAAGGCACTGGTGGGGGCCTTGGCAACAGGAAGAGCAGGCTTGGGCTACTTCCCAAAGATCCAGGTCAGCAAGGCCCGGGGCAAGGAGAGACATCAGCTACTCCAGGAAGAGGTCCGGGCAGGCATGGAGGAAGAGCAAGTGTGCAGGGCAGTGGGACTCTGGCAGCAGGGGAAGTGGACGGGGTGGGAGAGCACGTTGCAGTGTAAGGTCACCTGGTCTAACATCATGCAGGCAGACTTCCATCGCATCCGGTTCCTTGTGCAAGCAGTCTATGAAGCTCTGCCAAGCCCAGCAAACCTCCATGTCTGGGGGAAGAGTGAGACACCTTCCTACCTCCTTTGCGGCTCTAGAGGCTCCTTAGAACACCTCCTCAGCAACTGCCCAAAGGCCCTGGCGTATGGCCGCTATCTTTGGCGTCATGACCAGGTGTTCAAAGCAGTTGCTGAGAGCGTAGCCTTAGCCATCAGCACCAGCAAACACCATCATTCTCCCAAGAAGGCAATCCTGTTCATCAAAGACGGAGAGAAACCCTGAGCGCGTCCACAGACAACAACAGGCCTCCTCCACACAGCCCCTGATTGGCAGCTGCAGGTCGACCTGGGAAAGCAGCTGCAGTTCCCCCAGCACATCACAACAATGATCCTCCGGCTAGACATGCTCATCAACTCTGAGTCTTCAAAACATCTGATCATGCTGGAACTCATGGTGCCCTGGGGAGAGCGGATTGAGGAAGCCAATGTGAGGAAACGCACAAAGTACCAGGAACTGGTGGAGGAGTGCAGGGGCAAGGGCTGGAGGACATTCTACAAGCTGTAGAGACTTTGCAGGGTGCTCACTCTGCAAAGTCTTTGGCTGATTGGGCGTCACAGGGGTGGCCAAGAAGAGGGCCATCCAGTCTGCAAGTTAGGCTGCAGAAAAAGCCACAAGGTGCACTAGGGATGCAACGGTCCTCTGTAAAATATTGAACCGTTCGGTCCACCCTGCACGGAACAATATGCCCTTATGGACCGCGGGTTTTTGGGTTTTGCAATTAGTTTTACATTGATGCTTTCGAGGCCACTGTGTGTGTGTGTGTCTCCCTATCCACAGGCCAAGTCCATGGATGTATAAAGAGAACGGCCGAGTCAGCCTGCTGCACAAAAGCCCTCCCCGCAAGTTAATGTCCAATCACTGTTGTGGCTCCGCCCTCTCACCCCCTCACAAATAACAAATTCCAGCACTTGAATAGGCTGGATCACAACACAGCAGCATGTCAAGGGCAAAGTCAAGCAAAATAAAGAGATAATTTTGGGTCTTTACGCACAAAACACATACCGAACCGAAACCGTGGCCCAAAAACCAAGGTACGGACAGTGCCGTGGGCTTCCTGTACCGCTGCGACCCTATCATTTACATGTTACAATGCCCCAGTGGCATATTGGTTAGACAACAAGACCTTTAAAAACTAGGATTACTGAACACAGGTGTACTATTAGAAACCATGACCCATCCAGTCCTGTTACTGTCCATTTTACACGAGCCCACCACAGTATCTCTTTATTGAAGTTTATTAGCATTGAATCTATCAAAGTCAGAGGGGGAGTTCAAATAAACACAAGAAATTGTAGAAGCAGATAATGTTTCATTTTATACCAAAGGTGAAAAATAAGGCCAATTACACTAGGTTTAGGAAGCAGCTGGTCAAATATCAGATTTGGCAGTAAAAAGGACCCATAAGAGGTGTTTTGATAATTTGAGTAGTTTGTGCGTAAGTCAAGCCTTGGGAGGTTAAATGAGGGAGAACGTTCTGGGTTAGGGTGACCTGACCGTTGGAACAGATGTGCCAAGTTTCGCAATAGGAACGGTTGTTTATGCCAGAGAGACAAAGGAGACAGGAAATATTGACGCACGAAGTCCAGCTCTAGGAATAAGTAGGAAATCAGGAGAACTTTAGATTTCCAGGGAATACGACCCAAGCGTGTTCACACACACATACACACACACGCACATGAACGAGCAGACGCCCATTATAAACGCATTTGAAGGGTGATTGCTGTTGGGCTGTTTCACTGTTTTGCTGTGTAGACTAGTATACTGTTGTATGCTGAGTTCTGCGATTAAAGTAACCCCGTTGGCTGTAACTTTCCTCCGTGGTTCTCCGAGTTTCTTCATTTCAGTGTTTGCTGAAGTTGAGCATTTTCCTTACAAAATTTGTGCTCTAGATAAAGGATCAGTGCTCAGTGAATAACCTCCTAAGCCCTATGATAAGCTATTATGGCAAGGCTTAACTATACAGACCAGTGAGCAGTGATAACTAACATGTCTTTGGGGTCATCAGGTGGAAACCTCCGTTCACCAGTGTTTTGTCTAGTTGGTCCCACGACACCTCCAGGAGGCTAGACAGTGATCCCTGGCATCCCAGAGACACTCCCCTAATGCCAGCTCTCACTGCTCCCCGCACTGACCCAACAACCTCCTTTACCTTATTTACACATGGCTTTCTCAGCCCAAACAGCACTGCCACCTTCAACAAACCCAGGCTCTGTTTATGCGAGCTCCAGGTAGTGACTGTGCCGATACTATCTCTCTTAGCACATTCACCATACCCTATTTAACATGCTACATATCATAGCTCCAATATAAGCTAAAGTTAAAGGAGATAGAGAAGATAAACTCACAGGCTTTCTCAGCCCAAACAGCATTGCCACCTTCAACAAACCCAGGCTTAGTTTATGCGAGCTCCAGGTAGAGACAGTGCCAATACATTCCTAGCACATTCACCATACCCTATTTCACACGCCACATATCATAATTCTAATATACAGTCCCTCCAGGAACTCGTGGCATAAAAACCTTGAATTTGCGGCCAAACCCTTGCCTTCTTACTAACTTATCACTTCTGTATTTCTCCCCCTCACGGACAAACTAATTGCTAAACTCCTATTCTTAAAACCATCTGAATTTGCCTGTCTTTGTTTTCCTTCGATGCCTGTCGCCATGTATACCGCCATGTATACCGGCCTTCTGACAAGCTAACTTTACAGCCTGACAAAATATGCTTTAAGGTTGCGGTACCTGAACACATGGGGCATGATGGTTCTAGGGGGTTATTAACACATTGTATGTAGCCCCTACCAGGAATCTAGTACGATTCTTCTCCATATTCCACAAGTCCCTCCAACTAAGCTTCCTCTTCTCTGCACTTTCCCAATTCAACCACTGTCCCTGTTTAGCCTGGGCGACTACCTTTGCACCCCTTAAAGGGATAGTGCACCCAAAAATGAAAATTCAGCCATTATCTACTCATCCAAATGCCGAGGGAGGCTCAGGTGAAGTTTTAGAGTCCTCACAACACTTCCGGAGATCCAGGGGGAGAGGGGGTAGCAACACAACTCCACCTAATGGAGGCTTAAAAGGATAGTGCACCCAAAAATGAAAATTCAGCCATTATCTACTCACCCATATGCCAAGGGAGGCTCAGGTGAAGTTTTAGAGTCCTCACATTCCTTGCGGAGATCCAAGGGGAGAGGGTAGCAGCACAACTCCACCTAATGCAGGCTGGGTGCCCCAGATTAAAACATCAAAAAAACACATAATTGAAACCACAAAATATCTCCATATCTGGATATCCATATCTCCATATCTCCGCAAGGGATGTGAGGACTCTAAAACTTCACCTGAGCCTCCCTCGGCATATGGGTGAGTAGATAATGGCTGAATTTTCATTTTTGGGTGCACTATTCCTTTAAGGCACCCCAGATTCAAATATCCAAAAACATAATTGAAACCACACAATATCTCCATATATGCGCGCAGATGGCACTGGGGATGGGGGGGACTTGTCCCCTCCAGATTTATAGTGACCCCGATCCGTCCTCCCCACTGCTCCCCCCCCCCCCCCCACACACACACACACACACACACACACACACTTAGGTAAAACAAGAGGATCAATGTTCCATTAGTTAGCCTAACTTACATTGCAGCACAAACTTGAAATGGCAGCGGCAGTAGCCTTGTCAGGAAAGATACGTGAAAATATAAGAAATTTAAACAATAGTATTTAACATAAATGTAAATACATATATATATATAGGTTGTAAGTTGAACAACATTATTTACACAAACAGAATATATACAGTCAGGGTGAAATGGGGTTATTGCACAAGTTACATTGGATTATTGCAGTGTGTTATTGCAGTGTGTGAAAAAGTCTCAGGACCACTTAGAGGGAGGAGTTGTACAGTTTGATGGCCACAGGCAGGAATGATTTCCTGTGGCACTCAGTGGTACATCTTGGTGGTATGAGTCTTCCACTGAAAGTACTCTTGTGCCTGACCAGCACATGGTGGAGTGGGTGTGAGACATTGTCCAAGATAGTTTGTATCTTAGACAGCATCCTCCTCTCTGACACCACCATCAGAGAGTCACACTCCGTTCCCACAACGTCACTGGCCTTGTGGATCAGTTTGTTGAGTCTGTTTGCGTCCGCCACCCTCAGCTTGCTGCCCTAGCACACAACAGCATAGAGGATAGCACTGGCCACCACAGACTCATAGAAGATCCTGAGCATAGTCCGGCAGATGTTGAAGGACCTCAGTCGCCTCAGAAAATAGAGACAGCTCTGGCCCTTCCTGTAGAGAGCGTTAGTGTTCTTAGCCCAGTCCAGTTTATTGTCAATGTGTACCCCCAGGTACTTATAGTCCTCCACAATGTCCACACTGACTCCCTGGATAGAAACAGGGGTTACCGGTGTCTTGGTCCTCCTCAGATCCACAGCCAGGTCCTTTGTCTTTGCCACGTTGAGCTGCAGATGGTTCTGCTCACACCATGTGACAAAGTTATCCACAACAGCCCTGTACTCATCCTCATCACCCTTGGTGATACATCCAACTATAACAGAGTCATCAGAAAACTTCTGAAGATGGCAGGTCTCAGTGCAATAGCTGAAGTCTGTGGTGTAGAGGGTGAAGAGGAAGGGAGAGAGGACAGTCCCCTGCGGACCCCCGGTATTGCTGACCACTCTCTCTGACACACAGCGTTGCAAGCGCACATACTGTGGTCTGCCAGTCAAGTAGTCTACAATCCAGGACACCAGGGGGGCATCCACCTGCATTGCTGTCAGCTTGTCACCCAGTAGAGCTGGATGTATGGTGTTGAACGCACTAGAGAAGTCAAAAAACGTCTTTGGCACTGGAATGAGGCAGGATGTCTTCCACAGCAAGGGGACCCTCTGGAGACTCAGGCTCATGTTGAAGACATGCTGAAGTACTCCACATAGCTGGGGGACACAGGCTTTGAGCACCCTGGGGCTGACACCATCAGGGCCTGCAGCCTTATTTGAGTGGAGTCTCATCAGCTGTCTTCTCACATGGTCAGCAGTGAAGCACATTGTGGAGGTGACGACACGTGGGGGAGGGGTGTAGTCCTCATGATGGAGAGTGCAGTCAGTCTGGCCACGGGGGGAGGAGGTGTGAGGAGGAGGAGGAGGAGGGGGGGTCAAGCAGGAGGGTGTTGAGGTGTGAGAGGGAGGAGTGGGGGAGGAGAGCGGAGTGTGTAACCCAGGTGACAAATTCTCTCTGTCTCTCTCTCTGCCTCTCTCTGCCTCCTACATGTTGCACTCATCTCAAAATTTCGCGATATTTCCTCTTGATCTCACGTGACGATCATGTAGGCCAGTTGGCCAATCATTGTTGACGCAGTTGGTGACGTCACGCGGTCGCATGGGTCGGCGCGGCCAATCGGGTTCAATTAGTGCGTGCTGCTGGTCAGTTTGATTTGAAGCAGAGGGAAGACGGCATGTTTCACAAGAGCTACAGGTTGGTTTAAAACTTATTTCTGCCTCGGTTTGGTTGAATAAAGAATGACACTAAGCACTTTGTAAACTTTAATTTATAGGAGCCCTCTACCGCGGCCGAAACAAGAAGAGCAAGAAGAGCGAGTCATGTTAGTTTAAACCCAGGACTGGTGAGTCAAATTGTTTGTTGGTCGTGCTAGCGTCAGCCTAGCCGCCGCCATTCATTTTGAATGGACGCGGTTAGCCTGCGTGTTTAATTAATCAATATGCCTGCTTCTCTAAAATGTATTTATAAATGAGATGACTTGGAAGGTTAAGTGTCCTTAGAATGATTGTATAATGGTTTGTTTATGTGTGTGTAGAGTGCCTTAATGCTGAAAGCATTTAGCTTCCTTTAAAGCATTTTACCATGAGTAAATGTATTTATTATGTCTATGAATTATATGAATTATGCCATTATGCCTGAATAATACAGCAAATGTTATTTATTACTTTTTGAACAATGTAAAATATATTTTTCTACAGTGAAAATATATGTATATTTATATTTATAGAAATTAACTATAGTGCAGTAGTGCTATTTATAGAATTGTGTGCACACTAGGATTTATATGTATTGATAAATGTTCATTTTCATTTATTTGAACTCGGGTCCTGTTCTCCAGGCCAGATTATTGATTTCCCCTGATGGCGAGCTAAGAAAAGGAGCCTGTCTTGAACCTACTGCCAGACCAATTGTTGGAGAGTCGCACCCCTCCTGCCAGGCCGGTAGGGGGCTCCCTGTAGCCCGAGAAAAAAACTCATACCCCACTCACTTTGCCCACTGCCCTTGCCAACACACATTTTCCCCCACAACTTGTCCCATCACTACTTTTCCCCCTGGACTCAAGTCAAACCCAGACGTGGGTTTCCCCAATGAACTGTGGGTGGGCTATTGGGTCTATTGCTGTTATTGTGTTCATTCAGTATTGAAGTTTTTGAACTTTCATGATCTATCTTTTTGGTTTTGTATATAATAATGAATTGAAAGTATTTTTCTAGATTCTGAGCAGCCACTCTGAGTATTCATAGCATATGTCAGTTTTTCACTGTAAATATTTTTCACTGCATTACTGTATGTCATTCACTGTCCTTCAAAAAAAAAATATTATCTCATCTAATCAGCAACCTCAGTCTCTTGTCCACTCCCTCCATGAGCACAATCTAGACTTCTGAACTAGCCCTAGAATAATAACTGTGTCATATACTGTATAACCATAACTAAGTATTAATAAACAATAAATATAAAATATGAATAAATATTAATAATTAATATTAATATTTGACACAGTTGCTACAAGTGGGAGATGGTTGACCAAGACAGACAGCAGAAGAGTCAAGGGGAGGATGGGCAGGTCCAGCAGTGTCAAATCTGTTAAAAAACATATTCAGTTCATTGGGCCTGTCCACGCTGCCTTCAACTCCTCTGTGGTTGTTGGTCCTGAAGCCAGTGATGGTCCTCATTCCACTCCAGACCTCTCTCATGTTGTTCTGCTGGAGTTTCCTCTCCAGCTTCCTCCTGTACCTCCCCTTAGCCTCCCTTATCTTCATCTTCAGCTCTCCCTGTATTGTTCTAACCTCCTCTCTGTTACCAGCTCCGAAGGCCCTCTTCTTTGAGTTGAGGATGACTTTGATGTCCTTTGTTACCCACGGTTTGTTGTTTGGATAACAATGGACAGTCCTGGCTGGGACAGTGGAGTCCACACAGAAGCTGATGTAGTCCGTGATGCATTCTGTGAGCCCGTCGATGTCCTCCCCATGTGGCTCACACAGTGCCTGCCAGTCTGTCACCCCAAAACAGCCCTGCAGTGTCTCATAAGCCTCCTCCGGCCATCTCCTCACTGTCCTCATGGTCGCAGGCTGGCTCTTGACTAGTGGTACATAGCAGGGTTGAGGTGCACCAGGTTGTGGTCTGACCTACCCAGAGGGGGGAGGGGGGAGCAGCTGTATGCATCTTTGGTGTTTGCATACAGCAAGTCCAGTGTTCTCTCCTCTCTGGTAGGACAGCTCACATACTGTGTAAATGTGGGCAATGTTGTTTCCATGGTGACTTGGTCGAAGTCATCCGAGATAGCTATGAAGGCACTCGGGTGTTTAGTCTGCAGGCGGGCTATGGCGGAGTAAATGACGTCACATGCTGTTTACTTCCTCCCCTGCATCCTCTGTGTGTTTTCCTTCACAGTTCAGCTGGTATCTCCAATGTTCCTGCCGCCAAGCCGGCCGGCCTCAGCGCAATCAGCTGATCTCTGGAGTAAACAATGCCGCCATGAAGTTGTTGTGCAATGGTGCCGGGTCCTAATGAAATAAGTAATTCCAGAGTGAGGAAAACGAGCACAACTCTCTCAATCAGCATGTTTGGAGAGGGCGCAGTTTCAAAATGACAGTCACAAAAAGCAAGCACAAATCCAATCTACATTACACCGATTCAAGAAGGGGAAAGGCTGGAGCAGATCCTTGCTGAGTTGGGAAAGCAAGGTGTTCAATTTTCCACGTAATTCTTGGTTAATAACACTGCACAGCTGATCCATTGATAGCTCGTTTTTGTGTTACAACTAATGGTGCGTTCAGTTGTACTCATAAAATGGAGTTTTGAAGTCGGAAAAGCATTGAAATCTAGCATCTACAAGCATAAACGTTGGGTTTTTCGTTTCATTTCATTCTCAGTTTGGAGGTTACGTTGTGCGGAGCTCTGAGTTACGACTTCCTATGTAAATGTAACGCACCATAAGGCACGGGGGTCCTAAGAGGAGCTGGTAGCTGTGCCTGTGCCTGTAGCGGTAACCATAGTGATCATATACAACTGTCTAAAGCCCATCTGCGCCCCTGTCTCCATACTGCTCGTCCGTAGTGATCCAAGTGTCCTGAAGCTCCGACATAAAAAGTTGTTTGGAAAAACGTCATTTGAACTCTGTTTTTAGACTCATTGTAGCCTGTACCTCTAACTGCCTCTCTGTACACCGCGCTCGTGTGTGCGCTTGCGTGCGAGACCAGCGAAAGCACGTGAACACACATGAACGCGGTGCCCATGTCTCACGGTCTCGCACAAGGAATTTTCATTTTTGGGTGCACTATCCCTTTAATATCTCCTCCTGTCTACGTATCTGTTCCACAACCAGCTTTCTTTTATCTCTGAGACCTGCTTTATTCCATACCGGATTACCTGAGCCAAGCCCCAGGCCTCCCCGGCAAAACTGAACATTACCTACAATCTCTGCGTGCCTAAGAGCTGCCTCTGCCTCCTAGAGTGCTGATCTTGGCTTCCATTTCCTTCCCTTGGTTGGATTTGGAACCACACTCCTAACTTCCATGTCCTACTCCCACATAACAACAGCTCTGTCCTCTGTTAAACTAGATACTGGCAGCTGAAGTATCCCTTTTCCATACAATGCAACATTAGCTAGACACCTAGGAGCACCCAACCACTTCCTAATATAGGAACTAACCAACCTTTCAGTTCCCTCCACAACGAATATTGGAATTTCATAAATTGACAGTGCCCAAACTGCAAACACCACAACTTCAACTTTCCTGGAAGTTCTGATTTATCTATTCTGTCCAATCCTTCAGCCACATCTTTTCTAAATGTCACCACCTGTTCCTCATCATTCAACTCCACATTGTACCACCTACCTAAGCTCTTTACTGACTTTTCTCTAATTGTTGGGATTTCCTCATCATCTATGACAAACTTCCTATCACTTAACTTCCCTCTACAAATTGAGATGCTTCTAGACTTACTAGGCTTGATCTTCATGCTGGCTCACTTGAGGTTCTTATTTACCTTCTCTAGTAGCCTCTTTGTAAATGGCATTGTTGTGGTCACCAGTGTCATGTCATCCATGTAAGCCCTAACTGGTGGAAGATGCACCCAGTTTTGCCGTCTCTCCCCACCTACTACCCACTTGGAAGCCCTGATGATTACTTCCATCACCATAGTAAATACTAATGGAGAAATTGTACACCCTGCCATAATACCTATTTCTAGCCTCTGCCAGCCTGTTGTGAAACCTGCCGTACTTAGACACAACCTAATTTCCTGAAAATATGCTTTCACTAAGTAAACAACTACCTGTGGCACTTTGAAGTAGTCAAATGCACTCTGAAGTAGCTCAAAGTAGTCCATGGGGACTTGGGTTGGGAATTGGAAGGTCGCCTGTTCAAGTCCCCGTCCAGACCAAATATGGAGCATGGACGGGTGGCTGGAGAGGTGCCAGTTCACCTCCTGGCCTTGAGCAAGGCACCGAACCCCCTAACCGCTCAGGGCGCCTGTCCATGGCAGCCCCCTCACTCTGACTTCTCTCCACTTTTTGCATGTATAGGTCCTGTTTGTGCATATGTGTGTCTTTCAGACCTGTGTGTAATTGACAAAAAGATTTAAAAAATTGAATTTCCCCTCAGGGGGACTAAGAAAGTATACGAAATTACCAAAATTAAAATTAAATGAGGCTATGTGGTACTGAAGCAAACGCGTTTTCAAGATCTAAAAATATTACATGCAGGTCCCTTTTTTTAATCTTCGCTGCCTGAATTTGGTGCTAGATCATACTAGTACGCTCTAAACACCCTGCAAAACCTGGTATTCCTGCCTTCTGCACTAGAATATCTATTAAGCTATTCCTTTCCAAGTAGCTAGCTAATCTCTGCGCTACTACGCTAAATAAAATCTTCCCCTCTACATTCAAGAGAGAAATCATCTGGGATTGGCTATGATCCAGGGACTCCTTCTCCTTAGGAATGAGGACACCCCCTGCCCTACGCCATGCTCTTGGGATAATTTGGGATAACTATTCTTAGCTGTTTCCACAAAAAATTAAGGATATCAGGTGCACTTTTATAAACCTGGTAGCGGACCCCATTAGGCCCTGGGCCCGAAGAAGCCTTTGCACGCCTGACCACCTCCTGAACTTCCTTCCACCTAGGTGGTCTGACATCCATCTCATGCTCTATCCCTCCTAATGGAGGGATATCCAGTAGAAAAACCTACTATCCTATTCTTCTCTAAATCTGAATATGTATTTCTCAAATATTCTTCAACCTCTAGCCTTGCTGCTTTAAGCTGCCGTCCCTTTTCCTGGCTAGACAATCCTTTAACAAACTCTGAAAAAAGCTGTCCTTGTACATTCCTTCTTCCTCTTCTTTTTCCTGAGATGCTCTGCCCCTCTAAGAGCTGCTAGCCTGCTTCTCAACTCCTCTTGCAACACATTAATTCCCTCCCTTTCTTCTTCTGTAGCCTTTTTCCACTGCTTTCTTAACCGTCTCCTTTCCTTAACTAACTTTTCTATTTCTCTTTGCCGCCTAGACTTACCTGACTGTACCCTCTCACTCCTCTTTCTCTCATGCACCCCACTGCATTTCTTCTAAGCCTGCTTAAGACTGCTGACAAATCTCTATTAACTATCTCCCATTCTTTACTGTCATTTGCCCTAGGCCATCTAACTCTAACTTTTTGCTCCATGGTTCTCTCTCTGACTGGCCTGCTAACCTCAGTGTCACCTGCATCCCCTCTTACTACCTCCTCTTCCTCAGTGGCAGTGTTACTGATATCCTGCGAATTGTGGTTTTCTACCTGTTGCTGGACTTCATCTGACTCAACTGACTTCTTAAGAAGTACTGATCAATATTGCTACTCTGCCACACACTTCTTCTTTTATTGATGTTACTTTCTGCCAGCCGCAAGGACAACCCTGAAGCATCTTGTTCTCGATTGTGCTACTTTTGTCTTCTACAGATGCGCTCGCCTTGTCCTGAGTGCTGCTAATTCTAGCCCTGGTGGATAGGTCCGTGCCCCCATCCTTCACTGAGTCACAGATCCAATGCATAGTCGTGTCCATTCCAATGTCTGTTACCGTGTAATCCACCTGTGAGTCATCTTCCACCCCTTCTCTGACTCTTGTGGTATTTTCCCTATGTTGGCTGTAGCTAATTTTGGTTGTAGCAAGGCTGCTAGGCCTCACCACTGCTGCCATGGGTTGCTAGCCCATGCCAGCACCTTTGGGGTCTTTTCCCTCCTGTCAGCTGTCTTTCCAAGCAGTCACATGGTCTTTCCCTTGTTGTCAGCTGCCCTATTCACAGCAGTCACTAGCTGGGCTAGTTCTGAGTTCTCCTTCTCTGAGTTGATGTTGACTCTCTGCCTCTGAGGAGAGAATTGTACTGGATTTGCACATTGGACACCCTAGCACCAAAGGGTCTCAATGAGGACTTCAATATAAAACCATTCTTTTGAAACCTGTGATATGGGCCGTATCATACAGATAGGCCCTGTCCAAATACCCGCACTTGCGCCCTGAGGTCTTCCTGAAGTGCACTTGCCAAAAATGCAGTTAGGGGCGTAAGTGCGCAAGGGATCGACGCTGTTTAAAAAGGAGAATTGGGACAGTTGCGTACACGTCACTTCCGTTTGGGTCCAGCTGGTCCGTCTCCTAGGAGACGAAACATGGCGATAGAGGAAATAACGTTGTTCACAGCACTGCTGCTGCAAATGATAAATAGATACAATCAGTGAATGATGAGGAGGATTAGGAGCCACAGGAGAAGGCGGCATCTACATCAGATCCAAGTATTGATGCTGATGCCCAACCAACAGGTAAATTAAATTAAATTTTACTCTTGAATTTACCTGTTAATAATGTGTATATTAGCTGTAACATCTTTTTTTACTCTACCGTTAACGTAGCCTAGATTACCGTTATTACTATTAAAACGTTTTTTGCTTTTTGTGTGGTAAATTGTGATATAAAATAAACTATAAAGACATACGGTAATAAAATAATAATAATTAAATACACAATCAAAACTGTAAAGTGATGTAGACTATCATACAAACCTCAGGTCAACTGTAAACTGTATATTATTTCATTATTAACGCCCTGTCATGTATTATTAAGTCCACACAGTGTGTTGATTGACGTTATGTTCATCTATAATGGTTGTTGTCAGTCGGAGTTAACGGCTCGCGGACACATCAGTTACCGTTTGAAGATGGTGAGTTGTACCGGCCAGCTGTGCAGTGTTACGGCGTCACGACACTACAGAGGATTCTGGGTAAAATCCTTCAGCGAAGTGAGGTCTGATGCGCACTTTCGGAAGGGGTGCATTAAGGGCGCAGGTTTGCACCCCTTGATAACAACAGAAGACAATTTGGACACCCTACGCACTTGCGCCCCTTAGCGGGAGCGCGCTATTAAGGGGCACAAGGGCGCAAGTGCGGGTATTTGGACAGGGCCATAGTGGAGTAACTGATCACATCATTTATTCTGGATCAGAATGTTTGTTTGTTTGTTTTTTAAAAAAATGTGATCTTGATTATATCATGTGATCTATGTTACTTAAGATGGCTTCTCACAGCACCTAAGTTGTCTGACGAAGAGCATACGTTGCTCGAAATATGTCACTGTTTTTTTTGTTGGGATGTGCTAAATAAATTTATATTGCACTTCAACTGGGAGCAAAAAGTGTTCAGACCTTCCTCTGCTTTTCTGACTGTCGTGCACCAAATGCCCATGACTTTTTTTCCCAACCTCCAGCCATGACCAACAGGGGACCAAGCACACAGCCACTGGGATCCAAAAGTGCTTGTGTACAGGCCATGGCAGCCAAATGAGCTGAAGGAGGTTGCAGAGGAGTTGCCTGATCCACAAAGGACTGGAGGTGAGGAATGGGTCACAGCCATGCAACAGTTATTAGCCTTGTATAATCCAACCATGCAGGAAGTGGAGGCTGTCTTTTGCAGATGTTTCAAGCTCCAACTGGTACACCAGCCCAACAGTTGGATCAAGGGATTTCACCACGATGGTGGACAGGTTATATGATGCAGTCCACACTTTAGGGTCTACTGGCCTGAAATTCACAACACCAAGCAGAAGGAAGGTGAGTCAGTGGCTGATTATTGTACACGTATGGAAACTGTCTTTGCTGCTCACCCTGGCCACAAGTTGAGGTGCTACAGGTGTGAAGGCTTCGGGCATGTTTCACGTGATTGTGCTACTCCTTGGACTGAGAAACGTGAAGGACAAGATCAGGGGGACTCCTGGCCACATGCACCACCTCAGGGGCTCTTTGTTCATTGTCCGGGATTGCTGTTGATGCAGCCACAGGAGTCAGTGGTGGCAGATCAGCACATTGAGCAGCAAACACAGACACACATACTCAAACACTCACACAAATACACTTATGGCATTGACTGCTGAAGAGGAGACATTGGGTATCAACAGTACCTGATACCCTGTGGGCTTGAAGCAAGTTTGATTTTGGGACTATAAAGGGTGCAACTCCTGTTACTGTTCAGCCAAAGTCAACTTTTAGACAATGTTAAAGACATTGTCCACTTAGCCCAGAGGCTATTGAAGGCATTGCTCCTGTCATCAATTACCCATAGATCAAGGTGCCATTGTGGACTTTACAGGCAGGGTGGGGGTGTTACATGGTAAAGAAATTAAATGGGGGGTGGAGACCAGTTCAAGACCTCAGGGTAGCAATGGGGCTGTGCAACACCCAGCTCCCACTGTCCCTCTTTTATTAATGCAGGCCTACAACATTTTTGAAAAGAAAAAAAGAAATTTACAAATTCCACTTGTATTAACACTTTACATGTTATCATTAACATAAATACTTGTATTTTTTATATTTGTTTTGTATATTTGTTTTGTTTTGTTTTTTTTACTTTGAAAACTCAGCTCTAATTGCACTATTCCTATGTTGCATAACTTTTTTAAAAAGTTAATGTGAAAACACATAAAAAGTCTGAAATGATTGGTTTATCTAATGTGTCCTTCTATTTCACCACTAGAGGGAGACATTGCAATGAAATGTTTAAATTGATGAAAAATTGATTTGAAAAAAATGGATTTATAATAATAGTAATGTAAAGTGTAATAGTAAAATATGCTTTATATGATAATTAGGTAGTAAAAAACTATTGAAATATAAATGTTGCCCTAAAGTAAGGGACTATTCGTTACTTATGAGGAGACGGGGTGGTGTAAGAGAGGAGAGGTATGTCAAATGTTTTTTTAAGCACTGGGGAGGGACTTATGTTTTTTATTTTGCTTAGGGAAGGGAATTTTTAAATAAAATATGCCTTCGGGTTTGGAATGCATGTTTATTATCATTAGATGTCCAAATTATACTTATAGTGCTTGTAGATACTTCATATGCAATGACCGGTTCTGTCAGACAAAAAAACAAAAACAAAACTTAACCATAAAAACTTTATCATAGCCAAACACTGTATAAAGAGAAATTATCATTAGATATTTCCGATGGTGCTTGGAGACATCGTGTGACGAATGCTTTTGTCAGAAAAAACAAACACATCTGAGCTTAAACTAGTGATATTTCATCTAAGTGACTGTCTTCTACGTCTATAAAAATTTAAAAAAAATAATCAGCATGCATGACAAGAGTGAAAAACAGGCTTTTTCACCTCCAAGATTTTGTCTTCAACTTTTATCTTTTAACTTTCAGACATCGAAAAATAGATAATATGCATATATATCCATCCATCCATCCATCCATCCATTTTCAACCGCTTAAGCCTGATTTATGGTCCTGCGTTAAATCAACGACGTCGCTATGTTGTAGGGTACGTGGCTACGCAGAAGGCTCGCCGTAGCCCCTGGCGTAGCCTGACGTGCACCTCCCCAAAAATGTAACTACACGTCGAGGCAACGCAAACCCAGCGCAGACCGAGAGGGCTGTGATTGGTTTGCTTGGTAGCAACGCATTTCCGGTTCCGTATTTCCAGATTGCGCCATCCCCGCCGTCTTTAAACATCTTCTGTTGCGATGTAGATGTTGCAGTATTAAGGCCCATTTATGCTCAACGTTCAATACGGATATGGATACGGACGGAGCCGTCTGTCCGTGCTCCGCGTTCATTTCTCTGTGACCGGAAAAGCCGGAAGCTAAACAAAGAATCAACTAGAGACGACGATAACCATTCAGGAAAGGAACGCAGCCTCCTACCGCTCTGGCGGTGAATTGCACCGCAACGAAATGGAGTGATGGAGAAGTTTGAAGGGTTCATGACGGCGTCACGGCAACAACATAGGTACGTCGTAGGTACGCCGCAGGACCATAAATCAGGCTTTATCCTCTTGATGGTTGCTGGGGGGGTGGAGCCTATCCCAGCTGACATTGGGCGAGAGGCAGGGTACACCTTGGACAGGTTAGGGTTAGGATTAGAGTTAGGGTCGATCGCAGGGCTGACACATAGAGACAGACAACCATTATATATGTATGTATATATATATATGTGTGTATATATATATATATATATATATATATATATATATATATATATATATATATATATATATATATATACATACATACACACACACATATATATATATATGTATATGTATACATGTATTTCTTTAAATTTCTATAAATTATGTTTACTTAGTCTATTTCATGACCAAAAAGATAAATAAATGAATAAATACAAAATGAAAAATGAGAAAAAAAACAAGCATGTTTTTATTACCAACTGGCATTAAAACAACTACCATCAACAGTTGTTGTTTGTCTCAGCTGCTTTTCTATTTCACCACTAGAGGGAGACATTG
The DNA here is from genome assembly GCF_041903045.1 of Epinephelus lanceolatus. Lineage (NCBI taxonomy): Eukaryota > Metazoa > Chordata > Actinopteri > Perciformes > Serranidae > Epinephelus > Epinephelus lanceolatus. The sequence goes on along the minus strand of NC_135756.1, from coordinate 33,481,706 downwards.
CAACATATATGCACAAATGGTAGCTCTCCATTTGAAATGATGGACATCATTTCCTGTGTTAAACCATATATTGTAACCTGGGTACATGTTAAATTGGCAGCTGTAAAATTTTGGCCCCATAGTACTGACATTGTGTCATACATTTCAACAGCTGTGATATCACTGGAGCGTAAACACCTCATCTGTCAACAATGGATAAATTCAAATGTCTTTTTCAATAGCTGACCATTTTGCATCACAAAATCTGATGGATTTTTGTGCAGTGAAATAAAATTAAATTAAGTAATTATTTACAGGATGATATGGAGTTCATGTCCACCTTGATAAACTTATGGTTGTCCTGTTACCGTGGGCCACAAACACTGGTCTCTTCCTTCCCTTTCTCGTATTACTGTACAGCATTTTGCAGTGGAGCCTCTGCAAAATGCTCAGAGAGTGATTTATTTATTTTTTGCACGGACTGGGGACTAAAAACTATAAAACTGACCTAATACCATGGAGGTCACCCCAGAATGCGGAAGTTGAAATTGTCCTAATATTTCCTTTTTAGTGCACATTTAGGGCTGGTCTTGTTACTTTGTAAATGTGACCAGACTGACCCCAGATTTGGGAATAATTGATTGATTAACTAATAGATCATAATATGATCAATGATTTTTAAAGGTCCAGTGTGTAGGATTTGGGCGATAGATTGGCAGAAGTGGATTAATCTATAACAAATATGTTTGTTATGCGTGTTTGTTATGTATAATCACCTGTAAATAAGAATTGTAGTGTTTTTGTTACCTTCGAGTTTGCCATTTATATCTATATAGGGAGCGGGTACTCATCTATGGAGATTGATATGTTCACTGCTATGCTTCTGTGGACAAACCAAACACAGGCTTTAGATTGGGCCATTTGCGTTTTTGCAATTTTTCATTGGCCACTGTAATGTCTAGCCCTTCCATGAGGAGAACGTTGGAGAAACACTGATTTGTAACATGATACTGCTTTAATCAATGTTTCTAGCAGTTTTTATCACCTGCTCCATTTGTTTGGCGAGGAAGAGACCTCTGCAGATAATTCAGCTCTTGGTAAAAAACCTCCTGAACAATGAATACTTAAGGAATTCTAACCAGGAGAAGTTTCAGCTGGTTGCAATCTGCATCCTCACCACTAGACGCCACTAAATCTCCCTAAATCTTACACACTGTTCTTTTTAATGTTGTGTTCACACTGGGCGCAAATGAAACAATTTGCGCCAGTGAATAACAAGCAAGGTCAATGTAAAGGCGTGATTAGATGCAAATTCCCACTAGGCAGTGCAATTGACATGTCACGATTTCGCGTCATTTGTGTTTTTGCGAGAAGCATTGAGATCCTCCAGGTGCGTATGACACCAAGGATGTACCGGTGGAAGTTTATTCATAGATTCAGCAATTTCATGTGTGTATGACGTGACTTATTTGCACATATGAAGCGAGTTAACACAAAATATTCTAGCGTTCAAAGTTTGACGTGAACACAACATAAGTCACCACTGAATTTTCATCTTTGATTAAAAATGAAGGCCCCTTTAAAGTATGAATCAATGAGTAACTACCATGATGCGATCACATTTTCTGGGGTTTTCTCTCAAAAACTTCTATAAACCATCCAAAATCACCATTAAAGGCACCTTAAAATGTTAAAATATATGAATTAATCCTTAAATATCACAGGAAAATTTATCCTATCACAAAACAATATCCGTATATCAATATGAAATTAAAAATGGTTCAACTAAATTTACCAATCTGGGGGGCCAGAGGTTGTCCAAAGGCATAAAATGGGCACTGATTAAGTATTAAATTACTAAATGCAGACAAAATTAACATAAACCAAAGTGAATATCCACAACACAAATAAATACAAACATGCACATTGAAATATAACTATTATAAACATTTCCAATCCATTCATTGATTGTAGAATAACTTCTGTAACCAAGGGCTACCTTCTTAGGCGTTTGCATTCTCTAGGAACATAGGCCATCAACAAAAGCCCTCCATCCTCTCCGGTCTTGTGCCTTTGTTCCAGTTGTTGCTATGACAGCCTCTATTTTCATAATGTCTGTGTCTTTTCAAGCTCATCCAGCTGTACTTACAGGGACAGTACTGTTACTATGTTTATAGCACATTATAACACTAAGAACTAATGTTAAGATTTTTTTTTTTTTTTTAAATGGGAAGATTTTTTTTAATTTCTAATGAAATTTAATGATTTTTTTCCTGGTACTATGAAATCAACTTTATCTATATAGCATTTTAAACACAAACAGAGTTGATCCAAAAGTGCTCTTACAGCACACACAAAGAAAAACCAAAACAAAAGAAAGAAGATAGACCCCAAAATTTGAATTATAATAGCATGTTTACAATAAACAAACCATACAACTGAACAATACCAAAACATACATGTTTAAAACAACAATGATTACACAAATAATTACAAATAAGTGTTAAAAATGATACAAAATAGGCTATCTTTTGATCAGAATTTTTCTGATGTATTTGTAAGAGTAAAATGAAGGACCTTGTGCTACATAAATCCTCTATTCTTCTACGTCATCTAAAGTGGACTGCAGTAGAGCCACGCCCCTTTTTTAACAAGCATGGTCAACCATGAGGAAAGGGAAGTGCCATGCATGTTTTAGTCTATTAATCACATTATTAAAGTACATAATTTGTGTTTAAACAGTTTTTAAAGTAGGGATAATATCAGTACATCATCAGTATTGGCTGATATTGGCTTTACAGTGAACTATCGGAATTGTCCAACATGCTTTTTCTCATTTTGCACAATGAATGAATATTACATACATTGTAGTTGTATATTTTACGAGCCAATCTGAATCGCTCTCAAGAACCCACTCTTCTCCCAACGCTCTATGGGCCCCCCCACCCCACAGGCCCCAGTGCAACCACACTGGTCGCAATGTTTGTATTTACGCCCCTGGTTTCATGTAATTACATGATCCTGTATCACATAATAATGTTTAGGCTACTAAAAATGTTTCTTGGTGTAACATAAAATTATTGTGATAACATGAACATATCTCGTAAAAACAATCTTGTTATATCAAGAAACTTTTCATCTTATTAGCCTACCTAATACTGATATTTTTGTGTGTGTTTTGTTTTCTGGCCTGGCAGTTTTACACTTCTGTAAACCTAGGAATAAAAAATTATTAAGCAGGATTTATAGTTGTGTGCAGACCCTACACACGTAACCTACGCACATTGCCTACGCTGTTGTGAGCGTGGTGTGTCTGTGTCACTCTCCAGTTACACCTCCAAAACACTAGTCGGCATTGGAGTTTCTGTGAAGTGCTGTAAAGTTTAGTTGATTCAAAACACACCCAAAACACACATCAAACATGGATTAATAGAGAAAATTTCAAACATAAGTACACAAATTGGCTTCACTATAACTCTCAGGATTCACAGACAAAACACTTGTCTTTTGCTGGACACATTTTCCCCACAAATAGGCTACGACATGTTAATGTTATTAGCACAAACCTATGGCATTTTACACTGTATATTTTAGCCTAGCAGCCGGCGATCTTTTCCTCTTCTCATATTAAACCAGGGACAACGGCAGCATTTAACAAAGGTAACGGTACATACTTCGACTCTGTTACAATTCACAAGGTTCAACTACTAAACACATACTTTTACAGACAAATGTAACATGCTAACGTTATTAGCACAAGCCTATGGCAATTTACATTGTATAAATTAGCCTAGCAACGAGCGGAGATTTCCTCTGCTCATATGAAGCCAGGATAAATCCCGAAGTATAAATCCCTTAAGGATAAATTACACACAAGACTTAAAATGCTATTTTTGTGGAGGCTTTACTGTCTTCATAATTATTGTTTCTTAACTGTAAAATAAAAGTAGCCTAAATAAAAGCTTCCTTTCTACAGAGGGAAATGATTTCAGCTTGCAAAAATAGACAGGAGGGCTGCAACTAGTTTACCACTAGTTACATTGGGTGCACATCAGGTTATGGCATAGGCTCTATAGAGCTACAGCCCAGCCTCGATTCAAACAAGCAGATTACCCAGGGCCCCAGTCCCACCTTTCCCTCACTGTGACGCCTCTGTGACTGTCCCAGTGAACGGACTAAATGGACTGAACGGAGGACTAGATTTGAATATCCCGCCCTGACAGGCGACTCCTCCGAACGCCACCGAGGCGGAGATTAACAACGCTCTCCAGTCCAGCACATGCAGCAGTGTGTCGGTAAGCTCCGCGGACACATTCACTGAAACACAACTAGCACTGGAACAACATTTAAAAGCAACTTCGGTTTACTCTAAAGCTTCAAGTTACTCGTAGGAATCAATACCGAAAAGCAGTGTTCCCGAGTGGAGCCTTTTATCCAGTTTTTCCTTTTTTTCCTGGAGATGTGTCGCTTGGAGAACTAGTAGCGGACAGCGCTGCACACTGAAGCCGGGATGAGTGGGAGCTCCGCGGTGTCCGGCGCGGCGCCCTGCCGCTTCGCCCACTACTTTGTTATCTGTGGGATAGACACAGAAACTGGACTGGAACCGGACGAATTAGCAGGTATGAGCTCACTGTCCTATGACGTCTTGTTGGCTTGAAAGGAAAAAGAACAACAGCCCTCCGGCTCAACACATTTTAGAAATATTGTTGACTAAAAATATTCCTCCACCGCTATGCCGCTAAAGCATGTGTATTAAATTCAGCGTTATTGTATTATGATATACACCACAGAACCCCAAGGTCAGGGACCTAAACAGATAACACTGTAAGTCATCACCGTGACACATACACCAAGTACCTAATTGCTGGCTCATTGTTTCTGCATAGAGTACATACACTAACAAAAGGATAAAGAGTTAGAGCAAGTTTATCTCAGCAGCACCTCTTCCCAGTGAGCTGGTGTCATTTAAAGTAGCCTACTGTTCGTTACTTTACAGCCAACATTTATATGTAGGGCTCATGTGGGTAGTAAATAGGCTTAAAAATAGGCTCTATATGGGATGTTCAGGGGTTCCATAATGGCCCCATGTCCATTAATCACAAGGGTGGGTTTACCTAGGTGAGCCAAATGTCATCAAAATCACTTCATTGTATGTCTTATTTAAAATTTGGTCAAAAACCATGAACTAACCAGCATGCACAACAAGAGTGAAAATCTGAAGTTTTTTCAACTCCAGAATTTCGTCTTCAACTTCTAACTTTAAGAAATCAAAGGGTAAGTTTTTAAAAAATCTAGTCACTCAGGAAGGCTCCAAGAAAAATATTTGTAGTTTCAGGGTCCAAAAACAAAACAAAACAACAAAAAATAAAAAGAAGTCACATCACAGCCACTCCCCCTCCTCTGATAAATAAAGAACAGTCCCTAAGGTAGATGAGCTTCTTGTGTGTCAACAGTGGCAGATCATCTCTATCTTTTCTAAATGTTACAATCTGATTTAAGCTTCCTGTGCTCTGCTGTACCGCTCTGACTCTGTCAAAGTGAAACTACTGTTCATAACGGTTGTTTTTACAAATTTTTTTCCTCACATAATTTGATATTATCTGTGGTCACATATACAGCATGTAGGCTCCTGGAGAAAACCCGTCATATTCTACTTGTCTTAACTGACTTTCATAGCAAAATAAAGCCTACAGGTTCTCCCCCGTGACCAGTATGTCTTGTTTGAGCGAAAACAGAGTTGCATTAAAGCCTGCCACGAGTGTGGTTAGAGGTGGTGATGTTGCCATCACAGCTGGAGGGACAGAGAGCAGTGTTGATTCAGGGGTTGCAAATTTAGAGTTTTGATTAATACCTGTACATTTGACAGGATGTTGTTGTGTTTATTCAGAGGTATCTGCTCTCCTCCTGCCACTACACCTGAGGTGGTGCAGCGTGTTTACTCTGTCACCAGATACATTCACTCATTGGCTCAGTTACTGTACTCCCATCCAATAACAGCCTATTCATATCACCCCAGAGTGGGGTTTTGAGAAGCTTTATATTCTGGATCTGGCTCTAACAGCATAGAGGGCTGCATGCTTTGTTGCTGAGGTGTTGCATCATAGTCAGATTGGTAGCTTCTGTCTGCGTAACTGAGCCTCTTGGCCAAAGTTCAGAATAGTAAAGTGTTTATGTGTCAAAAGTGAGCTGTGATTGCACAATTTTGACCCGATATCAAGGGGACTTCTTTTAAAAAAAATGTACCAGTGGAAAATATGTTTTATTTGAGGGAGACATTTCGCAGATTCTTTAGTGTGTTTAAGTGTCAGTTAATGTAAGTGAGACTTTGTTTATGTCTTTGGGTGTGCTTTTGGATTGGAAGGATCGTATGTGTGTGTGTGTTGTGTGTGTGTGTTGCCCTCAGGCTGTTGCATGTCTCAGAGGAGGCACTGCTAAGTCTCCACCATACTGAGTCCATATGCCCCGCTGTCTGTTCTGATAACACCAATCACCCCAACCCAACTTGCTGAGCACAACTTGCTGTGTGGTTTAACTATTACAAAAAGCAATTAATTGACAATCAGAATAGTTTCAGAATAATTTTCTGTTGATTGATTAAAGCTAGGTTGAGCAGAAATCTGTAAAAGACAAGAAAGAGGGCAGAATGTTTTTTCATTGTACAGATACACGCAGCTCTTTTGCTGAGCCCTTTCTCAACTCGCTCTTTGTTTATCAGACCACAGTTAAGATAAGTATTAGCCGCTAGCCACCCTACAGTCCCTCTGCATCACTCCCTGCTGCTGTTGACTGCTTTGCCAGAAGGAGAGCGGAGACACTGTTGGTCGACAGCGTGTCACAGCAGACCAGTGGTCAGAGGCAGCGCTGGGTCTAACCTGTGTAACGGCAGCAACAGAATGTTTGCTGATCCGACAGGGAGTTGGGTCTGTCCGGTCCTCTGGAGCTGGGGTTTGTGCTGGCTGGATTCAGGTTGCTGCTGTTGCTGAATGGGGGTCTGTCTCTGGAGCTGCTGCCCACTCTCCTCCTGGTGAGGTGGTCTGTGGCAGCGGGGAGGCTTTAGCTAACGTTAGCTACTTAAATATGAAATTGAAGCCGCAGCTGTGTGCCTTTGGCACTAGTTAGCAAAAGGCTAAACTATTGGCAACAATTTATCTCCATTTCTAAAACATTTCACCGGTACTAACGTGTGTTTTATTTCATTTATTGACAGACTCTCTGTTAGAGAGTTTGATAAGTCCGTCTTCTTTTTTGGGTTGCTTTGTAGTGTAGGCAGTTGTTAATGATGCTGGAACAGCAACTTTCTCTGCAGGATTCCCTGCTATTGAATCAGGCTTTCACTAGGGGGACGTGCACACACATCTGCACTTGTAAAACAGCCAGAGTTTACCACATATTTCTTTATTTGTGGCGGCTTGCCATGATTAAAACATCTGCTTCCACATTTTGATTTTGTATTTTTGGAGCTGGACCATAAGCGCTGTTGGAATACTATTCAGTTATTCATTGCACCATGCTCTCGGAGTGCAGAGTGTACTCTGGGCACAGATGGAGCAGCAGAACACCAGACCAGTGAAACTGAAACTTTACCGTTCATTGCGCTGGGTCTACTAAAAGTTTGCATTCACTCACAAACAGCTGCTCCTCTCATCCATCGATCTGATCTGATCAGCTCTGATTGGATCGACTCATCAGTTATCCACCTTGGGAGTTTCGCAGTGTGTACTTTTCTAGTTTTCTATCAGACCACTTGAATTACAATAGGATCAAAGGTTATTATGGGATTTTTGCCCAGTGTACTAAAATTAAACTGCCTATCCCAGCTTGAATCAACTAATCATTACAGCTCAAGGTTAAACTTATAAAAGAGCTCTAGTTATTGAGATATCCATCAATCAGTTATCCACGTAAACAAATGGTTGTGTGAGGTGTTGATGATGCCATTATTGTTGTAGCTGCTGAGATCATGTGAAATGACACATCTTTAAGCGGGGTGAAGGCTAATCAGACATGATTAGCTGCTCATATTGCGACACTACCACCCGTGACATTTACAACTCCTTTTTCCTCTGATGTGTCCTCAGCATTTTGATTGTTTTGCTCAACACAGAATTATTATTTTTGCTGCTATTGTATGAAAGTAGAAGATCTATTCACAGAGCTGTTGGCCTTGGAAATGTTTTCATAGCAAGGCTTCCTGGGTGAATTCTAGGGGTGGAGGAAAACACTGATGCAGCATATTATTGCAATTTTTTTAATATATATATTTTTGTGTGGCAATATGGTATCGTCACACAGTATCTATCTTTTTATTCAATAAATTATTAATATCACAAATACAAATTAAACTTTAGGTAGCCCACTAGATATAAGTATATATAAATATAAGTTGCTTTTTCAGTCCTCTAAATAAATTTTGTTGCTACAAAAAAATGGAGTGAAGTGTTTTCCTTTGGGGACATAATTCACAGTTGAAAAAAGGTTATAAATCGCAATATATTAAATTTTTTTTTATCACAATACTTATTGCCACATATTTAAAATCACAATAATATTGCATCATGACTTAAGTATTCTGATAATATCGTATGGATATATTGAAGAACCTTCTCAAGTTTTTTACCCATGCATGCTGAGGTTGAGAATGTTCTGGGAAGAGGAAAAGAAATGAGCAGAATCACTGTTTGATGTCCTCTCATTCTTTAAGGTCCTACTGGGCAGTGAAATTCAGTTAATTCACATTTTGTTCTGACTCCTTTGACTCCTGTGAACAACTCTGAGGACCTTTGGATCCCAATTTTCTGTTTTTCCTCAACCACGGCCCTAAACGTACTAAAATCTGTACAGTACTGATTAGGATGTTCTTGGAGTCTCTGAGGCAGGGTGTTAACCAAAAGCCTTGTAATAAACAGGAAATTACAGTTGTAGCGATAATTAGATGAATCAATTGGTTGATCAACAGAGAATGAATCTGCAGCTATTTTGATAATCAATTAGGCCTATTAGTTTTAGTCCTTTTTTCCATTGTCTGGTTCCAGCTTCTGAAATGTTAACATTTGCCGTTTTTTTTTTGTCTCTCAAATCTTTGCATATTTAAGTGTTGGTTGAAGAATAAATGCATTTTGAAGATATAAGGACATAGTCCATAAAATATTATGATCAAAAATTCTTGTAATTAGGGATGTGGAGATATACCCGTTTCAAGTTATACCATGATATCAGAGTTGACAGTAAACTACAGTGTACATTTGCTTATCTACAATATTTAAAAAATGGACATTTAATTTCCCCTTCATTTTAATTATTTTCTAAGGGGAGACGTTTTACACATACTGTATTTTTATTAAGAAAATGGTTTCAAGTTGCAGTTATAGTAATGAAATGTTTGTTTAACCAACAATAACCCTTCTGTTTTCATTCTTTTAAGGGTCATTCTGACTGATAATATAAATTCTGTAATACTGTGAAACCGCAATATTTTCTGAGATGGCTATTGCACCATGAAAATCTCATACCATTGCAACCCTACCTGTAATACATCCACAGTTGTGTGTAAAACAAGCTAATTAGTTTGATCCAGCTCCTGTTGGAAGGTGGGTTCAGAATAGAAAAAGAAAAAGCACATTAACAGATATTTAAAGGAATACTTCCCCCTCAAAATGGACCATTTGTATATCAATTACTCATGCGTGTTTTGTCGAATTGTAAAGAAAACTTTCTGGCATTCCTCCATGGTGAACGAAGAATCCAAAAAAAGGGAACATTCTTCATGAATTGAAGTTGTAGGGATCCACATTCAACAACAGCAAAACTATATCAAAATATTTGTTCACAAACTCACTCACAAATCGTGCAGTAGGATCAACATAAATTTTTGCTGAAGTGTTACAAGATTTACACTTCCACCTACAAGTAGCGCATGCTGAGTGTGCCCAGTGCATATGAGCTCCATGTAAGAGTTGAAACATGCCCAGGCATTCAGTGAAAACGCATGTGTTTGGGAAGTACTGAGTTTAAGACTGCATAAATGAGACTTGGATTATACTACATGAGTTGTGTGAGAGTTTGTAAGTGGATGTTTTGATAGTTTTGGTGTGGTTTAACATGGTCCCCATTTTTGTTTATTCATAAAGATTTTTTTTTTTGTTCGCCATGGTGGTATGCTAGAAAAACAACAATTTTTTTTTCATAAATTCAAGGCAACATGTGTTGAGCAATTTTGCAGGTGAAGTATTCCTTTGAAATCTAAAAACAGTATAAAATTTGTGTAAATATCTGTGAATGAACCCATGTCCACCCCCACAAACTGATGCTGTCAAGAGGATCATTATTGCAGTTTGATGGACGTTGATGCATCAGGGACACCACTGTCCTCTTGGCGATGCAGCAAAGCAGCCTATGTGATGTGTCCGGTGTGCAGCACAGGCATTAATGGACATGTTGCCTTTGTGTTTTGGACATGAGGCACCAGGAAAGCAACTAAGCAAAAGTATGTGTTGTACCAGCTGATCTATGTACATGTTACCAGAATACTGAAGAACACTATGAATATAAGTTTATATCCCAGCTTTTGTCTGAAGCGAACATAAATCAAGCATTAGTAGAGCATTATATCCCCCTCCCTTTCATTCTTCCCCAAAGCTGCCCACCCCCATGTCTTTATCATGTGTCTCAGTTTGCCCCTACCCTTCTACACTTCACTGGAGATAATTTACAATTCTGATCAGGCCTGTTGCTGTCCTCCCCCATGATGCACCATCATCCAGACGACACTAATGCTGCCATGATTGATATCAACATGTTGCCTTTGGTGCTCCATAAACCATATTTATTTATTTATTTATTTATTTTTGTCAAGCACATCTTCACAACATATTCCTGCACCCTGAGTTTGAGGCAGCCATAATGGCAGTGACCCACATTAAGCAGTGTTTTATGCCTTCACTTATTTTAGGCTGTGATTCCCCTCCTCCCTGCTCTTTGTGTGGCAGTGTGGCCTTATTTCCTTCAGCCCATTGTTCTACTCAGAGGGCCAGACTTCCTGTAGACCTGCCTCAGGCTTCTTCATGGTTTACACAGCCTCCTCTTTCTGTCTGTGTGTGAGTCTACTGTCTACAAGATTAAACAGTATTTAACTCATTTATTTCAGCTCATGACCTGCTATAGATGCTGAGCTCTTTGCTCCCCAGCTTGTAGGCTAATGAGCTGCTTTAATTCCTCCCATAGCTGGCCTCTTTATCAGTCCAGCACCCAGCCCATACCATGCCATCCAGCCCCAGTGGTATAAATACATCCTGGCTGGCATACAGAGCCTGAATTAGTCCCTGCATTCTAACACCAGATGCATTTAGGGTCAGCAGCAGCACTGTGGAGTGGAAAGGTGAGAGGAGGAAGGAGCTAATTTGGGGAGATGTTTGGCATGCCAGTTGTAGATTGAGATATGAGGTCAGTGCTGCCACAGCATAAGATGTGTATCTTCTACCCCTGCTCTGGAGATGGCAGTCATCCAGTAAGGACACACCAATGTGTGTGGAGTTTGCATGTTCTCCCCATGTCAGCGTGGGTTTTCTCTGGGTACTCTGGCTTCCTCCCACAATCTTAAGACATGCAGGATAGGTTAATAGGTAACTCTAAATTGAAACACTCACTCTGTGCTTGGTATGAACACACTATTACTGTTGTTGGGATTTCTAAATTTTCGTGAAGAAAATAACCCAACAAATGTTTATATTATTGATTCATCTGTCTGTTATTTCTTTGATGTAATGTTTAGACTACAAAATTTCAGAAATGTATAAAAAACACTTTCCACCGTGTTTCATCTACAGTGCTATGAAACACTGGAGCTAACAAATAATTGACATTTTAGAAAGATAAGTGACTCGCATGTTTAATTGATCATCTGAATGGCTGGCAATTAATTTCTGACATCAGCTAATCACTTAATCAACCATAATATTAATCAGTAATAAATGAGGAAAGTGGCAATGCAAAATCACTTAATAGCCCATTTGAAATTATTAGATACAGTAGATTAATCTACATGAGGAAATAATGTCTGTTAAAGAAGAAGAGATCAAAAACATTCCCTTTAAAATCTTGATTAATGAGAAGCAATGACACTGTTGGAGTGGGGCAAAAGGTTTGTATGGTTTGTATGCATTTGCATTTATCGTTACTGAAATGCATGCATGAACACACACAGATGTTTGTACCGTCACACGCATAGACACACAGTGGAGGCTGTGATGATGATGATGATGATGATGATGATGCACTTCTGAAAACAACAGACTGTCAGTTTCACTTCTGAACTGTTCTTTTAGGTGCTCAACTTGCCAGCACTTGCCAGCACTTGCCAGTTACTATTGGCTCTAGCAGCTTTAGACTTTCTCCTCCTCCTCTTCTTCATCATCTTCCTCCTCCCCCTTCATATACTCCTTCTCTTTCCCTTTGTGTCTCACACCTCCCACTCCTCACACCTGAGCGTCGCCCACTGCTCTCCCACAGCAGTGATCCCCTGCTTTGGTCTAACAGACAGGCGGTTGTCAGCGTCCTGTCCCAGGTTAGTCATTGGCCGAAACTTGGATGTAAATGAGTTAATATCACCTCAGGGAGAATTGGCTGAGCTGGTTAAAGGACAGGGATTTATAGCCACCTCCACTTCCTCACCAGGTGCCAATAACTTGCCTTAGAGCAGTAAAGGTTTCCTCTCTTCCTACAGGTTTCGGCATGTCTACTTCAAGGTGAATGTCTGTTATAACAGCTAGACTTCAGAAAAACCTTCATGTAAAGATTCAGCTGAATCAGTGAGAAGACCTTTCTGTTCGGTCTGTTCAGTAACATCAATGTCCAATTTTTACTTAGTTACAGCATCAAAGACTAACCATGCAGCAGAATGACCTGTGTTTTTTGAATATGCATAATGATGACAGCCTTGCTGGTGTGCAGGTAGTCATTTATCATTCTTACTCAGCTGTCATTCAAGTCAAGAGTCATCACCAAGTGTAAAAAACAGACAAACTAGATTTAGTTGATTTGGCCACATCAACCAGCCCTATGTCGATGCCCCAATGAATAACCATTGTTAGCATGAGGGATGCTCACTTCTCTTCTCACAGTCAGTTTCCTGATAATGTTTCTCACCAGTTTCTTCATTTATTAGAGAATCTGCACACAGTCTGACAAAAAATGACATAAAGTTAGTCCCATTTTCTTTCATGCTACATGCTACAGTGTTTTGATGGATCTTCGTGGAGTTTAATAGAAAATAGGGAGGGAGTCCTTGCTTGATGTGGTTGGTTTGGTTCATTAACCTCCATACTTCCCCCCTCCCTACCCTGTTCATGACAAGCTAGCATGACATGGTTGGTAACAATGGATGCCTTAGTTTGTCTAGTTTCATACAATACCCACTTCAGCCTATGAAAGTGTCTGGCATCCGAGGTTTACAGTGTTTTCTGGATTATTGAACTGATTTTTGATGCATTATGTGCATATTTGACCTTTTTGTGTTGCAGCCTCTAGGTTCATCTGGCAGCATTCATTTCAGACTTGTGTCATGTTTAAAGTGATACAGGAATATTACTAGGTCTGATCTCGTGGGATGCAGCCATGACTTTTATGTGAAAGTGACTCAGGTGGCTATTTAGACATGAACTGTTGTGATGGTGCTGCATTGAAGTAAAAGGACTATGCTCATAAACATGACTACTTTGACCTGTTCTCCTGAGGTAGATGTGATAAATGTATAACCCTGAAACACACCTGTGTAACGCTGGCCTGACAGTTTAATGTAAACAGTCTGGGCCGTTTGAACCTCGTCTGGGAGAACTCCCACCCACAATGGGCCAGTCTGATCCTGCTCCTGACTATTAATATTCAGATTGTTCAAAGAGCTCCCTTGCTGCCATTGGGAGCTGGGAAGTTGGCCAGTGCAGCTTTAAATTTGACTGGAGCACAGAGGTGTGTATGCTGGGGCTGAGGTGGGAGTGTCCTCGGGCTGCAGTGGGACACAAAGGGATTTGAGCAGCTAAAGCTCCCCTCTGGCCTGGACCATCTGTCCACACATAGACCGGCCTGGGAGTCAGTCAGCACAAAGGCTGCACACTGACACTACCCACTGACATATGCTAATGATGACAGGGACTAACAACACTGACGCACGCCCCTGTTGACTTATGCTAACAAAAGTATGCTTGGGTAATGGGCAGATAATAGTATATGGCATGTACAATGATAATGCTCAGTAAAACAGAGCAAACCACTGCACACTTACTGTGAAGGAGGAATTATCTTGTTTATCTCATTCTGTATTCAACAGTATGACAATGTTGTAACCTCTCTCTTTGTCACATCTGTTTGTTTGTTTGTTTTTTGTTTTTTTTATGATGAATCGGCTTTTGCCAAGTCTGCTTTTGTTAAGCGTCTTTCCTTTTTTACTCTTTCTTTCTTTCATGGCTCATCAGTTCCTTCCTCCTCTCTTCCCCCTGTGGTGATTTCCTCCATCTCTCTGCATTTTGTCCCCAGCTCCGTCGCCTCGTGCTCCGTCAGCCCAGCCGGGCTGCTGTTAGGCCTGTTAGACTAATCCATTCAGACAGTTCCTCCGGGCTACACTGAACGCATCGCTGTAATGTAACACATGGCCAAGCCTCACTACTGTCTCCTCTGTACACACATGACCAAATCAACTCACTGTTGGTCAGATGTTGATGTTGATGTTTTGGCCTCACTGGACAAGTTATGATTTTGTGATTGATTTTTTTTCTGGATTCTTTCAATAAGTGGAGTTTAGGGGTCTCATTTATAAAACAGTGCATAGGACCCATACTAAAAATGTATGTACAGACAAAAGCCATAAATGGCATACACCAAAAAATATTTGGCAATTTCTACAATCCAGCTTCCACATCACTATTTGCGTCACAAAGTTCCTGTCTCCAAAATGTTCATAAGCATGGGTCAAAGTTTCTCCCATCAAGTCTGTTTTTATATATCACAACTTCTGTGTTGAAAGTGGCACACACCTCTTTCGGGCCTTGTTTTTGTGTATGCAATGAATATGAATGAGACCCTGGTCTCCAAATTTCAAGAAAGAAGCAATGCACCTGCACTGCACAAAAAATAAAATATATATGATTCCTGCCCAATGGAAAGGAGTACAAGTTGGGGGTTTTGTTCATGAGTCAAGGTAAAATGTAGGATGAGATGGATAGGTGGTTTGATGCTACGTCAACAGTGTTGCAGGCTTTTCTCCAGACCAGAGTAAGAGGAAGCTGAGCTGGAAGGCTACATTCCAACCCTTTATGGTCACAAGCTTTGGGTAGTTCCCGAAAGAATGACCTTGGGGATACAAGCGGATAAAATGAGTGTTTCCTCCATAAAGTTGCTGGGCTCAGCCTTAGAGATAGGGTAAGAAGCTCGAATATCCAGAGGGAGCTTGGAGTATAGCCACTGCTCTGTCATGTCAAATGGTCCCAGTTGAAGTGGTTCGGGCACCTCATGTTAGAGGTTTTCCAGGCATGTCCAAGTGGAAGCAAAGGGTAAAACCAAAACATACTGGAGGAACACCTTGGGATCCCTCAGGGGGAGCTGGAAAACATTGCTGGGGAGAGGGAGGCCTTGAATACCTTGCTGAGCCTAATTTGCAACAATTCTGACAGGTGATTAATTGAATGTAAAGGAGAAGTCCCGTATTTTGCACGTTTTCAAAGCCATGAAACTCACCGAGTGGTCAGTGGTGTTCGTTGGTGTTCTGACATAAAAATCGTAGCAAACTGTGGTTTCCATGATGATTTATTTGACATTTTGTCTACCCTATGGTTTTCTATAGAAGCCTCATTGCCCGTTGGTAGTAATCCGTCGCCAGAAATGGAAAGGGGGTTGTTTATGTCAAGGTTGTAGTCATTGTAGTCTTTTAGCTCAGCGGAAGTGCCGTCTTGACAGTGCTGTGTGTGCTCCTGGAGGAAGAACGAGAACGAACGAAAAAGTTTTGTAATAAGTTTAAACAACTGCACAATGGATTACTCGCAACCCTAAACAACCCTTCGCAGTATGATGCCTGTGAAAACAACGCCAACCTTCTTCTTCTGCTTCTTCTCTGTGTCCCATTACCGCAACCAGTTACTATGATTTTTATGTCAGACCATCAACAAACACCACTGACCACTATGTTTCATGGCTTTGAAACAAACATTTAGGGTGGTTTTAGGACAGGTTCACACATGGCCATAGGTAGCAGTATTAAGCCAGGCAAGGGAAAGCCAAATTCTCTGAAAATTAGCAATCATCACTATTTTGGTCTTAGCCACTCTATTTCATCATAAACAACCCAGAAATGGGGCTCACAAAGCAAAATACCAGACTTCTCCTTTAAGTCAGTTAAGTGAAAATGCCTAACATTATCTGGTTGAAGCTTCTCCAGTTTGCTTCTTTTGTCTGTTTTGTGATATTATGAATTATATTTATTGTATTATAAAGAATATCTCATATAATAGCTTTTGGATTGATTGTTGGACAAAACAAGCTTCAAACACACTATGTTGTCCGTATCTATATGCAAGACTAGTTCCAAGTGGCCACATTGTAAGCTGGGGCAAAAAGCCTGCTGTGTCTTTGTGGTCTTGATGTATTGAATCCTATAATAGGGATAGTAACTCTCAAGACAGTTTCTCCTCCTTGAGGGCCCTCCTGGTGTTGGACTACATTGTACACACACACCTTGATGGAAGTAGCTGTGTGAAGAATGACTTAAAGGATAGCGCACCCAAAAGTGAAAATTCAGCCATTATCTACTCACCCATATGCTGAGGAAGGTTCAGGTGAAGTTTTAGAGTCCTCACATCCCTTGCGGAGATCCCAGGGGAGAGGGGGTAGCAGCACAACTCCACCTAATGCAGGCTGGGCGCCCCAGATTAAAACATCCAAAAAACATATAATTGAAACCACAAAATATCCCCATACTGCTCGTCCGTAGTGATCCAAGTGTCCTGAAGCCCCGACATAAAAAGTTGTTTGGAAAAACGAGCCTGTAGCTCTAACTGCTTCTGTGTACACCAAGCTCACGTGTGCAAGCTTGCGAAACCAGCGAAAGCACGTGAACACACTTGAGGGCGGTGCCCATGTCTCACGGTCTCGCGCAAGCTCACATATGTGAGCGCGGCCCACAGAGAGGCAGTTAGAGCTACAGGCTACAGTGAGGCTAAAAACAGAGTTTAAATGACGATTTCCAAACAACTTTTTATGTTGGGGCTTCAGGACACTTGGATCGCTACGGACGAGCAGTATGGAGATATTTTGTGGTTTCAATTATGTGTTTTTTGGATGTTTTAATCTGGGGCGCCCAAGCCTGCATTAGGTGGAGTTGTGCTGCTACCCCCTCTCCCCTGGGATCTCCACAAGGGATGTGAGGACTCTGTAAGGAAGCTGGAGAGAGACACTCGTACCCTGCCTACTTCCACAGCTGTGCACACCTGGACAAGTTGCTGGGTAAAATAAACATTGTCCATTTTGGAAAGTTAAGAAATAGTTTGACAGTCAGCTTCCCATTTTGTCATTGGAAGGTTGGTGGAGGAAGAGGCTTCTCACACTGTTAGACAATCCGACAAGTGTCTGAGTCCCTATATCATTTTACTGTATTCAGCATTCCAGTCATATTGTAGTGTGTACCATTAGCTGTGGGTGTGGTTAGAAATGAACACAACAACAACACTTGCTCACGTCCCCCATTGCCCCGAAAAAGGTGCTTTCTGTTTAAACAAAAGTAGGCAGGCGGCATTTTGCCGCACTCCCTGATTTTGCTTTTATACTGCCAATGCTGAAAAAAGAGTGATTGGGCTTTCCTGCAAATTTGCACAATCCCTATCTAAAAAGGGCTTTTGGTTGCCTCTATTGTTTGCTTTGCTAGGTTCAATGCTCTTGTAAGTTGAGGAGTCCTAAGCCTGCCTGTCATTTGACTGACATGTTGGGTGTCAGGGATGTGTGGTCTCATCCTAGATTCATACAGTGTAGGAGAGGCTGCCATGTGCTGCTAGTCAAAGTTCAAGGATCGGGGGGGGGGAGCAATAATGATGAATCGTTTGCCTGTGGGAGTCAGTGGGACCCGGTGACCTCAGAGGACACTGCTAGCTGTTGCTGACTGATCATATCCCTTTGCAAATGCCTCTGTGTCTCCAATAGCAAAGAGAGCAGTTGATCTTGGGAGGTTTGAGGAGCCCCTCCCTCAGAATGACCTCTGACCTTGAGCTCCATATGTTATCTCTATGAGAGACGAAGGAGACAAAGGAACCAGGGGGAGTTTGGGAGCTTGTTTTGGCTTATCCGAGGGGCCTTGACCATGGAAAGTCAATGTCACTGTTCTTTTGCATTTTTGTGTGTAACTTTATGTAAATTGTGCTTTTTATAAACAGCTGAAGGTTTGGATTTGATTAAGACAAACTAGTTGATACAGACTGTCATTCAGCCATGTCTAAAGGCCAAGAGTGTTTATAGCTGTTGTGAACAACCACTCTTGAAGGCCTGATGTCAAAGAGAAACGTGAGACTAGATAATCAATTAAATGGGGATAACTACACACAATTTGAGAAAGCCTTTCCTAAATGGTATTCATGGCGTTCAGAGAAGAAGTTACAGAGATAGTTGCATGAAGACTGAAAAAGAGAGCCTGGGAGAAAAGGTCAACTCTGGCCTACCCTCTCAACAATGGACACCTGAACAATCCGGTGAAGTGGGCACAATATTTTGACTGTCAGCTTTGGAAAATGTTAAAAAAAAAAAAATGTAGAATGAGCCTCCAAATTGGGGCGGCACGGTGGTGTGGTGGTTAGCACTCTCACCTCACAGCAAGAGGGTTGCCGGTTCGATCCCAGGCGTGGGAGCCCTTCTGTGCAGAGTTTGGGTTCTCTCCGGGCACTCTGGCTTCCTCCCACAGTCCAAAGACATGCAGACTGGGGACTAGGTTAATTGATAACTCTAAATTATTAAAAGGTGTGAATGTGAGCGTGAATGGTTGTTTGTCTCTATGTGTCAGCCCTGCGATAGTCTGGCGACCTGTCCAGGGTGTACCCTGCCTCTTGCCCGATGTCAGCTGGGATAGGCTCCAGCCCCCCCGCGACCCTCAAGAGGATGAAGCGGTTAGAAGATGAATGAGCCTCCAAATTTAGACTTCAGAAAGGTGTACCATGGAAGTGGCTCCAGAAGCCCTTGATTCAGCAACTTTTTAAATAACGAAAGTGGATCAGAAGAAGCAGTGGTCTGTATAGCCTTGAGGGTGTGCTAGAGTCTGCATGATGTTAACTTAGTTGGCTGTTAGTTAGTAGGCTGCCCATATGTGCATTGACAAACAGTAGAAAAGTAGTAGAAAAGCAAAATGGATGCCTTATATGCAAAACATCCTCCATCCTCACTTTACCCAGTGCAGCGTGTGTAGCACCAAGCGCACATTTTCCGTCCCTATATGTTTTTATGTATATCAGCATTCCAAGTTGTAAAAGGTCATTAACCCCATCCTGAAAACCAAGTTTGTTGTTTCCCTGTGGTGCCATCTCAGAATGTCAAATCGTGTCCTGCAGGAACTCAAGCTTTTGTATGAAAATGTCACTGACATTTCCCTCATAGCTTGTTGTGTTCAAGGTTGCTCAGATAAAACGGTGTAAGCTCAGAATTGTGTTTAACTGTAGCTAGGCAGCCTACTACAAAAAAATCTATCCTGAGAATCTCTTTTAAAAATGATTTTCAGTTCCTGAGTTTGGGCAATAATGCCAAAGCTACAGCTAAAACAGTTGATCAACAGAAAAATAATCTTGTTCTAGCTTCTCAGCGGTAAGAATCAAATCATTTACTATCCCTATATTAATAATAATAATATAATAATAATATTTTAAGAAATTTAAAATCCTAAATTGAATACCGTACTAAACCAGCTTTTACTAGAGATGTCCCAAACCTACCTTAAGGGTCAGTTTTTTTGCTGAGCATATTTTAATTGATCTTTTTGTTTTTTAGAATGGTTTAAAACTTGTGGTATTCTGGCATTTTGATAGACGTACCTGAAGGCAAGGAATGGGGCTGCAAGAATGTGACATTGTCAGTTAGGCAGTTAGTTCTCATCAGGATTTGCTCAACTTGAACATTAACCAGTCAATGAGGGTTTGCAGTAAAAGCGGCTTATTTTAAGTATACCCCCAAAGGTTTTGGGTATACAATAAAAACACATTTAGGCCTATCACAATAATTACGTTACCATCTTATGGTATTTTACATAGACATGACCATGAGCATTTCGCTGACCTTGATATTGCCAGTTGTGTTTACATGAGTGTTTGTTTGTTTGTTTGTGTTTGTTCGGTAGTACATTAATGAAATATTTATGGGAGCATAGTCTAGTGTTTGGGCTTACACAATCTCTTGTCCAACACCAATTATTTATTGTCTGGATGTGCTTGCTTTTGTAAACTTTTTAAGTAACCAACATTTTAGCCAACATGATGCCAGAATAAAC
Source organism: Epinephelus lanceolatus (assembly GCF_041903045.1). Lineage (NCBI taxonomy): Eukaryota > Metazoa > Chordata > Actinopteri > Perciformes > Serranidae > Epinephelus > Epinephelus lanceolatus. Next base: position 33,461,236 of record NC_135756.1, on the reverse strand, counting down.
AGCAGGGCTTTCCAGACCATTGTAAGACTTGGGTGCAGCAATTCTACCTTTTTTTCCTCTTTTCACCCCCGCCTACTACAACTCTAAAAAATATAGCAAATATTTCATATATTGTCCAAAAAAAGTAGTTAACATCAGGGACCTATAAAAGTTCCATAGGTATTTCAAATCTAATATAACTGCAGTATACCACCCATACTGTCATCTTATTCACTATTTTACCCTGCCTCCCTGCTCACTGCCCTTTCCCATTAGTGCAAAGTTTGACTTGTGTTTAATTTGCTGTGTTTATACTGAGGAATCAATAGAACATGTTTATGTAGTGTGATGACACACTCTTTGCTCTGTATGTTAATGTGTGAGTCTGTACCCAGGCCATGCTAACACTGACAAGCATTTTAACCAGCAAAGAGAACTTAGCCTTACAGAGAGAGAAGGGAACACAAGGGAAAGAGTTGCAAAAAGTAAGTTTTATAAAAAGTAAACTAACTTAGAAGTATTTATGTGCACTCAGAGGCAGGTAAAACAGAGATGCAGGGTGGCAGTGACTGGGGAAAACAAGCTGTCCAGATTTTAACCACAACCGACACAACTATGATTAATGAGCCCGAATTAATTTTTATTGATTGCTGAATGTAATGCCGTAATATAATACCTCCTAGTCCCCAGTGACACACACAGGCGACATCAGCTCAAACGAACCTCATCATTGTAACAGCGTGGAGTGTGGTGTTATGTCAGGCAGGCTGTAAATCTTCTTACGTAACTGTGATGGGCTGCACAGCGGTAACTAAGGCCCCTTATGACAGATTAGAGCCGCTGTGGTACAGGGGCCCTGCTGCCTACTGACAGGCCATCACCTCACTGTGAGACATGCTGGACACACACAGCAGACGCTGGATTATACAGAGCATTACAGCTGAAATGCATTTATTTCTTATATAATTGCTTTTCAGGCTAATAATAAGCAACAGTGTGTTTGACGGAGATTGCAGGGGCATGAAACTTCACAAATATACAAACTTAGTTGCCTCCTCTCATGCATATAGCTGTTTGACAAGCTTTATTTAAGATCAACACATAGTGCTCTTTGCACATAAGATTAGGTTTCACTTGAAGGCAGACAGTGACATTCATTAGAGGTAAGGATGCATGATAACATCAGCATGTCATCAGTATTTGTTTGCACAATGAATGAATATTACATACATTGAAAGCATTCTATTTCATGTCTCCATCTGCTGGTGAGCCATCACAATAAGAGTATGCATGCATAATATGATGTTAATGTTAATGTTGATCACTAAAATTAGGTAGAGAAAAAAGTGGATATATTGATATTGGTTATCGGCCAAATAAGTTGTTAGATATCAGGAAAACATCCAATATTGTGCATCCTTCATTGGAGGCTCAATTTTGGCAAATTGAGTTATGAGCTTTATGTGAAACCCTTTATTTCACAAAAAAATGACAAATAGCATTCTGATCTGAGCAAATCCATTGACAACACTGGATATATGATCAAACATTAATGCCTGTGTTTTCCTAACTAGTATCCTATTGTGGCTGCGGAACAATTTCTCAGATTCTGAGTCTCTCAGATACAAAGGCAGAAGTAGCATGAGGTTTTATATTGCTAAACACCACCTAAGAGTGAGGAGATGAGGGTTTGCATTAGGAAGGGATATCACGAGAAGTGATACTTTGATACCAAGTCAATGCCAACATTTTGAAAATGACAGTACTTGTTTTTGTCCAGTACTGCAATTACTACAATTGTAATTCTTCCGGATATAAGGGGGCGACACAGTGGGCTACAAGTGTACTAGGCTGCCATTAAATGCTAAAGGAAGAAGAAAAACGCCTTCCAGCACAGAAAAACAACAACACATTGAAGATGGCAACCACAGTTGTCAAAAAGAAGTGTAGAAGTGAGCGCTGTGTATTTACACTCTGCTACAAACACCAGCAATGTGACAAGGCGCTGAGCGTCTATTCTACACTGACTGCTGCACATTTATTGTTTCTTTCTAGTTGCTAAAAAGTTGAAAATGTTCAACTTAGGGTAAAATGCTGCACTTGTCACTATCACTTTTTAGCCGGCCGTCCAGTCAGAGTGACAGAGGTGCGGGACTGTCACATCTTCTATGTACAAGTGCTGAACAGCATCAATGGTGGATGAGAAATATGTTCATATAGTATAGGCTGTAAAAATCATTCTTTATGCTTTATTCAGGATTCCCATTAGTTATTACCACAGTAACGACTGCTCTTCCTGGGGTCTAAATATGAACCCATATAGACTAGTACTTTGCCTTTTAAGGCGGATTGGTGTGTTGGTTGATTTTTTTGTGTGTGTGTGTGTCACGTCAACGTCATGGACAGGCCAGAGAACAGGTAAACAGTAGACAGCAGCATGGAGGAAAGAAAACTTTACGGTGGTTACTTTTTTTATCTCTGACTTATTCAGTCAATCTTTCAAAGTCTGTACAGACTCATTTGGACTGATGTTTGAGCACTGCTCGGGCGAAGACTGACAATGTTTTGTGAGGACGGGTCATTGCATCCCGATAGCTAAGGAGCTAAAATAAGCGTGTTCACCCGGGTGTTGTGTTCCCATTAATGACGGTTAGAGCCAGAGACAATAAATACTTATGACTACTACAGAGTCTGATTTGATTTGGGTGTGAATTCAGATTAAAACCTTTCACATTGCATAAAAAAGCCAGGTGGATTTTTTTTTACAGTGGTTTTGTATTTGGTATTGAGAACTGTGGAATTTCACTGATATTGGTATGGACTATTAAAGTTTTGGTATTGTGACATGGCTAGCATTAGGGTTGGGCTGGTATAAAAAAATCTGAAAAAAATGCGCCTGTCTGTATAATGAGGACATTTGGTTGTCTGGCCATACTCACTCTAGAAGTTTGTTTGGTGTGTGTGTGTGTGTGTGTGTGTGTGTGTGTGTGTGTGTGTGTGTGTGCGCGCGCGTGTGTGTTTTGTTGGCTGTTTAATTGGACTTTGATCTCTGACTGATTGAGTTCCAACTCATCGGCTGATCTCTGGTCTGAGTGATAAGGCTGGGTAAACAAAGCATGACCGCTATCCGATAAGTCCATGTCATATTGTCCCTCGTGTTCCAAACTTTATTTATTTGTTCTAAAACAGAGTGGATTGAATTATCTAATTTTTGCCTTTGTCTTGCTCTCTGATGTCTATCTCATTGTTTTATCCTCTTTACCTCCTTTCTTTCCCTCCTCCCTCCCTCTGCTACATCTTCACCACCCACCCCCTGGCAGAACACACCATTAGGCTGAACACCCTGTACGACTGCACAAGACGGTGAATGTAGTGAATCAAATCAGTGAAGCCACCTAGTCATGACCTCCCTCTGCTGCAGCAGAAACATCCAGGCCGGAGGCAGCTCAGCTCAGCAGAGGCTCACAGCTCCTGGGTGGCCATCACGCAAACACACGCACACACACACACACACACACACACACACACACAGAGCAGTGATGTAAGGCACCGCTGGCAGACACAACTGTCTAAAGTGTAATGCTGTAAGGTACCTGATTGAAGCCAATAACCTCGATGTGTGCGTGAAGGGGGGATTGTGTCGACTGCTGTTTGTCGGACTCGTCAGAAATGAATGACCTCAGGCAATGAATGTTCCCTGGAGAAAAATAAGAATTAGATGGCAAAGAAGTTTTTATGTTTTTGGCAAGAATGAAATTGAAGGTTGTTTGCATTTTGTCCTGTTTATCAGGCCTGTCACAATACTTATGTTATCAACTTACTGTACAATACATGGACATGACCTTGATCATTTTGCTGCCCTTGACATTGCTGGTTGTGTTTAAGTGTATGTTTGTTTACATAAGAATGTCACCTCTCCACCCCTGCCTACTTGTGCGAGTCTAGAGAAAAAAAACAAAAACTCTAAAGACACCGGGACAGCTTACCGTAGCCTGCAGCTGCACTTTTGGAGTGAAAGAGGCAAAGTCCTGACAGTCATCAGCTTGCCAACAAGGGCTCATCGACTACATCGTGATATTTTATTTCCCTATATTGGCCAGCCCCCTTTTCACATTTTGATGTTGAGTTCTTCACCATGAATGATGCTGGGGTTGATGGCAGAGTCTAGAGGACAGCCTGCAGTCGTTGTTTCCAGAAACCCCAAATGATCTATGATCTAATGATTTTTTTTCTGATTCACTCATTTAAATCCTTCCTACAAACACAATAACAATTTGCATCAAATTGAAATGACTAAATAATGAGTTACAGATGAAATCAATTAGCATTATTAGCATTATTAGCGGGAGCTCAGGGCAGCAAGGGATTAGCTCAATATGATTATGTCACAGCACACAGCCGCTCAATGTGAATCCTCCAGAATGATTTAACACACAGCCCAAATCTCCTCCAACACTACAACATAGTCACTTATTAGTCCACTCTGTTTTTGTGTGTATGATTGGACTTGGGTCACATTCGCTCCCATCCAGACGAAGCCCTCTCTCCTCCCCTAAAAACAGGTTATGTAATTGGGCCAGCGGTGGGCCTGTCATCACAGATCAGACAGACTCTGCAGCTATTTCTGAAGCAGTGCCTTGGATTGTTTATCACAGTGGAGTGAAGGGTAAAACGTGACAGGAGAGCAGAAATTAGAAATGGGAGGAGTAGGTGTCCTAATGTGAGGACAGGGGAAGGATGGGATCAGTTTTGATGTGCCCCTTAGCTCAAAGGAAGTTTGATGTTTTTATTTGAAGGAAATTGGACAGGACTTGATCATTGTAGATACAGACTGAAGCTTGAAAAAGAAAAGAATGAATAAATCAAATTTACAAGATAAAAGGTCGAGATCTTCTGAAATTTATGCTGCATTAACGTGTTCCTTGGATGGTCCCATTTTCAGAGTTGGAAAGTAATTTTCAGTTAAAAAAAACACTGAAATAAAATTGAAGCAATCTTGTCCTTACTTGGATCTTGTTTACACCTGGTATAAATATGCATCTTTGGGGATCCAGTCACAAGTGGACAATACAAATGTAAGCGACCACCAAGATGATCGTGATCTGATCACTCAAACTACTTGCAGTTGCAGAGTGGTCGGGGACACATTTTATCACATATCCTTTGTAGTGCAAACGATGCAGCATGCTAATGCTCTATAGTAAGACGAAGTGTTGCATGACCATTCATCGTGTTTCCTTATGGAAGGAGACATGTTGGATTCTGCTGACAGCGATATCTCCAGCCGTACTAACCTAACTGCTAACGTGACTAGCAAGCATGATAGCGAGAGTGTGAATGTATTAACTGTGTGTAGGGCCCTTTGATCTTCTAGTGTAAGTGACATAGAACAACAGTTCGTATGATATTCTACTAATACCCCAAGAATGATGTTACATCCTTGGCTTAAGTTATGTTATTAACCAAACCAAGTAAAGTTACAGCGGTTAGAGTTACGTAAAGAAACATGCTGAGGATGTAAAGTCCACACGGTTACAAACTCCAGTCTACTGGGGAAAATCCTGGGGGAACCTCCTGTGTTTTGTGACCCATCAACTGCCCCAACCTTCCCCCAAACTAGACTGCTCGGGACCGCTTCCTTCTTTACTTGCGTCAGCGCATTGGTCACATGATTGCTGCCATCCAAAATATGTGGGATATGTATGAATATTGGTGCATTACTTTTCATAGGAAAACATATGAACATACATGCATGAGAACAGCCTGCATAGGAAATAATGAAATCCAAATACAAGTGGTCATGTTCAGACACATGATAGACACAGGTGTAAAAAGCAGTGTGTCTTGGCAAACCAGTCTCACTCCTAAGTTGTCGAATACCCGTGCTTGGTCAGTGACCTCTGGTGTTAGCCACTGAGGAAAAAAGCTGTCCTTTCATGTCGGCATGATATGTGGCCGGTTGCCGGGTGAGAGGGGTGGTGGAGGGTCCAACAACCACCAACTTTCTCCCTGGAAGCCAGTGTTGGCTTCCTGTAAGATTGTAAAACCAAACCCTGTTCTTTTTTCCTAAACCCAACCACATGCGTGTGTTGGCTAAACGTGACCACATGTGTTTGTTGTTGACGGAAAAAAACAGCAGTTTACCCTGTTGTACCGACGTAATTCATTTATTTTGAAAGAGACTGTATGCAAACTGTACATTTCCTGTGAAAAGGGAACTGCATTTAGAAAACAGACAATCCATGTCACAGGCTGAAATTGACACAATGTCCCAGAACATCACTAACCAACAAACCCAGGGTACCTTGCATATCATATCTCGAGGTGGAAAGTCCAAATGTTGATATGTGACGAGTTCAGAGTGAGAATGTGTTGAAATAACTTACAGAAACATTGCTTGTAATAGTCCATCTTTCATCTTCTCTTGCTTCTTTTTCTGTGACTGTTTTTCACACAGATGCAGCATATATGAATATGAATGATTTCTTTTACTTTTATAAATCGTGCCAATAATTTATTGGCCCTATATTTATCATGCGTCCCCCATTGATATGTTACAAGGTAGGAGTGAGAATGTGTTGGTCTCAGCCATCTACTTGTGTTCAGATCACTGAAAAGCATGTTAATACCAGGTGTAAACAGACTCAGATGTTGTGCCTTGACATTTTATAAGAATAGTCATCACTCTTCTAATTTTGGACTGAAACTGATCCCTGTAAACAGGTCCAGTGCTCCCAGCTGTTTTTATCTGAGCTTCAGTGTAAAGCTGAAGATGTAGAACTGTGTGTGGACAGATGTTTTTCACTGTTTGACAGATGAGAGTCAAGCAGATTGGCTATTTGCATGAAATGCACCAGTGAGTTGTGTCCCTGTGTTCCGGTGTATCTCTGTGGTTACTGTCAAGGCAGCATACACTAAACACACCCACCTGCATACACATACACACCCATATCCACACATTTCAGTAGTTCATTTGTCTCCCTGGGATTTTTAAGGTGAGGTTGTTATACCTTAATCAACTCTAATGTTTTGGGTGTTAAAGTGAAGTTTGCTTCATACTTTGCAAACAGTTCATATATACAAAGATTTGTATGATTTTGGTTAGGGCTGCTGAAAAAACAACATTGCGATATTTTTTTCTGCAGTATGTATTGCAATATAAAATAATACAGGAATTTGCACCAGATGACTTAAATGGCTTTATTTGGAAGTAATTATTTTAAGGGGGCCTCCCTAGTGTAGTGGTTAGAGCACTTGTCTCTAGGGTTCAAATCCTGCTGGGGTCGACATCAATAAAGGCCAAGTCCTCAATGAGGGCATTTCCAAAGCCAGTTGTAGAAGGGAGGTTCCAGTTGTAAGAGCATTTTCATTCAGTTATTCATTCTAAGATTATTAGTGTGATTGGCATAGAAATTAGATTACAAATAAGGAAGGCTGTAGTTTGGAAATAGTTCACAAACCGGTACTTCTTTGGTGATGAATGGTCGGAAGATGTCGTGATAATGTTGCATTAAATAGATGCTTTATATCTTCTGTGTAGCAAACACAAAACCTTTTTACAGTTGTTAACTGTGGACCCTGAGCATATCTAGACACTTTCTGCTGACTACCGAAAAGCATGGGCTTCACTGTGTCTACACCACTTGTTGGCTCAGTTACCATACTTTTCTACACACATGCAAGAGAGTCTCCCTTCTCATAACATTAGTCGCCACACGACATCACATATACATGCAACCTGTCTTAAAGGGGAAGGCTTGGCAGCCAACATCATTCACATAAAATGAGAACCCTGTTATTTTTTCCTTTTGTATCAAGCAGCAAAAAAGTTGTGACATGAAGTCTCAAACCTTTATTTAGTCTCGAAGGACATTGAGGTTTCCCTCATTTCCAATGTCGAGATTACAGACACATTTGAACCACAGCACAATAAAAACAGTACAGAATAATCACTGTGAACAACAATCTCATCAGTGACCAGGTAGATAAAATAGAATCAGGTACAGGCCACATGTTTTAAAACAAGGGCTGCACGGTATGGAAAAAAAATAAAATGAAAAATTGCAGTTTTCTTCACAGATATTGCGATATGATTTGTGATTTTAGTAAGAATGGTGATTTTTGTATTTTATTCTCACTGAAAAGTGAAATACATATAAATAAAAATGATAATGATATTTGTGATATCATTATCAGTGATATTTGCTGGGGTGTGTACCAAACAAGCATGTTCCCTTATGTCTGGAATATGATGTGTAGGCCGAGGCCTCTCTGTAGCACCCAGCGTTGGTGGTAATGTGTTGTAAAAGTAACCTGTTACACTAATATTTTACCTTCAGTAACGAAGTAATATAACGCATAACCAACAGGATTTAATTTAAATAAGCTGTTTATTTTTTTTATTCTTCATTTATCCACACTGATCCACACCACTCCACTTCCGCCAGTGTGCCACCGGAAAAAATACCCAGAAGGTTGTTGTGTGTTGTCATGTCATTATAGGCCTAGATGGGTGTCGGTGATCGGCACAGCTAGGTAATGTCGTACTGTGCGTTATCACGTTCAGTGTGTTTGCATTAATACACCTCTAACGTCTACAATGTACTCTGTTCTGATCTTGCAGCCTAAGGCCGCTAGAAAGTCACAGAGATAAGGAGCTGGCCTCTGGTTTGTTTTTTTCCTCATCCCTGTGATCTGCACATCTGGGTGATGTTAGTATATGTTGGATATGTACGAATATGTATGTACAGATATGTACATGCCCTACAACTGCAGAGCAATGCTGGCACCCGCTCTTATCCATAATTCTCTCTCCTGTGCGGGAACCGGCAGGTGGGTCTTCCAGCTCCAATGTATTAATTTGGGCTCATCATAGTGACTTGAAACAGGAGTTGTAACTGTGATGCATCTAATGGTTGACTGTAATGTAAAGCACACACAGTTTATATATGGTCAAAACATCAGTATGGTCCTGTTGTTGAAGTGACTTAAACTTTTGTCTCTAATCTCTCCAGAACCTTCTGCCATCTTCAGCTTTTACTCACCTCTGTGAGTTTCAGAAACAAAATGGCATCCTCTGCTCTCAGTGTCTTTTTCTTTTCATCCCTCCATTCACATTATATCAGCCGTCTTGCTTGAAGGCTGCAGTATGGGATGTACGGCTGAAGTAGCTTATGCAACTGTCCTTTATATCCTGCTCATCCGTAGGGCTATTTTAATAAACATGTCTGTCTCTTCCTTTTACTTGTTTTCTGTCTGCATCTCTGCTCTGAGCCTTTATCATTTCCTCCCCTCGCAGCCTCCTTAAACCTGAGGCCCCCTCACCATCCTCTGGGTTTTATAGAAGCCAGAGGGGGTGTACCCATTCTGAAATAACACTATTGTCTGCTGCTTGTCCATCATCCACCCTACACTCAGGTACCCCTGTGTGATGAGCTGAGGGGTCTGTTCAAAGGCAATGCAATTACCATGCGCCTGGGTTCAAATGGGATGATGTAACCTCCATTAACAGCAGCCCTTTAGCCTTTTCTGTGTGCTACAGGATGCACAGCGGTTGCCTTGGAGACCGCAGAGAGCATTTAAGCAAGACAAATTATTTCGCTGAAGGGGGTTGATGAGCTAAAGAGAGCTCCTAACATCTCCACACACCCCTCTGCTGACTTTCTCTCATCCTTTCTCCTTGTGATTATGTGCAGTCATTTATGTTGACTGTCAGCTGGCAGTGTTTGAAAGCATTTAGCTTCACTGTGTTTCTGCACCTTCTTTTCTAACACAAACACACAATATAAAGGCTGTACATCTCCATCAAGCACGGCTGCCATGCATGATGGGAAAACACCATGTTTCCTATCTGTTCTCATTGTTCAGTGGACAGTTGAACAGTGCAGCTGCTGGAACATTATTGGACTTGGAATAGTACGCTAAAGAGAAACTTGCAAAGTACTGACAGGGACTTTATCAGCTGGTCAACAAATTTAGTTTCCCCGATGTGTTCTGACAAAACTCAGGATGGAATCTGTTTGGGATAGATGTGTTTTCAATAAGAACAACATCAGACTCTGATTGTATAAGCATTTAACAAACCAGAACTAACAGAGAGATAACAACTACAAAAATTAAGTAATTTTTTAGAAACAAGGCTGGTATTATACTGTGTTTTATTCTCAACAAATCCCATGAAAAGACTGTAAGCAACAATGTTGTTAGTCTTTTACTCAGTACTCTGTGACTTTCCTTCAACAACAAATGCATGTGGTCACGTTTAGCCAACATACGCATGTTGTTGGGCTTAGGCAACAAAAGCACGTGGTTGGGTTTAGGAAAAAAGAACAGGGTTTGCCTTCACAATCATACAGGAAGAGGACACCGGCCTCCTGTGTGAAAATCGGTGATTGTTGGACCCTTCCAACTCCCACCCAGCCTTACACAGTAATGGCATCCAGCCGTGTGAATGCTGACATGAAAGGATGGCTTTTTTGTCTGTGTCTGGTGCGGGAAGTCCCTGACAAGCGCAGGTGTTTGATGACTTCCCAGTGAGATGGGGTTGGTTTGCATCATGAAACTTGAAACCATTTTTTTAATGGATGTGTAAAAAGTCTCCCCTTAGAAAATGACTAAAATAAAGAGGAGATTCACAGCCAGTTGCTTTTTCTCAATATTGTAGATAAACAACTGTACACTGCATAACAACCATCAACTTTGATATCATGGTATACCTTGAAACCGGTATATTGCTGGAGCCCTAGAGAGGGTCAGTGACTGCACTAAAAACACTTCATTCCTGCCACCTCCTTTCAGTTTCCTCCAGCATTTGTAATGGTGAAAAACAAAACAAAAATCGAAGCATTATAATACTGATTCAGATGTTAATTACCATGGCAAAGATTAAAGCTTTGAAGCTTTGAAGCATTCTGGTCAGCCCAAAGTGTAATATTCTATTAAAATGGTTCAATGGTAAAAACTGGTTAGCTAAAACTATTACTTTACTTTGTCTTTCTCTTTGAGCTGTTTGATTAATATGGGTCCAGACATGTAGACTGCAGGGGAAGCTCCCTACAGATGTGTTCTGGGGATTCAGTTACTGTGTTGTCATGTCAGCTTTAAAAGAGCAGCTCTGTTTCTGTCCTGTGTAATGAAATGTCCACAGCTGTCCGCTCTCCTTCGCTTTTTCTTCCACCCACCATCTCTTGTTCCAGCAGTCTTGTTTGTATTCCCATCCTCTCTCTCTCTCTGTCATGCTCTTTGCTTCATGTTCGTCTCTCACACCTCGCTGTCACACATCTCGTTGTTTCTCAGCATCAGTGCGCGGCTTGCTGCGTCTCAGATCTGTCTGTTGGTCATCCCTCGCGGTGGATTGCCACATCTATTCATGTGATGCCTGTTGCACTGCCTTCATCTTCTGTATTCATTCAGACAACACAGGGGCTTCATCATTGCTGCCAACAAAGATGATGTTTATAACCCCCGTCTTTCTGTCTCTGTTAGCAAGATGTCTCACAAAGTTACAGATGACTTAAAGGTTTTCTTCAGCCATAATGCAAAATATATTCTACTAGGAAAGTTCAACATTTCAGAAGTACTATTACCATATTTTCTCAAATAAAATCCAGTTTTAAAATAAGGCTGCAGCAATAGAATTATGTCACACTTCTCTTTTCAACAGAATTAGGCCTCGATCACACAGAAAGTGTACAGCAGCTGGAGGTGGCTTTTTGTAATTGTTTGTAATGAGAATGAAGCTTTTGGCTCCTGGACTACTGGTGGTACTCCCCATGATCAACCCTCTTTTTTGGGGTCTCATGTACCCACACAGATCTCCGTTTCCCTGTGCCCAGCAAACTATTTGCTGACAGCCTCTCACCCTCAACCAGAGCTACAGCAAGTACCCTCTGCCTGTTCATTTTAGGAACTAGCTGCTAATTACTGTCAAATAACTAAAATAAATAAATGAAGGGTGGATTGATTACATGGGGAGGTCAGAATAAGGAGATGATTTCGTGGTTGCCTGGCAACAATAAAAAGGCGCAGCAAGCTTCTTCTTTTTTTCACTTGTGGCGTTCAATTTAAAAAAGGCAGCATGGTGCACCCCGCGTTTTGCAACCTGCAAAATGGTTTCCATGTGATTGGGGCCTTACTGTTCTCTGATCTATTTCAAAAGCAAATCTCAACACTTTTAAAAACGTTTCACATTAAAATAGGGTTCCCAAGGTCATAAAATTAATTATGTGATGAAATTGGAAATTATTAGAAATCTGAAAAATAGTCTTCCAGGCCTGGAAATAGTTTAGAATTAAAAGAATATTTTTGAAAAGTTTTGAATTTACATTGTGTTGGATATTATTCAAAATATGTTCATAAAATTCCCCAAACATGGCTAAGATTATGAGTAATATATTTCTTGTATTACTAATTTAAAATCTAGCTCTGCTTGACCATTAAAATGTCACTAGTATCATGTGATACATTTAGACCAGAACGCCATTGCATTATGGCAAAGGCCACAAAACAAGCTGTCATATCAGAAGAAAAACAGGGAAACATCAAAAAGCAGTCATGTAGCTGGTTAGCAAGGCTTTCACACTGAGATCTGGGTGAGTGGGAACAGCACTTTTGTTTAAGAAGAACAAAATGGCAACAAATCAGAAAGCAAAGGAACTCCTCTCTAAAATCTGATCAAATCTACTTTGAAGGAACAGTGTGTAAGATGTAGTGTTCATTGTTCAGGTTTTTTTTACTGTGAGCCAAATTATCCGCAGAGGTCTCTTCCTCTCCAAAACAACTGGGTGATTTTAAGCAATAAAAACACTGAAAAAAGCAGTTTCACGTAGCTCTCTAATCGCAGAGGGGCTTCTTACTATGGTGGCCGATACGAAAATTAAAAAACTTGAATGGCCCCATCTAGAGTCAGTGTTTGGTTTGTCCATTCTGGGCTACTGTAGAAACACGGCAGTAAACAGTGATCTCCACAGAGGGGGACCCGCTCCCTATGTAAATATAAACAGCTTTTTCTAATGTAAGGAAAACATAAGGATTTTTATTTTCTGGTGATTATACACTAAAGAAAACATACTTATTATATTCTGTTTCTGCAGATATATCCTCCTAAATCCAACACACTGGGGCTTTAAAATTGAATATTTAAGACATTTTAAATAAAGGTCTGCTTCCCTCTTCGGACAACTAGCAGCAACAAGAGCCCCCTGCTGCATCGCCTCACGTTGTTGTGTCTCAGCCAGAAAGTTGCACATGAACACACCAAATCAACAGCTAACAAACATGTATGTCCTGCACCTGTGTGAGAGGACATACCCTTCCACACCAGCAGACTGCAGTCATCTGTGATCATCATTCAAAAAGGGAAACCTGAAGACCGTCTTGACGCTAGTTAGCCAGTTAGCACATGAACAACCCAATTCAATGTTGAAAGAACAGAGCACATTTAACTTGCACCAGTGAACAATAACACAAACCATCAGGGAATGTTTCTGCTAAAGAGCTTGGTGTATTAAAAAAAAAAGTCTTACCTCATGTAACAAGTTTGTTTTGGTCTCACTCCCTCTTGACTTTAGCTCTTTGTTTACTTTCCTCACTTCCATTTTACTTCTTGTGCACTGAGCTGAACTGCCAATCACCGATTTAAACATACTGAATCGTAGAGAAAAAAAACGACTAGCACTAACGAGGGCCAACGGTGTGGGACGCACCACACTGATAAGGGCAGTAGACGGTCACCAGTGGCCTAACTTTGACTGATGGCAGACTGTCAACTTGGTGTGTCAGGGCCTTGTAAATGAGGTAAATGAAGGCTCTGACCAGTATGAGAGAGTTTATAGAGACTTCTTTGAAATGCCAGACCAACAAGGCAAACAGTTTGAGAGTATTAGTCTCCACTGATATGTATATGAATTGAAATGAACTTTTAAAAACTATCATGAATGCAGAGGAGCCAGATGAGCCCTGAGCCTGACAGACACACCTGCCTGCCTTTATAATAAACATATATCTATGTCTCTTCTCTCTACAAAGAGTGACTCACTCCCATCAGGCACATCACCATCACCACCTCATCATAGCCTTGCAGCTGCTGTGAGAACAGCTGCCATTTACTGACACACATATGCACAGACACACACACACACACACACACACACACACACACACACACACACACACATACAACTACTTCCTGCCTGCTTGACATAGCTATTTTTCATAATAAAATAAATATGTGGAGGAACTGTGTTTTTCATCCCTGTTGAATCTAATGCTTATTTATTCACAGTCTTTAACCTATGTTTATACAGGATAGGGTGCCTGAGATACATATTCTTTCAGCGAAACACTGTTAAACTTTAAGAAGAATAACAGGAACAAAATATTAACGATAGACAGAGTTATTGATGGAACAGAAAACAGACTATAAACCAGTTACGATTCTAGCTGATTCATTATATCCCTTTAAAAGCGTATTAAAGTAGCTGTCACTTCAGTGGTCACAGTGGCCTAACCCTGTTGAAATCTTTTCAGTTTACATGAGAATATTCAGCATTTAAAGTCACCACAGGCCTGTTGAATTTTGTGGCAATTAATTTGCATAATAAGATAAAATAAGGTAAGATACACCTTTATCAATCCCGTAATTGAGAAATTCCAGTGTTACAGCAGTCAAGGAGAAAGTCAGATTAAAGATTTCAAATTTAAACTTAAAAAACTTAAATAACTAGGCATGCAAATAAGTACAAAAAATACAAGAGATGGCGATAAATAACAATAACAATAATAATAACAATAATAGTAATAAAAATAATAGGAAGTAGATAATAATGAGCAGCAGTGAATGAAAATGACCAGTGGATAAGGTGCAAGTGATTGTATGTGCAAAAACAGCAGACTGCTGTGGTGTCCATAAAGTGTCCATAGTGTCAATAAAGTGTCCATGGTCCAGTCTACTGTGAACAGTGCTGGTTATGTAGCCTGACAGCAGCAGGCAGGAAGGACCTGCGATAGCGTTCCTTCACACACTTTGGGTGAATCAGTCTATCACTGAAGGAGCTCTCCAGAGGTTTTATCTCCTCCTGCAGAGGATGGGCGTCGTTAGTCCTCAGAGATGACAGCTTGGCTGTCATCCTCCTGTCTCCCACCACCTGCACAGAGTCCAGAGAGCATCCCACGACAGAGCTGGCCTTCTTGATCAGCTTGTCCAGTCTCTTCCTATCTGCAGCCGAGACGCTGCTGCCCCAGCAGACCACTCCGTAAAAGATGGCTGATGCCACCACAGTGTCAAAGAAGGTCCTCAGGAGCACCCCCTGCACTCCAAAATTCCTGAGCCGCCTCAGCAGGTAGAGTCTGCTTTAGCCTTTCCTGTACAGTGCTGTTACGTGATTAGTCCAGTCCAGTTTATTGTTAAGATGAACACCCAGGTACTTATAAGATGTCACCATCTCAATGTCCTTTCCCTGGATGTTCACCAGTGTTGGGGGGAGGAGTCTGCGCCTGCGGAAATCCACCATCAGCTCTTTGGTTTTCCCCGCGTTGATCTGAAGATGGTTCCTCAGGCACCAGTCCACAAAGTCCCGGTTCAGTTCTCTGTACTCCCTGTCGTTCTCATTTGTGATGAGGCCGACTATGGCAGAGTCGTTTTTTGTTTTTTTTTGCGCATTTCCAATTCGTGCATAAACAAATACCAATGGAAGCACGAGAGATTAAAAAAGAAGTTAAAATCTTGCAAAATGTGTTAATGCCTGGCTGAAATATAAATAAACAGTGTACTCATAAAAACAAAATGTGACAAAGTGCAATAGAAATAGACTTGATGAGTACACTTGATAGCCATACTTCCAATTTTTTGCTGGCATCTCGGCACGCTGAACTGCCAACTCCCTTGAATACACCATGCTCGACTTTACCACACTACAGACTATACGGGTTGTAGCTGCTGCAGGTAGTGGGCTACTGATACGTCACATTAAACCAAAGAATGCTTGTGGTGATTGGCTGACAGCAAAACCATATAAATAGTCATCATTTTCTAGATCTGGGTACATAAAGAAATGGATGCAGGTATCATTCGAGTGGAGAAGATTTGATATGATTTGGTACTGGGTTACCTCAGTCAATACCTTAAAGGTATTGCGTACTGGGGATGCACCGATTTATTGGTTGAACATCAGTATCAAACAGCATTCACCTTGTTGACTGCCATCGGCCTATTGGCTGGCAGACTAAAACGCAGAGCTCCAGACTAATGGCCACAAAGTTAAATTTAAGAGCAGGTACAAGAAGTGTATAGTGACTGTTTGGCAAATGATGATCTCACTGTTGAGGGATGACATGCGTAATAGCAGATGGCATCTGGTCCTCTCTGGGACACCAGAAAATATGTTCGGGAGAAACAGAGATCTTCGTGATGAAAGGATGCCATAAAGTCACTTTTATTGCATCAGGGATGCACCCTGTTGTTTCCTTGATAATGCTACATTGTGAACAACAAATCCTTTTTAAAATCAGCAGGAGGGGAGCTAGTTAACGTTGGCTATTAGCTGTTAGCTATTTGGCTGCTGATACCCGATATGCTGATAAATAACAACTCATTCGGCCAATAACCGAAACTGATATCGATGTATCCACCTATTCCCCACCTAATTTTAGTGATCATCAAGTCTCTTCTATAGTGGAATTAACATCATGTTATGCATGCATACTCTTATCATGATGGCCCACCAGCAGATATAGTGATTATAGTGAAAATCTATTGGACCAAAACGTGGAAGTGGACTGCTCTCCTCTGCTATCTAGTTGCATTATGGAAATCTGGAGGCCAGATGCTTAAACACCCTGCACACGTGTGGTGAGAATGTGTGCACCTCACGTATTCTTCAGACCAGGTGTATGCACAGCTGGATATATTAAAATGTGGGACATCTAAGATAATAGAAGGTGTGTATTTGAAAAGTTTTTATCGAACTTTTAATAAATTTAAGGGGAAGTTTATGGGCAAAATCAAGGTGCAACAGGTTGGAGGAGTATTGCTGGTTTAACTTTCCATTACTATAGTTGGTTTGAGAAGCTGCAGCAGAGCTCTTCTCTTACTTGCAGCCAGCCTGCTGACACGATTGTGTCATGAGTAAAGAATGCTGGATGTTTGGCACTGTGGCGACTGCAGCTCAACAGGGATAAATGGACTTGTGGGACACATTTTCCCCTTGAAATCCCTCAGTGCAACAATGCCTTATCATCCTGTATCACTGCACATGTAAACACATCCTCCTTCATTGTACCTATCACTGATTTCATCCAGTGCAGTGAGGGTTTTCTATGTTCCTTACATCAGTCACATCTCAGAGAGCTCTGAACAACAAGTAGATCAACAGCAGCTGCTAATCTACTAATACAGTCAGGTGACAGTGAGTCATGAAGCAGGGACACAAAGGCCTCCCATGATGGAAGGACCCAGGGGAGCCACCAGAGCATGTGCCTGAATGAAAATGAATCTGCCACCCTCAACACCTCCTGCCTCAGCCTCCCCCTCTTTTCCTCTCCCTCTTCTTCTCTCCGTCCTCCTCCTTGCCACCTTAAAGCGAATAAAAGAACAAAGCAGTGTTTGACAGCATGACAGGGTGGTGACATCACTGGGATAGCGTCCTGAATAGGGCCGATAGAGCCAGTTTAGCCCTGGCACTGGGACACTGGACCATTGTAACACACACACACACACACACACACACTTACCCAGTGTTCTGATTCAGACTCCCATCAGCCCTGATCCCCATCATGTATGGATAATTCATAATGATTAAGAGATTAGAAGGTGTTAACCGATGCCTCCCCACTGCCCAACACCCTACAACAGCCCCCCATCCTTAGTTGTCCTGTTGCCAAGGAGACAGATGGGGGCTGCTCTCACCCAGCCTGTGCCAGGCATTGGCAGCCCAGCGCAGCGTAACAGGCGCTAGCTCCATTAATAGAGAATGAGCTGTTTGGATGCTCTGTGTGTGTGTGTGTGTGTGGGTGTGTGTGTGTGTGGGTGTGTGCCAGGCGGGCTGCCCAGTTGTAGCAGGTGCTGCTGGTGGAGCACTGGGTGGTGGAATGTGTTGGTGAAGCCAAATGGATGAGCGTTATGGGAGCAGTAGATCAACTCCTGCTGATTTGTGGTGAGGCTTTGGCCATGATGAAGAATTTTCTTTTCTTAACTGCTGCTGAATAGGGACAGAGCTGAAAGTAATAGCTTTGTTGGCCTGCAGTGTGGGGGAAACCTTCATTAAAATTCTGAATGTGGAAAAACATTATCTTGAAAGTTAAGATATTACTGCTATAACTAAATCAAATATTTTATCGTTGTTTTTTGTGTGATTTGTGTCAGTTCACTAAAGTTTTGGGAGCATTATTTTGGATGCAGATATTGTCCATATTCTCCTTTATTGAATCGGTTATCCTGTACTAGCCTAAATCATGGAGGGATTTCTAAACAGGCCTACTGGACACAGGCCCAGTGGTTCAAGAGGTCAAAGGGCCCCTAAACAGCAAAGAGAGTCAAAATAACCACGTTGAGACTCAAAATGACAATGAAAAGATGCAAAATGAGGCAAAGCAACTACTAAGAGATGCAAAACAGCCACAAAGCGATAAAAAGCAACTACAGAGAGACTCAAAACAACCAATAGAGATACAAAGCAACTACAAAGAGATGCAGAAAGACTACAAAGAGATGTAAAGCAACCAAACGGATTCAAAGAGACTACAAGGAGATGCAAAGCGACTACAAAGAGATATAAAGCAATAACAAAGAGATGCATTACAACCAAAAGATCTGGAATGAAACTACAATGAGATACAAGACAACCACAAAGAGATACAAAGTGACAACAATGACATGCAAAGTGACTACGAAGAGATTCAAAACAACCAAAATATATTCAAAACAACCACAGAGATGCAAAGGAACAACAAAGAAATATAAAGCAACAACTAAGACATACAAAACAACCCAAAGAGATTTAAAAAGACAATGAGTTAATAAGCGACCACAAGGACATCCCAAACCAGAAGAGATGCATAACAACCACAAAGAGATGCAAAGCAACAACAAAGAGAAATAAAGTGACAACAAAGAGATTCAAAACAAACTCAAAGAGATGCAAAATACAGAAAGAGATGCAAAGCAATGACAAAGAGATGACCACAAAAAGACAAAAAAACAAAGAAGACAAAAAGAGACACATAAAGAAAGAGATGCTATCACATTGCATCTAGGGGATGTAGGATCTATTTTTTGTAGGGCTCGATCCATACAGACCAAATTTCAGGATATCTCAGCCTCAGCTTTATCTGTCTCTTGTAAGTAAGTACCCCAGTCTTGTGATGTGTAAAATCTGTCGGGATAGCATATGCATGACAAATGGATCAATTTGTATCTGCAGCTTTTATTTTTTATTTTTTTACAAACGTGACTCTACCTGTTCAGATTGAAACTAGACCCGAGTGCTTTATGAAGTGGTTGTTTGTTTGTTTTTTAGTCCATATTTCCACGTCAGTAGTGATGGTGTGTACTCCACAGGCTCTTTGTGCCCAGGATGCGTTGTTGCTTTCATGCATGATTGACTCGTGGAGGGGGATGATTTAATGTATTCAGAAGTGCATATTTAGGATATGCACAGACAGATGCTTTTGATGTAGCACAAGACATACAAGCCCTGGGGACTGTGAATAATGACGACCACAGGCCTGCTGTCAAAGCCATGAATGCACACTGTCTGTACCTCTATGCTGCAGGTGAATCAGTGTCGTCTCTCAGTCGGCTGGCGGTTGCAGAGTTTTCCTTTCTGTCTGTCAGTTCCGTCTGCCTCTAAAGGACTCACACACACACACACACACACACACGCAGTGATGTGAATCTGCATGGCCTTGAAGCCAGGCAACAAAGCCAGTTACTCAAACGCCGTGACTATGGAGTCCACACACACACACACACACACACACACACACACACACTGATTCTCACACACACTCGTAGAGCACAGTGTCTGATCACCTGGTCTAGCAGGGCAACAGGCTCCACATGCATTATCCATCAGTGTCTATGGCCAACACATGATTAGTTCCTCTGTTTCTTGTATTTGTCTGCATGCAAGTGTGTCTGTGCACATGCATGTGTGTGTGGTAATTGGGCTTTTTTCCTCAGTGTGTGCTTATTAAGGGGCTGGGCTTTAACATTTTGGTCTAATGAGATGCTGTCTCACACATGCTATCGTCATTGAGTTCTGTGTATACAGCGTTTTTGTGTGTGTGTGTGTGTGTGTGTGTGTGTGTGCATTTACATGCAAGTGCGTATTTATTCTCCTGGGGCCTATTGCATGTAATTAGAGGTGCATTAAGTGATTTGTGGCTCTAATGATGCAGAGTTTGTCATAGAATACCCCACCCCTGACACCGGGGGACCTCTCCTGCAAGGCGTAGCAGACTGTAATGGTTGTCTGTTGATGGAAATGACCTCATTATTTTGATGATTGTCAGCAGAAATACAGAGGCGAGGTGGGGGGGGGGGGGGGGCTAATTTTTGCAGCAAAAAGTGTGTGCAGAAAGATTTTGTAAATATGAAAATGAAACAAAAAAACTTGTGAAGTACAAGTACTTTAAATTTGTACTCAAGAACAGTAAATTTATATTCCACCACCACACTACTGCTGGGTGGGGTTTAACAAACGGTCAATTACTATTTGGGTGCTGCATGTAATGTGTGATTGAATGGCTCAATATTTACTTTGGTAGGGTCAAGGGTACTTGCTGACGACTTGAAGCAACTAATCCAAAGAGCAGAGTAACAGTGATGTTAGAGCATCACAGCAGGAAGTTGCTGGCACACGATAAATCAGGCACTCTATTGTTCCTTTATTCCCTGATGCAAAGGTCAAGTTCCTCTCAGAGCCTTCTGCTAGATGTTTGTGGTGTGTGTATCCATGCAGTGGCTGTTGGTGAGAAGTAGACCCAAGTATACAGTATTTGTGATCATTTGTTTCAGAAATATAAAATACGTATTATGCTATAATGTTCATTACAATATGTACATCAATAGAATAAAGATTTCATCATCATATAATATATGTTGAATAAATATACACATAACTTTATTATGGCAGTACTTACTTTATTTAACTTTATTTATGGCTGCCCCTGACTAAGAATTTTCCTGGTCGACCAGTGGTCGTCATTTAGGGTCATTATTCGACTAGTTACCCATGTGTTTACAATATTAATGTAATTATTAAATCATATATTTTGTGCGAGGCAACACAATGGTTTGAGTTCAAGGTCTGAGAGGGAATAGTATCAGTATCATTGTTAACACTGTGCTACATTACAGAGAAATACAAAACCATACCAATGAACCTTCATTAATATAGGTCCATATTTTATCTACAAGTGCACGTCACACACTGAGCGAGCCACCTGTTAATTACACTATCGGCAAAGCAGTAATGATTGTGCTAAGTGGCTAATGGACATGTAGCTACTTCCATGTTTCAGATGATACTTCATGTTTGTAGTCGACAAATGTTTGCCTGCAGAGTTTACATATCACTTTAGGTTCGTCCTCCACCTTATGAAAATGATCCCACACTTTTGATTTGCTGTGTCTTTAACCACTTGGATAATGTGAGGTGGGGCGCTGGGTGCTACTCCTGTGCCTTTTTTGTGCCAGCTTTCAAGAGCATGGCAGCAGGTTGTGTCTAAGGTTGCTAAGCAGCCTTAACAAGCACCATATCGTAGCCTATTTACCTGCAATCCTGAGTGCGGAGCTGATCTTCTTCCAGACGCTTTTTATAAGTGTGTAGGCTTATTGTCTGTGGGCCAAATCTAAAGCTGAGATTTCAAAATATGAGGATGTATTGCGAAACAGCCTAGAAATATCACAATATTGTGTTTTGGGCAGTTGTTTGGACAAAAGAAGCAACTTGAAGAAATAATCCTGATGACAGGCATTTTTCACATTTCAAAAAACATTTCTATATTATCATGAGGCTATTTTTTAGAATGACTGGGGTTTAATGTCAGGCATGATAGGCACTTTGAGATACATTTATTCTTAAAACAGTTCAGTGTCAGTGTCAGTAAATTAGTGTCAGAAGAGGTTTGCAGTGGAAACCAGAAAATAAGCTGAGGGCCAGAAGTGGGACTGTTTTTAAGAAGACTGTTTGAGAGGATAGCAGAGAAAGAGGCAGGTAGAGACACAGTCACAGTCTTCATTGATCTGTTGTTGCTGAACTGTTGCACAGCTGCTGCTTTGCAATTCAATTTGGGAGGCGGCAGTGAGGGCTGTCCACAGGGGCCCAATCGGCCCTCATACTCATAACATACTCTCATTCACTTTTAATAGCGGAGCTGCTCTCAGCAGCTGCTTTCTCAGTCCAGCGGTATCCCATGGCAACCAGACACTTTCACCTTGATGAGGGGAAAGGGGAGGAGCTGAGGAGCAAGTGGACAAATTGCTGTTACTCCTCACTCAGCTTTGATCATGGAAATGAAAGACGAGAGTAAAACAGGTGGTTTGTTAGTTGCGTGATAACCCAGCAGACATTGTTCTGTCCACAGTCAAGAGTAGTCCTGAATGTTCATGGTAATAGCTTTAATTGTGAACGGCAAATGGATGACGTTACAGAGCGCCCGCTGGAAAAGACTCCATCGTAATGAAATAGACCTCAGATTAAATTGAATGGAGGGCCAAGGGAGTGAAATCATAGTGGCAATTGTGGGTAATGAGTGTATTATAATAAATATGAATCTGGCTGAAAACAGTCAATCATCTGCATCAATACTGAGTCCCAGAGGGTTGTGGGGTTTTGGATCGACACTTAGTATGTTAACATGACATAACAGAGGATCTATTTATTGTGTTGTCCGACCAAAACCAGACTTTTAAAATGCATGTAAACATGTTTGTCTAACTGAAATCGTACTACATCGAATTTCTCAAAGTCAGACTAACACACCTAGATAACGCAATTGGGAGTTGAATTACTCCTGCATGTATACAGTCAATCGGACCCAAACTGGCCTACACGCTCTGCACAGTTCCCTATGTTCGCTATGTTCGCTATGTTCCTATGTTCGCTATGCAACTCCCAGGTCAAAGCCCTGGGAGTTGCATAGCGTTAAATGTGTAACTGAAGAAGAGGCTGGTAACAACATGGCAAAATCTACATCCAGAGTCATGCATTTTTGGATGGACAAAGAGGCACAGTTCTTGCTGTGTCAGCTGAAAGAGTTAAATGATGATAAAATACATGGATGGGAGGAAAACAAGGAATGGCATCCTATTCAGAACAGCTGGATGACACTCGATTGTTTGGTCTGTGACCTAACAGGTCAAGGGGAAGAAAGTCCAATTCTAACAAGCTGAAAGGGAGCATATCACCACCTATGGTAGCAGAGTCTGACATGCTTTGGTCAATAAATTGATTCCCTTCCCGTGCTTGTATACTGGGACAAAGACAGTAGTCCAATTAAAAGCGCTAGTTGAGCTATAACCATAGCTCCACTTAACTGTACATGTAAATGTACTGACTGACTCACCATTGTAACTGCTTTTATTTGCTGTACATTGAGCGACTGAGAGAAGATTTCTGCTCTCATGCACACGGTTCCCACAGTCATGGAAACCTGGAAATTCCACTGTCATTTTCCAGGCCTGGAAAAGTCATAGAATTTGTAAAATCACTGAACGTTTTGAAGAAGTCATGGAGTTTGGTGGTGTGTAGAGAGATTATCACAGTAGTTTGGGTGGCACATGGAAGTAACCTTTTTTACTGTTACGTAACAGCAAATTTATTTTTTGTAGCTGTTGATGTAACGTAGCTCTAATATGCATCTATTTGTGATGTTTTGTTTACCATTACAATGTTTCTACATTTTCTCCCCCTTACTGCATGTCAGCTAGCTGGAATTATGTTTGAACAGAGTTTGAGTCTGATATGTTTGAATAACATTGGACAAGTGGAGGAAGAAATATAATGTTGTGACAGTGTGATTTAACATGTAGGTTCATGAATCCCAAAGTTTCCATACCTATACCTGACTACTACTTTTAAATTGTTCTGTGTTTTAGAAATGGAGCTGTTGACATCAGCAGCATAGGGCGTTCAGTTATCACTTGGAGCACCAGTGTGCACTTTGGTTTTGTTTTACCTGCTCTGAAAGTAGAGCATGGAAAATCAAAGCAGAGCCCTGCACAGATCCATTTTTGAAAGCCTGCACCTGCCCATACCTGTAAAGCTCAGTACAAGAACCAACCCATTACCCGTCATTATGTTTAAGTCATAGCCGCACCCAGTCGCACCCATTAGTAAAAGTCCTGCAACCCTCTTTACCTATGAATTAACCACAGGGCCAATCAAACTGTCAGCTGTCTCCCACTCTTAATACAGGCGGTCTGTGTCTGTGGACTGCACCTATAATAACAAAATTAAGATTTGAAGTACTATACAGCTCTGTTTGTGTTATACATTATGAATGGCATGGAAATTTTATTATGGGTCCTTGAAAAGTCATGAAAAAGGTTAGACATTTTTGTCCATTGGAATGCTGCATACAGCTTTTGTGCTTTTCTCGTCTTTCTCACCATATTGACCTCAGTGCTGTTAAAGGACAACTTCGGTATTTTTCAACCTGGGCTCTATTTCCCCATGTGTATGTGTGCGTATGATTCATGGGTACCACTCGTTCTAAAATTGGTTCAGTATTGAGCTGCGAAACGAGCTAAAACGGTGATGGGGGCAAATGCGTCCCGTATAAAAGTGCTATTTTTCGCCACTGACCGGTTCAGATCACCAGTGCTATCTCTGTAAATAGCATATGGTAGTGGCCCTGGGGCAGTGGTGAGTGTGAATGAGTGGAGTCAGCTGTCAGTCAGTGTTGGAGCAGAAAGGCGGAAGTTGTCCCCGCTCGGTATTGTAAATGAGTATGTGTGTGTGAAGTGTGTGTTTTTTCGCCACTGACCGGTTCAGATCGCCAGTGCTATCTCTGTAAATAGCATGCTAACTTAGCCTTTCCCTTACCTCTGGGCAGTGTGATGTCACGAGCTTTGCTCCACTGTGTCTGTAGCTCTCTCTACTCGTGGGACAGCCGTTTTCTTGAGGAAGAGGTGTTTCGGGATTGGATGTCTTCTCTTCTTCGGCTGGCAGTAGTCATCTTGGGAGAAGTAGCTCATTCATTCAAGTGGTTTCGAGTGGTATGTCCACACCTTTAGTGTGAGACTGTTTGAATGTGGCTTGTCTCAGCTGCAAGTAACTGCCTTCTGAGTGAGAATGGAGTCCAACCTAACCATAGGAGATGACAGGGAAACACAAGGCTTTATGGGTGTAAGGAGGCAGGTGTTAGAAGAGACTGTCTGTACTGATCCTTGTACTTTCTTAGAGGGAAACAGATTAAGCTGCCAAGATCACAGGATCACAAAACTCCACTTGTGTCAGTGTAAAAATCAGGCTCACAAATATATAGTTTCATTTTAGATAACGTCTCAGTAATTTCCTAAAACAGATGGTCACTGTAGTTTTGACCGAATGTTCCTCAGAAAGCAGGAAATAGTGCTTTGTTGAGGGATATTTTTAGCTGTGGATTAATCCACATTTGGTGCTCTACTTTGTATTTGCAGCAGGACAGTATATGTGCAAATGTAACTGTGGCTCATTGATGTTTTTGATATCACAGTGGTGCTTTATGGCACAGAGGGGGAAGACACATTTATACATACTAGTGCTGTCCCCAACTAAGAATTTATAGAGTCGAATCTGATTGGTCAAGTCTTGCTTATTGTCAAGCAATGGTCAAATTGTGCTTTTTGTTGTTGTTTTGCTCACTGATGCATATTCTCATTATAACATTAGCTTATATTTGTTCCACACTAGACAAAGTATGGGAACACACAATTAAACAATGTGTCTTCTTGGCTTGGCATAAAAATTGACTTTGTAATGCGACGTCTATCATCTAGCGCGCTTTATTGTGTTTTGGGGGTGTATGTAACAGTGGAGTATTGTTCATAGTACTGAAACTAAGCAGAGTAGACTGACGGACAGACTGATGGAACACGTCACACAAACAGCTGTTTCTACGAGCCTCCCTCTGCTGATTTAGACAGAGAATTTCTCATAACGTCAAAAAAAATTCAGCACTCTGCTAGTGCTGTGCTCTTATGTGCGTCTTCTGTTCAGTAAATTTATACATAAATAGCCTATATCATGTTTTTTTAGGACAGACCAAGCAGTTCAGTGTAAAATCAGATATTTAACACCCCCATGCCCAAATGGAATGATCTATTGTTTCGTAACCACATTTTCCCGCCAGTGACAGTTGACTCAACTGTGAGATTGGGAGTCGAATCAAGCTGCTTAGATTGAATAGTCAACTACTGAGCCCTAATGCACAGACAATACTTAAGTGTTGGTTTGTCTCTGCACGTGAGATTTGGTATACTTTATTACTGAACCCAGATGTAATCCCTGTGCACACATTAAAATGGATTACCAGGGCTGAGCTGGAAGAATATCAGAACAATATTAGATGCAGTTTAGATGTTAGAGGCATTTAAGCAGCATCAATAATCATCTTATGCATGGAGTGCTTTAAGCAGCAGAATATGCAGACCAATACCTAATCAGTTTAATACGCTACTGATTGATCTCATGCCAATTCTGATCTCTATAAAGACTCCAAAGTGCCTCATTGGTGCAATCATTGCATGTCAGAAAGAATCTATGGGGGCAAGTGTGTGTTTGTTTCATAATCCAGAATATGTCCAAAATGTATTTTTGCATCTTTCTATAGTATGTGACTTTGATTGATTTTGAAAGTTCTTGAGATGAATGAGAGTCTGAGACATGAGAACGCGCAGATAAGAGTGAACAGAGGCGGGCAGACAGACGGACGGTGGTGCAGTGATGTAAGAAGCAGATAGTGCCAGCAGCACTGTGTGTGTGGTTTTCCTGTCACATACTGTCGCAGCTGAGCAGTTTCCCTCACTTCTGATTTATTCACCATTTGAACTTGGTGACACGTCATTTCACAGAATGACTGGTAAGACTTTCAGTTCAGTCCCAGGTGCCACAGCAAACCCTGTGGTGAAAAATACCAACCTGTGCAGAATTTTTGAACTGAGAACAGGTTAATCTTTTACGTCTCTGCAGCTCAGGGGAGGACGATTAGATGATTCTTTGGACGTTCTCAGAATTACTTAGTTTTTAAGAAAATGAAAGAACCAGTGGATTAGCATATTGTAGCCCATTAATAAATGTCACCTCTACTATTGATTGGTTTCCCCCTAGTTTATGTCAGCACACTAAGACAACTAACTTGCAGAGACTTGTACAGATAATCCATTATAAAGATAAAGCTAAAGGTTTGATCGAATCTGTCTTTTCTGTTTAAGTGATTGTATCATATGGCACAAGGTCAGGTCCAGTTTGGCAAACTCAAAGTGAAGTCAAGTCAAACTCTTAAGTAAAATAGTGCAGTGCAGGGCTGCAAAATTAATCG
Source organism: Epinephelus lanceolatus (assembly GCF_041903045.1). Classification (NCBI taxonomy): domain Eukaryota; kingdom Metazoa; phylum Chordata; class Actinopteri; order Perciformes; family Serranidae; genus Epinephelus; species Epinephelus lanceolatus. Next base: position 33,433,735 of record NC_135756.1, on the reverse strand, counting down.
AATATTAATCACGATTTTGGCTTCCCACATTAAATGTACATGATCAACTGTGATATTGATGTTTAGAATGCGTGCTCCACCCATAGAAAGCTCTGCTGCATATCAAATCAAGCACTTGCTAAACTAACAGCAGTCTCCACTTTTTAAGAGCTGTCATGCAGCTATGCATGCACCTTGCAGTGACAGCCATGAAAACCGTAAATGGATGTTGTAGCTGCAGACGTGCAAAACAAAATCATCCGCCACCATCCATCCGTTGTTTGGAAGTATTTCAGATTTAGGAGGGAACAAAGAGTGCATAACATTAATTTATTTGTGGCGGCTTGTTACAGTTGAAACATCCGTCATCACGTTTTGATTTTCTCTTTTTGGAGCTGGACCATTCATTAGGCGCAATGTTTTAATTTTTTCAACCCATTTTTAACCAGGTAAGTCCTGTTGAGATCAACAACCTCTTTTTTCATGGGAAACCTGGCCAAGACAGCAGCATCCAAAAAAGTTACAGCCAAGCAGCAACACAATATAAAACTTACAAGATATCCAGTAATATGTAGAAATATTAGAGCACCTATGTACAATGACAAGAACCAACCAATCCATTCATCTGTGTACTTATAAGAGCTTTAAAATCAGGCAGAGACATAAAAGCTTTTTTACCCAACTCAGTCCCTGCACTCAGATTAAACAACAAAACAAAGTCTTGAGATGTCAGACTATAGCTATAGTCAGATTTCTGTTCAATCAACGTACAAATGTACGAGGGGAGTTTACCTAGTATGGCTTTATAAATTAACAAATACCAGTGACTGAGCCTACGAAAGATCAAAGATAGCCACTATGATATGCAGTAACTAACATGCAAACAATGTGCAGATGCATTCATGTACAACAGATCACTGTAATCCAGAACCAGTTAAAACATGGTAGCAACCAGTCTTTTTCTGGCCTCAAATGAGAAACAGGACTTGTTTCGAAAATAAAACCCTCAACTTTTTGAGAAGATTATCAATCTGAAAAAGTCATCAAGCCAAATACAGACATATTTGTAACAAGTGACAACCTCTAACCCCCCCCCCCCCCCCCCTTCAATATTGATCAATTACAATTCAATCAATTACAGCCATTTCAGGCAGAAAACAAGTACCTGAACATGTGCACAGATAGTAAGTGAGCTGGTGGAAGAAACTCTTTTCCTGTCCCAGACGGAGTCACACAGCAAGGAGGGAACTGCAGAGTTAGCAGACTTAATGTCCTAGACTTATATAACACTTACAGGGAGGTGTGTGTGTGTCATAAAGATCAGCAGTATAGACAAAAACCTGACGGGTGATTCACAAAAGGATTGCACAGCTTTTGCAACTGCTAAATCTGCACAAATTATACAAGAAATCATGTAATTGTCAAAGCAGCCACAAAGGGTGAAATGCACCTCTAACTGCACTGCAAAGCAAATAGCGTCTCAGTGCTCCTGTGCGGTTTGCACATATTTAAATTATGTAATATACAAATATTTCGGCAAAAAATTGGCCCTTTTCTTAACAAATTAGCTACATTGCAAAAACAGTCTAATTCACAATGGTCTGTGCTAACAGCTACACACAGTTACAGTGAAATTATTAGTGTCTTCAGAAAGTTGGTAACTAAAGCGCACTGACAGACTGGGGTGTTAAGACTTATCCAAAATTCTGTGTCTCTCCGTTATGTTTAAATTCTTGCCTGAAGTTTTGAGGAGTGCCTCTGTACCTTGTCAGTCAGGACCTTTAAAGTCTCCTACAGACTGTGAGGTTTTAGCAATCTTGTAAGTTTAGTACAAGTTTGGGTAAACATGGGTACGACATCAAGTTTGAGGTATGCAAACTGTACAGCTGTAGCTCAGGAGGTAGAGCAGGTCGCCCACTAATCGGAAGATTGGCAATTTGATCCACAGCTCCCCCAGTCCACATGTCAAAGAATCCTTGGGCAAGGAGCAATGGCCTTTTATACACTTGAAATATGTACAGGAATATAACTGCCACATTTCAGTCCAGAGTGTTGAGCTGGATTGTCTCTAATGTCACATTATTAATAACCTAAAGATTTGTGGGCACTATATACTGCTGTGTTTCTGTGTCTGTTTGCCAGCTGCTAGGTTGCTCACCTGGCAGCTATAGCTTTGCCGCTATTTCCTTTCATGAATTGTCCTTCTTTACTGGATTATGGTAAGAGCTTGAGGGTTGGAAGGTTTTCCTCTTTGCTGGAATCTTACACATTTCTTTTTTGCCTCCATGGCAAGCTGCTATCCGTCTGTTTGTTTGGGTCTAGCACCAATGCGTCATTTCATGCTGCATTTCTGTTGGTTGGTTAGTAGACATAGGTTGTAACAGAAGTCACACAGTGAGATAGTCATCCCAAATTTCTGACACTGTCAGAATTTTATCCCAGGCTGTCTTTGATTGCAAGACCATGACAACCATCCTTTTTTTTTTGTTTTTTTTTAAGATATTTTTTGGGGCATTTTTAGCCTTTAATGGATAGGACAGACAAGTGTGAAAGGGGGAGAGAGAGAGAGAGAGGGAGTGACATGCAGCAAAGGGCCACAGGCTGGAGTCGAACCCAGGCCACTGCAGTAACAGCCTTGTACACGGGGCACCTGCTCTACCACTAAGCCACCAACACCCCCATGACAACCATCCTTGAACCTCTCTCACTGAGCGACGTAGGACCACTGCTACCACCAAAGCTATTTCTATATTTCTTTCACGTTGGTCATCTTTTGTGCGGGACAGCCCAAAATCCCACAGTGTAAAAGCTGCAAAACTTAATGGACCTTTGGACCTTGAGACAAGACAGAGGGGTCGCAAGTGAACCGAAATCATGGTGCTATCACGGCGGCAATCCACTCATTGTGAATTTGCCCCTCAGAGTGCTGTCCCTGTAACACAAACACACACACCCACACACACACACGTCCTGAGTGTGCACTTCAAAGTCTATTTTAGGAATTTACTAGCTGCATAAAATTACTTACATCACCACAATGACCTTAAAATCCAAACTTCTACTCTGTGTGTGTGTGTGTGTGTGTGTGTGTGTGTGTGTGTGTGTGGAAGTTATATTCCTGTACATATTTCAAGTGTATACAAGGCCAACACTGCCAGGATTTGGGATTAATTTCTCCCTTTGCTGTGTTCAAAACTTTTCTCAAAACTAAGGCACTTTTCCTGGGGAGTTTTGTGTGCAGGAGAGAGCTGATTAAGGCTTCTAATCTCCAGCCTGGTGACTCCAATTGCAAGAGCAGAGATGATCTCACAGGGATTAGCCTACACTCTGTATGCTCACAGAGTTTCTCCATCAACATACAGATTAGACTGTTTGTATGCTGGTGTAATCGAGACATTTACAGTAGACGGTGTAAGCCTGTTTTTACTAAATATGGTTATAGTGTGTTAAAGGGGAATGCCACCAATTTTACAGAGTGACGTAGTCCTGGGGAGTAACACTCATCCTGCCCTGTCACAATAGTTGTATAATGTCTTCTGTGGCTCTGGAAGAGCTTTGTCAAGTCTAAGAAAATAATCCTAAATATGTCATAATGATGTCATCAGAGTTATCTCAGCTTGGGCTTGGAGACTAAAATTTATAACAGAAAGCCTGTATTATAAACTATGGGGGCTTTGAGTTTGAAACTGTTCAAGCTTTAGGTCTTTATTTTTAGGGCTGCACAATAACTGTATTTTTGCACAACAGACACATTGCAAAAGACTGCCTGAAACGGGATGAAGTTTTTAAAAAATATATAATTTATCAGGGTCCAACATTAACACCAGCCAGACCTATATGTTAGATTTTCCGTTTGGCGAGTAAATCTCAGAAGGCTATATGATAGCATCATGCATTTGCTGCAGATTTGTCGGCTGCACATCAATTATGCGAATTTCCCGTTCCACCACATCCCAAAAGTGATCTATTGGATGGAGATCTTGTGACTGTGGAGGCCATTGAGCTTTGTGACATGGCACATTATCCTGCTGGAAGTAGCCATTGGAAGATGGGTACACTGTGGTCATAAAGGGATGGACACAGCAACTCAGCAACAATACTTAGGTAGGCTGTGGTGTTCAAACAATGCCCAATTGGTACTTAGGGGCCCAAAGTGTGCCAAGAAAATATCGTCCACACCATAACACCACCCTACCATCTGAATGTCGCAGCAGAAATCGAGACTCATCAGACAGGGCAACAGTTTTCCAATCTTCTGTTGTCCAATTTTGGTGAGCCTGAGTGAATTGTAGCCTCAGTTTCCTGTTCTTAGCTGACAGGAGTGGCACCCAATGTGGTCTTCTGCTGCTGTAGCCCATCTGCTTCAAGGTTGATGTGTTTTTTGTCAGAATCAGAATCAGCTTTTTTTGCCAAGTACGTGTGTACATACAAGGAATTTGACTCCGGCAGACTTGCTCTCAATGTACCAGAATTGACATAAGTACTCAAATTTAGGCAAGAAGTGGAATATACAGAATATACAATATACAAAAAATATACAACTATACATCAAATATAAAAAAATATATACAAGGATGCAGTGTTGTTTGACCTGCCACTCTTTGAGTGTTTAGGAGTTCATCAGAGCGACAGCATGGGGAAGAAACTGTCTTTGTGATGGGTGGTTTTGGCAAACAGTGCTCTGTAGTGCTTATTGGAGAGGAGTTTAAACAGATTTAAACAGACGTGGTCTTCTGCGTAACTTGGTTGTAACAAGTGGTTATTGGAGTTACTGTTGCCTTTCTATCGATTTGAACCAGTTTGGCCAGTCTCCTCTGACCTTTGACATCAACAAGGCATTTTTACCCAGAGAACTGCCGCCCACTGGATATTTTCTCTTTTTTGGACCATCCTCTGTAAACCCTAGAGATAGTTGTGCGGGAAAATCCCAGTAGATCAGCAGTTTCTGAAATACTCAGCCCGTCTGGCACCAACAACCATGCCACATTTAAAGTCACTTAAATCTCCTTTCTTCCCTATTCTGATGCTCAGTTTGAACTTTAGCAGGTTGTCTTGGTACCATGTCTACATGCCTAAATACATTGAGTTGCTGAGTGGCCTATCTATTTCCTTGGAAACCGTCCAAGGTTTGACTGAGATCTAAATATGACGTCAGTGGTTTGCTGCTCCTGGATGTCTTTTTGTTGTACAAATGCTGCTTGGTGCAACTCCAAAGAGTTTGCTGCTCACTAACACTAAACCACAAGCTACTACTTCACTTACAGCTTCATCTTTCAAGGCATACGCTGACATGCATCTTAACATTTTCATTGAGTCTTGCACGTCTGAAATGGCACTTTTTACTCTCTCAAAGAATACATATATTTATGGACAAAGTCTTATGATGAAAAAGAAAGGAATGTTACACTACGCAGACGATTACCAGCAATTTGTGTCATACATTCTGCTTGTGTCTGCAGTTTGTGGCAATTACACTTTGTTGGTGGTTCAGTGTCTAATAAAAGTAACACTAAAAAGTGCCATTTTAGAATAATACACCCTGTCAAGCCTATGTGTTAAATGCCATGCCATGCTCTGTTGTGATATTGATAGTGTCTTGTTCATGCTCTACTCATTCCCATGCATTTATTAATCTGCTTTTCTGTGTGCATTTGTTTTGACATTGCGCTCTTTTTCTTTGTTTTTTCGCTCCATGTTTTTCTGCATGTGGCTCCTCCATAGCTTTGTACCAATGGCTTGAAGCAGACCGCCAAGGCAGGGATCCAGAAACTGCAGCCACAGGTAAAATACCATCCACTGTTCACATCTTCATAACAGAGCGCAACACCTCACACTGTCTGCATGGCCCGCTTGCTTTACCTCAGTCAGCTGCTCACCTCGTAAGCTATGTGACCTAATATGATGTCAGCCATGCCCCGGTATAGATTTACAGCTCTAAAGTGATTTCACTGGAGAAAATGAATGGGATTTTTACAGAATCACTTCATGCACAGACCAAGTTTATCAGGTTTGTTACACTTAAAGCTATAGTGCGTAACTTCTACAGGTCCGTAAATGTCCGTTTCACCCAAGCCACTACAAGAGGAGATGACACAATGCTGATTAAGCCGATCGGCTCCTCTAACATCTTGCGGTATTTTTCAATATATATCATTTTTAGTATGCAACATTCCCGCGCTGGCCACAGGAAATGCTTCCTCACAACAAGAAGGGAGGGGGAGGAAGAGCAGAGAGTGTCATAGCAAGAGGTAGAGCGCAGGTAGAAAGAGAAAGCAACATGGTGGAGAAGCGGCCGAGACAGAAGTTCAGAAGCGGATCACAGAGCAATCAGCTGATAATAGAAGCAACAATAATAATGGTTTGAGGATTATGGTGCACTACATACAGCCATGTTCATATTACATTCTTTCTTTATTTAGAGTATCAAACTAGCTGACGTGATCCAGCAATCCAGGCTGATTTTGAGAGAAAAGAAATCACTTCAGTCTAAATTTGTGTAAGGCGGACATCACTTCTATGGTCTCCAGATCCCTGTGTCCCCCACCTGGATTACTTCCTTCAATACAGTTCATCCTCTTAGCCTCTCTCTCTCTCTCATTTTCTTTCTTCATGGTACAGTATTTGGGTCAACTTTCTCTGAGCTTGTTATCCAAATCAGTCCCTCTCGCCCTCCCTGGTTGTAGCTGACTATTTTTACCTCCGGCCCTCACCTCATCCAAACCCTAATGAAAGAAATTCAGTCATCCTGTTTCCCTGCCTCTGGGTTATTGTTTGTTTCCCTGCTTGCAGACCAGAGTTTGAGGAGGTAATGAGAGCAGAGGGTGGAGGGGCTTAAACATGGGGCATCTTCTCTTCTCTTTCCTGTTTTCTTTCCTTTCCTCTTCATCCTTTCCCTGTCACCTTCTCTTTGTCCTTCTCGTGCTGAGAGAGATACAGATACACAGCCCTGGACCCCTGGGGCACACAGCTAAGTAGTGAAATCATGATGTGTGTATTTGGATCTGTGTGTGTGTGTGAGGGAGAGGTAGACAAAGAGATTGAGTGTGTGTGCGCAGTATGTCCTCAACAACTTGAGGCCACTGCGCTGCTGTTTGTACATGAATCAAATCAGATATCGCCTTATCAGGTGTTGTAAAAGTCATCTCATCCTTTGTGTACAGTAGTGTGTGTATTGTGCAGGTGCAGGGGAAAGAGCTAGAAGGAGTCAACCCGTGGCAGACAGTCCACCCCTGACTGTGAAACATTGTTTTGCTTTGTTTTGTTCCTCGAGCCTCCTTAAATGTCAGCTAGCCTTTTCATTATTCATCTGGCGCTGCCTCTCAACCTTTCACCTTCTCTCTCTCTGTCGATCATTGAGGCCTCAGGGGTACACACAATGCAGTTTAGAGAGAAGCATTGAGTGTAAACATAATTGTGTTTATTTGCAAGAAAGCTCCACAGGGTGCAACAGATCCTGGCTGGAGGCATTATGTTGTCGTTGTCCATCCATCCCATCCTTGTGAACATGATATCTCAAGAACACCTCAAGGGAGTTTCTGCAAATTTTTTATTAAACATTTATCATGAACGTTAACCTGGCTGGTGGCACACATTAACATTAGCCGTTTTACTATTAGCATTGGGTGACAGCCACATTAACTCACCCATTTACATTTTGCATTAAGCCTTAAGGCTTAATTAAAGTTACGCATAATTAAGGACTAGGCTGCGTTGAGTGACAGGCTGTCTACAAGGTGTCACCACAGTCTGTGATTCAGATCCACCCCTCACCCCTCTATAGCTCCACCCTCTCATCCAAATATGGTCACTTTTGGCTCCAAACATTCAACATAGTGATGGCCATAGTGCCAACCTCGAGGCTTCAAGGAGTCCACAAACCAATTATTTTTACATTCTATGGTTTTACTGACAGTAGATAAACACAGTATGAATAGTGCTATAGAAATATACATTGTACTGTATTTATTGAGACAGCTGGTAAACATCAAGAGAGTATTGAGTCTTACTGGAATATGATAAAATATTCTTTAAAACAAAGGAAATTAGGATTAAAGGCCTATGTATAATGTAATAAAGGCTCCTACAGGTAAGATTAACAGGTTCTATTTGAGAATTTCTTGTAATTGTAGAGAGTCATTGTGTTAGCCTTGTGTTAGCCATATCATCACACAAAACCCTTATTGATCCAGTGACAGGGCCACCCTGGAATGATCAATGATTAAATGTTCCAAATGATCAGTCTGCCCCTCCTCCTTCATCCTGCACTCATCTTCAGTAACCTTCTGACCTCGTCCCAATCATATAAAGGTCCATACTATCTGCAGTCAATACACCAGTGCTCCCAGTTACAGAGCTCATTCACTCAAAAGAAATCAATGGAGGTTTGTCTCCATGTTGTAGCAGAACTGTCGGAGATCTGGTCGCTGAAATGTAATGAAATGGTGGTGATTATTGGTGAGATTTAATAGTCCACAGAGAGTCATTACAGAGCGACAGATTTGACTCCAGTATGAGAGCACCATCAGCACTTCATCATTGAAAAAGTTGTGAGTATTTATCCTGTTGAACTGCCCCAGAGTAAGACTCGTCATCATCTTTTTAATTGGTTATTGTCCCACTGTGGATAAATGAAATCAATGAATTGACTTGATTCAGAATGGCTTTCAACTCGTGGATCACTGGTCTATAGCTGACTGCCAAAGGAGACTAGCCAAAAGAGAAAGCCCACCATTGTTGTGCTTTTAATGGTTGGTTTACCCAAACTCCAAAAAACTTTTGGAAGTACTTTGTACTGAGGAATTAGTCATTATGATGTCTAAAGGTTGGATGTTGTATGTTTCCTTGTTTCCTGTTAAATCAAACACACCAGGGGAGAGAGAATGCGACAACAATGTTGTATGATATTTTTGACATTACACAAATGACAATAGTCAGCAGAGCAAAATAGGTCATTAAATTAGGGAGCAAAAAAAGAAAAAAAATATATATATAAAGTACAGATAGAGAAACGTGTATATATATATATATATATATATATATATATATAGATGCGTATTTCATATGTCTCATATGTTTACCTTGTTTTATGAGTTTGTGTGTGAAAACAAACAAACATAAAATAAAAGATATGGAGTAGAGGAATAAATAAAAAGCAGTCTGTGAGCTGTAAGGAGATGGACTCTGGCTTTTGTATGTTGTTGCTCGTGTGTGTGTGTGTGTGTGTGTGTGTGTGTGTCATAGGTTTACTGTGTATATATAAGTTACTCTGCTTAGGATCAATATAGAAACAATTAACAATGTATTGATACAAAATTATAGATGCAAATTGTAAAGAAAAAAACTCATGAAATGTAGGACTTAATAGAAGGATCTGTCAGAGAGTGTATCAAGTTTTTTGTAAAGATAGATGTCTTCATATATGTTACATTGTAACACGTTGCTCTTTCTCCACCTGTCTCTGAGGACAGAGCTGACACAGCCTGACTTCTCTCTCTGTCTCTCCCTCTCTTTTTTTTATAGTTGCTATTTGAATTGTGCCATTATGAGTGGCCATCGGGGCCTTTTTCTCCATTTTTTTGGGGGGCCCCAAATATTTGCCTGGTCTGCCTCTCCTGACGGAACACCACTATCTATTGTGTAAAGATATAGCGTCCTAAGCAAAGAATGAAGTCATGCCACCACTGTTAGCTCTGTTATCACTGTTTATGGAGTAAGCACTGTTAGCTGTTAGTAGGGGTGTACCGATCCATTGATCTGGATTGATATATTGATTTAATGATCAATGATCCAATATCATTGATGTAAAGTGAAAACATTGATCCATATCGTATGTCTAGCATAGGCTTTTAGTCTGTGTCACTGTCAAACAGTGGCAGGCAGCTGGCAAGCAGCCAAGAGAAAGACAATGAGGATAATGTTATTTATGCGGGAATAAATCAGCAGAGTGGAAATATTTTGGTTTTCAGAGAAAATACAGGACAACAGACAGAGCACATGGCATATGTAAACAATGATGTTATGAGATAAAACACTAACATAACGTTACCTGCCTGGAACAGCATCTCACGCCGCTAACTTCTTGCTTTAGCAACATTAGGTGCGCTGTTTTAACAATGTTCGGCTGAAAAACCGTGCATGCAGGCTGAAATTCAACCGTGCTGTTCTGTCAGGAGATGCAGTGACTTAAACCACCGGGGAGTAAGAAAAATAATAATGCTGCATGTAATTCGTTAAGCTATGAGTAGAGGAAAAAAGTCTGCTAGCTGCTAGGCTAATTTATGTTAACATACTAAAGCTAATAATGGGTGATTAGCAAAAAAACAATTGTTTTGTCCATGAACAGTTTTTGAATAGTTTTGTTGAATGATCTTGTCGTCAGTCTGTGTTTTATGGCTGTTTGGAGAAGTTGGCCTTCAGGGCTTTAAGACAGATATTTCTGAAGTTTTATGAAAAAGATGATGGTTTGGGTTAAAATGAAAAGATTTCTTCCAGAAAGGTCTCTCTGACAGAAAGCCCTGCAGGTTAACTTATCCCACTTGCTGTGTTATTTGTGTCGGTGGAGTCAGATTAAAGTGAACTTTACTGTAGGCCTATTTATTATTTATGTGTTGTTTATGTGTTTTATGGCCAAAAGTAAAAAAAAGAAAGAAAGCGGTGGCAGTGTCTTCTGTAACAAACTGTGTTAAATGGCCAGATAATATTGCTTAATATTGATCACAGACCCCTGAATTGTATTGAATCAAAATCGTATAGTGGCAGACTTTGTCGAAAATATTGTATCATGGTCTAAAGAATTGATATAATATTGTATCGTGATGAAACTGGTGATTTACACCTCTAGCTGTTAGCCACTGTCTCAGCTAGCACGTGGAGAACCGTGTCCAGACAACTCGTAATCAACAAACCTTACACAGAACCCCATTAAGCTTTTCATTCGAGTAAATTTCTGTTTCTCCTATAATTAGTGAATGATGTAGTTCCCTTTGGGAAAATTACAGGCGTGTAAAATGAAACAAATAAATATTTTTTTAAAAACAATTATAAAATGTTATGTAAAAAACTGAAACGTAGGCTTTTATTTTGCTCTTTTTCTATCCAGAGCTTTTGATATCCCTTCTGCCATGATACCATCATATTGCACTTAGGCCTACCTACATTTCCCATATTTTCTGCCTTTGTGCATTTTGCTGATGCTGTGATTCAGAATGATTTAGAATAAGCCCAGGGTCACAGTCCATTTCTATTCTCAATCACCAAGAGCAATAGTGTGACTGTGGTTGAGTGGTGCATACACGGAGAGCATTAGAGGAGAGTAAGACTGTGATGGAGTCAGTTGTCTGAAGACACAGATGTAGTGAGACAGTAGGTAATATAACCAGCTCTGGTGGTTAGCTGAGCAGCTGTTGGGCTGTCCAGCATTAGACACAGATTGTCTCTGCTATGTGCCGTGACAACTGTCTGTCTCACACACACACACACACACACACACTCACACACCATGACATGTCAGTTTATGGAGGAACACAGGGCTGTGTAGGCACTATTAGCTATATTTGATTTTATGCTTTTCACCATGAGGTTTTGCTTACAATCTCATTCCGACAAACATATATACAGTTCCTTGATGTAGTATAAAATATACTGTTCTAGGAAGGTATAGGCTAACATGAAAACATCAATACATTTACATACACCAGACCTAAGACACAAGACTCATATACATTCATACCACATTCGTTCATTTTCATAAAATACATATACCTGTTATTCCGACTGCCAACCTCACTACAAACACTACACAAAAACACACTCACACACAGATTATGTTAGCCAAGCACATGCTGTGTTCTCCAGCTGTGTAAGCAGCAGAGGAAAATGGATATTAATGACCTGATTATTTAATTGTCTCCTCTCCATTAGTAATAATAACAAAACACTTACCACTGATTCTGAGGGTGAGCCCGAATGTATCCCTGATGTCCTTTTTCATGATAGCATCTTTTTCTTTTTTTTCCTTTTTTACTTCAACGGCTTTGTTTACATGCACACTAATATTTCATTATTATTCAGAATATGACAATATTCCAAATTACATATGGGTCATATAAGCAGCATATTCTGTTTAGATATTCCAAATGAGTCATTTTACGATTAAGATGTGGGAAATGTTGGTTTTATGGCAGTTTGTGACACATGGCCACTTGCCTGTTTAAGGTCATCTCTGTGCATTGTAGGGTTGCAGTGATATACTGGTTTCAAGGTATACCATGATATAAAAGTTGATGGTTATCATACCGTGTATATTTGCTTATCTACGATAAAAAAATAAGTGTAATTGGACATTGAATAAAACGTTTGTTCAATTAACAATAACCCTTCTGTTTTCATTACTTTTAGGGTCATTCTGACTGATAGTAAGATAAAATTCTTAAATACTGTGATAATGTGAAACTGTGATATTTTCTGAGACGGTTATGAAGCGAAACTCTCATACTGTTGCAACCCTAGTGCGTCATCATGCATACGTTGTACACAAACCACAAACTACTGGTCGGTAGAAGAAACACACCTACATTAATTATTAAGACCTGGATATTCACAGGTTTTTAGATATGACCATATATTATGACACCGACCTTTTAACAAAGTGGTTGAAGGAATAAACAGTGAGGCTGTGTTCCCACAGTCCAACAAGTCCACCACCCGTGGAAAACTGAAAAATCCTATTTTTATGCAAAGAAACAAAATAATAAGCAGCACCAGCTGTTCCACTTTTTCCATATGTCTGTGAGATAGACAACATGTTACGGCACGTTATGTAAGTCATGTAAAAGCTTAGAAGGAATGTTGTCTTTTTGGAATAAGGGCAAAAACCAGAATATTGTGTATGTAAGCTTAGTCACCGATGAGTCTCTTTTTTAAACAATAAAATTATTACAGTTATCGTTCTTAGTGTGGACATCCCTTTACTCTGCATTGGAATCTTAACCATCGCTGTCATCCATACTATCTCAGCCTGGTATTAGAGTTGACACAGTTTGCAAAGCTGGAATGATAAGGCTTTAAGGCATGACATGTTTTCATTGTTGGTGTTTATTAATGTTGATTTTTACAGAAGTTGGTGCACTTCATAGAAGCTGCTCATTTCGTGTAGTTCTCTGATTTTACTGGGGGTTGACACAAGTAAGGAAAGCACTTTCTGTGACAAAAACAGACGTGCAACTTCAGGCTTATTAGAGTTGTGTGTGTGTGTCCAGTGAGGTGTGTGTTAATATGGGGGATGGGGGAAACATAGAGCTGTCCAGCTGCTGACAGAGAGGAATCTCATGCATGCAGTCAAAGTGGCTGTCAGTGACACATAACTGTATGAACTCATCCTCCCACTGTTGTGTTCTCTCCTCCAGTACAAAGTTTCATGTGTCTTCCATAGATTTTCTATTTGACACTTGCTTGATCATTTGCACCAAAAACACGCAACTCTGTAGCTTACATAAAACTTACTGTAGACTTAACACATTTATCACAATCTCCCACTAGTGATAGAAACTGTGTGTTAATATGAAACATTTGTCAAATGGATATTTTAAGCTTCATAGGAATATAATAAAGATTGTTTATATTGGAGGTTGTTACATGATTACCTGGTAGACATGCTGAACTGCTGTGTTAACGCTGCATGATTGCCTTTGTCTTCTTGTCTTTTCAGGTGAAAACTTTGAGCAGAGCCCCTTGAAGAGGACGTTCAAGTCCAAAGTTCTGGCACGCTACCCTGAGAATGTGGAGTGGAACCCCTTCGACCAGGATGCTGTTAACATGGTAGGTGGATTGTACAATTATAAGGGGAAAAATGAGCAGCACCATGTTGCCATGTCAGTGGTCTCAATTTAGGTGGTTCATGTCAAGGAATTAGAGGCAAAGTAGATTGAGTGAGGTGGCAAAGGCATAAAGGCAGTTGTCTCTAATAAGGGGAAAATCACTCCTCTTCTTAATTTAGTCATAATTTAGCCACATAGGTTTCTTATATTCTACCTTAAAAACGTCTGATCAACATATTACAGGAAATTATAATTCTCATCTGTGTGTCAAAATGAGCTTGTGTTACAAGCTCATTTTTTTGAAGAAAGGTCATGCAGTATCAGTATGCAGGCTCAATGACCCATTGTGACTTGTGTCCTCCCACTGCTGAAACATTCCCACTCTGTTTACATGATTCTTCATGATTCATTTCCATCTGGATTTTTTTTACAGTTACACTGCAGTTTGTATTTAGAATCACTGGGTGTAGAGGTTTAGGTTTAGGGTTTCACTTATTTATTTCATGTTTTAAATGGTTTAAAGGTCCAAATATCATGTTTTTTGTATTTAACATGTATGAAGCTAAACTTATACATAACTAGAAAAGTGTACTCAGTGGAGTGCAGTGTTCATTTTGACAGCTATTTTAGATTAAGTCTTAGTCTTGAGATGAAAATGTTTATTAGTTTTAGTTACATTTTAGTAATTTTTATCATTCATAGTGTTAGTCTAGTTTTAGTCGATGAATTATTCAAAATGTTTTAGTCAACTTTGAGTCATTGTGTTGTCTGTATGTTTTTTATCTTCAAACGAATCCAGTTAGGCTAATTCATGTATCAGAGATTTGAATCAAGGTGACGGGTTGTATACAAATTACGTTTAGACAATTTTTTCTACAACTACAAAAACTTTCTACACACTTACAAACTGTCATTTCTCCAGCGGATAGCTGGTACAGGTGATTTACAAGCACACACTTATTGCTCATCATTTGAAAAGCTCACCATCTCCCTATCTATGTTCTTAAAAAATTTGACACCACAAATAACTAATCTGAGACAACTAGGATTTGTACCCAGGTTCATGGTAAACTCTGACTTATGCATCTCACTGTTAAGAAGCAGAAAAATAGTTTGATTAAAGCCTGAATTTTTTCTGAATCTGCAACATGTTAGTCTGGAGGTTTAAACTCATGTCCTCTCACATAGTTGGTGATTAAAACTAAACTTTCATCTCTGTCAGAGAAAACTGATCTGAGTTCAGACTGTTATAGCACAGCTACACTCACAGATAACTGAGCCTCCTACCTGCCTGTTAAAGAGCATTGATCCACTGAGTGGAGTCCTGTGGGGATCAGCTGTGAAGTCTGGCAACCAGTGGCTGCTTGCTCCGCCACCATTCAGCAGCTAATGAGCAAAGCTAACCGCTAACAGCCACTGCTGCGACTAACAAACTCCACAAATCCATTCAGTAGCTCCACCATCCACAGTCAGACACACACAGCTGATTATTTACTGCTGAATTATAGTTCAGAACTCGCACCAATGGCTGAAGCTGCTCCAGTGTGAGTGTTTTTGCTGGTGAGCGAAACATCTTGGTGCAGACTATTCACTGGAGTTTACCAACCTGTAGCTCATGCAGCACTTGAAGATAATTACAGCCACGACAGTTCTCAGCTTTCAGTGTCCGATAGTGCACCACTAACATTTTTGTCACGTCTTGTCTCGTCAGCAAAAACGAAACATAGATTTCGTCCTAGTTTTTAGGATCAAGATTTATTTTTAGCTCATCATCGTCTCGCTTTCGTCATGGAAAAAAGATTATTGAAAAATTATTTTTTTCGTCAAGGAAATTAACACTGGTTGAGTGCAGGTTTCCGCCAGGTGGCTTCCCGAGCTGATTGCGGCCAGTCCAGACAGTTCCTGTAATTCCAGTAGGCCTGTCAAAATGCATTTTAGAAGCGTCCCAGAAGCTAATGAAAATACACCCCTCGGCTATTTTTGATGGAACTGCACTTGGTTGCACAGAGCAGATCGAGTCTTCCTGCTAACATGCGCTGTATGTGAAATATACATACAATGTGATTGTAAGGATAAATGTATTTTTAATAACTGAAACACAGCCACAAATATTTGATCCATGTATTCAAA
Organism: Epinephelus lanceolatus; assembly: GCF_041903045.1. Lineage (NCBI taxonomy): Eukaryota > Metazoa > Chordata > Actinopteri > Perciformes > Serranidae > Epinephelus > Epinephelus lanceolatus. Next base: position 33,417,812 of record NC_135756.1, on the reverse strand, counting down.
ACTGGACTTGTAATGGTAATAACTTTGTCTGTAGGCTGTCGCTGCAGCACAACAAAATAGGAAATAACATCTACAAACAAAATTGAAATGAAAATAAATGTAACTAAAATTATAACTATAACTACACAACTGGCTTACTTACTCATGGTAGAAACACCAATACCAAGGAAATATGACCAAATCAACAAAACCTGCAAGTTTACCAAATTGGCAGGCAAAGTGCTTTGCCTCTGAAACGCTCCCACTGTGGTTTGATGCCATGCGGTGGATGAAAAAAAACTGAGTCACAGATATGGCAGCCAGAATGCGGCGCAGCTGCACTCAGTGAAATTGTTCCCCCTGGCTCCCTTACAGTCAAGTGAAGATATGGTATCACTGAATAACTAAAGTGGATCATAATATATCTGGTATAAAATCAATCTGCAGATGCTCTGATTCAAAATGAGACCGAACTTTTCTATGGATGTCGTTTTTGAACCACTACAAAGGCCAAAATGTGTCCTGCAAAAGACAGTAAGTCTTGTTATAAGCCGAGTTGATTTCTGGAAAACTTGCATCCCCTACCGGCCTAGTGAGAGGAGTGAGAAGTCAGCAGTCAAAGACGGTATAAAACAGATTTCTTAACAATTGTGAATCACCGAAACCACGAGAGATTCTTGAGCATACAGTCATAAATGTGCACAGAAAATATGAGGCTGATTGGTACAGTAGTTTGCAAGACTAGCTGCAGACATACACACAGGAACACACATATACAACCAAACACATGATCAAGGCGAACGTCCTTTGCACAATGAGTCATTGAGTGGGTTTTTTGTTTTTTTTTAATTTATCATCCGAGAAAAAAGTGATAAAGCACAGAGACCTTGCACACTGAGTCTGTGATGCATTTTTTTGTTCTATGCTTTGTGAAAATTTGCAATACCAGAGACAAAATGAAAAGACATACAGTATTACCTCCCTGGCTTCTCTCCATTGGAGTTATTTATCTGTCACCACCCATGACTTGCATTCGGCACCAAAGCTTCATGAAGGGGCTGAGCTGTCCTCCATCTCTGTCTCCTACTCTCTCTCTCTTTACAGTCCATATCCTCCTCCTCGTCATCATCACCATCATTCACCTGAATATCATTATTTGACCTGTTGAAAGTAAGCTATCTGAGTTATGAAAGGATACTGTGTGACCCGTTCCTCTGTCTCATTGTGAATGTGTCCAACCGATACATTTTCGTCACTGATTCTTGGTCAGACAACTCCCTAAAGGCTTCTGACGGTTGTTCCGAAAACTTTAATGAGGGACGGAAATTTCAGTGTCAGCGGTCATATTTATTTTTAGATATGTGACAATTGCGGACGAAAAAACAAACTTAGTGTGCAAAGGCCTTTACTCTGGCGGGTATAATGACAGTAGAAATTAGTATAACACTGAAAATGAGACACAAAGATGTGCATGGGAGTTTTGCATCACACACTTGGTGATAATGTCCAGGAAGTGTGCAGCCCGCTGAAGATTCTGAAAACTCAAAAGGAGATTTGAGACATTTAACAGACAGAAATAAATAAACCAAAACAATTATATTTATTCACAATTATATCAACAAAATTCATCAATCTGAGCCTTTCTCCTTCACCATATCCCACTGGGAGGAGAAAATTGTGATGAGAGATGATGTTCAGAGTTACAATCAAAGGGACGTCTTGACAGGATAAGGGCCTGTAATGAAACATCTGTTTCAACCATGCAAATTTCTGGTCCTTCTGTTTCACAAAACCAGACCTTGAGAGTTATTGAAAAGTCGAATTTGTTTTTGAAAAGTGTGATTGTTGGACGATGTTTTGCTGAAGGTGCTAAATTGTCAGTACAGTGACCTTGACAGGATAAACAAGAGGGAACTGTCCATGTGAATGTACAGGCGGTGTGTGTGTGCGTGTGTGTGCGTGTGTGTGTGTGTGTGTGTGTGTGTGTGTGTGTCTCGTGGTGACCGCCTATTTTTCCACCTGCCCTGGCGTCAACACTGCTGAATAATTCAGCCATGCTTCTCACCTTACGTCGGCATGGAAACGAGCCATTATGCAGCAGTGCAGCAGCAGAAACCCAACACCCAGATGATTGCGAGCCGTCGAGGGTGATGACTTAGAGACATTCTGTATCATTCTCTCTCTCTTTCAATGTCTTGTGACCGACGCACCCCTCATTTTCCCCTCTTCCTCCTCCTCTGTACCTCCATCACCCACTCTACCCATCATCCTCTCCTCCTCTTTGGAATGTTCTCATCCCAGCTGCTCCTCCTCCTCCTGCTGTGAGGTGAGAGATGCGAAGGTTGGGGGAGTGTAATCACACTTCCTGTGCTGGCATGCCGTCACTAAAGGCCCCAACATGCACATACACACACTCACACACAACTGTTACATTTTGTCTTTTCAATAACACTTGTTTTTTTACCACCTTGGCTCTCCATCTGCACTAAACCAATGGTTTCAACCACAAAAAATGGATCTAAAATATTAGAAATCTCTAATTCATCACTGTATTGTGAATGGAGGTTGTCTGATGCTGGTTTACTGTCATTCAGGTTTTTTCTGTACACAACAAACAATAGTTTGAAAGTTTTGTAGGAAGCTACTGTATTAACTGCTGAATGTATGCCTGTACAAGACATTGTAGCATTTCTTTCTGTTTCTGTAGTGTTTGTTTCTTTGGTTGAATGGGTCTTTATGCCTCTGTGCTGAATATAGCCATGGTCAGAGGCATTATGTTTTTGAGTTGTCTGTCCATCCGATTGTTGTGAACACAGTATGTCCAGAATGCTGTGACCATTAAGTGTTCCCTTAATTTTTTTAAGCAGTGTAGTTACCATGAGATAGATGAGATAGATGATAGACCATGAGCCTAGATACAAATGGCATATATGCTGTAAGCTGACAACAGTTTCTACTGTTTGATAAAAACCTGAGCATTTTTCTGCTCTGTGAACAATAAATCATACGCACCTCCTCTGCTCCTGATGTCCTCGTTCCTTTTTCACATGAACAGTGTAAACAGGAAAACAGTTGAATGAGGTCATTTCTTACTGTGACTCCTGCCTCATCAAGGTCAGATGTATATTTCTTCCCACGTCACGCCTAAACTTGTTGCTTCCCACTAATGCAGCTGAGTGATTCTCAATGCGCCCTGGCTTGCCGGTGATTTGATACTTATTTGACACAAAGCTTGCCACATTTCATTGCCACGTTGTGAGAGATTTAGAGCATTTTTCTCACTGCTCTGTTGGATTTCAATACCTTCCTCAGCTCGGCGGGGCTGAGAGGTGAAACACATGAAATGTTGTTCTCTAGACAACAAAAGCAAATGTAAAATGTGGTAGTGGTGATGACTAATGACAGACATGGGCTGGGTGTAGGGAGAGATGATCTGTCAGTACTGATCAGTGAGACACATGACTTATGCATAATCCAATCAGATCCAGTCAGGCCAGCGTGGGAGTGTGTGTTTGTTTCATTTGTTGTCTGTGAAGACAACATGTTCGTAAATAGGAAAACTGTAAAATGTCACAAATGTTTATGTTAGTAAAGGTAAGGAAAAAAAAAGCATATGAATGTAAATGTATGAGTTTGTTCATGTATGCAGACTCTAAAGCTCATCCATATGCATGATGTATCTGTGTTTGTAAAGCAGTGAGCTCTAACACATTCACAATCTGAATGTGTGTTTATGTGTGTTGGCACGGAGCAGCTCTTCTCTCCACTCAGTTTCTGTTCAGCTCTCAGCAGCCACAAAAACATAATGATGCTAATAAGTCAGATTTATTGCACGCTGCTGCTAACGGCGTGTTTATATCAACAGTTTATGTGGGTTTGGCTGTGAAAGCATCACACACACACACACACACACACGCACATAATAGCATCTTGTTAACCTGTAAATTTTGGTTTGGATAAAATTTTAAAAAATCACAGTATTCCCAAATCAACTGGATTATCTTGATACCAGCACAGTGATCAACCTTAATTGTGACTTGACTGAAGAAGATTTCTCGTTAATTGCATGTATGTATAAAGAGACCTGGATACAACATTGAAGATGGGCCCCTGTTAATTTCTATGAAAATTGCTCAGTGGTGCATGAAGCCAAAAAAGTTAAATTTTAACGCTATGAAATTACTTGAATCTTGTGCATTATGGGGCCCATAGAGCAAGCGCGGCAGAGCTGTTTACTTCTGTTGGCTAAGCAGCAAATTTCTAGGGGTGGGAATCACCACCATCCCATGATACGATATTATGACGATACATAAATCGCAAAACAATATTATTGGGATTTTTAAGGTGCTGCGATATGCTGACTTTGGGGATAAATGCAAAATGTATCAAAAAAAAAATGTATTTTAAAAAGCAGTTGATAATATTATTCTAGTTGGCTACCAAAAGTTTAATTTGTGTTTGTAATACTAATAATTTCTGTAAGAAATACACATACAATGTACTGAAGAAGAGCTAATATACACAACAACAATTTTCACCGGGGCTCTATAAAGAAAAACTCGTGCCGTCAGAATTATGTTAAAGATAATATCCATAAGAAAATAGTGGTTTTCACTAGAACTGACGATTTGTGTTGAAGCAGTGACTGACTCCTGTTCCCTCCCCTCTCTTTACAGCTGTGTATGCCTAAAGGCCTGTCGTTCAGGACACAGGCAGACCAGCGGGATCCACAGTTCCACTCCTTCATCATCACCAAGGAGGACGGCTCTCGAACCTACGGCTTCGTCCACACCTTCTTCGAGGAGGTGACCAGCCCACAGATCTGCTCTGCCATGCAGACCCTCTACCAGATGCACAATGCAGAGAGTGCCACTGCCAACACCCCTCCCTCCTCTTCCTCCTCCTCTTCCTCCAGCATGGACTCCTTGGCCAGCAGTTTAGACGAGGCCGACTCCCCTACATCCTCATCTTCCTCGTCTTCGACTCGCAGGGTAGGTGGCTATGACTCATCACGGGACACCCTCTACGTGTCCAAGGCCTTGTGTCTGATCACGCCCATGCCCTTCATGCATGCCTGCCGCAGCTTCTTGTCACAGCTGCACAGGGCTGTTACTGCAGCCATGGCCCCTCCGCTGCCGCTGGAGAGCTATGTTCACAACATCTTGTACGAGGTACCGCTTCCCGCTCCAGGACGCTCGCTCAAGTTCCATGGTGTATATGAGCCTATCGTGTGCCAGAGGCCCGGGCTAGGGGAGCTGCAGCTGGCTGACTTCCCCCTCGCCGAGGCCTTCAGTCTGCTGGGAGTGGAGAACCTGGTCCAAGTGTTCACCTGCACCCTGCTGGAGATGCAGATCCTGCTGTACTCACAGGGTAAGGATGCATGTTGATTATGCCAAGATCAGTATGCCTGTCAGACATATCAGACTTATCGGGGGTTTGCCATTACAAACTCATATTATGCACTATTCAAACAGGCAAGATCCAAGGATATACACAATCACTAGATGTGTCAGAATTACCAGGAAATGTGCCGTGCCCTAACTAGATGCGACCGTCAGACTATCGCGCAACACTGTGTTACAGCGGACACTCTCCGTCCACACTGGAGCTGCTAAATATGGAACTCTGGTCACTTCATGTAAACAAACCACACATCTAGCAGCTGTGGCCTCATTGAGTGAATTAGCCGTACCTACAGTACTGGATACCTCCTTATTTCACTACAAAAAAAACAAAATAAGTTGGTATCTGGCTGAAGGGAGATTGTCAGGATAATGAACATTTCTAGTAAGAATTGTGTGGGATGCTAGTTAGCTACCTTGTTTTACAAAGTGGACATGGTGGTATGATATAGTATGGGAGCTACAACAATGATATCTCCTGCGATAGTCTTGTAAGTATAAATAAGTAAGGGTTAATGCCCGACGAGGTGTCCATTATCAGGAATTAATGGACGACGCGGAGGTGTGAACCGTCCAACGCGACGGACAACAGTTAGTGTTTATTGCTACTAGTTCTTTGATGTCAGTTTGGTGTGTCTGGGCCTTTAAATTATACTCATATCGAGAACATGATAGTATGCCTGGAATTTTCCACCTGATGTAACAGCAGCCCTGACATAATGGCAATTTGGATTTTTTAAATTTTTGTTCTGGACCAAATGCAAGTGAAATAATAATAATAAGTGAAATAAGCTTTCACTTATTTCATGTTTACATTGACTTCTTACAAACATCAAGCAGTGTGAACATGAAGTCATGCAGAGTGACAATGAGCTCACTCATTGTACAGTTTTCGGTGATGTCATAGTAAATTGTGGGCATCAGATCAGGGGGGAATCAGATACCACAAACTGACAGGAACTAATCTTTATAGAATCTAGCTTTGAATCAAGAGTTCAGGAGGTGCTGCTGTTGCATGCTTGAAGAGGCAGGAAGTGATTAACTTCACCTCTATTTTTGTGGTCCAATTGCATAAAAGTACTGTACGTAAATATAGATAGATAAAAAAAACTCTTAAAGTTGCTTTTAAATTAACATAATGTTGGAAGAAGATAAGAAGGCAGGCTGTTCCATAGGCTGTGTTTGGACCATCAGTGGCACTGAGTCCAAAAAGGCTTTCTTATTCACTACAATCAGAGCAGTCTGTTGGCACATCAAGGGAATCTGCCAGAGAGGAAAGTTACAACACAAACTTATGATGAAGACAAAGATATATTAGAGTGACTCATTCCTACATAGGCTGATTTTTCAGTGCATTTAATATGTAAGTCGGAGTGGGTGGCTGTTTTCAGTGGAGACGTTTTGTTCAAACGTAAAGGCAAGAAAACCTCTTTCTTAGTGTTCAGTTAAAACTTGGTGGCTCAAAGACAAAGGAAAATGGTCTCAGGTTGGTTCAGCTACACATGAGGCTAACTGAGACGCACAGTGATCAGATTTTCCTCCTTCTGGGTTTCCCTTCATCCATTATTCACATCTGCAGTGAGGCTCCGTTGTAGAACATCACATAGAGAGCAGCAGCTTCTTTGAACTACTCTGTGGACTGAGATCACCTTTTGTCCTACATTCCTCCGTCCTACTCTTTCTCAGTTTCACTCCTCCAGTCTGCTGCAGCGCACTCTGTAACACTTTCTCTGTTTGTTTATCTTCAGTGTCGGATGAGTCATGTAAATAGAAAAGCTCCGCACGCACACCGAATCCACAAGCCCAAACTAAAACCATGTCTCTACTGTATTCTGCAGCATGCACACAGGAGGATGCAGTCCTGTGGTGCAAACTAATTACAAGAGGTGAACAAGTGAAATTACTCTGAGTAAACTAACTTGCGTGGAAAAAAAGGCTAAATTAGGAAAGCGCAGCTGTAAAACCCTCTGAACTGCGTCCTTCAACTAAGTACATTCCTCATGTTTGGCACGATAAATGATAAAATAATTTTCACAACTCGAGTTGCAGTGTCCTTTGTCATAGTATTATAAAGTGCTGTGCAGACTTTTGGCATCTGAAAAGGCTTCAGACTCATGGATCTGAGAGATTGCTTAGTCAAGCAGTTTATACTGCCAACCACTATGAGCTTTGTAACCTATAATTGTTATGTTATCTCATAGACCACACACTTATTGTGTGTTTTAGTATTTTATTTCATCAGTTCAAATTAGAGAGGAAAGTTACAAGAGACACATTGCAGGAGGAGCTCACTGGTGATCATAAGGCTTGTAGTCTTTTTACCACAGCAGCATTCATGTGTTCCATATAGAGCAGGCTTCTCTGCAGATCCTTGAAAGTCCAAAAACGCTCTGAATTAGAAATAAAACCTCAACTGGTATTAAAATGAATTAAATCAATCTTTCAAATGTCTTAAAAATTGTAAGACATAGGAACTACAGTAGGATTTTATCCATCCTGTGTTTCAGATGTTGCATTGTTCGTCCATACATCTGTCCCATCCTTGCGAATGCAATATCTAAAGAATGTCTCATGGGAATTTCTTCAAATTTGGCACAAATGTTCGCTTGAAATCAACAACAAACTGATACGTTTTTGGTGGTCATAGGTCAAGGTCACCTTGCCTGTTTCATTAACATGAACGTGATATCTTGACAACGCCTTGAGGGAATTTCTTCAAATTTGGCACAAACATTTTCTTGGACTCAACTGATTTTGGTGGTCTAAGGTCAAGGTCACTGAGGGTAATTACATGCACAGCAATATACGATAGTCCGCCACTAACATTTTCGTCACGCCTTGTCTCATCGACGAAAATTAAAACAAAGATTCGTTCCAGTTTTATTATCATTATCTTTATTTATTTTTAAACTCTTCATCGTCTCATTTTCGTTAGGGAAAAAGGTCATTGATGAAAATTTTCATCATTTTCGTCAACAAAATGAACACTGACTAATAATGACGAAGGCTGACTCTTGTGTCAAATTACTTTGCCTGTGTTGCACTTGAACACACCTTAAAGACTACAGCCATTGGCCAACCAGCACGGCTGTTCTGTGCCTGCATGAAAGGAAATAACTCTACACAGCAGCAGGCAGTGGTAGTCTGTATTTCTCATTTAAGAAGGGAAACTGGAAGACCCACAGGATGGATTCAAGATGCTAGTTAGCCAGTTAGCACATAAACAACAAAAAGCGATGTTGAAAGAACAATGGATATCACTTAGTTGCTGTCGAACAATGACACAAACAAACACTTCTTCTGAAGCGCTCAATGGCAAAAAAACATGCTGAATAGTCAAAAAAATACAGCCGACAAGAGCTGACTAGTGCCAGCATTGTGGGAGACACAAAAACTAAGGTGACAGACGTTAACGGATGGCCTGACACTGACCAACAGCTGACCATCAGCTTGGTTTGTCAGGGCCTTTAGCTCATTAGCATTTGCTAACTAAGAAGTATTAGCTTAGCTGATAAGTCAGTTGTGTCACCATCATTTTTTATTTCCCAAATTTGAAGTTTGCCATTACTGTTGGAGCAGCTGAGAACTGTACAGGTTCTTCCTGAACTCCTACACATCACTGTCAAAAATAACATTACATAGAAAGAAAAGATAAAAGCTGACAATTGTACAGTTTGTATACTAATGCATGTGTATGGCAGAAAGACATCACAACCGTAATGGCACCTTATTTACTTCCGTTACTTCCCTGGACCCTAGTATGCATATTCATACTCCTCCACCCTAATGGAGCCCTGGGGTTCTTTCTTTCTTCAGCTTTCCCACCACATTGTGAGATGGTGTGTCTCTGCACCAACAGCTTGTAATGACACCAAATGGGTTACGGATTAGACGCCTTAATCTGATTGGCTGGCTGTATTGCTCTGGACTGTACTGCAGCACAGTGGCTCAGCTCCGAGGGAGTGATTTTGGGTTGTCAGTAGGTCACAGGGTGAGATTAGAAGACAGCTTCAGGACTGGTGGGATATACTGCAGTACTGCGACAAAGCTATTGATTTCTGCTCTGGATCTGTGAAAAGTCAGCATCTAAGTAAAAATCATCTGAAACATTCTTTAAGAAGAATTACCTGATTTGAGCAATAAAAGATTGAGTGCAATCCAATTCTGTAATATAATTAAAAAAAAATGTTTCCAGTAGTAGCAAAAACTCAGATTGTAAGTTAAGTAAGACTGCGTTTAGGGCTATTTGAGGCAGAGTCATATTAAAAATGTTAACAGAAGCGTTCCCTGTGGATGAAGAAAAAAAAAAAACACGCCTGCTCCTCTCTCATCCCATCGTCCTTTGATAAAAAATGGGTCTCAGTGTTTTATTCATCAATGTCAGCGTCAAAGGCACTTGCTCCTGGAGGGAAACGATTAAAACCAGCCCTCACTCCAGTGAAAAACATCCCTGTTTTGTTCAAGTGTTCATCACTTTTTATCAGGAATCACCGTTGGCATTCAGCCCAGGCTTTGCATGACACGTCTCTCTGAACGAGCCCTCGTTTTGTTGTAATGAGGGGGAAAAACCCTGCATGAAGCGTCATTTTGCTGGAGTCAGGTGATGGAAGGGTTCAGCTCAGGGCAAACATGGAGAATGTTCCCTGGATGTTAATGAGACACCACTCTGCCATATGTTCCCACGCTCCTCCTAATCAATCCACAAGTAATTACACCATGACAGATAGAGGCATCATCAACCCCCCCACCCTACAGTACCTGTGCTCTTCACACACGTATTGGCTGTGACAGGTAGTAATAGGGAGTTAAGGAGAGTCTCTCCTCCAATTATGGGGCACAGTGGGGGCTGGAGGTGGGGCATGCAGGAGTGTCATTATATCAGTGAAGTTAATGTACTGTCCTGGTAGGCAGATATGTATGTAAATGCTGATAGAGCTTTCACCCAAATTATATAACACCATTTTTCTAACTGCCACTGGTACACTATTTGAACAATAGGTGTGGTGTGTTTCTCATGATTTTGCCTGAGCCCATTAGTTCCAATAAAGAGCAATCTTAATGCTACATCACCAGTGCAGGATGGCAGTGCTTGTGTCCTGTATATTTTTGTACAGTAATTGGAAATGGAGACCATGTTGTCCAACCTTATAAACAGTCTATGACCAAGCTTAGCCCTCAATGCTATTGTAGCTGAATGGGGGCAAATTCCTGCTGCCAGGTTTTGTAATCTGGTGTAAAGCCTGGAATCAGACAGTGGGGAGACTGTTTTGAAGCATATCCAGGAAATTCAGTGGCAGAGGTAGTGGTCATAGGATTTAAGGTAACGTCAACATTCTGCTAAGATTATACTAAGCTTTCTTGACAGTCACACTGAAGACACACTAAGACAAATACCCCTTGCTTCTAACTGTCACATGCGTGTCAGGGCTGTTTGATTTCATCTATTCTGTTTACTGTGTCTAGTTTTCTGTGTGTGTGTTTTTCCCAGGTGAGTTGACCATGTCTTTGCACAGAATAAGTAATTTCTTGACTTGATTTGTCATGGGATAAGACACTTCTCTAAGCTTTTTTTATTTTGATTTCTTTCTAGTCTTCCCTCCATATAGTCATTTTCTGACTCTTTTATTATATCACAGTAATATCACATTATGTAGATGAACTAAAGTCTACCATCTCTGCATTTGAAGAACACCTAAAGTCAGCTGTTCACCACAGACAGCTTGCTTCTTCCCTTGTGAGATTGAGCTGCCTGTGTTTATCAGTCCCTGATGCACAGTTGCAGTTTCACAATGACTTGACATGTCCTGTCCTGTTTTTCAGCATCCTTGAGCCCTGTCTCTGCTGGGGCTTTCTGCAGCGCTACAGTTTGCCATATCAGATTTGTTCTTTTTTAAATGATTACGCGCTTGCTCATCTGTCACAGGCACTTGTATTTGTCATATTGCAAAGGGAGTTTCTTTGGCGAGGCAGCAAATGTTGTCAGAGATGAATCTGCCCTTTTGAGAGGAACACCCATAGCTGTTTCTAACTGGAGCAAAAATGATGAATCAGTTCAACTCAGTTCAGCAAAAGGAGAAAATAAAATCAGTGACTGTTAGATTTTGTCCTCATCTTCTTGTTTTCCCCCATGAGGCCTTGCTGTGTTGAGCTTTGATGTTTTTCAGTTGAGAAAAAGAAAGAGGGTGAAATTTATGAGGCTATAACAGAGAAGTGTTAATGAAGCCAGTTGAGACGCCGAGGCTAAACTTATCGTAGTGTGACGTGAGTGTGAAAGGAAACGGGTTGGAAAGGATTTGATGTAACATGAAAAAAGAAGTGGTGTGTTTCAGTCAGACTCCTGCGCTGTGTTTCCCACAGAGGGGGGTGTGGGGGGAGAAACTACGAACCTGTTCAGACTTGAGAGAAAACAAATGCAGCCTTGAACACACAATACACACACACACACACACAGAGGTTGGATGATTCTGACTGGCATGTCGACTTTCTCTGATGTTGTATTGATGCAATGTTTTGTGGTTCACATGAAATGGAAAGTTGGCTGATGGGAATGTCATTAGTGTTGCAGGTATCTGATCATAAACCAAGGTCATGCACAGAGGGAAATTCTGTGGTGGCACTAGATGAAACTTTGGGGTCATCAAAGTTAATACAGTTCATTCTGAAGGGAAAAATGTCTGAACAAGAGTTATCAAGACATTTTAGGACTTAAGTGGTGACCAAAAGTCTGACCAAAACCAGATGGACTGATTATTTATCCACCCTGCAACTCAGACTCAGGGAGAAAAAACAACTCTGCTTTTTAATTCTTACTCGTGTTACTTGTCATATCTTTACTACTACCTTTTCAGCTACAAAAGCCAGTTTAAACATGGAAATAGATTGCTTCGGTAGAGGTTAAATGTTGTGACTGAATAAGGTTACATAAAGGAGAGTGGACAATGATTGTATTCAGGTGGTTAAAGGTGAGATTACACCACCATCCCAGCATAAAAGATTAATTACTACTGCAGCTACTAGACATTGCGCACAAAAAGTGAAAGTAGCGTAAATATGAATTCAGATATGAAACAAAGAGAAGTGGTTGAAATCTCTCTCTCTCTCTCTCTCTCTCTCTCTCACTCACACACACACACACACACACACACACACACATTTTCCTGTCACAACATGCCTGTTTGCCTGTCATCATCCCTGATGCCTTCTACAAGCACTGGTAATTGTTAACACACACACACACACACACACACACACACACACACACATACATTTGTGTCAGGCTCTGCTCGCTGTCACTTTTCAAACACATAAAGGAAAAAGCAAGTGTGCTGACACTGATTTATTGGAGTGTGTGTGTGTACCCTGCATTTTTAAGCTAATCTTGTCAGTGTGAAGCATGGAGACCTGTCTCAAGTATTCTGCCCACTTTATCAAACTCTGATTCTTAAGAGCTGTCGTTTAAACAAAGTCAAGACGGCTGTGATTTTATGTGTGATTAAAAGACATGTATAGTATATACTTACACACACACACACACACACACGCACTTTGAGAAGTGAACAAGCTGAGCAGCTGCTTCTCGTCCTGGTGAATATAAACCATTGTGCTCTGTGGTTACAGCACTGGAGAGCTTAATGCATTTTCATTGAAATTGCACAGATTCCATATGTGCACATACAGACAGGATGACACTGACTGAACCTTACACAATGAAAGGAAATGAGAATGTGGGGGAGGGGTGTATGGTAGAAAGCAACTGATTGGATACATTGTTATAACTCTATCATTTTTTATTCTTATGTTCCCCCTTCCCTTTCCTCGAGGTCGCGCAGGCTTTTCACTCTGGCCATCACAATAACGTGATGAAACTGCTGCTGAGCTCAATACTAAAGCCAGCCTTCAACCACTGGCCTTAATCTGTTTTAGGGAACAGAGGCAATACTCTCTCTCACACACACACGTGAAAACATGATTGAAAAGAATCCATCAGAATGTAATTCCTCTTCTTTAACCCTAACTCACTCTTAGATTCAATTTGAATCACTTGATTAAAGCCTCTCTTGCACATCAATACTCTAAATTTATATGTATTTTATCAGCCCCTCACTCTTTCCTCCCTGCTCCCTCTACACAGTTCAACAGTCTCTGTGTTGCAGTAAAATCACCCTTACATGTTCATTAAAAACACATCACGGACCTACTTTTATACACAATTCAATAATCAATCACTGCTTTTTTTCTCTTTTTGAGAACAGCTTTATTAGGAAATTAAAATGAAGCCCCTAAGGGGACATGGGTGAGAAAAACTTTAATGGATGAAAAAATAAAACATGGGGGAGAAAAAAATTTATATGAATACTTCCGTGTTTTCCTGAGAAACTTTTGCATTCTACCGAGAAATACTATGCATGTATATTATATAGTACGGAGCAGTGAGCTTCTGCTGAGTGAACCGTGATCAAGCCATACTGCCTCTGAGGGAGGCAAAGGTCCTGAAAGATAAATATATGTTTTCTTCAATGTTTTTATGGCTCTGCGCTGTTGATAGCCGTGGCCGGAGGCATTTTGCTTTTGGGTTGTACATCCATATGTCCATCACTAATGTCTCATTCTCATGAAAACGATATCTCAAGAACACTTTGAGGGAATTTAGTCAAATTTGGCACAAATGTTCACTTTGACTGGACTTTGAACTGACTAGCTTTTGGTGGTCAAAGGTCAAGGTTACTGTGATCTAGTTTCCATCTTATTCTCTTAAATGCAATATCTCAAGAAGGCCTTGAGGGAGTTTACTCCAATTTGGCACAAACATCCACTTGGACTAAAGAATGAACCGATTAGAAATTGTCAGTCAGAGGTCAAAGGTCAAGGTCACTGTGACCCCATAAAACAAGTTTTTGGCCATAACTCAAGAATTCATATGCTAATTATTTCAAAACTTCACACACATTTCTAATAGGATGAAAAAGTGGAGTGATGACATTTTATATCCAAAATGTCAGAGGTCAACTTCACTGTAACATCACAGTGCTCTGCAAACACTTTTCTGGCCATTATTCAGCATCATAACTCAGGAACAGAAGGGGACACATTTGGTCAGATACTAAACTGGTGACACTACTCTTGGGTGCCCACCTTGAAACTGTGCTGATTGTATAGATCTTCTGTGTTGTCAGGAGGAAGATGTGTGTGAAGCATCCATGTTTTCACAGAAATGAACAGAAATGTGAAAACATAGATGTAACTTCACCTTCACTAGCGGTAATTCTGTTCTATGTTTTCTTTTGAACGGAACCCCCAAGGAGATATGGGGAGAAAAAATAAAGAAGGGTGACAAAAAAATTAATGGGTAAGAAGAAAAACAACACTTTGTTGCCTGCTGAGAAATATTACTGCAGTACAGAGCCATGAGCTGCTGAATGACCATGATCAAGCCAAGGTGAAGGTCCTGAATAATAGATTTATATGTTTTCTGACGGACAGCCTCTGAGTGAGGAAAAGGTCCTGAACGATACATATGTATGTTTTCTTGTATGTTCTTTATGTGTACTTTTATGAACATAAAAGTATTAATAATAATTTAATATAAATGCAAAATTTGCAAAGCATTTCACTCACTCAGATATCTGAACAGGCTGTATATGCTGTACATAAAATTAAATTATCTTATTCTTATTCTTATATTGTTATGATTCTCTTCTCTTTCTGTCAGACTACCAGCGGTTGATGACAGTGGCTGAGGGCATCACCACCCTGCTGTTTCCCTTCCAGTGGCAGCATGTCTATGTTCCCATCCTGCCAGCCTCTCTCCTCCACTTCCTGGACGCTCCTGTTCCCTACCTGATGGGCCTGCAGTCCAAAGAGGGCACAGACCGCTCCAAACTGGAGCTTCCTCAGGAGGTACACAGCCTACCTATGTAGTGTTAACCCCAGAGCTAAGTGTAAGCCTCAGGTTAATACAAGTGTGAAATGATGCTGTTAGCCTGGGCTTTCTCTGGGGAATGTGGAAGGTATGTGGACTATACTAGGACTCTGGACTTGGGACTCAGGGTTTAATGACTGGAGTCAGGCTTACATTTAGGCCCGGGGGAGGGCTTGGTGAGCGCATAAACTAAAATGGAAGGTTCCCACAAGTGTAGGAAAACAAGTACTGTCAGTGTGTGCATGCACAAGCTGCAGCAGTTTGCAGTCAGTGCTCATTACTGCTGACAATACATTGTCCAAGGCCAATACCAAACACACACACACACACACACAAACAGGCAGACTACAAGGCTCCCTTTTAGACAGACAGGAAATTGCAAGAAACACCTCTCTGTTAAAAACAACTTCCGTACACACACACACACACACACACACACACACAAAATCACCTCACAGCAACGTGAGTATGAGGTGGATTTCAGTCACTGCATTCTTAACGCCCTTTTATTTCGGCCTTTACAATTGTCACACAGTGAGGAGGTGAATGTGCACTGGATTTAACCCAGTATTTAGCCCAACACATTTCATGTGTGTGTGTTCATGTGTAAAAGTGAGATAAGGCCCCAACAAAGCGGAACATCCAGGCTCGCCGGCTTCCGGCTTTGCTTACATCCCCCGACTCCCAGCGCTTGTTAATCCGGCACATTCCGTATGGATGCTAATTATCCCAGCCAGCGCAGGAGGCTGCAGCAGGGCACCCACGAGCCCGTCTGTCTCCCTCCTCCCCCCGCACAGGCTCCCCCCGCCTGCCTAGACTGGTGAATCTCTCTGTTTGTGAATGATCCTTTGAAGTGGCGCTGACCTAGAAATGAGCTGATGATGAAAGAATGGCTCAAAGCAAAGCAGAGAGGACATGATGAGAGAGAGGAAACTAGGGATGTAATTGGGGAATTAATGCCAGACAAGGTTTGCCTTTCTGAACCCTGCACTTCAATCCAGCTCTTCTTCTTTTTACCTCTTGTCAGATGATAACATTAGTTGTTTGCATTGTAGACAAGAATACGTGGCACTATTATCATCCTTTTTCTACATTTTCTTCCTCTTTTTGAACATATACAATTGTTCCTAGTGGGCTTTAGATCCAAACTAGGGCAGCCTTTTTGGAGACAAAGATTTGTGATATGCAGAGTTTGCTCATGTTCTTTGAGCTTTTTTTTTTTGTTGTCTCACAAAACATTGAAGAAAAGTCAAAGTATCTGAGCCTAACCAAGCCCCAAACCCAGATTTGAAAACTTTGATGAATATAGTAGTCTTATGAAGAGTAAAGGTTTTAGTGGCAACAAATACTTCTGTGTTCAGATTCCTGACTTGAGTTGTGTTCAGGGGTGACCAGAAAGCAGTGGTTCTCAAAGTTTCTCTGCCATGGCCCCTGTTAGAAGCTGAAAAAAGTTCATGCCCCTCAACCTTAGAGTTTGTATGCCTCCGCACTGGTGATAGCCATAGCCAGAGGCATTATGTTTGCGGGTTGTCCATCTGTCTCATTCTCCTGAATGCAGTTTCCAAAGAACACCTCAAGGGAATTTTGGCACAAATGTCCACTTGGACTTAAGGCCTTTGCACACTGAGTCTGGGTTTTTGTTTTTTTTTTTGTTTTTTCAGATGCATGTTTTTTTTTATCTTGCATCCAAAAAGCGTTACGCACAGAAACCTTGCACACTGATTCTGATGTGTTTTATTGATCTATTTGTTGTGAAAATTCGCAATATGTGACAAAATGAAGAGACACATTTTCTACTTTGCCTTTCTCCAATCTCTACCTATCTGGCTGTCACCACTCCCACCCTGTCTTTCATTTGGCACCACAGCTGCATGAAGGGGTGGAGCTGTCCTCCCTTTTTGTCCTCCACATTCTATGTGCAGTCCACATCCTCCTCCTACTCCTCTTCCTCATCATCGACCTGAATATTACTATTTGAAAGTGAGCTGTCTGAGTCATGAAATTATTCTGTACACCCCGTTCCTCTTTCCTGCCACCCATTTTTCTTCACTGATTCTTGGTCAAACAGCCCTCTTAAGTCTTCTGACAGATGTGAAAAACATAAAAGAAATCGAACCTGATCAGAAAACTTTAATGAGAGACTAAAGTTTTACACTCAGTATGTAAATGTGATTGACACAACATGAAGTCGTATTTATTTAGACGTACAACACTCAACAGACTCAGTGTGCAAAGGCCTTTTAATGATGAACTGATTAGCTGTTATTGGTCAGAGGGCAAGGTCACTGTGACCTCATCTTCAGATATGGCAAAAATGTAATCTTTGACTCAAGGATGAATTCATTAGATTTTGGTTGTCAGTGGTCAAGGTCACCATGACTTTGCATCCATCTCATTCTCGTGAACACAAGGCCTTGAGAAAATTTCCTCAAATTTAGCACAAACATCCACTTGGACTGAGGAACGAACTGAGTCGAATATGATCATCAAAGGTCAAGCTCACTGTGACCTCATAAAACATGTTTTTGCCATAACTCAGGATTTCATACGCTAATTATGACAACATTTCACACAAATGTAGGATAAAATGATGAAGTGATATTTTATATCCAAAAGGTCAACTTCACTGTGACATCATAATGTTCTGCAAAAACATTTTTCTGATTCTGTTTCACTCCATGTCTTTCCCGGGTTATCCATGCAGTGGCTCTGTGCCCCCCCCCCCAGGGGGCTTTACCCACAGTGTGAGAACCACTGTTCAAGTATCAGGTACAGGTGCTTAATTAAGCAATAAGCCATTTGAGGTTGGGGTTTACAGAGCTGTTAAAGAAGCTAAGGGGCGTTGTAAGACAGACAGAGAGGGGAAAAAATGCAATAATTTATTGATGAAAAATAACCATTCTTCGACCAAACAATGAAGTTCTTCAGTGACATTTAGCAGAATAGTTGCCAAGCAACACACAGACACAGTGGAAAGTGCCAGCTGCTTTACAAATCTGTCATTACACAGAGCCAAAGAAGCTCACTCCAATGGATTATTCACCCTATTAGGAGAAAGAAACAGAAAGTTCTCATCACCATGTTGCAGTTAGATTATGTATCTGTCGTCAGCAACTTTTACACTCACTTTCCTCAAGCTGTTGTCATTTGCCAGCAATATCATTTTGTACAACAGTGTAGCCAGGTTACTGAGTAGCCAAGCTACACTGCAACTACACAGCTTGCAATCGACAGCATGGCTAGAGAAAAGTGAGCATTATAGGCTACAAATGAAAACGGGCAAGCTGGCTAAAGTTACATGCATGGTTAACTAACTTTAGATCATTGTTGTAGTTGTCGACTTAGGATGGAGATGAAAGGCCGGTGGATTGGTCAGCAGCAGCGACAGGTATTTCTCCAATGAAGTGTCAGGACACAATAGGTACTCTGGCCGCTCAAACATAATTCCCTACAGGCTCTATTTAGCCCCTTTCCCAGTGTACAAAAAACCCACTGACACTGGCAACATTTTGGCTTTTGTCTTCAATAGATCTTATTGATTTTTTTTTTTCCTCATGCATTCATTGAATGACAGCAAAGCGTACCACCAACCATTCTCATCCATTGATAAATGATCCAGGCTTGAGTTGTTGCCCTCTTTAGTTCTGTATCTCACATGACAATAGGTGACTAATTGGTGCAGTAATACTGAAATTGTAATGTGGTCACAGTTGTGTGTTTGTAGAGTATTTTACAACACATTCAAACACTGCTCAGCCAATCATAATCAAGAACTTGACCATTTTGTTTCATAATATTTATTTTGCATCAAAAGGGGCCAATTGAGGTAGTTCAGGCATCTAATCAGAATACCTCCTGGGCACCTCCCGTTAGAGGTGTTCCGGGCACATCCAACTGGTGGAAGGCTCTGGGCCAGACCCAGTACACGCTGGAGGGATTATACATCTTGTCTGGCCTGGGAATGCCTTGGGGTCCCTCAGGAGGGCCTGGAAAGCATTGCTGGGGAGAGGGGCATTTGGAATACCCAGCTTTGGATAAGTGGTTGAAAATGGATGGATGGATGGATGGATGGATGGATGGATGGATGGACGGACGGATGGACGGATGGATGGATGGATGGATGGATGGATGGATGGACGGATGGACGGATGGATGGATGGGTGGATGGATGGATATATTTTAAAGGCTAATGCTGAGAACAGGAAACACATTGCCAAAAGTAGATCCAAGAAACATGAGCAGTTGGACAGTTAATAAACAAACCTCCAGGTTAGTCAAACTCCCAACATTTGGAAGAGAAAACAACAGTGAACATTAGGATTTTTGCCCAGAATATCCATTAGAAACATTCATCATAGTTTACAGGATGCATTCCTTATCTTCAGGCTGTAGTGATGTTCCACATCTCCCAGCTTGGTTTCATGCTTTGTACTATTGAAATAGAAAATTAATCTGTTGTTATTGCACAGCTGGTTTGTTTTTCCAGCTGTTCTAACAATAAAACTGTAGCATTGCAATAGCCTACGTTGGGCAGCCCATATCTGGATGTTGGAGATTCCACCAGCACATGAACACACCACACACTGGGGTCTGACCTGGAAATTTCAATCTGGAGGTTTTCCATCACTCCTGTTTAAAATGAGAGTTTATATCTGTGTTTTATGGCATGTGTATATGAGTGCGTTCCTGTTCCTGTGGTTTTGAGTGGTTTAGAGTATTATCAGGTCTTACTTTAATCCCATATAAGGGTGTGATGATAACTCCATTTTGTCAGATTTAGGTTGATCTCCCACAATGTGCTATTATCAATCACACACTGACCCACATTTTCCATACTCAACATCTCCCAGCCCCCATCATACCTCCTAAAACCAATCTGTCCTCAACATGCATCCTGATGATACCTGTCCCAGCATTCTGGGCTCACACTGAGCTTGCTTCTTCTGTCAGAAACTGTGATGTAGAGATTTAATTAAGTTTCAGTTTAT
Organism: Epinephelus lanceolatus; assembly: GCF_041903045.1. Classification (NCBI taxonomy): domain Eukaryota; kingdom Metazoa; phylum Chordata; class Actinopteri; order Perciformes; family Serranidae; genus Epinephelus; species Epinephelus lanceolatus. The sequence continues at coordinate 33,397,524 of NC_135756.1, read as the reverse complement.
AGGGATCATTGTCTATTTCTGAACTATATTGTTGTAATAATACATTTTTCTGTCCCAGGCCAATCTGTGTTTTGTGGACATTGACAACCACTACATCGAGCTTCCAGAGGATTTCCCCCAGTTTCCCAATAAGAGCGAGTTCATCCAGGAGCTCAGCGAGGTGCTGCTTAGCTTTGGCATTTCTGCCAACACAGGGGCCCCACCACGGACCCGCACAACTCCTGGCAGTGCTCCCGGCAGCGCTCCCGGCAGCGCTCCCAGCAGCACCCCCTCCACCCCTGGCAGGGAGCGTAAGACTGTTGCTCTCCGGCAGCTGGAGGATGATGGGCGTAACGGCAACCTTGCAGGGGAGGAGCTGGCTGTGCTGGAGCTGCTGCAGGGAAATGCCACACTGGAAAGACTACAGGCCCTGACCAAGCGCACTGGGGTGACAGTGGCCCGCGTGGACGCCCTGAGGGCTGGAGTCAAAGCTCAGGGAACTGAGGGGCAAGGGGGCCGGACTGCAGCCGAAGAGGAGGAGCTAAGGAACGCCAAGCTGAATGTCCAGCTAAGGGAGGTGTTTGCCAGCCGCTTCACTACCATGTTTGCAGACTACGAAGCCTTTGTCATCCAGAGCGCCCCAGACCTGGAGTCCTGGCTCACCAACAGGGAGCAGATGCACAACTTTGACAAGGTGATGAAATCAAGCACAAACACATAGAGTGCAGAAAATTTGGCACAAATGTCGACTTTAACATAACGATAAACTGATTCAGTTTTGGTGGTCAAAGTCACTATGACCTTGTCTGTCTTATTTTGAGAAAACAAAATGTCAAGAACAGTTTGAGTGATCTTTTAAAAAATTTGGCACAAACTCTCACTTGGACTCAACGATGAACTGATTGGATTTTGGTGGTCAGAGGTCAAGGTTATTGTGACCCTGTGTCCATCTCATTTTGTGAGTGCAATATCTCAAGAAGGCCTTGAGGGAGTTTACTCAAATTTGGCACAAATGTCCACATGGGCTCAAGAATGAACTGATTGGAAGAAGGTCATAATCGTTGTGACCTAACAAAATATGTTTTTGACCATAACTCAAGAATTCATTGGTGAGTACACCTGGACTCAATGATAAACTGATTAGAATTTGGTGGTCAAAGGTGAAGGTCACTGTGACTTCACAAAAAATGTGTTTGTCCATAACTCAAGAATTCATGCACTAATTATGACAATATGTCACACAAATGTCTAATAGGATAAAATAATGAAGTGATGACATTTGATATCCAAAAGGTCAAAAGTCAGCTTCATTGTGACATAATGTTCTGCAAAATAACTTTTCTTGCCATTATTGAGCATCATATCTCAGGAACAGAAGGAGAGACATTTGGTAAGATAATGAATTGGTGACACTAATCTTGGATGTCCACCTTGAAACTGTGCTGATACAATAGATCTTCTGTGCTTCTAGGGGTGTGTGAAGCATCCATGTTTTCACAGACACAAATGTAAACTGTTAATGCAACTTGACTGGTTCTCAGAGGCATAGAGCCACAAGGCTGTAATTGTAGTTTTTTAAGTATGTGTTTGTCTTTTTAGTGCAAAGAAAGGCTAACACACACTGTGCCCATGTTGTACAGAGAAAGGAAAGAGAGAACTGGGACATAGTCATCTGAATAATTATTTGAGAGTGAAATTGGATTGTGTGTGTGTAACACTGGAAAACAAATTCAGGTAGAAATGTCACGTGCCTGGGTGATTAATTTCACCCTGCGTTAAGTGCGCTGAGGGGGCTCTAAATGACAGTGTTTGCACACCACATGCAGTACATTCTCTTGTGAATACTGTAAATGCCATCTACTGCATACTTTTGACAATTGCTCTGCTGTTGTAAATAGATTTATATCTTATAAAGCAGTAATTAAATGTTTGATATTGAAAAAATCCCTTAAATAATGGGAACATACTCAATAGAATTGTCAGGCTTACTGGTGTGAGTCTACAGGTGGTTTATGTCAGGTCACGTATCTTCTGCCCACTCTTCTTTTATTCACACAAAACTTACATTTTAAAAGTCAATTTACTCGTGAAACACCTGCACTGATGTTTGTTGGTAGTTTTTGTAAACATCTCTATCCCCACTGACTTGGCAAGCAATAGAAATGTGTATGGCAGCCACAGCAGTGGGAAAGACAGCCCTGTTATTATCTATACCATGATTCAGAACAGACCAGCTCACAGTTTAATTGGTCTCATTTCTTTCTTTCTTTTTCGACAAACAGGTGAATAAGCTGGAAACTGTTATTTGAGCGAAGCCATAAATGCTGCTGTACATACAGTACAAGCCAGAGTGTTTTTTCCCCTACAGCAGAATTATAATGTGTGCTTCCAGATCTTTCTCTAGTGCTGACACAGATCTGGCTACATGAGACTACTATACAAATGAACATTCTTTAAAAAACGATTAAAAAAAAGCTTAGTTTCTGTATGAAAAAATGCTGCCTTAGTGTGGACATATTCTAAATGTTTTTCCACTTTTCTGTAAATGTACTATTAATACACACTATAAATGTTTTATATCTGCCTATAACACAGATGATCACATTGATTGAATGAGTATTAGGTTTTTTTTGATGCTGTCTTTAATTTGCCGGAACAAGCTGCACCGTTAGCTGATATATTATACTTGTATCTCTGCCTGCTCCAGGCCTCATTCCTGTCAGACCAGCCGGAGCCCTACCTGCCCTTCCTCTCCCACTTCATCGAGACACAGATGTTTGCCACATTCATCGACAACAAGATCATGTCCCAGTGGGAGGAGAAGGAGCCACTGCTCCGTGTCTTTGATGCTCGCATCGACAAGGCCCGCCTCTACAATGTCCGTGCTCCCAGCCTCCGATCCTCCAGCTACCAGAGATGCTCCATCCTCAAGGAGTCTGGTAAGCTCGGCACAGAGAGGTGTGAGTGCTTAAACATGTTCAAGTGAGCTTTACTTCGCATGATTTAACACGACACATGATTAGAATTGGAACAAAAGTGTTTGGAGAGATCTCTCCACCGGTAGAGGGATCCAGAATGGTAGTGTTTTGATTCACAGCAGGAAAGGAGCTCATTGATCAGCATGCTGTTCATGTGCGTCCGTCCTTCAAAGCATACCAATCATCCATCAGCCGAGGCCAGACAGGATTGCACTGTGCCATGCAATTTAAAAACACACAGAAACACTCTGCATCCATCTCTCTGCCTCCTCCTCCATTTCTCCTTCCCCTTCTTGTCACTCATTTATCGTGTGGAAGCAGCTCAGCTCTCCCCAGTGACCAGAAAACCACACTTCTCATTTCTCCACATCCCAACACAGCAAACACTCCATCATTCTTTCTCTCAGTTAAGCACAAACACACTCTTTGACGCTGTCTTACTGCAAGAGTGTTTGGTCAGGTCTTTTTTTCTTCTTATTTTCTCAATTAGTGCTGCTTGGCTTTCCCTTCATTAAGCCTTTAATTGGTGCTGAATGTGCAGCATGAGGCAGGAGGTCAGACTCAGGACTGACTCAGACTGGTGGAGGCCAACAGGGAATCTATGAAGCTGCATGTGTCTGGGTTTTTTTTTGGATTACTGATGTTCATACAGCCGGAAAAGAGCAGGATTCCAGGCTCACTTGTGTATTTAAAAATGAAGAACCAAAGTGTGTGATTTTGTAAAAATGCTATGGTAATTTGCATATATCTAACCTGACAAAATGTTGTTTGATCTGAGCTTCTCTGTAGATTGTTGTGGTAAACTGGTCTGGCAGCACCCACATTTGGCTTGCTCTTTGCTTCCGCTCTGCACTGTGCTCATATCAGAATGCCATCATCACACAGGCATTGTGCCAACCTTTCAGTTCCCCCCTGGTTATCACAGTTAGCTCTGTCAGCACTGTTGCCATTGTTTGCCGTTGTTTATGGAGTTAGCACCATTAGCTGCTAGCTGCCAACTCAGCCACTTCCATGTTGATAGCTGTGTTCTCATGCGCTCAGAATTTTGCATAGAGCCCCTTTAGCAATAATCTAAACTGTTACATAGGCCTACATATAAATATTCAGTATTTACCAACAAATTATCAAAAAATAAAGTTTCTAAAAGTTTCATTAGTGATGTCAGAAATGACTAAGTTAACATGTTAGGTTAGCCTATTCAGATATTTCTCACTTGCTCCAACTGCTTGAATAAGGCTGTTTCATGAAAAACATATATCTGCGTGTATGTAAATACCAGCACCAGGATATGGTTAGCCTAGCTTAGCATACAGACTGGAAGCTACAGAAAGTAGCTAGCCCGGCTCTGTCCAGTTAAAGAATATCCCTACCAACATGTAAAGCTGTTGCATTAACTAATGTTTTGGTTACTTGGGAGCTGTGAAACAAGCCGTACAGACAACACTAACAGAGTTGCCCCTTTAAAGGTATTGAAAGGGGTATTGTTAGCAAACAGCTGCCTACTTACAAATCCGGCACACGTGCAGCACATTAGCATTCAGCTAGAGTCTGTTTCTTGCCACCAGGTGAACATAAGTTCAATGTTCACACTTTTTAGCTCTGGTTATGGTCTCCATCAACTCCAGAGAAAAAAATGTGGCTCCTTTGTTGCTGAATGCTCCACATTGTCACCAGCTCGTTTGGTATGCTGTCTATCTGTTTGTCTGTCTGCTGAACAGGTAGTGGATGCAGATACAGTTTTTTTTAGAGCATTTTCTCTAAAAACTGCTGCAAAACAATGAACTAAAAGATGCTAAGATGCTACATAAAGCTGAGGGGAACAGCATCACTATGAGCGACACCTTCCACATGAGTAATTTTTTCCCACATTGATATGAAAATATTAATTAGCTTCAACATGAGAGTGATTCTAATCTTTTCAACTCTTTTGGAAAGAAAAAGTAATTATAGTGTTACTGTAGGGTATACTGTGTGTACTTTATATATCCACAGTTAGTAGCTGTTTAACAGAAACATTTCAGCATTGTCTGAAACAGTAGGGGCTAGTATACCCTAATGAAAACAAAAATGCAGAATATGACTTTAGGAAATGTTATGAGCTCATACTGAAACCGTTTTAAAAACTGTTATATCAAGATACATCTGATATATCAGACATTATGATGATTAAAACACAGCTGTTGCTGTAACTATATATATGACAGGACAGACAGTGATTATATCAACTTTCAGTTTGCCTCAGTATTCTCAGTTTTGCAGCGTTTACTAGCTGTGATCATTATCTTCCTCTGTACGAATGATCATTTAAGCCATTTCTTCCCTGCATTCTTCTGGTGTGTGCGCACACATTGGCTTGTTGTGACCCACACTGTTTCATGCTAATGGGCCGAGCAATGTAAAGCTTTAATTGCGGATGGGCAGCTTATTTGGGGGCGATGGTGCATGCTGGTACCCAATTACCCAGACGTCAGGCAGCCTTCCCCTCCGCCTGCCTTCCCCTGTGACGACTCGCTCTGGTGCCCTCGCTTACTGCTCACTCCACAGCTGAGATTAATACTGCAGCTCCTGTCTGAGGAGTTCAGTCACACACAAGTTCAGTGCTCAAACAGGGGCAACATAACCCAGACAGTTTGACAACAAGCAGTGGCACTGACAGGCGGACGATAAGGTAGTTTGCAATGTTAGGAGAAAATAAAGCAGGTGAAAGTCTGAGTGTGTTTGTGGATCCCTGGGGTGAGAGAGGGAGGAGGAGAGAGTGAGATGAGAGCACAGCATACTTCATCTGTGATTTATAATCTGAACAACCTGTTTTGAAGTCCAGCCAGTTTTTCTCTTCTTGGCTAATGAGCAGCTGTCAGAGCATATTATACTGTCTTCATTAGGCGAGGAGCAGTGTGTGTGTGTGTGTGTGTGTGTGTGTGTGTGTGTGTGTTAGAGTTATTTGTCATTGTTCATGTTTGTCAGGTCTTGTTCTCCATTTGTTTACATAGCAATCTCTTTGGCTACATTCCCACAATGCAGCTGAAGTGTGTGTACTCATTATGTCGTAGTGCCAAGTTGCTGAAATGTGGGAGTACTTTTGGGTAATAATTTTACCATGTGAAGGTTTAGAGATGTTGCTGTGCTCTCAGATCTCAATAATTACTTTGGTGAGTACAATGGCCCTCATGCATAAACAGTGCGTACACACAAATCTGTGCTGAAGCTGTGTGTATGAATGTTTTAGTAGAAATCTGTAATACATCAATATTTTCTTACCTGAACTTGTTCCTACTCTGCAAACAAATTTAGAGCTGCCTCAGACCATATGTACTGAATGCACAAATAATAAAGGCCTGACTGTCTCAGAAAATGTAAACACACACCTTTTAACTAAATGCATAACATATTTAAACCATGATTATGTTAAAAGACTTTAATAGACAACATTTAACACTTTTAATTTACTAATGCATTGGTCAATTGTATTAACTACTTATGAAATTGACGCCCATTCATCCTCATCAATTATTAGTTAAAAAATTCCAAAACGGAGTGTCCCTGTTTTTATTTTATAGAAATTGTGCCTATGTTCATTTGTAGCCAACTGGTTAATTAGTGGCCCACTGCTAAGAGTGTGGGGTACTCAAAATATTCTAATCTACCTTCAAGCAGGTGTTAAGATATCTAGCCTTGATGGAAGATATTGCAGCTCATGCTTTCAGTTGAGAGCGCATCTTTAGAGACCGACATAACACAAAGACGAATGGCTTATAAGTCAACTGCCAAGACAAGTTTTGCTGCAGCTGCGTAATTCCCTGGAATAGCATTTAAGTCATCGAACAGACTGCTCTCACCCAATAACCTCTCAAGTCCCGTCCACCATTTGTTTCCTTGGCAGAAGCGTGTGTGTGGTGAATCTGATGGTAATTTTACGTGTGCAGTTGTTTATTGCGCACAGTGAGAACATTTCTACACACATTAATGTATAAGGCCTAATGAAAGTGGATTAGGTGTGTTATCAAGCAGCTGGAGTGCTGTTTGTGTCACTAAATATTATTGAAACTATTGTTATAGTGTCATTCAATCCAAGATGGCAGCATGTCCATTGTCTCCTCAGTGTCCATCTGTCTTAATTATTTTTAATTGACCTTAGTGCTGTTTCTGTCACTAAATATTGTTGAAACTATTGTTGTAGTGTCATTCAATCCAAGATGGCAGCATGTCCATTGTCTCCTCAGTGTCTGTCTGTCTTAATTATTTTTAATTGACCTTAGTGCCTTTTCTCACTCTTGAAAAAGGTTTTTTTAGTCGCTTTTGTGAATTTACTTCAAGCAATTTGAACGTTTTCGGGACTGTGTGCCTGTCCTCTGGCTGTAGCTATCTCAGTGAACCCAGGGAACTGCTGCAGTGTGGTTTGCTTTCAACCTAGATCTGTTACAGCAATACAGGGTCCCATCTTCTGCTGCACTGTGGTGTGCTTCTAGCCTGGAACTGCAGCAGCAAGTTCAGCTACATTGGCTATATTGGTTTGAGCTGTGTGCTGATACCATCTACACCATACTGAAGCCTGTGCTGTTTGTTGAAGCCATCCACACCACACTGAGGCCTGCACTGTCTGCTGGAGCAGAGGCCATCCACATCACAGTGAGGCCTGCACTGTCTGCTGGAGCAGAGGCCATCCACATCACAGTGAGGCCTGCACTGTCTGCTGGAGCACTCTCACTACTACTACTCTACTCTCTCTACATTTATAAGTGTTGAGAGTTGTGAAGTTATGGCATTTCTATTGACTTTACTTTGTTTATCGACTGTGTGGGACTTGGGGGCAAGTGATCGTTCCTGGGTGAGTACATCTGACAATGTGTTCAACCTGCTGGTCATTTCTCACGGATGCACTTGCACTACAGCTGCTGTGCAACCTGTACAACTACCACTCCATTTGGCACAGGACATGAACTTATCATCTGATCTGCCCATAGACTTACCCCAACTTCAAAGCTTTTTAGCTCTGCATAATCACCTCACGTTCAGTGAGAGATCCTGCTCGGCTTCAGCATGTAATGTTACTAAGCAGAGATTGTTGATTGTCTTATTATTACTTTTATCTGGTAACATGCAACCTAACCCTGGCCCTGAGCTGCAGTGTATCCGGACACCATCTGATTTTAAATTCTTGTCTGGTCTTAAAATTGTTCATCTTAATGTGCGCAGCTTGTTAACTAAGATGGACATGGTCAGGATTTGGGTTAAATCAACAGATGCAGATATTGTTATTATTTCGGAAACTTGACTGTCCAAATCTATTGCTAATGAAGATATTAACATGGTTGGATACAATGTTTATTGAACAGACAGGCCAAAGAAAGGTGGCGGTGTTGCCATCTATATCAAATCAAAATTTGATGCTTGCATAGTTCTGTCTGAATCCATCTGCAAACAACTGGAATTTTTGGCACTGAATGTGGAAATCATTAAGGGCCTTTGTATAACTGTTGTTGGGTGCTACAGACCTCCATCTGCCTCCAAGGAAGCGTTACAATCTTTGAAGCATCTTTTGTCAAGACTGAATTATAGTGAACTTGTTTTAGGTGGTGATTTGAATTGGGATTGGCTTAAGCCAGTTTCTGATGATTTTAAATCTTTGTGTGACTCTATTAATTTTACCCAGTTGGTCGATTCACCCATTCGGCCAAACCTCAAAAGTCCTGAGAAGTCCACCTTGATTGATTTAATTTTGACAAATGTTCCTCATAAATTCTCTTCTCTGGGTGTGTTCTGCAATGACTTAAGCGATTACTGTGCTGTTGCTGCTATTAGAAACACTAAGATGCCCAAATCAAAGTCTCGTATCATTTATAAGAGGAACCTTAAACTTTTTAATGAGCAAGCCTATCATCACGATTTGTCTAATTTTGATTGGAAAAAAATAGGTTTGATCCCTGATGTAGAGTTAGCTTGGACATTCTTTAGGGATGGTTTTATGCAAATTGTGAATAAACATGCCCCTATTAGGAGATTTAGGGTAAAGGGGCGAGAAAACCCCTGGTTCTCTCCAGAGCTGGCAGAAAATATTTATGAGCGTAACCTGGCTTGGGCCAAGGCAAGGAAAACAGGTTCTCCTAATGATTGGCTTGTTTTCAGACAATTGAGAAACAAATGCTCTTCTTTTATCGAGAAAGCCAAATCTGAATATTATTTGTCTGTCACCACTGAGAACCTAAATGATCCACGGAAATTTTGGGAAGTTATTAATTCTCTTACTGTGAGTAAAAGCACTCAAGCTCTACCTACATATGTTTTAAAGGATTCTGTCCCTGTCTATGACAAAATGGAGGTATTGAATTGTTTTAACAAGCATTTTATATCTTCCGGTTCTCTATTTGATTCTGTGGGATCTGTCTCTGAGAGACCGCCCACCGACCTTCCAATGTATAGTGGTCAGCCTTTCAACTTTGTACCCTTCTCTGTTCAAGAAGTTCATAAAGCCCTTAAAGATTTAGATCCCAGAAAATCCTCTGGACCTGATTTAATCGATCCTTACTTTTTGAACCTGGCAGCTGATTTTGTAGCAGAGCCTCTTGCATTCCTTTTTAATCTTACAGTGGAGAAGAATGAGATTCCCTCTGTATGGAAATCTGCTTTTGTTCTCCCTTTATTAAAAGGGGGTGACCCAGCGATTTTACTAATTATAGACCAATATCTAATTTATCAGTGCTGGCCAAAGTTCTTGAAGCTCTTGTGAGTGAGCAAGTTAAGGTGTTTTTACATTCTAACACCATTTTATCAAAATATCAATCAGGCTTCAGGAAAAAGCATAGTACCATTACAGCTGCAATGAAGGTGGTAAATGACATTTCTGTTGCACTTGACAAGAAACAACATTGTGAATCTCTTTTTATTGATTTGTCGAAAGTATTTGACACAGTTGACCACGATATTTTAAAACTTAGACTCTTGCAATCAGGACTCTCGGAGCAAGCAGTTACTTGGTTCACCAGCTATCTCAGTAATAGGACTCAGTGCATTAAATATGATGGCCTGTGTTCTGATATTGTTACCCACACGGGGGTGCCGCAGGGTTCTGTATTAGGTCCCCTTTTATTCATTATTTATATCAGTGATTTGGGTATAAATGTGACAAATGCTAATTTGCATTTCTATGCTGATGACACAATTATTTACTGCTGTGGATCAACTCTTGTTCAGGCCATTGAATCCCTGCAGAAAGCCTTTGTTGCTGTCCAGCACTCATTACTTAAGCTGAAACTTGTTCTCAATGCAGACAAGACTAAGCTTATGCTGTTCTCTAATTCTAGGAAGAGGCCACAAATTATCCCCTCAGTGACCACTCTCGAGGGAAATGAAATAGAGGTGGTTCACGAGTATAAATACCTAGGTGTTTTGATTGATGCCTCCCTCACTTTCAAGCCGCATATAGAGAAATTAGTGAAGAAGCTGAGGATAAAATTGGGTTTTTACTTTCGAAATAAGCTGTGTTTTTCTTTTAATGCAAAAAAGCGACTTGTTGCTGCTACCTTTTTACCAGTGTTGGATTATGGAGATCTTTTAGATATGAATGCGTCTGCTAAATGTCTTCATATGGTTGACACTGTCTACCACGCTTCTCTGAGGTTCATTACTAATTGTAAACCATTGACACACCACTGTGAGTTATACTCTCGGGTTGGATGGGCTGCTCTGGCCACCTGAAGGCTCAGTCATTGGTATACTTTTATATATAAGGCATTACTTGGTCTACTGCCTTCCTACATTTGTTCCTTAATTGCACAGAGAATTGCTGGTCCTTACTCCTTTCGTTCGCAAGACTACTTGTTGCTTTCTGTTCCATATGCCCGTACTGAATTGGGTAAAAAGGCTTTTGTCTACTCTGCACCTTCAGCATGGAATATGTTGCAAAATGACTGGAAACTAACAGGGTTAATTTCTTTGAGCGCCTTTAAAGCCAAACTAAGAATACTTGAGGCCGACTCCACTACATGTACTTGTTTTTCATAATCTGCTTGTAAATTCAATACTATTTGTTTGTGTTTTATCTGTGTAATTTGTAACTGTGCTTCATACTTGCTGCTGTCTATCTTGGCCAGGTCTCCCTTGAAAAAGAGGTTGTTAATCTCAATGGGATCTTCCTGGTTAAATAAAGGTTACTAAATTAATAAATAAATGAATTCCCTTCAGTAACATGCTCTCACTGGACTCCTCCAAATGTCTACATTCTGTTGGGCTTACTCTGACCATGATATTATTGTGTCTCCCCCGCAGCTCAGGCCATTGAGCAGCGGCTGATGAAGATCGACCACACCGCCATCCACCCACACCTGTTGGACATGAAGATCGGTCAGGGCAAATATGAGCAGGGATTTTTCCCCAAATTGCAAGCCGATGTGCTCAACACGGGGCCGACCAATAACAAGTAAGTCAGTTTCCACCTCATGACTGAAATACACATATGAAACCAGCAGATGAAGTCAGCACTGAACACCTCATTCATTAAATATAAAAAAAATGAATAGTTCCACTTTTTAGGAAGTTCTGTACACCTATTAGGGATGTCACAGTGAGGAACTTTTCCCACGATTAAATTTGTGACATCAATTACTGATTTCACATGACAGTTTACAAGAAGATATTCATCGATGACGCGCAATATCTGTAGGCCGCTTACTTTGATCTTTGACATTAGGTCTTTAGAACTTCCCCTTACTTTGAACAACATGGAACAGAAACAGTTGGTGCAGCTGTGGCAGCAGCTGCTTTTCTTTTTAATATACTTGCTAAAGTTATTTTTCTTTTGGGCTGCGGCTCGGGCTCAGCTTCCTCCTCTTCATCCCCCACAGGGTGTGCTCTCCACCTGAGGATGACCTTTCTTCCTCTGCCATCTCTCTCTTCTTCTTGGTCCCCTTAATATTTGTGTCATATTCACCTTGATAGCGCATGTCCATGAAGGTGGCCTTGCACCTAAGATTTGTGCCTGCTTCTGGCAGAGCTCACTACAGTCATATCGCCATCTTTACTTTGGAGAGAAGAGTAGAATGGCAGCGTCACCATATTCTGGAGTTTTGTGCTGCGACTCTGCAGCTACTATACATAGCAGGCACTTTCACTTTGGAATTCTAGTGACCGTAGTCTGACAGAGTATTGATAACTCTGAGTGTTAATAACTTGTATTTCAAAGGGTTTTAAAACTATTTTCGAACCGGTCTAATTACACATTGTTGTACCTGCAGGTGGTCTCACAGGACGGTGACAGCTCAGCGAAGGAAAGACCGTCACAGACAACAGACGGAGCATCTGGGCCTCGACAACGACCTGAAAGAGGTAAAAAAAACTCCTCACAACCAACTCATAACCTGTCCCCTCCTCTGCTCGCTAACGTTATGTAGTCTTCATGTCTTTAATTTCTCTGTATGTGTCATGGCTTCATATTTTTGTTTGTTCTGTTTGAGCTTTCTTTGTTTCTTTTTCATCCTTTTTGAAGTCTTCATGTGCATGCTGCCTTCTGTTGTCTTTTCCATTTCTTCTCTTTTTGTTCTGTCCTCTCTTGTCTGCTCATGCGTCCTGTGCCTGTCGGGGGTCGGCTCGTACCCCTCTTCTTCCTCCACCTCCTCCTCCTCAGCAGGTGGAGGGCTGTCTGGTCCTGCAGAATTCCATGGCATTTTGGGAGTGGGATAAAGCGTCCCCTCCACCTATCAAACCGCCTAAAAAATCTGCCTCTGCGTCCTGCCTGGTATGTGGAGGAGCTGCCTGTGTAGTGGACTCCCTCTCTCAGAACCCTCCACCCCCACCCTTACACTCTTACCCAGGGTTCCCGAAGATTTTGTGTGCAATTCAATCCTTATCCATTGCTGTCCTTAAGATTTCAGTTCTGGTTGATTTTGCGACACTCTGTGTTTAATACTACACCAAACCATCATTGAGCTGGTGCTTTGTCAGAAATGCAACATTAGAGCAGAGCAGAGACCCAGTGTTTCCACTCTGAATGTGAAGCAGCAGCAGCAGCAGTAGAATGTCCTGATTGCTGTAGCAGTATAATCCAGCTCTGATTTGGTGTAAAGAGACTGAACCGTAAACAGTGAGGCTGATACCATGAGATTATATTTTGCTGGATTACATGCATGTGTCAATCCCTGGTCCTCAGATCTGAGTAGCCAAAGTCATGGTAAAGTTGCTGTGATTTGGACAAAATTGCAAGGTTGTACAGTAGGGATGCACCATAGTATCTGCACGTCATTGGTATCGGCCAGTATCAGCTTTAAAATAAGCCATCAGAATGCTTTTTTGTTATTTCACACAATGAATGAATATTACATACATTTAAAAGCATTCTTTTTCATGTCTCCCTCTGCTGGTGGCCCATCACAATAAGAATATGCGTGCATAATATCATGTTATTTGCACCACAGAAGAGACGATGATCACAAAAATTAGGTGGGAAAAAAAGTGGATGTATCGGTATTTGTTATGGGCCAAGTATGTTGTCATATACCGATATTGGATATCAGCAATAAATCCAATATCGTGTATCCCTATAGTGCAGAATTCGTGAGAATTGGCTAAATTTGTGTTAATTATTGGGATCGCAACATCCTGGAGAGACTAAAAAATGAAGACTGTTAGCCACTGGTCACCAGGCATATTAGCATGTCAAAATTGAACTCGTCCCAAAAGCACTGCACACATGAACTGTTCCTCCACTGGCAAATCCACTGATGGTAGCAGTATATTGATTTCAGCCTAAAAGTTCATTTTTAAAAAAAGGTTGCACTTAGATATCTGAGCTTAAACGCTACATTAACCAAAAGCAGGAGCAGATGGAAGGTTTTTACTACAAGGATGTAATCTGAGCCATAGAATATTGTGGAAAAGTTTTGATTCTTCACTTATGACTTTAGTGGGAACCAAGCTCACCTCCTAACACACCCCAATGCACATACCCCATGTAAAAGGACGCCCCAGCTTTCACTCCGCTCCTGTGTCACACCCTCTCCTCTTACCTGACATCAATCAAGTCCTGTGAAGTGTTGATTTTCACTGTTTGTCACTTTAAAAAATGGCACCAGCTGATTGAAAGCAGATGAAGATATGTGTCAGGTGGAAGTGACTGTTTTTTGACCCATAGTGTTAACTCACAGCAGGGCTGTGTGTGCACTGAAGTTGAATATTTTAATCTTTTAGCATGTGTGCATTAAAAACTAAGCAACAGATAAATCATTTCTCCTACTGTCTGTATTGTTGAGGCCTGATCAGAGTGCATGATCACTAGGGCTCACTAACTGCTTCTGTTTGATCTCCAGAAATACATGCAGGAGGCCCGCAGCCTGGGGAAGAACCTGCGACAGCCTAAACTGTCTGATCTGTCTCCTGCCGTCATCGCCCAGACCAACTGGAAGTTTGTGGAGGGGCTGCTCAAGGAGTGTCGCATGAAGGTGAAACATAAAGCTACAGCATGTCACTGCACTGTGATCCATTAGTACACTCACTGACCTCCTGACATCATTCTCCTCCCGACCCCCCCCCCCCCCCCCCCAACACACACACACACACACACACACACACACACACACTGGGTGGTTTTCACAAACCCACAGCTCTGAGGGCTTTCATCTCTCATGAACAATACATGCAGGGAGACAGAGTTCATTCATCATGTTGCATCAAGACTAAATTATTGTCAAATTTGTTTATAGTTTACATTTCAATTTCAATTTTGTTTATAAAGCCCGATATCACAAATCACAATTTGCCTCAGAGGGCTTTACAGCATACTACATCCCTCTGACCCTCACAGTGGATAAGGAAAACCTCAGGAAGAGCAACTGAGGAGGGATCCCTCTTCCAGGACGGACAGACGTGCAATAGATGTCGTACAGAACAGATCAACATAATAAATTTACAGTAATCCATATGACATTGCATTATAAAATATCACCTGGTAGGCTTTATTACTTTTTTATGCATTTTCTTTACTTATTTATCAAGTTTTTTGCCTTAGTGCCAGCAATAGCCATGGCTAGAGGTATTATGTTTAAGGGTTGTCTATCTGTCCCACCCTTGTGAACCTGATATCTAAAGAACACCTCAAGGGAATTTCTTCAAAACTTTTCTTCAAACTGCAAAAATGTCCACTTGGAAGAATGAACTGATTAGAATTTTGTGGTCAAAGGTCAAGCTCAGTGTGACTTGTTACACAAAGTATGTTTTTGGCCATAACTCAATAATTCATATGCTTATTCTGACAACACGTCACATAAATGTCTTATAGGATAAAATAATGAAGTGATGACATTTTTTGTCGAAAAAGGTCGAAGGTCAACTTCACTGTGACATCATAATGTTCTGCATAAAACACTTTTCTGGCCATTATTCAATGTGATATCAGGAAAGGAGAACTTTGGTCAGATAAATGAATTGGTGACACTCATTTTGGGTGCCCACCTTCAAACTGTGCTGATTGTAGCGATCTTCTATGCTGTCAGGTGGAAGACTTGTGTGAAGCATCCATATTTTCACAGACATAGATGTAAACTCTAAGAGAAACTTGACTGGTGTGTGGAGGCATATAGCTGTGGGGCTGTAATTCCAGTCCATTTTCTGGACTCCTCAGTATAATTATTTAGCTTTTTTGAAAAATAAGTGAGTTTGAAATAGAATAATAAAAGACAAATGCTCTCTGTAATTTTGAAAAATTGAGTTTCAACCATGGCACTATGTTCAGTACACTGGAATTATTCAACAATAAAAAAACAATAATTCCAGATGATGATCTGTTGAACTCTACATCTGAACTATCCCTTCAGAACATATGTATAGTTATCCTGGCAATCCTATTGCTTATTCAAACAGCATCTTTGTGCATTTGTGTGTGTGTGTGTGTGTGTGTGTGTGTGTTCAGACCAAACGTATGCTGGTGGAGAAGATGGGCCGGGAGGCAGTGGAGCTGGGCCACGGTGAGGCCAACATCACCGGACTGGAGGAGAACACTCTGATCGCCAGCCTATGTGACCTGCTGGAGAGGATCTGGAGCCACGGGCTGCAGGTCAAACAGGTCAGCACACACACACACACACACACACACACACACACACACTTTAACACTCCGGTAAACACATGAAGCTTCATACTGTCACTAGCCTGTGCACATGCATTACACATTTATAATAAAGCAAATCTGATGGCACACAGACACTCTGCTGTCAGTATAAACGCATTGTGCTTAATCAGGTTTGTATGATCATATTGGATATTAAGGTTAAGAGGTTATTGCCTGATAAATCCTCTTTGTGTGTGTATAATCTTCCTCCTCATCAGTGGATGCTTTAGCTGTCTGTATGTGTGTTGTGTGACCTCTCAGGGAAAGTCGGCCCTGTGGTCCCACCTGCTGCACTACCAGGCCCGAGAGGAGAAGCTGGAGCAGCAGCAGGCTGAGTCACCTGGTAAAACACACACATACACACTCACTGTCTGCCCTGTGTTATCTAACACGCATTTCTGATAGTAACAAAGCCATCATATCCTGTATGTCTCTTCAACAGTGTCACATGTCCCTGAGAGGAGGAAGTCTGACTCTTCCATAGCGATGCCGTCTCTACGTGTGTCTCTCATACAGGATATGAGGTATTTCACTGCTGAATTACATACACATTGGCATATATTTTCCACTTCCAGTAACCTGATGTCAGAATTGCTTTCTGACACCAACACCTGACATCAGAATCAGAGAATTAGCTCCTCTATCTGAAGCTGTGTCTTTGCACTGACCATATAGTAAATGAACAGATAAGTCACAGGCAACTGTCAGTGATAACAAAAGTAATATATGTTTGGGTTTTTGACTGGTGTGCAGACAAAGCAAGACATTTGAGGATGTCAACTTGCTCTATGAGGAATTGTGATTGGTACTTTTTACTACTGTCCTGATATTCAATAGACCAAATAGTAATACAATGAGAAAATAATCACCTGACCTGCAGCTCTCACTGTTGCCACTATGCCAAATTCACTCTGCAGCCTGGTGCTTAATATACAGCACAAAAACCTCCGTCTCTAGGTGCTGTTGAAAAGCAATCTGGGAAATGAAGGAATCAAGTCATGTCAGTTTGGTTAATATAACCTAAAATCCTCAGAATTTGCCTTAGACCCCAGTTTCAAGTAAGAAAAAAAAAAACACAAAAAAACTTTGAACAGGAGCCATTATGTCAGCTTTTCAAAGCCAGACTCCATTTAGAAAAAAAGCGATTTTACATTGCTGAACACAGGAGCTGCTGCTCTACTGCTGCCTCGATCAGTTAGTTTGTACTGCTGTGGGACTTTGGTGTTTAAAGGGTTGGATCAGATTCACCAAAACACACAGTAACACTAACTAACTAATTAAGGCAGTGGTAGACCAGCAACTTCTGTGTTCCGCTAACTAAAATTACTGTTTTTATGCCTTGCCATGGCCGAAGGCATGTTTTCGGGTTGTCTGCACGTCCATTCGTCCGTCCATCCCGTTCTTATGAACACAATATCTCAAGAATTCGTTGAGGGAATTTTTTCAAATTTAGCACAAACGTCCACTTGGACTCAACAATGAACTGATTAAATTTTGATGGTCAAAGGTCAACGTCACTGTGACCTTGTCTGTTGCATTCTTTTGAATGTGATTTCTGAGGAAAGCCTTGAGGGATTTTTTTTTTTTTTTCAAATTTAGCACAAATGTCCACTTTGACTCAACAATGAACTGATTAAATGTTGGTGATCAAAGGTCAATGTCACTGTGACCTTGTCTGTCTCATTCTTGTAAACGTGATTTCTCAGGAAGGCCTTGAGGGAATTTTTTTTTAAATTTGGCACAGACATCCACCTGGACACAACTATGAAATAATGAGAATTTGGTGCTCAGAGCTCAAAGTCATGCGAGCTCACAAAATATGTTTTTGGCCATAACTCAGGAATTCATAAGCTAATTATGACAAAATTTTGCATAAATGTCTAATAGGATAAAATAATGAAGCGATGACAGTTTATGGCATTTTCATTGTAACATCATGATGTTCTGTAAACACACTTTTCTGGCCATTATTCAACCTCATATCTCAGGAACAGAAGGGGAGACTATTGGTCAAATACTTAAGTGGTGACACTAATCTTGGGTGCCCACCTTGAAACTGTGCTGATTGTATAGATCTTCTGTGCTGTTGTTGCATCCATGTTTTCATAGACATGACTGTAAAGTCTAAGAGAAACATGACTGGTGTGTGGAGGCATACAACCATGGGATGGTAATTCTAGTTGTCAATGGAGTATGGTGGCTTTGAAGCAGGCATAGGTGGGGAATTTAGGCCATACAGCAAGGCAAGGCACTGAAAATATTCCATACACAGCGCACATTCAAACCGTTATTGTGTTTTCTGTAGGTGGCTAAAATACCTTTACATCCACACATTGACTTAAAAAAAAAGCAGATAAGGCAGGTAAATGGAAGTGGGGACACCAAAAGATAAATTACAGTAGTTTATCACTCAACTCCTGAGAGTCACTGAACGTCAGAGTGATGAGGGTAGATTTTTATGCCAGGGTGCCTGTTTTTATGAGCCTCCATCTCTCTGTCCTCCGTCTCCTCAGGCATATCCAGAGCATGTCAGAGATAAAGACAGATGTGGGACGAGCAAGAGCCTGGATCCGTCTGTCCCTGGAGAAGAAGCTGCTCTCCCAACACCTCAAACAGCTGCTGTCCCGGCAAGCCTTAACCAAGTGAGCACACATATGATCAACCAAACTCACACATACACACGCTTTGTGCTTTTGATAGGTGAGATTTATTTCCATGTTATTCTCTGACAAGCAGCTGGACTAATATTGTTGCATGTGCCAAACAATGAGTTATTATTAATTAAAACAAATTTAATATTATATCAAAGTTGTGAAGACATCTTTAGATTTGACATTACAGCTTTTGGAGTAATTCCACTTTCTCTGTGAGTGCTATTAAATCTCTTTGTCATCCATCTCATGGGAGACTGTGGCTGCTCTTTATCAGGTATGATAAATAGATATGATATGTATCTGACAAACCAACTATTTGTTCCCATCCTTAAAATCTTTTCTCTTGTGAACGCAAAATATACTGTTTGAAAATTTACTCACATGGATCATAGACCTCACACTGTGTAGCTTGTCTGAAGGCTCATTTATGCTCCCTTTACGTACGAAAATGTATACGTCCGTTTCAAACGATGTTACCATCACTGCCCACATACTTCCATGCGCCCTTTACGTTGGCATGGATGTTAACCAATATATCCACCAGGAGGCAGCCCAGCGTCAAAAGTTTATGACAACAACAAACTCAAAAACACACATGGCGACTGTGGAGGAGATACTGATAATGTACCTCTTGCATAAAAGACAAAAACAGAGGCAGCGTTGTAGGAGGCGGTGGTTGGTGAGGCTGTTAAATACATCGCGACTGGAGGACGGAGAATTCTTTTCTCTAGTACTGCCGATGAGAGAAATTGAATTGTTATTTCTTCTTCGTGTCTCTCTAGAGCTACGTATCGGGTAGTGACAGCAACATTGCCCCCACGGTTCCCGGTTGTACTGCTTTGTTTGACCCGTATCCGTAAGCTTTATGGAAACGTGCAGAAATACGGACGAAATGAACGCGGAGCACGAACAGAAGGCTCCGTCCGTATCTGGATCCGTATTTAACGTTGAGCATAAATGGGCCTTTAGTAAGCTTTGAGTAAGCCTCACTGGGGTTCACTTGGCTGGAATACACTCACTGCTGCCCCTTGTGGAAGATTACAGTACAGACTTGTACAGTGAGTGTGTTTCTCCCCATCAGCCACCATAGGCAGCAATGAGCATATTTAAGCTGCATTCAACAGCAGCAACAGCAATGTGTGTGCCAAAATATGAAGCTGACGAGGAAGTGCCAAAAACTGCAGTTCCTCTAATGGCCACTTGAGGGCTGGCTCAAAGAGCGAGTCGATCCCCATAGCTCCCCATGTTAAAATGCCCAACTTTACAGCTGAAATAAACATGTTTACAGCCTGGTACAAAAAATGGTTTTGCTGTTGCAGGCTTGGCAGCATGTCTGTCCATAATAAACAAAAATCATTTGACAAATCTCGGTATTTAACATCCTGGACGTGACCACAAAGAACAAAACTGTATGCATCAAGAGATTTGTGCACCTAAGTAGTGTTGCATTGTATGGAAAAGGGATACTTCAGCTGCCAGTATCTAGTTTAACAGAGGAATTTAAATGTACCAAGGTCAGGACAGAGCTCTTGTTATCTGGGAGTAAGGACGTGGTAGTTAGGAGTGTGGTTCCAAATCCAACCAAGGGGAGGAAGTGGAACCCAAGATCGGCAGTTCAGGAGGCAGAGGCAGCTCTTAGACTTGCAGAGATTGTAGGTAATGTTCAGTTTGGCCGGGGAGGCCTGGGGCTTGGCTCAGGTAAACCGGTATGGAATACAGCAGGCCTCAAAGATAAAAGAAAGCTGGTTGTAGAACAGATACGCAGACAGGAAGAGATAGTAAGGGGTGCAAAGGTAGTGGCCCAGGCTAAACAGGGACAGTGGTTGAATTGGGAAAGTGTAGAGAAGAGGAAGCTTAGTTGGAGGGACCTGTGGAGTATGGAGGAGAATCGTATTAGATTCCTGGTAGGGGCTACATACGATGTGTTACCAACCCCCCAGAACCTAAAACTGTGGGTAAATGAGGACCCATCATGCCCATTGTGTTCACGTACCGCAACTTTAAAGCATATTTTGTCAGGCTGTAAAGTTGGCTTGTCACAAGGCCGATATACATGGCGACATAATCAGGTGTTGAAATGTTTAGCTGCAGGCATCGAAGGGAAACGAAGACAGGTGAATTCAGAAGGTGTTAAGGATAGGGGCTTAGTAATTCAGTTTGTCCGTGAGGGAGAGAAATACAGAAGGGATAAGTTAGTGAGGAGGCAAGGGTGTGGCCGCCTAGAAGGTGCTTGTGATTGGGAAATGCAAGTAGATTTAGGGGGAAAGCTTGTTGTTCCTCAGGAAATAGTCTGTACCAGGCAGAGGCCTGACTTAGTGTTGTGGTCAGTGAGTCAACAGATAGTTTATTTCATTGAGCTGACAGTTCCTTGGGAAGACTCAGTGGAAGAAGCCTATGAAAGAAAAAAGCTTAGATATGCAGACTTAGGAGCAGAAGCTGAGCAGCGAGGATGGAAGACTAGGATTTGTCCAGTGGAAGTGGGGTGTAGGGGATTCATAGCAAGATCAACTGTCTCACTCCTGGGGGAACTCGGAGTGCGGGGACAGAGTTTGAGGAAGACAGTGAGGGAAATGTCAGATGAAGCAATTAAATGCAGCCAGTTTATCTATTACAGAAGAAATAATGTCAGCTGGGGGCCAGCAGGGGGAACTACTAAGCAGGGCACATAACTCCTTGAGATCAGGTGGAGAGATCCACTTCCTGTCAGGAGAAATCCAGGAAGAGGAAGTATTTAAGTGTGGGAGTGGCCTATTGGAATCCATTTTGTTTGAGGCCATGCGGCAAGGTGAGTGTGCTTGCTGATCCTGTAAGTCCAGTTAGCTCCTTTAACTTTAGCTTATATTGTAGTTATGCTATGTAGTGTGTGAAATAGAGTATGGTGAATGTGACAGGAAAGCTAGTATCAGCATTGCTTCTGCCTGGAGCTCGCATGTATGGAGCCTGGGTTTGGTTGAAGATGGCAGTGCTGTTTGGGCTGAGAAAGCCATGTGTAAGTAAGAAGGAAATCCAGGAAGAGGAAGGTTATTTAAGTGTGGGAGTGGCCTATTTGAATCCATTTTGTTTGAGACCATGCTGCAAAGTGAGTGTGTTTGCTGATCCTGTGAGTTCATTTATCTCCTTTAACTTTAGCTTACATTGTAGTTATGCTATGTAGCGTGTGAAATAGAGTATGGTGAATGTGCTAGTAAAGGTAGTATCAGCATTGCTTCTGCCTGGAGCTCGCATAAACGGAGCCTGGGCTTGGTTGAAGTTGGCAGTGCTGTTTGGGCTGAGATCACTGTCCAGCCTCCTGGAGGTGTCATTGTTGTGAGGGCTCGTCCTGGGGAGGTAGACTGTACAGCCTAACCCGGCGGGGGAGTGTGATAGCCTAACAAGGCTTCCTTCCCTGGGTCTACCTCCTCTGTGGTAGTATAGGTAAGGTAAAGGAGATTGTTCGGTTAGTGTGGGGAGCAGTGAGACCTGGCATTAGGGGAGTGTCTCTGGGACACCAGAGATCACTGTCTAGCCTCCTGGAGGTGTCGTGGGACTAACTAGACGAAACACCGGTGAAAGGAGGTTCCCACCCGATGACCCCAAAGACATGCTAGTTATCACTGCTCACGGGTCTGTATAGTTAAGCCTTGCCATAATAGCTTATCGTAGGGCTTAGGAGGATTATTCACTGAGCGCTGATCCCTTTTTTTTTTTTATTATTATTAGAGCACAAACTTCTTGTGTTTATTTGAATTCCTCATATAGACACTTGGTTTTTCCACAAGGTATATGAAGATGTCCGGCCACTGTAACTTCTACTGCCTTTTAGTTGGATCCTTGACCCAGTGTCCCGACTCAGGGTTAGTTTGTTAGTGCAAGATCATAGACACTTAAGCATACATCCATACATTATGATCCATGTGTAGTAGAAAATAAAGTTTTGTCTTCATTTCATTTAATTATAACATCATTATATAGGCTATTGTCTCAGCAGCCACAAGTAGATCATAAAGTCATGGATATAAAAACAACTTACTGCAATCAAATGAGAAATGTAAACGTTATATTTCTTTTCACGTTTTATTTGGCGCTCACATAGACACCACTACCGTCCCTTACTGCCACCAGTTTTACACCGCCCACAAAATGTTATCACTGTGTACAAACAAAGAAAGGGTCTAAAGTTACCATATTCTATTTTTTTTTTTTTTTTTTAATCACAAAGTTTAACAGACACCTACAAAAGTCACATTGCTTCTTCCTCTCTGGTTTACTTGTGATAGAAGCAGTTAATACATGCTATCCCATAGACAAAATAAAATATTAGAGATAGCCACTGTGATGTCATTCATTGGTTTGTGGACTCCCCTTTTAAAGCCTTGAGTCTGGCATTTTAGCCGTCATCATCTTGTGAAGATAACCCTAACTCTAGCTGCTAGCTTGGGTAGCACGGTGCATGTACATCTATGATTTACTGTGATAAGACTAGTGCTAAGTACTGCTAGCAAAAAAATGGGCTTCAAACCATTGAAAATAATATGCATTTACCTGAAAAACAACATTCAACTCCTCAGAACGTCTTTTAGTCCACTGAACAAGACTTTTTAGGTGACCAGAACATTACAGTTAACTCTCATGAACTGTAAACACGCTGATGCTGGGAATTGACTCAGTTTTAGAGCCAGCTTCAAGCACTTGTGTGTCATTTTTCAGCCCCAGAGGCTGACGCTTGGGCTATCCATAGCCAGCACCTGACCTAACATGAGAACTTATCCAAACACAAATCTGACACATGCTGAGAAGTTCTTCATACATATTAAGACAGTAAATAGTAATGATAGTAATAATAATAACTTTATTTGTATAGCACTTTTCAAGCTGAAAACACAAAGTGATACTAATAAAACATAAGCATATACATATGCCTACACCGACATATTCACTTAAACACATATATACCTGTAAAGTTTGAACAGCAGATGGTAATATTCAGATGGTGAGGGAGATATCCTAGTGATACTTTGGTGTATTTGAAACTGACCTGGCTATGCTGTGCTGTGGTTTTTCTACAGGAAGCTGTACAAACGTTACGCCTTCCTGCGCTGTGAGGAGGAGAAGGAGCAGTTCCTCTTCCACCTGCTTTCCCTCAACGCTGTCGACTACTTCTGTTTCACCAGCGTCTTCACCACCATCAGTGAGTTCCCCCTCTGCTGCATGTGACCTCTGACCTCTATTCACCTGTCTCCTCCTCTGTACACCTCTTGTGCATACACTGCACGCTGTACTACTGCAGGAATGTTATTTGTTGTATGAACAGCTGTGGCTTTAGGAAGCTAACTAATCTTACCACTGGCACCTTCCTGTCCACCAAAAAACAGGCCAACTCCATGTCACTCCTCATCCCCATACTTTCCTTCAGTGCTCACTCGTAAAAGGGAAAGTTAAAGCCAACCCCAGAATCACTTTCATTTTGGAATGAGCTTTGTTTGCTTGCTGTTTGTTCTTGCTATATTTGCATTTTTTTTTTAGTGCTGTATTCACAATTTTTATAGCTTGCTCTTGGTTGCATGTTGCTGGCGCCTGGTCACTACCTGAGTGTTGTGTCTGGGAAAGTCCCAAACATAGCAAAATTATTAGAAAATAAGGAAATACAGGCAGAGGGCAGAGTAAGTGATGATTGAGAGGGATTGCTTTTTTGTAAGTCTATAAATTGTTGTTATGCCTTTGCGCAGTCGAAAGCTGTAGCCAGAGGCATTGTTTTGGGTTGTACGTCCCATTCTCGTGAATGCAATATCTTAAGAACACCTCGAGGGAGTTTTTTCAAATTTGGCACAAACATATGGACATATGGACTTAACAATGAACTAATTCGATTTTGGTGGTCAAAGGTCAAGGTCACTGTGACCCTGTCTGTCTCATTCTTGTAAATGCAATTTCTCGCTAAAGCCTCAAGGAAATTTCTTAAAATTTGACACAAACGTCCACTTGGACTGAAGAATAAACTGCTTAGAATTTGGTGGTCAAAAGTCAAGGCCGGTGTGACCTCACAAAACATGTTTTTGGCCCTTACTCAAGAATTCAATGCTAATTACGACGAAACTTCACACAAATGTTTGAGAGGGGTTGAGAAAATCATGCCTAATATACATTTAAAAGTTGTGTTGATGTTGATGAGTAAAATGTTTTCGGTACTTAGAACAAGGAGGGATGAAATTATGAAGACAAGATGTAGCTTTTTAAAAATCTGGAATGTATCCTCACTGACTGCTGTAGGCATCTATAAACCACCACACTCCCCCTGCGGAACATCTAAAGCCTTGTGTATCACCATAGACTCCTCTTCCCGCTTGTTCCCGTCTGAGTTACTGGGTTAATAACAGATGAATGTGGATCAGTGGCAGGCTGAGATATTAGTATGAATAAACCATGAGGATGTATGTACAATTTAATCAAAGATTTAAAACACAATGTATTATTCAGCTGCCAGAACAGCTGAGCCTCTCTGTCAGATAAATGAACACTGCGCATGTGGACTGTGCATGTGTGCGGCCACAGGTGATGCTTTGAAGTCTCTGATGTGTTATTCTGTTTCCTCCCTGCTGCAGTGTGAATCTTTGGTTCCATAATTAAATTGACCCAGTTAGATAACCTAGATTGAGTCTAATGAGCATGTTAGTGTTTACTCCTCTGTTCTGCCGCTGACGTGGTGTTCACCCCTGCAGTGATCCCGTATCGAGTCGTCATCATCCCCATCAAGAAACTGAGCAACGCCATGACCACCTCCAACCCCTGGGTGTGTGTGTCAGGAGAGCTGGGAGACTCGGGCATCATGCAGATCCCAAAGAATGTCCTGGAGATGACCTTTGATGTGAGTAGTGTGACCTAAAACCCCTCATGAGCTGAGCACTCAGTCACTGGTTTGTGGAGTGCGGTGCAGTTTGGGTGATGTCTGCTTTTGTGTGTCACTTCCACTCTCTCTGTTTAGCTCCTTTGTCACTATGACATCATCACACTCTGCATGCTAGCAGCAAGTACATTAAAAGAACTGCAGGTAGTTTTACTTTTTCATTAAAGGGTCATTCCAGTTTATTTCAAAGTTAGATAGACTGGTCATTGTCACACAGTTATCAGCCCTATCTCTCACGACTGTCTGTTGTGAACATTTATCACAGTTTAAATCCTAAACTCCTGCTTCAAATGTGAACTACCGTACTGACTGTAGTTATGCTCACATACAGTTACTAGTTACATTTCAGGTGTAGGCCTACTCACTTTCAGTTTGACCTCCAAATGAAGTGGTTTAGATAATCTGAATTAACTGCTGGTTTGTTCACAACCCAGAGGTGGGACCATGTCATTAACTTGCAAGTCACAAATAAGTCTCTAGTCTTTGCACTCAAGTCCCAAATCAAGACGGACAAGTCCTAAGTCCTTAATTTTGATGTTTGTGTCCTAAACAAATCATAATGCACTTTTTACAAAGTGTAAAGCGAGATTATACTTCTGTATGGAATCAGTGCCATAGCGACAGATTTATAGTTGTGCATGGGCTCTTATGCAGAGCCTATGCCGAAGTCTACACACATGGCCCACGCCATCGTGAGTATTTATACTTGGTGCAGTTGTGTGTCTTTGTTGCTTTGCAGTTACACCTCCAAAACACTAGTAGACGATGAGATTTCTGTGACGTGCTATAGAGTCTGATTGATTAAAAACACACCTGAAACACACATTAAACATGGCTCAATAGTGACATTATCAAATACAGGTACACAAATCAGCTCTATTAAAACTCACCAGATTCACTGACAAAACACTTGTATTTTGCTGGACGCACTTTCCCCACAAATACAACATGCCATAGCCTAACAACTTTCTATTTTTGTAAGCTGAAAACCATGAATGAATGAATAGCGTTAATGTTAGCTGATTCAGGAAATGAAGGCGAATTAATTGATTTGTGGAACACTTTTGAAATAATATGTTTTTTTAAATTGTAGGTTTCCAACGTCTTTCACGCCAAACTGACTTCCTGCACAAAGTGTCAACCTGCCGCCGTGCTCCAGTTATGAAAAATAATTCATAATTAGGGATCCTATGTATCTAAAGAACATATTTACCTCACAAAAAATAAAGAAAATTGATCTGACCAGTGGAGGTGATGTTAAAATTACCTGACCTACTTTAGAGACATAAATCCAGTCCCAATGGGGCTGGAGACTTTTTACTGTCCTTCTCACACTGCATGTCTGTTCAGGTGCATGTTGACACAGGTGATGTTTTTATTCCGTTTGCATGCGGACATTTTTGTTTTCGATTTTGAGATCAACACGCCTCATTTTGATGTCCATCCATTGTGTCCTAATAAGTGTTTTCGTGTCCCTCAGTCTGCTTTCAGGCCTCACACACACATCTGCGCCTTGTTCAAGGTTAGAGGAAGCCCCTGCTCCCTTTTCATCCATCTCCCATTATCTCCATCTGTCTCTTTAGAATGCTTCTGTTCCAGTTGTCCTGCTGCCCGTTTCCCCTGTTGGCATTGCAGTCATGCAGTCAGCCTCATGTCACTTTTGAATGGGTTGTAGTTGGCCTTTTATTCTGTTAGAAAGTGCTTTAAGAATAGAACAGCACCTTTAATTCAGCTACAGTCACACCCTTGAATCTAAGTGATGTCTGTAGTATATTTCATGCCTGTACTGTAAGTATGAGCACTGCTTAAAACTACTAAGCGATTGGGTTACAGATAATCGTTTAATGAAGCTAAATGCTTTGACTTACTAAGTGTGGAAACTTCAGCACAGTGCATTCTGGGATAGCATCATTGAAAAGGTTTAAGGATTGAATCCAGCTAATTCCTCTTCATCTTCTTAATAACACACTTACATTGAACTACCATAAAACTTCATTTAAACGCCAGGTCCCTTTTACTAGCCCGATGTGGCTACACATTTTGACAAATAAACTCCAGTCTCAATTAGACTCCCGGTCTTGTTGCCAAGTGGTTCATTGTTTTTATGGAAGTTCCCCGTATGTATAAAACCAGGTTGTTGGCGACCTGAAATTATGTGTCCATTCCTCAATTACCCTGTAAGCTTCATATTCCTTTAGTCCATAAGGGTCCTCAGATCAAAAGAATCAAAAGTGTTTTTCATAAAAATGAACCCAAGTTGAGAGTATTGTTTTAACAGGATAAAGTGGTGTTGTGTCAGTATGTCAGGAGCTGTAATCCTCTAGTGCAACAACTCTCTTGCTGATGCCTTGTCTGTTGGAGCTAGATCAAATGAATGATTCATAGTTGAGATGGTATCTGAAGCCTAATTTTTAAATAAGTAATATTCATACTGGTTTAATAAACAGTTTGATTGTATTTCCCAACCTTTGCTGAGCAACAGTTTTGTGTGAGAAGAATTAAGGCCTGTCTTACATAGAGGCCTGTCACAAATTTAAGCAGATAATAACCTGGGCTATTAACTGAAGTTTTACAGTAACTGAGAGATCTATTCACTTTAATTTAAAGACAGTCCAATATAATCATTCTGGAAGTAGGCACTTTTTATGTTCAAGGGCAGACAGCAGCAGCACTGTAGTAACAGTCCTGTACATCAGGATACACCGATAAAGTATAGAAAGTAGGATTTGATATTGCATTATGATATTATTAAAATGCTTTGCATCAACTACAATTTCTCCCTGGTGTCTGTGTGTGTCTGTAAACAGTGTCAGAACTTGGGGAAGCTGACCACTGCGCAGCTGGGTCACGATAACGCTGGCCTTCTGGCTAAATGGCTGGTGGACTGTGTCATGGTGCGCAATGAGATCACAGGACATACCTACAGGTGAGTGCAGCCTGTGTGTTTTTAGCCGTGCTAGCAGCTCAGGATAGTCAGTCCCTCCACCACTTTGGCCCAGATTGAAATATCTCAACAACAGATGAATTACCATGACATTTTGTACAGATCGGTATAGATAGATAGATAAACAGATATCTAAGGTCCCCAGAGGATACATTCCAACAACTTTTTGGAACCAGAAACATAAACTCTCTTCGAGGTTTTTGTCCTTTTCTAAAAAATACACACTACGTGAATATTAGGGGTGGGGTGAAAAAATTGATACAGCATAGTATGGCAGTATTTTTGGTTTGGCAATATCTAATCATCTCACAGTGCTAAGTATCAATTTTTTTATCATATAAGTTATTAATATTACAAATGCAAACAACAAAAGGTCAAGACATGGGGGAAGTGAAAAGAAAAGAAATAAATATAATGTAGTAATAAGACAAAAGCAGGTCCATCTAAACCCTTCAGCACTTTGTTGTCTCCGTCCCCTCCAGGTTTCCATGTGGTCGGTGGCTTGGTAAGGGCGTGGATGATGGCAGCTTGGAGAGGGTCCTGATCGGTGAGCTGGTGGTGCCTAACGGAGAAGACGATTCTGGGAGAGGGTGCCGTACACCCCCCCTGCAGCGCTCGCCATCCCAGACCAGACGCATCAGCATCACATCACTGTCTGGACGAGGATACAGTCAGTATCTGTCAGGACTCACATGCATCAAATGCTTTCAGCTCCTGATAGCTGCCAACTCAGATGCAGAACAATTCTGACTGTAAATAGTAGAGTTAATGTAGAGAGGACAAAATAACACTAGCAGGGAGTTTAAAGTTTCATGTAGCAACTATTTTTTGTATCGTTGCACAGAAGGAAGTGTGCATCTACTCATGGACAAGAGGCTTGTGACAGTGCGAGATGTGAACATTAATGGCGTCCTCCTCAGCTGAGCTGTAATGTTAGCTAGCTTAGTGGTGCTAGGTGAACTAGCAGTGGATGCACGCTTCCTGCTGCGTATTGATACAATTGGCGGGTGTAGTTCAGTAGACAGAAAGTAGTTCCTACATCAAACTGCTCTAGGTCTGTGGATTGTCTTGAGTAACCGGGTCATGATTTCTGGAAAGACACATTACAGTGGAGTTTTTCAAATGCATTTTTTTGGCACTTTGAGCCTCACAAGCAGAGTGCTGTCTTGATTCATTATATTGATGAGAGGGCAGGCACCTCTACTGCTGATATCTCCAACACTAGCATGAAACTCTTTTCTTAATTATAGAACCAACATCAGCACAAATCCAAGAGGCCATCGGGGAGGCTGTGAACAACATCGTCAAACACTTCCACAAGCCAGAGAAAGAGGTGAGTGACTGATCTCAGTCTCAGTGGTGTCTGCCTGATAATGAATGAACTCATTTTTTAGCAGCTTCATCACTGCTGTACTTTCTCTGAACCTTTCATCATTTAATTCTGTCTTTATCCACAGACTGTGTTCATGATGTTGTAGTCGGTAAAGTGGTGTTTTATAGCTGCTCTAATGGCAGTCCTACAGCCACAGCTCACTAAGTGCTCTCTGTCAGTGGACTGATGGAAAGAGAATAAAGAGTGGAGGGCAAGAGGCCATGAACCAGACAGTACTGCTTTCATGTAGTTAGAGGCTGAAAATCTGCCACAGTGAAGCCAAGAGAACACTGCAAGACTCGAAATTCTACAAGACAGTAAAAGGATTTGTAGCATCAGCAGTCTCAAAGTGTAAGATCATGTTCTGGGGCTGTCCAGTATTATGCGGCTAAATGTTGGTTCCTAACTAGCCCAATTCGGAGAAACTCCTATAGATTCATAAGGATATAAGTGCTAACCAGCTGCACCTAAGGCCCTGTCTACACCATGACATATGGAGACATTTTAACACTCGCCAGCATTAACCTGCTGCCAAAGTCTCCCCTCGTTGCAAAGCTAGTAAAGTGTACAGGCGAACAAAACATTACCTTTTTCAAAACACCATCCGGAGGTCTCATCAACGTTCATTCCCCTTCAATATAAGGGCTCAGGAACTCACTCAGTGATATGAGTGATGCTCTGGGCATGCGAAAGTTTTCCTTCAACTCATCATTAACAACAATCCCACTCTGGGAAGTGTCCCACCATCTGCTGTTATATGACCGGGCCTGATCCAAAACCGTTGTTT
Source organism: Epinephelus lanceolatus (assembly GCF_041903045.1). Lineage (NCBI taxonomy): Eukaryota > Metazoa > Chordata > Actinopteri > Perciformes > Serranidae > Epinephelus > Epinephelus lanceolatus. Next base: position 33,366,840 of record NC_135756.1, on the reverse strand, counting down.
CTGATGGACCAAATAACACTAAGCGCAGTAGACGACTCTGTTCATCTGTGACGTTGTGCAGCAATACTAAGTTTAAGTGTAGTCATAAGACCAAGCAGTGCTAACCCAACATAAACAAACCACCATTTTTATGCCTCCGTGCCAGCAATAGCCCTGGCCGGAGGCACTTAGCTTTTCGGGTTGTCTGTACATCCACACTTATCGTGAATGCGATATCTCAAGGACACCTGGATCTTCACCGGGACTCCAAAATGAACTGAGTCGATTTTGGTGGTCAAAGGTCAAGGTCAGCCTGACCTTGCATCCATCTCATTCTCGTGAAAGCAATATCTCAAGAACAGCTAGAGGAAATTTCGTCAAATTTGGCACAAACATCTGCTCAGATTCAGTAATGCACTGATTAGTTTTTGGTGGTCATAGGTCAAAGGTCAAGGTTACTGTGACCTTGCATCCATCTTATTTTGTTGAACACAATATCTCAAGTACAGCTTTAGGGAATTTCCTCAAATTTGCCACAAATATCTGCTCTGATTCAATAATGAACTGATTAGATTCAGATATTGAATTGGTGACACTAATCTTGGGTGTCCACCTTGAAACTGTGCTGATTGTATAGATCTTCTGTGCTGTCAGGGGAAAGATGTGTATGAAGCATCTATGTTTCCACGGAATAATCTTTGTAATCTGGGAGAGAAACTTGACTGGTGCACAGAGGCATACAATTACAGGGCGGTAATTACACAATACACAAAGCAACAACGGGCATGCATGAATTGAGGAACTGACAGAATGGTTTCCCAAATGCTCCATTTTACATGTCCATACAGATACACAGTAACTGGAGTTTTAAAAAATCTTTACCTTAAAAGGCATTTTAAAATACCTCAGTTTTAGGGACCTAAAACTCAGTTTGTGTGTGGACGAGAGGCCAAAACATAGAGGAAATATACTTTTTCAGAAAATGTCTGTATATATGTAGACAGGGCCTCAGTGGGAGAGAAGTTAGAAGTAGTCCAGGGGACTCCTGGCTCACTTAATTCTACTCTTGGGCAGTGGGCAGCTGCAGGTGGATTAATGAGGATCTAACAAAATTGGCTCTACAGAATTACTTCATAAAAGGATTAGGACTTGATTTGTTAACTGGACAAAAATCAAAAATTTGTGACTGTAAGAAGTGTCTCTGCTAGCGATGAAGCTTCAGTGAATGATCAGCTGAATTTGCAGCATCCCTCATCTTTATGAATCTTAATAGAGAGTGCCAGCTCAGTATTTATCTGTCCAGCCCACAGCTTCTGGTTCACTCTCACTGCTCTCCTGTTGTTGTTTTCTGCTGTTTTTTGGAGAAGAAGCTCTGAAAAGTCACTGTACGTTACAAACAGCAGACACACACAGTTAGCTGGTAAATATTTAGCAGCTGAATATAGACTTAGATTCATCGAGTGGACACAGACACAAAGACTCCAAATGAATAATAACATTGCTGTGTAACTCATGGATTAGTCATTTTGCAACTGTTTGCTGACAAGTTCAACATATCAGATAAAATAAGATAAAACTGTATTACTCCCACAGTGGGGAAATTTACATGTCACAGCAGCGCAAGAGTCAGAAGCAGAAGATAAGGAAAAAAGTCATTAGGTGATCAGTGAAGTGGGACAAGACAAAAACACGGCAAAAATACATATAAGATAAAATCATATCATTCTGTATACACTATATATACTTTTTATATAAATAAAAAGTATATACACTATATATACTTTTTATTTATATAGATACTTTATGTTCATAATTGAGAGTGGCACAGGGTAACTTTATTATAATAAAATGGAAATATATCAGTATTGCAGTAAAATATAGTAAAATATTGCACAGTAAGAAACCACAGGAATGTTGCACAGTATAAATAGAAAGGATATGTGTAAGGATATGTAGCTGAACCAAAACCAAATCAAAGTTCCAGCTCACACCAGGATACTCAGACTGACACTTATTTTATAAACAGCTTACATTAAAAATAAAAAGGAGCAAACGACACGTTTCGCCTGTTGCTTCATTAGATTTGCTCTGAGCTTAACTGCCATCAGGTGTGTCTTTTAAATCATCACCTGCTGGCAATCAAAGAATCAGACAGGTACTCTACAAAACATCAACAACAAAGGCAAGAGCAACTATAATTCTACCATACAAAATGTCATTATGAATATTATTCTCATTATTCATGAGATAATGAGAGACAATTAAACTTAGGTAAGGATAAGAATATCCAGACTGCATACATTACTGCATACATGCTTGTTTTTAATGTAACCTGTCAGTACAATAAGTGTCAGTCTGAGTATCCTGATGTGTGTTGGACCTTTCGTTTGTGTTGGATTTCTTTTGGTTCACTGTGGTTTATCCTGCACAGGCTGGCACCCAGGAAAGAGGCACACCTAAGCAAGGGGTATCTTCACTTCTAACGATATTTACATGTATATGTATACAGGCTGATATAAGAATATGAATATGATGTAGTGTTATATTATGACAGATATAAAGATAAAAGTGTTACACAGTAACACAGTTTTCCCTGTGGTCTGTCTCTGCTATTGCTGGTTGTTGACAGTCCTGTTACATTATCCCCACCTCTCGTAGTCACCATGTTTTTCACGTCAGCTACTTGTTCCATCAGTGCAGACTGACCTGGTGGCGCGTGCTCTGCGCTACGTACAATACATCCTCAATACAGCCTCTCCATCTGAGTTAAATAGGAAGATGAGCATCTGTTTTTTATATGGTATTAAAAATGATACTGTCAGGATTTTACCCTTGTATACCATAATAATATATCTATACAAGGATAATTTTGATTAATAATTATCAGTAATGTAGATATAATGACCAAGTGGGTCAATAGAACAGCTAGAACAGTCTGATAAGTTTAGAAAATGACATCAATTAACTGTAATGCAGCCTTTAAACCAATGTCTAGTCTTATATCATGATGTCTGTATAATATTGATATATTGCCCAGCCCTATATCATAGTATGTGTACTAGTAAATATAGCTGTAGACCCACAGTAATTTTAAATTAAAGCACAGGCAGAGTTTATGTGGAGAGAGCTCAGTTGCCTCTCCTCATCCTGCTGATTTTTGTTCTGTGTATGTGTTTCATGTGTTGCTGTTTGGCTGTGTGGCTGCAGAGAGGCAGCCTGACCGTCCTGCTGTGTGGAGAGAACAGCTTGGTGACAGCTCTGGAACAGTTCTTCCATCACGGCTTCAAGTCTGCCCGACTCTTCCAGAAGACGATGTTTGTGTGGGACTTTGTTGGTGAGTGTGGAGTGACAGTGCCACCTGCTGCTGAGAAGATGAAGTGTTTATTTGGCCCATTACAGGAGATTTATGGGGAAATGTGTTAGTTTCACTTTTTTAAAATCTAATTTTATTCATTAAACCAGTTTTTGTTCATGCATATCCATCTGTGTATATTTTTGTCACATGTATATTGTTATTATTTAATAGTCTGCTATATGTCTGCTGCAGTTTTTTGAAAAGACTTGTGAAAAGGGAAGGAGTTGCATCACTGAAGTATCACTGAAGAGCAGTTTATGTCAGGACAAAATGAACATTTGTAGAAAGTTGTGTTAGGTGACTGTATAGAACACATGCTCAGTGTTCTTTACTCACAGCAGTGTTTGTTTAGCTGCCAAAGCACAGTGTGAAAGGAAACATGCCCTCCTTTCCCTCTGCAGAGAAGGCTGTTGCCTACATGGAGTCAGCTGACCAGATGGGAGACCTTCAGGAGACCGCCGAGCCCCTGGGGATGACCTGTCAATCACTCTGTCACTACGTCAATGCTATCAACTCCACCCCCAGGAACATTGGCAAGGATGGGAAGTTCCAGCTGCTGGTCTGCCTTGGAGCCAGGTACACTGCTGTTGTTCAACTACCTGGAACGTGTCTGCTCTCCTTATAATGAATTATAAGTCTCTTCTGGATGACCTTGACTAATTATATACCAGGGGTTAACTGATGGGGCTTATAATGCATTATGAAAACCTATACCTGCCTATACACACTTCAACAGTCAACTGTAGTAAGGATTCATTGTATGTTAAAGTCCATGCAGTATTATAAGTTATCATTGTATGTGATTAGTTAAGTGAAATACATATTGATGCATCTATAATAACGTGTGTGCTGTATGTGCCGCCTAGCTAGCTACAGCTATGATATAGTGGTTAGCACTATTGCCTCACAGCAAGTGGGTTCCTGGTTCAAACCCAGGGTTTGGGAGCCCTTCTGTGCGGAGTTTGTGCGTGTGTGTCTGTGCATGTCAGTGTGGGTTTTCTCCAGGTACTCCGGCTTCCTCCCACAATCCAAAAACATGCAGGTTAATTGGTGACTCAAATTGCCCATAGGTGGGGCATCGGTGGCTTAGTGGTAGAGCAGGCGCCCCATGTACAAGGCTGTTGCCGCAGCGGCTTGGGTTCGAGTCCAGCATGTGGCTCTTTGCTGCATGTCACTCCCTCTCTCTCTCTCTCTCCCCCCTTCACGCTTCACTGTCCTGTCAATTAAAGGCAAAAAATGCCCTAAAAAATATCTTTAAAAAAAAAAATAAATAAATTGCCCGTAGGTGTGAATGTGAGTGTGAATGTCTTTGTATGTCAGCCCTGTGATAGTCTGGTGACCTGTCCAGGGTGTACCATGCATAATCAATCAATCAGTCAATCAATCAATCAATCAATTTTATTTATAAAGCCCAATATCACAAATCACAATTTGCCTCACAGGGCTTTACAGCATACGACATCCCTCTGTCCTTAGGACCCTCACAGCGGAAAAGGAAAAACTCCCCCCAAAAAAAAAACCTTTAACTGGGAAAAAAACGGTAGAAACCTCAGGAAGAGCAACTGAGGAGGGATCCCTCTTCCAGGACGGACAGACGTGCAATAGATGTCGTACAGAACAGATCAACATAATAAATTAACAGTAATCCGTATGACACAATGAGACAAAGACAGAGACAGAGAGAGATGCAGGACAGACAGTAATGACAGTAGCTTACAACAACATTAATGAAAGTAATAATATTATAATTACAGCTGTTGTGGTACAATATGTTGAAAGTATATATTAATATCTGATAGTATACATGTGTGACAATAATCATATGTGTATAATAACAGTAGAAGTATGACAAATGATAACAGCATCTGGCAGGACCACGGCAGCAGCACAACCACACATGTCACACTATCCAGGCACCGCTGCGATATAAGTTAACCTACGAGACAGTGGAGCTCAAAGGCTCCGGAGAAGAAGCCGAGTTAGTGACATGCAGTACGGCCGAGTTAACGAGATGCAGTAACAGGACGTTAGTGTAAGCAAAGGACAGAGAGAGAGAGAGAGCGAGAAGGAGAGAAGGTGCCCGGTGTATTATAGGAGGGCCCCGGCCTATGTCAGCCTAACTAGGGGCTGGTACAAGGTAAGCCTGAGCCAGCCCTAACTGTAAGCTTTATCAAAAAGGAAAGTCTTAAGTCTAGTCTTAAATGTAGAGACAGTGTCTGCCTCCTGGACCGCAACAGGAAGATGATTCCACAGGAGAGGAGCCTGATAGCTGAAGGCTCTGGCTGACCATTTAAAGCATTATAGATGTGGTCTTCATAGAAAGTGTTACCAGATTTTTTTTTATTTTCATTATTTTAGGCCAATTTATTGAATGGGTTAAAATAATACAGACACAAAAAAAACCTGGGATCTTCAGCCACATATAAGCTACTCAGATAATATCGTTGTTGTTCAAAAGGGGTAAGAAGTTAAAAACATTTTTGGTCCTATCCTTTTATTTTCTATATATTAAAAGAAAATTAAAATTCAACAGTCATCAACGTCGGTGACATTTATCTCAGTCGGCATCCTGCACTACATAGGCATTCTGCTGAGGGTCAGTATGTACTGATGTATCACTCCAGCCACAGACGTAGAAACGTCATTTTACTATTTGTTCTGCAGAGACCGGCTGCTGCCCCAGTGGCTCCCCCTGCTGGTGGAGTGCCCGGTGATCCTGAGGATGTATGAGGACACAGCTTTGCTCAGAGACCGCACCACTGTCAACGCCCTCATCGGAGTCCTGGAGACGCTCCATGACTTCCCCATCACACTGGAAGCCTCGCTGGTCAAAGGCGTCGACCTTTAGCCCCAAGAGACACCACTGGGCTGCAACTCAGCTCTACATTTTCCTCTAACACTTCTCCTCACTACCAACAACTTCACCCACCCTTCCACTTTTAGCCTCTGGGATTAGACACATGACAAGGGAAGGAGAAAGTGAGGGACAAGAAATGAAAACTGAAGAGACATTTGGTTACCAAAGCAAAAAGTTCCACTGCTTCCTGTGAGAGTTCAGGGCTTTGGATGAGCCATAAGCTTGGATGCAGTATTATTACCCCGCCTGTGGCTCTGAAAGACCCTCTCTAATTAAATTATAAGCAGTGCTTAATCATGTTTTATTTCATAAACTACAAATCCCAATTACCTTACATTAGTGTGTAGAATTTTCCAGAACAAACTGTGTGTTTAAGGTTGATTTGCTATCTTCCAGGCAGCCATTCGTGACACCTTTTTTCATTACACCAAAAATCTTGAAGCAACGTAAAGCTTACTGTAATCCATCAGAGTATTTCATATTTTTCCTACTGTCAAGCCCTATAGTCCTGCTGAAGCATTGTCGCCTCACAGCAAGAGGGTTCCCGGTTCGATCCCGGGTGTGGGAGCCCCTCTGTGTGGAGTTTGCATGTTCTCCCCGTGTCAGTGTGGGTTCTCTCCGGCCACTCCGGCTTCCTCCCACAGTCCAAAGACATGCAGATTGGGGATTAGGTTAATTGATAACTCTAAATTGTCCATAGGTGTGAATGTGAGCGTGAATGGTTGTCTGTCTCTATGTGTCCGCCCTGCGATAGTCTGGCGACCTGTCCAGGGTGTACCGTACCTCTCGCCCAATGTCAGCTGGGATAGGCTCCAGCCCCCCCCGCAACCCCCAAGAGGATGAAGTGGTTAGAAGATGGATGGATGGATGGATGGATGTTGTTTAAAATGCACCAACATGTAATGCTGATGTAATGTTAAGTACTAAAAACAGTAAGCTAATGTTGAGTTAATGTTTCTACAAGTTGATTTCCACAGTGTACTAAAAATAACTGACACAGTGGCTGCTTGGAGGGAAGAAAATCTAACAATCATAAGTACGCTTTGGAAAATTGCTGACAGTATTGTAGTTTTTAAAACGGGGGGGGGGGGGGGGGGGGGTGAAACCACTGATGTTTCTTTAAATGTAAGTAGCAGCAGAAGACGTGGTAGCTGTGTAGCCTAGTCTGCCTTCAGAAGGTACAAAAACTGTGTGATAGATTTATTTTCCTGCCTGCAACTGGCGATTATAGCGCCACCATCCCTACACCCATGTTAGCGTTAGCATTAGCAAGCATGCCTATGGGACATGGAAAGAAGAGACTATCTCAGGAAGAGACTGAGCGATCAGTGACACACTAGAACGAGGATTCTGTTCTGTAACCTACTGAGTGACTGAGTGTTACAGAGTCACCAGCTCTCCATGCTTCTCTTTCTTTTGATTCACTGGACTTGTGTTGGGCATTTTCTCTTCGTTCAGCCTATGGATGAACACAAAAACTGATGTCAGTGATGTGGCTCAGAGTCTGGAGCTGAACCTGTGGCTGCATGGACATTCCTACTGAACTACAGGCACCAACCTGGCTGTTTAAAATGCTGTTTCCAGTGTGTGTGTGTGTGTGTGTGTGTGTGTGGTTCAGTGTGTCATATTTCAAGGATGGTCATGCTCTGGTGCATGTTTTTGCCCTGCATTTATTTTTATATCTTTCGACTTAATGTTTTCAAAGTGATCAACTGGTTTCTGTAGTGTACTGTAACAGAGTGTGTGTGTGTGTGTGTGTGTGTGTGTTTGTCCTGGTAAGAGTGCGTGTATATCCTGGTAAGAATGCGTGTGTGCCTCATACATTAATTTATATTTTCCTAACAGTTATCAATGCCAATATTGTCACTTCAGTAACAGATTAAATGTTCAACAATATAATCTGAAGTCAAGGTTCACTTACTAGCTTCCTCTGGTGGTAAAAACTATAAAGTGGACCTTGAGTTATGATTATTTTGGAAGTATTTTTCCCAAGGTCAAGAGAGAACTTTTACGCAAGTAAGCAAAATGTTCCTGTTTCTAAATGAATGTAGTAATCGCTGAGATAGAAATACTAACAGTAGAGAGTTTGTAGAGAATCAACTGCTTGCAGTTTGGTCTACCTATGGGACATGTTTACATTAGCATGATGCATTCACTTGAGAAAAACAAATTAATCTCTGTTTTTGTGTTTTTAATGATATTATTTTAGAATTCTGGGAAAAGTTTTCATTGAGGAAAAAGTTCAGCTTTTCTTTTAATCAATTTTTTTTTCTCAGATTCATTAGAAAGATTTTCCAAATTCTCTTCTTGTTTTTTTTTTTTTTTCTGAATTTACAACATTATTATCTCAGTTTCATTAGAAAAGTTAAAAAAAAATCTGCTTTTGTTTTTCTGAATTAACATTTCTAGGTCAGATTCATGACAAAAGTTTTTTTTTTTTTAATTCTGCTTGTTTTTCCGAATTGACATTTTTATGACAAATTCTGCTCGGTTTTTTATTTATTCATTTATTTTTTTATTAATACTTCTGACTTAAATTCAGAAAAACAAGAGTGGTTTTTTTTTTTGTTTTTTTTTTATCCATTTAAACTAAAATGACTGTACTCTCAAGTGAATGCATTAGGCTTCAATATGTTGCATGAATCCTTCCATGGATGTGCTTTCAGTATTGTAATGCAACATTTATGTCAAACTTAACAGCAGGTGTCAGTAGTTCTTCCATCTTGGACATAAAAATAAGATAGCTGTAATGCTTAAATTTTAAAGGTGTTATCCTGTTTTTTTTTTTTTGTTTGTTTTGACAACTAATCCCATGACAAGACCAAGACCAATAAGGTGTTAACGTACGATCATACGAGTGAATGCAGACAAGTGGCTCACCTGCCGAGGTCATATTCGTGCCTAATGTGGGCAGTGCTGGGTGTGATGAACACAGAAAGCTAGTTTGCTAGCTAATTTTAGCTAGCTTGCTAATAAATACCACGAAATATGACGTTACTGGTTCCATTTTCAAATGTTTAATGCTTGTGTCGGACTCACTGCCGGTCCGACAGCATCTCTCATGTGGGGTGGTTTGTATTTTTCATGGCCATTATCTTTCAGTATTGGCAACAATCAGTGTCTTCCCCACACATACTCCATTGCTATTGGTTGAGGCTGCGACTTCACCAGTCAAAGTCCATCAAAGTTAAACTCCACGCAACGCGAAGATGCAAATTTGCCTTGCTTCTGCAAGCAACGTTTAGTTCGCCCCTCTGCTTACACTGAATGGAAGTAAACTGGAGGCGAATATTCACTAGTGTTAATTTCACACGTGACCGTAACCTTAGCCCATTTCAGTACTTTCTGACTTCCCTGCCCTGTCTGTTAGAAAAGGCATAAATTAAGGATGCATGATAATTTCGGTATGTCATTGGTATTGCCAGATATTGGCTTTAAAATTAACTATCAGAATCAGCCAACATGCTTTTTCTTATTTTGCACAATGAATGAATGAATATTACAAAGCAAAGCATCCTATTTCATGTCTCCATCTGCTGGTGGAAAAACGTAGGTATACAGATTATCAGCCAAATAAGTTGTTATATATCGGCATATCAGATATCCGCAAAAAATCCAATATCGTTCATCCCTAGCATAAATTTTTGGTACATTTGTTGGGGACTATTTTCTGCAGTGGATGAATACACATTTTGTTATCAAGAGGGCATTTACTGCGATAGGACGTTTTTTCTTTTTTTTTCTTTTTTCTTTTTTTGGCACATGGGTATACTGTGTGTGTTGGTCTTTTCATGAGATTTGTTAAAATGAAAACTATATTAGTCTTATCCTTTTATGTTTTAGCATACAGTGGATTCATTTGATACGAGTGTGTGATGTTACAAGCCAGCTGATAATTCCCATATTACATAAATGCAACATGACTTCTGTCAGATTCCAAGGGAGAAACTGGAAGAATTAAACTCAACCTTAGCAGCAGCCAGCAGAGATGAGTGGTAACAACTATTTTTCGTTCTCCTGTTTAACTTAAGCTGCATGATAGATTTTGCCACTGTAGAGACTTACTGCCGTCTAAATGAACCCTTTCTGAGAAATGGTGTAAATATTCTCATTAGTGCATGTTGACATGTAGACTGAGATGTATTTATCGTGACTCTCGCTTATGACTTCTAGATGGAAGATGAGTTCTGAGGCGATAAAGTCTTTCCCTGTAGTGTGAGGGAGCCACAGTCTGTCATGATTTGTTTTGAATGTCTTGATTTCATGTATTTATTAATTTAATGTTAATCCATGGCAGGCAGACAGCAGCACTGGTATTTTCAGGTTGATTAAGCCTGTGGAAACATTCATGTCTTTAAAGCAGTAACCACTATTTCCACTTGATGTGTTTTTATCATGTTTTAACCCTGTGTTCTCCTGCTGCTGTGCCCCTAATGCCTCACCTTAAGGACTGTCCACAGTTCCAAAGCACAATAACAGCTCCCCCCGTCTCATCATGGACATGTCTGTCTACAAACTTTTCCGCAGATGGCTCGGTCTACAGGGCAGATTTCTGGAGGAGGAGATGCATTTTGGACAATTGAGATTTCTCCTGAGACTACTGCACAATGCTTACTGGGTGGATTACACACCCAAGTCATTACATGAACACTTCATGTAACGAGTGGTATTAACCCCGAGTGGATCTGCTCAAACAGGAAATGCTACGGACAGCGACCAGACAAATGGAGTTTCACGTCTGTGTTGGACTGACTTCTCTGTTCTGATATTTATTATGCACATTTCAATAAAAACACCCAGTGTGTCAAAGGTGTCAACTGTTTGTGTGTATGTCCATAAACTACACTTTATGTGAACAGTGTGTCCATCTTTTAGAAATGTTTAAGGTCCATTGTAGGATTTAGGGGGATCTGAAATCAGAAATGGAACTAATATGTTTCCTTTAGTGTATAATCACCTGAAAATAAGAACAGTTGTGTTTGTTACCTTAAAATGAGCTGTTTGTATTAACATATGGAGCAGGTTTTCATCACGGAGTCCACCATGTTTCTACAGTAGCCCAAAACGGACAAACCAAACACTGACTTGAGATAGGGCTATTTGCATAGTTAGAAGCCCATCTGTGACAAGCGGTGTCAGAAAAACACAGATTTTTAACATTAAACTGCTTTACTTAGTGTTTGAATCAGCTGATCTGTCTGTTTCAGAGAAGAAGAGACCTCTGTGAATAATT